>NC_089492.1:76129981-76754981 GCF_036850765.1 Saccopteryx bilineata | reverse complement strand
GACAAAAAGATTCGCATAACGGAGTATCTTTTCCATTTAAGTAATTGAGGTACCCTAGGTACGGCATCGCTCCGTGAATCATAGCTTCCAGTCAGACTTTAGAAGACTGGGTCACTTAGTCTAGGAAGTAGATGCTAAAGAACTATGTTTGGCAACTTGGAGGACATTTTTAGCATTTGAATTTCCCTATTTATAGTACAGTGGCAGGCAGAGTCAAACACTTGACACATCTGTAAGGGATGCAAACCCTTCAACATTCTCTATTGTGATCTAACAATTCCTTTCAGATTGAGATGAACCAGTGTTGTTTGGGAAATGTTTTATACAAATATTGGCAAGGGAACTCTAACTGCATTTCTGTGCATTTTGAAAGTGCAGACTCCCCTCATGTAAATGATGACAAATTGCACAACATCACTTCTTTCTTCTGCATTGCTTGTTCTGTGGGAACGGCCTTGGGTTATCCTAAATTCTCACATGACTCTGCCTCACTTTTATTTTTTTAGAAAGAGAGACAGGAAGGGAGATATAGGGGGAGGGAAGAGATAAGAAGTAGTTGCTTCAGTTTAGTTGTTCATTGATTGCTTCTCATATGTGCCTTGAGGGGGTATGGGTGCTCCAGCCAAGCCAGTGACCCCTTGCTTGTGCCAGCGACCTTGGGATCATCATGTCAATGGTCCTGTTCTTAAGCTATATGAGCTTGTGCTCAAGCTGTAGACCTTAGGGTTTCGAACTGGGGCCCTTTAGCATCACAGGTTGATGCTATATCCACTGAGCCAACACCTGTCAGGCTGCCCAACTCTTTGCTTGTTAGGTGTTCTTCATCCACAAATCAGAGACCGTGTCCCTAGTTCTCTTCAAATGTTAGTTTTTAAAACCAACCTTCCTCTTATCTACAGTGTTTTTCTCATAGATCTCCAGATTACTTCATTAACATATGCCTCTTTTTTTGCATTAAAAAATATGAGAACAGGCCCTGGCCGGTTTGCTCAGTGGTAGAGTGTCAGCCTGGTGTGCAGGAGTCCCGGGTTCGATTCCCAGTCAGGGCACACAGGAGAAGCGCCCATCTGCTTCTCCACCCCTCCCCCTCTCCTTCCTCTCAGTCTCTCTCTTCCCCTCCCGCAGCCAAGGCTCCATTGGAGCTAAGTTGGCCCGGGCGCTGAGGATGGCTCCATGGCCTCTGCCTCAGGCGCTAGAATGGCCCTGGTTGCAACAGAGCAATGCTCCAGATGGACAGAGCATCGCCCCCTGGTGGGCATGCCGGGTGGATCCCAGTCGGGCACATGTGGGAGTCTGTCTGACTGCCTCCTGGTTTCCAACTTCAGAAAAATACAAAAAAAAATATGTATATATGAGAACAGAAATTTGTAAGATTTTCCCCTTAATTGGCTGGAGAGAGATATTTACATTCTCTCTCTCTCTCTCTCTCTCTCTCTCTCACACACACACAGACACACACACACACACACAATGTTGAACTAGTGAAAACAGAGCAAAGTACATATACAGGGGGTCCTCGAGTTATGACAGACTCGACATACAACATTTCAAGTTTACGACACTCCCATAAAACCTTAAAAAATTGAGATGTGTTTTGCTTAGGGTATTAGAGTTGTACTTTTTTTTTTCACTCATTTTTGGTCATTTTTTCTGTAACTCTAGTACAGTGTGCAGTATAGTATATTTATGTCCTTTTCCTTTTTCTGCGGCTTAGTTGTGTTTTTCTGTTCTGAATTATGATTTTGCAACTGTGTTAGCATAGGTAAGTGACTTAGACTAGGGTGTGTTTCGACTTACATCAAAAATTGCATTACATCACTGTCATAGGAACGGAACTGGGTCATAACCTAAGGAACCCCTGTAATGTGGAATCCCAGATTGCATTCTGAAACAAACAGAAAACAGACATTAGGTAAAAACTGAGGAAATCTGAATTAAATATGGACTTGAATTCATAATAATGAACCAACATTGATTCATTAATTGTAACAAATATACCATGTTAATGTAAAAAGTTAAAAATAGACTAGAAAAATACAGTTAACTGTATTTATAACTAATATATTACGTGGCTAGAATGGCTTTCAGCCTGTTTTGTAATAGCACTGGAATAGACAGTGATGGCCATTTCTCCTGTCCCAGGGTCCTCCGTGAACACAGCCCCCTGTCGCACAGGTGCTGTCTGTGTGGGGCTCGAGCACCCTGCTGCCCTGACCCTGTGCCCGTCTGCGGAGGGATGAGGCCGCGGGCTCCGCTCCCAGGCGTTCGGGGACAGCAGCTTTGCCTGTGCGCTAACCTTCCCAGGCTTCACTTCCATATCTGAGAAATCTGAGGGTCACACCACATCTTCCCCTCAGGGAGTCTGTGGTTTGGGAAACTCTGACTCCCAAATGTGGGTTAGAGGTCTGGTTGTGATTGCAGCTGTGGAGTTTATTGAGGATGAAGTTTTGGCACTAAAGCATTTTGTGGGATTATATAGTTTTAAAGCATAAGAGTGTTCATTTTTTAGTATTTTTGAACTCTGCCAGAAAAAGAAATAGTCCCTGAAAGCAATATTATTGCCACGTGAAATTCATTTATTTATTAAGGCAAGAGCATACTTTTTAAAATTACCAATACTGAATCTGAAATCAAAATCATATTAAAATATTAAATTACACCTTAATTTGTGATAGTTATTCAGATAAAATACATTTTCAAACAAAGATTTTAATATGCTTTAGATTATACACTTAAATTCAATTTAGTGTAAATTTATTATTTACTGTATAATTTATAGTTATGTGGTATTTTAATTTATGACAATAAAATTTGAATACTAATTATGCTTAAGGTCTTTGAGACATTTCAACCTCTACCACATGTTTGTGTGATGCTTGCTGAGTTAAATCATCAGAAAGTTACTCATCTGATAATTACTTCTTAATTTTTCTAAATATTTATTTTATTTTTTAATTACCATTGCCAATCTTTTATTAGCTTCTGGCGTATGTTTTAATTCCTTTTGAGCCAGTCATTGACCTTTATAAGAAAGTATTTTCTACGTCATGTTTATATTTTTTATATTTCCTAGCTATAGCACCTCGGTGCTGGTTTTGATTAGAGTCATATAGAATAGAAGCTTTCCTTAGGTCTGCCTTGAGAGTCAGTCGCAACAATAACCACCTATCAGGTGGAAACACTCTGGGAAGGATTGCATGGTGGTTCTGAAGTGTGACTATTCAATGAAATCACTCCAAAGATTTTTAAAAGTCCCCATGTTCCAATTGTGCCCCAAACTTAGTAAGCCCATCGCTGGAGGCATTCTTTTAGAACTCCCCAGGTGTTTCTGATATGCCTCCAAAGTTGAGAACTGCTGGCCTCAAGGATGAGTAGGGAATGCCCCCCAACAGTCTTTCTGTAGCAGAACCCCCCACACACACTCTTTGAGATTCAGTGGCTTGAGTCGCTAGGGGCCACTGAAAGAGCATGTACACTCAAAGAGAAAGAAGTTTGCCGATATTAAGAAAGCATGTCCCTTGCCCGAAATCTGTATGTCACAAATACCAGGAAATTTTTGTCCCAATTTTGAAAAGGATTTAGGAAAAATTTCCTGTGTGCCTCTCCAATATTTTCTTTGGATTTACTTTTAGGGAATTCTGGGAGTTTGGGGAACATTTTAGTTCACATAGAGGGTCAATAAGAGCTAACATTTATGGAGCATGCCTGGTATGGCTCAGGCCCTGTGCTAAGCATCACTCTGTCTCACAACGAGAAAACATAGACGTTATGAACTTCCCAATAAAATGTCTGAGTTCTGTTTTGTTAGGGAAATGCTATCTCATTATAATTGAACATTTAATCACTTATTCATTCATTCATTCATTCATTCAATGAACATTTAGCAACTATGCCACTATTCCAAAAAGAGTTTTAAAATGCCAGAAGAGTACAAAGGATCTGCATTTATTATCTTTTGCTTCATAACAAACTTAGTGGCCTAACACAGTGGTTTCCCAACCTTTTTACACTTGGGGACCAGTGACCCAGCTGGCCAGAAACAGAAACACAGAACTAATAAAGTTTTATCTTACCGTGCATGACAGTACACGGCACAAGCTGGTGCTTGATTTCCCAACTCCACGTGTACAATGCACTGAATGCTACGTAAGTTTGTCCAAATGCTTTTTGTCTATTGTGCATGATTGGTAAATGCTCTGCACAGCGCAAAAGGTTGTTTGAACGAGCCTACAAGTTTCAAAGATATCTTAGGACAACCTTGATAGTGTTTTCATTGACGATACAGGCTAGTAAGTGGCAATCACCCTGAGCATAAGCAAATTTGACTGAGATCATTGGGTCTATAATCTTCACACAGCATTAGGGTGGTCAACTCTTTTGTGGACTGGCATGAAATTTCTGGTGGACAGCCACCGGTCTGCAGACCGGCAGTTGAAAACCACTGGCCTTAATGTGACCATTTATTTAACTGGTGATTTTGTAATAGGCGATTTGGGTTGGACTCAGCTGGGTGTTTCTCCTAAGTCAACTAGGTTTCCAAATGCCGCAAAGGTCACCTGTGGGTTGGCTTTGCCGATCTTGGCTAGGCTCTCATAGGGGTGGGCTTTGGCTGGGACAACCTAGCTGATGGAGCTGTGGTCCAAGTGATCTCTCATCCTTCACAGGGCTAGCTTTGTCTGGTTTGTGTGATGGAGTTAGGGTCACCCAGAGCAGAAATGGAAGTACGCAAGGCACCAGAGGCCTCATCTCATAACTGGCCCCACATCCCTTCTGCCCCATTTCTTGGCCAAAGTAAGTTGTAAGTCCCGTCTAGATTCAAGGGGTGGGGAAATAGATTTTATCTCTTGATAAGATGGCACAGAAAAGTCGCATCACAAAGGGTGAGGGTGAAAGAAGGCGTGAGTAATTGTGGCTGTGTTTGCCATCAGCCACACGGGGGAAAGTCCAGCTCTGTCTTGGGACATTAAGGAAGGAGTCAAAGGTGGAAAATAAGTGAAAAATGCAATTTTAGACATTTTTAGGTAAAAGCAGTTGCATGGGCAAAGCTATCAAATTGCAGTTTTCTTAGTAAAAACAGAATCGAGATTGTAAGTTTCCTGAATGTGGGAACAATGTCAAGCCCAGAACAGAGCATGTAGAAACATTCAGCATGTCCTTCTTCATTTACGTCAAAAAGAGCAAGTACAATGTAGCAAACAAGAGGTTAGCCCCCCACGCAGCTTTACTACTTCCCAGCTGAATGACCTTAGACAGATGACTAACTTTTCTGGGCCTCTCCTTAGTACAGGAAAGGGAATAATAATGCTTTTTCTATCAGTCAGCTTTTGCTGCCTAACAAACCACCCCACTGCTTAACAGCCATTGACTTAGCTCCTGATTCCATGGTTTAATGGGTAAGCTGGCTCAGCCTGGCACTTCTGGTTTTAGGTGGCCTCACACATGTGCCTGTGGTCAGCTGACTGTCAGCAAGGGATCTCTGCTTCTGCCGATTGGATGACTGTTGGGGGACAGAGAAGACACAGGAGTCCCATGTCTCTCTCATCCAGCAGGCTAGTCTGGGCCCCAAGAGTAAGAGCAGAAGCCTGCAAAGCTTATGGTCGAGGTTCAGGGTTGATGCAATGTTGCTTACACTACAATCCACGGGACAAAGTGAGTCAAAAGCCAGCTGAGAATTAAGGGTAGAGAAATAGACATGTCTTACTGTAAGGACCGACAAAGTCACCTGGCAAGCACTGAGGATACAGGGAGGGGATGAATTTTAACTATTGACACCTTCCTATAGCTCACAACAATTTTACGAAGAATAAGTAAAATGCAACTTGATTTTTCTAGGTGAGGCTCTAAGTTAAAAGGCACCTGGCAGACGGTGGGTGTCCAAACAGTAGGAGCTATTGACCATATAGCTTACTGTATTTCCCCATGAATAAGACGCATCATTTTTCAAAAATTTGGGGGTCTAAAAACCAGGTGCGTCTTATACAGTGCTTGTGGTATTTCAGATGCCATAGATGGAACTGAGGACAAGGCAATATATGAAGACAGTAATTCGCCATCAGACACAGATGAGGACAAACTAATGGATGGGAGTTTTGACAGTGATGAGGAGTTGTATGAATTTTATGATGAATAAAACTTGAGCTCAACAACTTTTTGTAACACTTTTTTTTTATTTTGGGCCCCCAAATTAAGGTGCATCTTATACATGGGGAAACGCGGCATGTTTTCCTCACATATGTTAGCAATCAGATTTTCAGCCACCTTCTTTAACTGCCTCCTTTTAAAGAGTCTCAGATGGTCCTCCAAGTGGTGTTCTCAAAGGTTACATGCTGTACATTCCTTCCCTATTGCGAAAGGTCGTATCAAGTCAGGGAAGCTTGCCACCTGGGAGTTGTGGACATTGGCACAGAATTCAGATGTTGTCACCTGATGAGGCTGACAAAGCCTGGCCGTGGCAGCCAGATGCCATCAGAGCTGTCCAGGAGAAGGACCCACTTAATTAATGTGAAGGGTCAACTGAAGAAAAGGGCCAGAAACAAGACAGTGCAATATTTCAACTCCAAAAATATCGAAGGCCTCTTTCGTGGGACAGAACTCATGTTTGAGTCTATGCAAAGAATGAAAGTCTTAGTCACTCTTTATCAGTTTCTCTCACTGTTGTGTTAGAAGTATTTCACCAAGCCTGCTAAAAAGCTCCATATAGTTCCAGATTAATTCATACCTTTCTCTTGGAGCCCATCAATTGGACTCAACAGAGATTTATTTATCTGGCAGCAAGAATGTCTCTAATCAGGGATCTGAAGTGGGTCAAAAAAAAAATCTACCTTGTTTGAAATAAATAAAATAACACAGGTTATTCAAGGATGTGTGATGTAGAAATACGACGACCGTGTATCGAGGATGGGGACTGCTTTCCACCAACGTGTGATCCGTGAGTGCCCCGGAGGGTCTCGGATGGTCAGCAGGCTCTGCGCCCTGACTCCAGCCCGCGAAGCCTCAAGGCCCCGGAAGGACTAAGGCTGCCTGCTCCCCTGAGGTTTTCAAGCACTGACTTCCCATTAGACTGCCATCCCTTGTGTGACCACAGAAATTCCTTGTAGTGGAGAGATGAAGACCTATGGCTGCTATCCTCAGCTCTGCCGCTCTCTCCCTCCCTGAGTGATGGGGGGGGGGGGCAGGCGGGCAGTTCCTGAGCCTCTGCGGGCCCCCGCTCCTTTATTTTGTCCAACGGCGATACAGAGACATGTGTGCATGGCAGTTCCATCCCAGTTTAAAATATTTTTAAATTGAGTATATTGGGATGACACTAGTTAACAAAATTATACCAGTTTTCATGAGCGTGATTCTATACAACACATCTCTGCACACTGTATTGCGTTTTTACTGCCTCCCCCAAGTCAAGTCTCTGTCCATTGTCCTTTATCCCCCTTAAGCCTCCCCCGCTCCTTCCCGCCGGCGGTCACCACACTGTGGTCTGTGTCCCTGAGCTTTTTCACTTTTTTTCTTTTTGTCCTTTTTGCTCAATCCCTCCACACCCCGCAATCAGCTCCCCCGCTTATGGTCATTATATTATGAACAACCACACAAATATTGAATCCCAGAAATTTCTGTTATCAGAAAGAAAATGGGACTATAAGTTAAAATGTTCAAGATAGCCAAACACAAAGAGGTTTGCTGATGGCCTCACTTCTGTCTTCAAAGCTCTGGGTCACATCCCCCATCACGCCCTATTTCAGGCTAACACTCACGTGCGGGCCACTCTTTCCACAAAGAGTACTTTCAGTGCCTTTACCACAAAAGCAAATGACTCACTTTGAACACTCAGTGTTTGTTTTTAAAGTAATGTTTTATGGGCCATGTAATAAAGTATCTAGCCCGGTACTGAGCATATGGTAATAAGTATTCGCAGACTTGCTATGTCTGTCTCTGTGTGCCTGAGAATGATTTCTGCTCTATGAAATTCCTGTTGGCAAGGAAAGTGGGTTTTGTTGATACTGGTAGACCATCTGGGCTTGCTTTTCTAATTTGGATGGCTCTATTTATACATAATGTCTTTAAGGGAATTCCATATTTTTTGACATTTGTTTCCCAAACTAGAAGTTGTTTACAGAGTTCTGGACCCAAGATAAGAACATTTTACCCTTGCAAGATAGCTTATGTTACTACAATGATCTTTTTAATAACTAAAAATTAAATACAAGTATGTTGGATCAGAGCTCAAAGATCCCTAGACATTCTAAGTTTTTAATATTGTTTCTGTAAGGAATGTACAGTATATTAAACATTTTATGTTAAGCACATGTCTTGAATGCTTATGGAAAGCCTATTCAAATGAAAGCCATCACAGATGTAAGAATCATAACCTATTCCATCCCTTAAACTTTGGATTATTAGTTAGCCATAAGTGCTAGTTCTGTGTCATGCAACTGTAATATTCATATGAGTACTCATAGGCTGACTCTGATTAATAGACCCCTATTCTCTCACTTTTTAAGACTGTAGAATTTTGTCTACAAGATGCCATGTCTTGTAAAAGAATTGCAGCCAACACCCAACTTGGCAAGTGTGGAAGAACAGTTGGCCTCAGTCCCCACCCTGCCCTATTACCTCCCACCATCAAATTGAACGTCGATCACCATTTCTTCTTATTTCTGTGCTCTGGTTTTCTCCATAGGTAGTTGAGAAGAAAAAAAAAGATAGAATGAGCAGGTCGTTTTCTCTCTGAGAAATAGAAACTATTTCCCTGTGGTGGCCTCCCAACTGGCCTGCCTCTGTGTTTGCCATACCCACCAGGCCCTTGTGGCCTCCGAGTGTGTGGCTGTGGCCACTGTGTGGTCTTTGCCTTCCTGGCTTGTTGCTGAGACTTTCCCTTTGTAGGGAACCACATTTTATTTTCTAAGATGATGTATAATGAGAAAAGAATGTAAGATTTCCCCAGGTTAGTCTGGGCCTCAGGCAGCCACCTGTCCTCTTTTCTCCGGCCTGTTGTTTTCTCACTTGTGAAACACCAATAATGATACACAAATAAAAATAGAAAGGAACTCTGTCTTAAACTTCTCACAAGATTGTTGAGCCACTCAAAGAGTAAAGTCTTTGAACATGTTTGATGAACTTGGAAGTATTGCACAAAAATGGCCCTGGCTGGTTGGCTCAGCGGTAGAGCATCGGCCTGGTGTGCGGGGGACCCGGGTTCGATTCCCGGCCAGGGCACATAGGAGAAGCTCCCATTTGCTTCTCCACCCCCACCCCCTCCTTCCTCTCTGTCTCTCTCTTCCCCTCCCGCAGCAAAGGCTCCATTGGAGCAAAGATGGCCCGGGCGCTGGGGATGGCTCCTTGGCCTCTGCTCCAGGCGCTAGAGTGGCTCTGGTCGCGGCAGAGCGACGCCCTGGAGGGGCAGAACATCGCCCCCTGGTGGGCAGAGCGTCGCCCCCTGGTGGGCAGAGCGTTGCTCCTGGTGGGCGTGCCGGGTGGATCCCGGTCGGGTGCATGCGGGAGTCTGTCTGGCTGTCTCTCCCCATTTCCAGCTTCAGAAAAATACAAAAAAAAAAAAAAAAAAAAAAAAAGGAAGTATTGCACAAAAATAAGGTGGTAACAAAAGCAGTTCTGAACCTGTGGAGTGAGGATGGCTCTCAGGTGTGGGTAGATGAGCCGAGGACTCAGGGGAAGGTCAGCCCAGGTCTGGGTGAAGTGCCCCAGAGCGGGATCCATCCCACACCTGTCAAAATCCGAACCCAGGCACCTCTTCTGTGTTATTAATAATGCTGTGGTCATTGCCTTTGTTTTTGTTTTTGTCTGCCATAAAAAGCAGACCTAAAAAGGCTCAGTCAGACTGATGAAATATGCTTTTTTAAATTTACATATTAGTTAAAACTTTGTGCTGTTTTAATTTTGTATAACTTTGAAATTGAAAGTTCTTAAAGTAGTGAAATGGTAGGCAATTGAAACAATTCTGTGATGATTTACAGCAGTGGCTGTTGTAGGAACAAAGAGTGCAGGTGGGTCCTCCTCTGATCAGACCTCGTACTTCACAACTTACAATGGAAACAAAAGCAAGCACTACTGATCCAGGCCAGGGTGTCCGGGTCCTGCAAGGTCATCCAGACGTGACTAGAGGAGAGATTGCCTGGTCCACCAGTGACAGAATAGTGTCCACTGACTAAGTCAGGTGTGATTTTATAGGAGAGCTCCCACACAGTCTAGTGGGTATGACAGACATGAGTCAAATCTGTACATAGACATAGGAAAATGAGGTGTGGTGAGAGAGACACACACACACACACAGCCATGAGCAGTAACCCTGGCATGGGAAGCCCCCCCTGGCGTGTGGCAGGGGTAGAACTGAGCAGGGTGAAGAGGTCCCAGGTGAGGTGTGAGTGGGACGGAGCAGTGAGACGGGAAAGGGAGAGGAGGGGCAGGAAGAAGCAGGCTACTTTATCTGACTTCGCTTTCCTTACCCCTTGTGCAGTGGGGAACCCCTTACCCCTTGAGCAGTGGGGAACCGTGAGAGGTTTTAAGCAGAGGGCTTGGTGTGATCAGATTTTCTTTGTGAACAGGCCCCTTTGGCGGGGGTCTGAGGAACGGATTGGGGGCAGCCATGTAGATACAGTCTCCAAGACAGGAGATGCTGGTGGTTTGGACAAGGAGGCTGACTCTGGAGATGCAGAGATTAGGACTCACAGAAGAGGTGGATCTGAAGGCCATCTCAGAGGTCAAGAGGGCTTGGTGGTAGGATTAGATGGGGCGAGGGTGGAGAGGTGAGAAATGGGAGGGCCCGGCATGTGACCTCGTGCAGTGAGTTCACAATGGGAAGGAGCCTTGGAGGGAAGCTCAGTGCCGGGAAGATGGGTTGTCCGTCCTGGTGCACATGGAGGCCAAGGACATGGAGCTGGCCTGGTAGAGGGCCACGTGGCAACTGGACATGTGATTGAGACCTCAGAACAGAGGCTCGGGCAACAGATACAAACGGGGATCAAGGCAACCCCAAGGGAAGTGAACGCTTGATGTAAATAAGGTATCAGCAAGAAAAGATGATGTAAAGTAAGAGAAGGGCCTCAGACCAAACCCAAGAGAACAAAAATCACAACATCTCACAACCAGAAGAAGGGCGGAGCTTTGTTTGGGTGTGTCTTGTCAAGTGTGTGGTTACCACCATGGTTTGTCATTTTCATTTCTTTACATAGGACCTGATGACATTTTATTGGCACACACAGAGGGATAGTTATACAAGTTTCACGTAGAAAATCTGTTCTGCTTCTTTTTTTTCACAGATAGACTCAGAAACTTACACACAAACCTCACAATCTTGTGACTATGAGTTAACTGACATGGATAGAAAAAATCCTTCATTGTTATTTGATCATGTAAGGGTTAGAGGTTTAAAAAATAATAACACCCGATGGTTACATCTTGTGGCTTAGTCAGTTCAGGTTCACATTTTTGTGAAGAAGATTTCACAGTTGGTGCGCCCTCCTGCACCACACAACCTAGTTTCTGTTCCCCTTTTCACGGCACCGAGATTCCTCGGTGGGCTCCGGGGGCCCCATCCGGACTCACCTGCTTTCACTTTCCCTTCAGCCCCAACCTGGAGTTTGAGCAGCTTTGGATGGTCCTGGATAAGACAGAATTGTTGTTCTGAGTTGGATTTCTGACTGTGTGCAACCTACTGAAGGCATCACAGAGGTTCCTGTAAACCTCGGTAAAAGTCTGTTTGAGACTGAATATGCTTTAAACTAATGTGAATTGGTCATCTTTGAAAATAGTATTTTTAATAGAACATTGATAGTATTTTGTAACACTGCTCTTTAGTAAATGTAAATTTACGTCTGTTGGATTTGGTTAAAGCAAGATACACCAACATCTCTTACCAGGCGTCCCCAAACTACGGCCCGCGGGCCGCAATGCAGCCCCCTAAGGCCATTTATCCAGCTCCCACTGCACTTCTGGAAGGGGCACCTCTTTCACTGGTGGTCAGTGAGAGGACCACTGTATTTGGCAGCCCTCCAATGGTCTGAGGGACAGTGAACTGGCCCCCTGTGTAAAAAATTTGGAGACCCCTGTAGACCTTCCCCTGTCTTGGACTTCCAGAATTGAAGCCATGATTTTGATATTGACAGAGATGGCAATCTATTGACCTAACAGAGAGAAGTAGTCAGATATTAGCTGTGTATATGAATGCTTTAGCTACATTGAGTTTTTAAAAGGTGCAGACTCTTCTTTAAGTATATATATTTAAAAGTAAGTTTTTGTTAAACTAGTAAGGAAAGCAGAGAAGGAACTAATATTTTTAGGATGCTATTTCTGGGCAAGGGCAGGAAACTGTGTGTTTCACAAGACACAAATATGTAAATATGTAGCAGGTTTTGAAGGTGACATCACATATCCCTTTCTACGTGGAACCGATCACTGAACCACTGAAGACACAGAGTGGAACGGACATGCAAACACAGGCACATATCGGAAGGCTGGCATCATGTGGCACCAATATGGCTTGAGTGCTAGTCTAGACCAAACACACGTGCCTCAAAATAGAGGTAGTAGCCCTGGCCGGTTGGCTCAGTGGTAGAGCGTCGGCCTAGCGTGTGGAGGACCCGGGTTCAATTCCTGGCCAGGGCACACAGGAGAAGCGCCCATTTGCTTCTCCACCCCTCCGCCGCGCTTTCCTCTCTGTCTCTCTCCTCCCCTCCCGCAGCCAAGGCTCCATTGGAGCAAAGATGGCCCGGGCGCTGGGGATGGCTCTGTGGCCTCTGCCTCAGGCGCTAGAGTGGCTCTGGTTGCAACATGGCGACACCCAGGATGGGCAGAGCATCGCCCCCTGGTGGGCAGAGCGTCGCCCCTGGTGGGCGTGCCGGGTGGATCCCGGTCGGGCGCATGCGGGAGTCTGTCTGACTGTCTTTCCCTGTTTCCAGCTCCAGAAAAATGGAAAAAAAAAAAAAAATAGAGGTAGTGTCCAAGTGTTGCTTCCGTATGTCAGCAGGATTTGTCCTGAAGACATTATAGCTGATTTCATAGCCAATACTGCTAGAATCACGTGATAACAATGCTAGGGTCACATTACTGGCCAAAGCTCCCAGTCTATAATACATCTACCAATATTAAGTGCATGCTTTTTGCAATGTAACTCCTGCCCCACGCCAGACATGCACAGGACTGAACTGTGCAGGAGATCCCCAACCTTCTTCATGGTAGAGCAAGGACCCTATGCCAAATAAACATGGTGTTACACCCCCCCCCCCCCAGTAAAGTGGTCTATAGAAAACTCCATAGAAGTTTAGAAGTGCAATGTCAAACAGAATGTGTAACTACTTCCTGCTGGGAACCAACAGGAATAGCCAAGATTGCAAGTTTGCAAATGGAGATGCTTTCTCTAGTGGAAGGTCAGTGAAGTATGGGGTGCAAATCGCTTTCTCGGCAAAGTGGCTGGCTCGGTGGGTTTAATTAAAATTTGCATGGGGAACTGTAGGTTAAAATTGCAATGTCCACACTCCTTTATTATCTGTTAACATCAGTAATTTTCAACCGTAAAGGATATAAGACTATATTCGGAACTATTCTTGGTAAGACTATAAAGATATGCATTCATTCACTCCTTTGAAACGTGCTGAGCACCCGCCTCTGTTATAGGCGCCGCAGACAAAGACTGCCTGCTCATGGGAGCTATGCTCTAGAGCAGTGGTCCTCAGCCTTTTCTGGGCCACGGACCAGTTTAATGTCAGAAAATATTTTCATGGACCGGCCTTTAGGGTGGGACGGATAAATGTATCACGTGACCGAGACAAGCGTCAAGAGTGAGTCTTAGACAGATGTAACAGAGGGAATCTGGTCGTTTTTTTAAATAAAACATCATTCAGACTTAAATATAAATAAAACGGAAATAATGTAAGTTATTTATTCTTTCTCTGCAGACCGGTACCAAATGGCCCACGGACCAGTACCGGTCCGCAGCCCCGGGGGTTGGGGACCACTGCTCTAGAAGGCATCGTGCAACCGTAAACACAAAGACCGATAAATAAGATGCTTTTGTGCAGGGGTCACAGGAAAAGAGGGGATACTGGGATCAAGGCTGAGTTGGGGGTAGACAGGAGGGTCATAGAATGGTGGGTCAGTAAAAGCTTCCCTGAGGACATGATGTTTGAACAGGACAAAAATAGTGAAAGAGGAACCAGCTGTGTTATGAGCAGAGGATAAACAGCTAGCATAAAGGATCCAGGGCAAGGACAAACTCGATATGGTGAAGCACTAGAAAGAAAACGCCCATGGGTTTGAAAGGTCATTGCCAAGGAGACCAGCTCAGGCTGGAGGGGTGGGGCCCACTTGGCCTGTGATAGTCCTTCAGTCAATGTTTGTCAGAAGGAGCTGAACAGAGTATTCTGTGTTCATTTAAGCAGTGGAGATCAAGAGAAAAGCTTAAGTAGCCTACGGCATAGAGAAAATTATGGTCATCGTAATGTATTGATTTCTAGAACACTCTTTACCTCAAGAATTATGAATCATTTTGCAGATGGAGAGATAATGAATGTATTTTCGATCAGTTTTGACATGCAAGCTAAAATCAATGGTATGTGAGAACCAATAATAGACCAGGTATTTTCTGTGTTTTTTGCTACATTGCAATTTTTATCTTTGAAAATACTTTAAAATAATGCTATTTTAGTTTAGCTAATCAATGACATTTAGCCATACAACTTTTAGATTAGAATTTTGAGGGATACAGGAAAAAAAACTATGTAGACATAATGTAGCAGACAATCAAAGACCGTGACTCAGTGCTCACGGATTCTGAGCTGGAGTCTTTCTGCTGCAAACCCAGATACCTCCTTCTAAAGCAGACTCTGTACATGCCCAGCTTTGACCAGGGTTCTAAGGATATGAATGTGCAGAAAGTTTGGTTTCTGTGATTCCCAGCATAAACATGTGTGACGAGAGGAACAGTGAGTTGCGTCTGCATTATGTTGTCACATCCTGACCACGCCATGTTCTCATACTAAAGAAATAAGTAGCATTGGCCAGTTGAGTGTTTAGAAATATGAATAGTCTACCCAAGTGCTTCTTAGCCCTAACTATGTATTCAAATGCTGTAGGGACACGGTGACAAGTCTCAATGTCCAGACTCCCATCCTAGCCCTATTAAGCCAATCTCTGTGGTTAGGCCTGGGCATTGGTGTGTTGTAAAAAGCTCCCCAAGTGATTCTAATGTGCAGGCAGGGCTGAAAACCCCAATCTGATTCAAATAGCCTTTAGGATAAATTTGGTTTGGTTCTGACCATCTTAGTCTTTGTTCCTTGTCTCCCATCACCTGGATGCTTCTTTCATTATTTCCTGACATGGCGGGTAGAAATGCGGCTCTTCCACAGAGTAGCAAGAAAAGCGTTTGGGGGACCTGCCTAAGAGGTTGAGGTGTAGTGGTAAGATTTATTGAAGCAGAAATAGAAGACTGCCCCTGGGTTCTCAGTGTCTCCTGTCTGTCCGACTGTGAAAGAAATCCAACCTTATCTTCATCAAGCTCAAAAGAAGGGCGAGGTCCCAGAAATTCTGTGCCACTGGTTCAGTCCATGCCAAAGCTTCATCCAGTTCAGTCTCTGTCCCCATCCAGCTAGTGTAGTCTCTGCTCCCAGCTGTGCTCTGGCCTGTGCTAGTTGCTGTACCCAGGTCCGTGCTTGGAGTCACGCTTGGGCCTGCAGGGCTGCTAGGCCCCTGTGGCTGCTACAGAGAGCGAATGAATAGGCGAGTGTATGCTACCCAGAGAGACCTTTGTTAAGCTTTGATTATATTATCTAGGGCTTGGCAAAGGCCAGACACTCTTCCAAACTAACCAGTCTCTTTCCCAATCCTTTGTGGGCCTGTGCTGGGCCCTCCCCCCACCCAATCCAACCCTTTCCCCAGACTAGAAACCTCCCCCTTATGTCGCCATTTTGGTTCATAGTAGAAGGACCTCCTTCTGCACCTTTTGGGCTTCTACTGGGCATACACTCAGCAGAAGAATTCCCCCACTTCTCTCCTTGATAATCCTGGTTCCAAGCTGGCTGTTTCCTGGGGAGATTTTTCCCGTTTGCTTCGGGGATTAAATCCTCAGGGTGGAGGATGTACAGACTTTGGGGAGCCTGTCAGTGCTGTGGCTTCCTGGGAAATGAGGCTCAGTGTCTGATCTTAATATCTGAGTTTATTAAATTTCATGTCTGATTCCATTTGCTCCCCTCCTTTGTTAATAACTAGCTAATGGCCTACACTCACTCTCAGAGATCAGAGCATACGCTCCCAAGGGCTATTTCAGGGGGAAAGTCCCATTTTATTTATTTTTTTCATCTTTAGCTTTTAAAAAATATATATCTCCTCTAAAGCCTAATCTGAACATTGAGAACTTTTTAAATCTATGAAGGACAAGTCCAGAGTAACCCAATGTAAAATTTCATTGTATGCCATATTTAGAAATTAAAAATCTGATTCTAAGAAATATGAAAGTTGTTGGGATAAAGGCACTTATATAAGACTCTTCAAAATGTGTGAAATCAAACACTTGTAATTGGGGTTGAAGCAGAGAGAGAGAAGAAAGACGAAGACTACAGTAATTGCTGTAATTGAAGGATAATTACAGCTTTGAGCTTCCAGCCCGGCATATGAGCAGGAAAGAGAAAAGAAAATATGATTTTTGTATGTACAGTTTAGTTGTTATTTAAATGAAAAAAAGCAAACCAATCTGTCAGGATTAAAAAAAAAAACCAACTTCTTCTGAGCACTAAAATCTCTGAGTTTATTACTCAGACACACAAAGCTTTATGTACTACACAATAGAACGTCACTAATAGTTTTACCAAAAACTGCAGGTAAACAAGTCATGATGGTTTCTCATATTAACATTGCATAAAAGCCACCTTCTGATGACATTACTTAGTGGGTTCAGCTGCTATTTAATATGGCCCCTCACTCATGACACTAGGACAGTGCCAGCCACCCAAAGAAGGAACAGTATACTAGTTGGCAGTGTGAGGAGGGTATCCCACAGTTCACCCCAAAGCCACACCCAGTAATAAATTAGGGGGAAACAAAGGTATCAGGTCACAGCTCTGTTAAGAAATATGGATCTGAAATTTTATTGTTCAGTCAATACTTACCCTTTTAAATGATCACAGTGGTGGTATTATTATGACACAGTTTTCAGGAGAGCATTAGCAGTTTGGAGACTAGACTCAAATCACCCACGCTGGTGTCTTAGATTGCTCCTGGCTGTAGAATCAAAGGCTGATCCATGAATGTTCCAGGATGCCTAAGATTGTTTTTATCTATGTTCTCAGTTAGATGAAATGGTGCATCAGTGACTGCTAAGGGACCAAGTTGTTCCTAAAATTGGCTTGTTCCTGATGTTTTATGATGTGGTAGTGTATTAGGAAGTAAAATGAACCTGACCAGGTGGTGGCACAGTGGATAGAGTGTTGGCCTGGGATGCTGAGGACCCAGGTTTGAAACCCCGAGGTTGCTGGCTTGAGCGCAGGCTCACCAGCTTGAGCACAGGGTCACTGGCTTTAGTATGGGATCATAGACATGACCCCATGGTCGCTGTCTTGAAGCCCAAGGTCGCTGGCTTGAGCAAGGGGTCACTGGTTCTGCTGGAGCCACCCTGTCAAAGCACATATGAGAAAGCAATCAATGAACAGTTAAGGTGCCAAAACAAAGAATCGAAGCTCTTCATCTCTGTCCCTTCCTGTCTGTCTGTCCCTACATCTCTCTCTCTCTTCTCTTTCTCGCACTAAAAAACAACAACAACAAAAAGGAAGTGAAATGAAATAGGATTTCAAAGAGTATGGAGAAAGGCCTAAGAAAAGTAATGTAGGAAAGACTGAATCCCTTTTTTAAATTTAAGATATAATAATGTATTTTTTATAGTTAATGTTGAGAAATCACGTAACTATGATATCCTACAAAAAGAACCGGAATGAAGCCACTTGGTTTAGATTTATTTAATCCAGTGAATTAAAATGGGAGTTTTAATAAAATTAACTTTTTGTCCCCAAAACACACCTTTTTGTTTCATTTTGTAAGTATGTTTTTCTTGAAGTGTTTCTGTATTAAGGGCATGAGAAATCATTAAAGTGACCCTTTCAAGATCAAATCCTACTTATAGTTGCATAGTGTGCATCTATTGTAGCTCTGCAGTGCACATCCCCTCCTCTAGGGGGCACACATCACATGTTACAGTCTGAGCTCTTAGAAACAGAGCCACTCAAAACCCCAATGGCAGAAAAGAGAGAACACCCATTCCTGACTTCATGAGCAAAATTTCTTTGAGTTTCCATGTAACCACTTTTAAAGTTCTTAATGGTTTTACCTTATACTGCATAAACATCTGTTTGTCAGTAAGTGAAAGTGAACCCTGGGTGACTTAGACACCCAGGAAGGTAAGGCTGGCAGGTATTTTCTGAGCTTAGCACAATGCATCTCCCAATGGGAAGTGCGTCTCCCAATCTGCTCTGCTTTAACTGTCAAGTTAATGTAATTTGCTCCCATTCAGGACGGGTAGGGGACTGTCTCAAGTACCTTCCCAGGTCCTTGACGTCAGACGGGTCCTTGCCTAGCAGCTGGCTGACCCTCAATGCATGCAGAGTCTGAGTGGCAGGCGGTCCCTTCCAGCCTGTGAGCACGCAGGGGCTGTCTCTGGAATCCACCAGACACATTGAGGCCAGTTCTCGGCTTGAAGCCTCCATCCGAGGGATCTGCAGCTGCGTCGCGGCCTCGTCCAGTGAAGAGAACCAGGCCACAGCTGTGACCACATGTGGTTTCTGGTGCTAAGCAGTGGCAGCAAAAGAGCTTGTGGTTTTTGGCTATTGTCCTGGTGTCATATGCTTGGAACTCAACAATCAGTGGTGTTTCATCTTTGATCAGATGTATATATCTCCATTAGGAGCTTGATTCTAAATATTTTTCACCTCTTACCAAATGGATTTTGCAACTGAATTGCAGCAGACCCAGGGACTCTCAGGTTCAAGGTGTGACCAGCAGATGGAACAGAGCTCGACACATCGTAGGCACTCAGCTATTACTTGTTTAATGAATTGCCACGTCCAAGAGTTACCCACAGGTTGTGCCTCAGTGTCAAAGAATAAAGAGTGTTATCGGAGGGATTCGTCAAGATACCAATAAAACTAGCCCAGAAAGCAGAGCACCTTCTTTGATGACAGAGACAGAGAAAGGGTCCAGGGTGCTCTCTCACACTGGGACCCTCCTCAGGCTACGAGCACTGAGACTGGGAGCTAGATGAATCCCTGTCAGACTTGCTGTCTCTCTACGATTTTCCTACACATGGGTGTATGCCTTTGAATACGTGCAGATGCCGTGGCCTCCTCTCTTTGCATCGCCTGGGCCCTGGGCACGCCCATCTGCATGCTTTGGTGCATCCTTGAATGTGTTGGAAAACAGTTATAAAAATGGCTTATCTGCCGGCTAGACATGAATGATGACACAGAAGTCCCTGTGCTGTGTTGGTGTGGCCAGACGTGCAGGTGACATTCTGGGGAGGCTGTGGGGGCAATTGTCTGGCCCTGGACACTGAGTTCACCTCCAGGCATTCCTGTCACTGGCATGGCCTCGTTTTGCTCTTCCCCGGAATCACTAAGATGTGTTCTCAGGGGAGTTGAAACTATTGATCATACAGGAAATTTCGGGTTCTTGCTGGGTCAACATTTCCCTTGTGTGAAAGTCCTGAGTGCTTGTTTTAGAATTTAGGCATCTCCAACTACTTTTCTAAAATGATAGAATCTCAGAGCTGGAAAGAGACCTTATAAATGACCCCCATTTTTCAGGAGAATGAATGAGCTCATTTTTTAGGCGGAGAAACTGAACATGGGAGGACAGGAACAGAGAAGAACCGGGCTGTGCCTGCATGAACCAGGGACATGTCTGTGCACTACCATGTCACCAGGAAGGGACCTCTCTATGTGAGCACTTACATGGGGATTGGGGAGGCTCCCGGGACACGGGAGCCCTGACCTCTTCGCCTAACTTTGGGTGAGATGAAGACCCAGTTCCTGCACCGCGGCCTGGCTCGACGACCCTTCCACCCCAGTTGGAAGGAAGACAAACATGAATCCCAGCACCACGCCCAATGTGGTCCTCGGACAAGCAGCCTGGGCTGCACCTGGGGGCCACTGAGAATGCAGAATTCACAGTCTGTACCTTACTTAACAATATCTCCAGGGATCTATAGGCGGGGGTGGGGGGGGCATGCTATTCTAGAACAGTCTTTTCAAATGTCCCCGGGCAACATAGTCCCCTGGAAGAGAAGGCCAGGCCCCAGCCCACACGCCTCGACTCCTGAGCCGCAGGAGGACCCGGAATTCTGTACTTTTGCCAGGTTCCCAGGTGGTGCTGGGGCTTGTGGTCCAGGATACCTCAGAACTCTGCTCTGCAGGAACCATAGCCCTGTTGCTTTGTCTGGACTATGTCTAGTGCTAGGGAGTCATACCCCTGTGTCATCTCTGCCCCCTCCTGGTAGAAAGCCTTGAGGGTGAGCCCAAGAATCCAGTTCAAATACAAGCTCTGCTTGACTCCCATCAACCTTGTCGCTCCAGCATCCCCAGCCCTGCGCTGTTCCCAGCCATACCAGCAAGGACGTGAAGGGATGCTTCCTGAGGATTTCGATTATTGTTAGGAGCCAGTAAAAAGTATTCTGTCTGCCAATTTTAGAGTATAAAAAAACCCTGACTGTTTTTAAAATATAGTAAAGGTAAGAATTACATACAGATGACCGTCGATGGGTTGAGCGCCAGGCAACGAGTGAGCTGCATTCTCGCCAGCTCCCAGGTAGAATGTTAAGTGTTACAGCAGCAGCCCCGCCGTGGGGACGCAGGAGTTATGTCAGAAGGCATGGCAGAGACACAGGCTGCCGTACCGGACTCTGCACTAGTGCACGGTGATGCCAGGGCTATGGACTAGCATTCCTCTGGGACGTGGCTCAAATTGCCACCTGACCCCCAAGTTTGAGAGCTCACTTTCCCTGGAGTGAGCATCCTTGGACATGCAGTCTCAGTAGTTAGAGAGAGGGCTTGGAGGACGCTCACTGGGCTGTGACAGACACCAGAGCACTTGTCACCACTGTCCAACCACACGCAGTCCAGCCAAGTGCTAAAATGAACCTGACATTTTCTCGATCATGAGCCATGAGCAGAGGATATGAGAGGCATTTATGTCACACAGCACATTTCTGAACCTCTCAGCAAAGAAACTGAAGTTTGTTTTTGGTTAAGTTTTTAACTATTTTATATATATATATATAATTTTTTTTAAAGGGCTGGATCACCAAGAGTCAGAAGCCAAAGGAAAACAGTGCAAAGCATGGCTTAGCAGAGCAGGACAGTCCCGTCCGGTCCAGTAAATAGCCTGGGTGGGAACACCACGTCCCCAGACTCCTGTGAAGTCAGTAGAGTGGGAGCTCTGAAGCTTGAGGGTCCCTTAGAAGGAGGGTCCATGAGGGACGCATGGCTGGGAGCGAGCAGCCCATAAGCTCACCAGACAGGCCAGACACCTGGGGGCTGTGAACACGCCGGGGCTGGGCCTGTCCCCTCTGTGCAGCACGCCGCTGGGCATTGGTCTGTGCAGGACCCCGGGAGGCCCCAGTGGGGTCAGGATGGTCCTACGCAGCCTGGAGGCAGTGCTGTGGAGATCCGTGTACCAGCTAAAGGCCAAGCAGACATAAGGAACCACTCGGGCCCCAGTAGAATTTCAACATCGTTTGAGAAAATAGAAGAAGAGTTTCTTCTCATTCTTACCATCACTGAAGGCCTGGCACTCTCTGCCTCCTCTCAGGAGCTTTTTCTCCTCTGAACTGCTAGCTCATTCAACTATTAATTCATTCAACTTATTCTTTAAGTGCCTACTGTGCGCCACTCACTAGGGCAATTGCATCAGGAAGGCTGCTCCGTGGAAGTGACCTTAATGGAAGTGACCTTTAACCTTTAATGGGGGACCTAACGGCGGGTCAGGCTTTCATTAGAGGGAGACGAGGGGACACGGACCGCAGAGGCCAGGCGCCATGCTCACTCCAAGGAGAAGGGCTGGCCATCAGATGCACTTGGCTGAGTTTTGATCGTTAAGCCTGACATGCTCATCTCTTGAGTTCTCCTTTTCTCTCTTCCTCTATGAATGACTGACTGTTAGAGTCCGCTTGGGAATCTATTTATCGTTCTTCCCACAGAAATAAGTGCCCATTCCATAAAAATTTTCCAGGAGGCTCCCACTTCCCAACTCACGTGGATGGCTGGGACTCCAGTGGAAAATGGGGTGGACGCCTCGCTGCCCTCGGGGGACCTTTCACTTGGACCCAGTGAGCAGGTGGGCAGGGCAGGAAGCCAGACCTCACGCTCTCTAAAACACCCGGCTAGACCTGCACAGGCAAATGCAGCCCCTCTGCCTGTGTCCCTCAAAACCAGCCCAGACCTCCCTCCTCCCTCCTTTTGCTTGATATTTACCATTAAAAATAAAATATGAAACTTGGGCATTGGTTTTCAAGTCATGATGGGAGCAAAGGATGCCTTGGAAGTCGTCTCTTACCCATCCAAGACGCTGATCTGTTGGCTTTTCTGAGGTGAGGCTTTTACAAGCCATACACTGCCTGGCACATTACGTGTGGTTTTAAAGACTGGTGACAGCTGCGCAGACCCCGCCCACGCTCAGACCAGCATTCCTGTTCCCTGGGCAGATTGATAGGTCTGGTCTGTGTGAAGAGAAACCAGACAGCAGCCTTGAGGATGTACGTCTCGCCCTCAGGATGGACACCAGACTCTCTCTGCAGCCACCTCCGTGGCTGGGGCAGCATGGTGGTGTCAAAGTGTGCCACGCTCCCTCGTCCTCTGTCTCTCTGAAACCACCGCAGGAAGAAATGTCAAAACCCTGGTCCCTGCTGATGCTACAACACAATGCAAGAAACTGGGGACAGGAGACGCTTTCTCTGAGTACTCACCACCCTCTGCAACTTGGGTGCATTTCCCTGACTCAGGGAAAGGGCATGAGGGAGGTCAGTGTAGTGACCTCACTGGGCAGCAAATCATTGTGCCTTGACTGCATGGACAGTAGACGTTTGCTTGGGTGATTCTCGTGTCGATGTCGATGGCAGCCCTGGTCTCCGAGTTCAGTGTAGCAGACTTACCTTTTTTTTTTTTTTTTTTTTTTTGTATTTTTCTGAAGCTGGAAACAGGGAGGCAGTCAGACAGACTCCTGCATGCGCCCGACCAGGATCCGCCCGCCACGCCCACCACCGGGCGATGCTCTGCCCATCGGGGCGTCACTCTGTCGCGACCAGAGCCATTCTAGCACCTGGGACAGAGGCCAAGGAGTCGTCCCCAGCGCCCAGGCCATCTTTGCTCCAATGGAGCCTTGGCTGCGGGAGGGGAAGAGAGAGACAGAGAGGAAGGAGGGGGGGGGGGGGGAAGCAGATGGGCGCTTCTCCTGTGTGCCCTGGCCAGGAATCAAACCCGGGACTTCCGCACCCCAGGCCGACTCTCTACCACTGAGCCAACCGGCCAGGGCCCAGACTTGCTTTTAATCTGAACAGAAACCTCCCTGAACTTAAATACTTCAGCTTCCAACCTCTCCAGGAAGCCTGTGACGTGGCCATGTGCCTCCCAGGACAGGGGCCCAGCAGAGCCCGGGGATCCTCACCATGTAACGAGTTTGGTGCATGTGGCTGAAAGATGTGTCATTTTATTGCATGGCTCGCACACCTGGTCATGACCAGGAATGAGGAGGTCCCCGGCGGTTGGATCCATCCGTGAGGTCTCAGTGATTTCTATCCTGCTTAATTACGGGTCAAGCAGGACAGCTGTGTAGTGGAAACAACTGTCGTGACTGATCGAACTCTGTTGCAGAGGAGTGAAGTGTCTGCTCAGGAGCCCGTTTACCGTCCCTCCAACTTGGCCAAATTGTCATTTACAGCAGTGGTCCCCTAACCCCTGGGCCGCAGACTGGTACCAGTCTGTGGGCCATTTGGTACCGGTCCGCAGAGAAAGAATAAATAACTTACATTATTTCCGTTTTATTTATATTTAAGTCTGAATGATGTTTTATTTTTAAAAAATGACCAAATTCCCTCTGTTATATCCATCTTAGACTCACTTTTGACGCTTGTCTCGGTCACATGATACATTTATCCATCCCACCTTAAAGGCCGGTCCGTGAAAATATTTTCTGACATTAAACCGGTCCGTGGCCCAAAAAAGGTTGGGGACCACTGATTTACAGAATTTCCTGTGATCAGATCATCTACCTGTTGAACAGTGTTTGGCTAAAAAAAGGAAAGACAGCAACAGTTGGTCTGCACCTTTCATTCATTTCTTCTAGTGTCTGTTTCCTTTCCTGTCGGAAATAGATGTTGGAGGCTAATCTTAGGGAGACAGTGACAGTTAAAACAAGCAACTGGCACAGACCAAGAGAACTGACTCCTGAAGCGCCTGAGGATAGCATTGTACTGCCACCTTGCGGTCAGAACGCACCCGCTTTTAAAGCAAAAGGCCGTCAGTTTTTCTACTGATAACATTGCAAATCAATTAAAGTCATGAAAGGAATGGGTGTGAAAGAATCAGAGCTTGTGGAGAAAAATAATTTCGTCCAAAATTATTTTAGCCCAAAATAATTATCCAGACCAACTTTTGAAAGGGTCCCCAACAGGAGTTCCACACCTAATAAGGCATTGACCTTTCTCAGGGCCAAATACAAGTTCCCACCATAGTCTGAAAGAGTATAATATTTGGGTGGGGGAGATATTGCTTCTTTTACGTCAGCATCACACATTACTATTAAATTATAGTCTCGGTCATGACTGTACCGAAGTGTAGCCAATAGTGGAGTCTGTTCTGAAACAAGAATTGGTGTACAAGTATTAACACTGAACTGGCGGTCCCAGTAATACTCCCACTGTCTGCAGCACATCTCAGTGGGCAGGGCTGCTGTGTGACGGGGAGTGCAGGTGCGAGGCATGGTCCCCCTCAGTGGGTAGGGCTGCTGTGTGACGGGGAGTGCAGGTGCGAGGCATGGTCCCCCTCAGTGGGTAGGGCTGCTGTGTGACGGGGAGTGCAGGTGCGAGGCATGGTCCCCCTCAGTGGGCAGGGCTGCTGTGTGACCGGGAGTGCAGGTACCAGGCATGGTCCCCCTCCTCCCTGTGCTGAGTAACTTAACTCATCACATATTTACACATGGGGTCCTGTGTTGGAATTCTTTCTATATTTTGAAGAAGTCATATTCTGTTCTTGAAAGTCAGGTTGACTAAAGCAGGTAAGAACAGGATTGAGAGAAACAAGCCGAACCATTGCCACGACACCAGGAGAGGTAGCCCCAGGTTGTTCGGTATCTCAGCTGATAGGTTCTGTGCTAGGGGCTCAGAAATCTCTCCCTTGCTGTAGGAATGAGCAGAAAATAGGAGAGTCCCCAAGGCAGTAACTGTGCTGTGGACTGAGCAGCCATATGGAGGATTAGCTCCTCCACATGGGACCTGGCTGATGGAGGGCCCCATGTGTAGTCTGGATTGCGTCCTCAGTGCCAGGGCAGCGAGGGGGGGGGGGGCTTTCAGGGAATTTACTGCCCAGACACTGGGTCTCCTGTCTTCTCATTTTCTCTCCTCTTTTTCTGACCCTATGGGAAGCCTTCCAGCCATGGGGAAAGATGTGGAACCCCACATTGCTCAAAAGGGGGACCCTGAGCACTGTGTTTGAGCACATGAGCCACTGCATGAGAGCCCGGCCTTGAGGAGAGGCCATCGCACTCGGGGGAAGCCCTGGACCACTCACAGAAGACTTCCAGTCTCATCCCCACCGAAGAGGAAGGCCACAGAAGTCACGTATGTGCATCCACACACAGGGGGGAGGGCAGATCTGTCTCAGTTGTAGGTAAGCCACCAAAATTTAAGTAGGTGATGGCCAGAGAAGGAATTGACCAGAAAAGTATGGAAACAGAAGTCCCGAATAAAAGACCAGGAGGGAAGAGTCACAGGGCACAGGCTACCTCTAAAATACAAATAATCCCCCTGGAGGTATGCTATGAGGTCAAAGTCGTGTGTATAGGACCCCTCCCAGGGCAGTGGCCCCTGTCCCACCCCCGCCCCCACAGGACTGGGTTGCTCCTGGTCTGTCTAGCCACAGTAGAGGCTTCTGGGAAGTGGAAATGCCCTTGGCCTTGGAGATTAGAGTGCATCTGACTCAGATGATGATTCTTTTCACTGTGAGATTTTTGTCTATGATGAGAACTGTAGTGCAAAAGTATTTCTTTCAGTAGCTTTTCAGCCAGTTCTAGTTGAAAGAGAGTGAGCGAGGAGTTCGGACACACTTTTTTTCTGAGTTACAGCTTTTGTTCAGAAGCTGGTACGAATCAGCTTTCATCTTTCTCTCCACACTGTTCTGATCGGCTGGCACCTCACATATTTCATCCTATTCTCTTGGCCTCCCCCATGGAGAGAGAGAGAGAGAAGAAGAGAGACACACAAAAATGGAGAGGGTACTACAGACCTCACGGTCGCTGCCGGACACATATCTGGCATTAGAGCAGATCACCCAGCAAACTATTTTCTCAGACCCTGGCACTTTATTCACAGCCACTGGGTAACTCTGCCATGTGGACGAGTGAGGGAACGAGGAGCAAATGCCTGCACAGCGGGTTCCTCGTGTTGTGCTCTGGACCTTAGTGCCAGACTTTATCCCAGATGTACTCATAGGTTGCCACGATATCTTTTTGCTTGAATGCATTTTAACAAATGCATTTCAACAGTTAGACTACAAAAATGGTGCCAATTTGTAGTCTTAAGTTTCAAGTGAGTCATTTGTTGTTTCAACAGATCCTAAGAGAGGTGGTGGGGACGTTCAGTCAGTGAGGGCAGCCCAGGGCAGAGGAGTCAGGGCACTGTGACCATCAGCAATGGAGTCCAGAGTGTTTACAGGCCATCACAGGGTGGAGGAAGTCCTCTACTGCACAGGAAGTTGTGCCTTTATGTAGCTACAGAGCATTGGGAAGTGTCCCTGTGGATTTGAGGGCTAAGGAAGATAATCACCTTGTCTTCTAGAATTCTCTGTGTATGTCATAGGTATATGCCACATGCTGGCTTTTTCTCCAGCTTTTTGTTGTTATTCCTCAGACAGATGGGGACTATTGCCCCTGGAGAAGATGTGGCCAAGGTGAACCGCCTTGTGGACGTGGCTTTGTCCCAGTTTGTGCTGTCCTGGGTGTCGTGAAGCCACCATGTGCTAGCCGGACGGCCTCCCTAGTGATAGACATGGTGACGGCTTTTTCAGGGAAGCAAACTAGAATGGAAATGTCAACATTTATTTTCAAGACAACACCTTATTGGGTTTTGACTAGCTATAAAACAAAATAATTTACCTGCCTACCTTATTTATGAAACTTGACATTGCCTGAGGCTGTTCCTTGTAAGTTAGACTTGAGCAAAGCAAATATTCTCTAAATAAGACCTCTCTGACAAGAGGTCATCATTGATTTGATTATGCAACTCTATTTTTCAAAATCCATGGCTTAAAATAGTTTGAAAAGCTAATCTCACCATGTACGTCTAAAAGCAATATAGGTGGAAGGGAGTGGAGTGCCCTGTCGGGGCGAAGACCACAGGATTTGGAGTCAGAGACTGGGACCCACTCTCACCTGCCACTCGGCACCTGTGACACTTTGTGGGGAACTGAATGTCTCTGCCATTCAACTTCCTTGTCAGAAAAACGGGGGTTAGCAGTGAGTGCCTCTCCACAGGCTGGGCAGCGATTTAAATGCAGAAAGCATTTAGCAGAGGCCCAGGGACATGCCAGGTGCTAAAATGTTCTAAGCACAGCTCATATGCTTAATTTGCCGTTGTTCATAATTTCTCGTTTACTGCCGGTGGTGTTTCTTAGCACAGACTCTCGTCTGCTCACCTGAAAATGTGCTTACTGAGCATTCACAGAAGTGTAGCAAAAGTATACTGAAAATAAAGTTGTATATTCAGAATAGATAACTATTTATGGGGTGAATCTAAAGACATTCTGTTTCATTAATTGCATGGACCTCAAACTTTCTGGAAGAAAAGCAGGTTTGGGGAGCTGAGGAGACAGGTGGGGATGACGCAGACTTCATATTTGCAAAAGCTATGTAATAAGTGCTTTACATGGTGTGGGGGAAACAGCACACGTTTGTGTGTTTGCTGTGCGTTCCCTGGAGTCCTACCTCACGTAAAGGCATCGAGGATTCTATCCCCAAACGTACTGAAATGGAAATGGTCAGACACCTGTCACCTCACCTGCTGTGCAGGCACTTGTACCTTGCTGGTTCACACTTTTAGGTGAGCAGACGAGGGCCTGGACAGCAAGGGGACAAAGGTCCAGTCGAGTCCACAGCACTCACCTCCCTGACTCTTGTAAAGCCTTCCTCCCGCTAGGACTAATTACAGGATGCTGGTTCGTCATCACCTGAGCCATTGTTTCACACAGCTGGTCTCTCTGCAGGTGGACGCAGCCCTTGGGCCTGATGGTACCAGCTCTGAAGGACTGACTGCAGACGGTGCCACCTCCTGCTGCCACCATGGGACCCTCTGAGGGCCTGCTGGGTAGCGGACACATGCAGCTTGTCCTGTGGGGAAGTCTGGCAGCTGCCGCCACTTTCTTCCTCATCACCTTCCTCATCTTCCTGTGCTCCAGCTGTGACAAGTAAGGGCCTGCGACGATGTCTGCTGGGACCTTAAAGTGACACCTTCCATCCCAGCAGACTCATTATAGAAAAGCCTGCCCTGCACAGCTTTCCCCTGTGTAGACAGTCACAGGGACACGTCTGCTCAGTGAACTGACTTCCCTGCTACCGAGGGTCCCAGCGCTGTCCTGTTCATTAAGTGAAACTGACATTTGATTTTGGCGGGGAGCAACAGGAAGAGCCCTGGGGACAAAGTGTCCCCCCTGGAAGTTCCTGCAGCTCTGTGCGCAGAGGGAAGCAGGGTTCTTTCTAACCGGGCTGGGTTTCACAGTGTTCAGAGGCTGTCCCCAGGCGTGCGGCTTCTGGTGGGTCAGCGCTGTGAGGAGCCTCTGCAGACCCCCCAACACCCTTCTGATAACCTGACAGGAGACTCAACAAGTGTCATTGAAGAGTCTGGATATGGCTTCCTACACTGATGTCTCTGTCAAGAGGGGAGAGGGGTACTCTCGGAGCCCAAGAGCCTCCTCCTGCATGCCCAAGATGAACCCAGGCTGGCAGGGTTGGGACCCTGTGACCAGAAAGAAATAGAGCTTCTTTAGTTATTGAATCTCCCACTGGGTGGCGCTCTTGCCATGTACATCTATGGGAAACGACCTAGAGCTGATGGCTTTCTTTAGACTGTCCTGCGTAAAAATAAATTCTATTTTTACTCTACGGACTTTTTCATGGACTGGAAATATATATGAGTCATCCTGAGAGCACGCACCCTTCCCAACGTGCCAACATTTGTATTTTGTTGGATTATTTTTCTGAGTCCCACTGCAGTGTGTGACTTTGCAAAGTCTCCACATTGAGAAAAGTGATGTCTGCATTTCCTTTGGGGAAAAAAGGCATCACTTTTCCAGTATTATAGATACGGTCAGTTTCTACTCAGGATCCTGCCTCTGTCCTCTCACTGAGGACCTGTGGTTTCCACCCCTGGAGCAAAGGGTGGGACTCAGCCCCCTCAGACCTTCCCACCAAGGAGGGATGAGTGCAGTCGGCTTTGCTTCCTTGGCAAGTAAGGTTGGTTCTTAAAAGAGATATAAACGTTGATAAACATTAGTCTGGGAAAGGGGCGTGCATTTGATTTTAGATGGTGTGTTTGATATCACGGCGATGTCTTGTTTTCCATTTCAGAGAGAAGAAGCCGAGAACTGTCAGTGGAGACCACGAGAACCTGATGAACATGGTGAGCCTTGTGCACATGTGTGCATGTGTACACATGTGTCTATATCTACTCACACAGGTCCACATGTGCATTGCGGCTATATGTATGTGTGCACACATGTCTGCATGTGTGTGTGCTTGTCTGTGTATGTGTCTACATGTATGCACAAGTGTGCATTGCATCTGCATGTGTGCGTGTGTATGCGTGTGTGCATGTGTCTGTGAGTGTGCGTATGTGTGTTTTCAAACACCCGTCGCTCATCTAAGGGTGTTCCTGCGAGCTCACAGTTTCCTCAGGAGAGAACTCGGCCTGGGTTCCCAGGCTGCCTGGGCGGGGTCCTCGCTGCAGGTGCGGACTCCGCGGCTGGAGGCCTGGGCGAGCAGCTGGGGGGCCGGAAGGGTTTCTGACACGGATGCCACTGAGCAGCTCCTGGACAGACCCTGAGAGCCCCAGCTACGTGGGGGTGTCTCCCTTTACGTCCACCCCACTCCAGCTCCTGGGCTCATTCTCTAGGGCTGTCATAACAAAGGGCCCCAAACTCGGTGGCTTAAATATTAAATTTATTGTCTCAGCTCTGGAGGCTGGAAATTGGAGATCCAGGTGTCAGCGGGGCTGGTTCTGAGGGCCAGTCTTTCCCAGGCCTCTGCCAGAGTCTGGTGGCCTGCTGGCCGTCTCGGCATCCTCGGTGCCTCCAGCGTCACGTGGTGTTCTCTCTGCTGTCATGCATCCTCCTGTCATGCTGTCTCTCTTCAAGGTTCCCCTTTTTATAAAAACTCCAGTGTGACCTAACTGGTTTCATCTGCAATGACCATTTCCAAATAAGTCATGTCCTAAGGTATCAAGGGCTAGGATTTTGGTGTAGGAATTTGGGGAGGATATAGTTCAACCCATAACCACTGACCATCAAGCTAAGCACAGCCTGGCAGCCTGACACTCTAGGCATGGCCTTGCCCTCCTGGGCTTCCACAGCCCTCAGTGACTGACCAGTCCTGGCCAGCCCAAGGCATCTCAGGTCACTGGTATGGAACGGCCTGGTCCCTGTTGTCCTGGTCCTGCCTGGTGCTCCCCACTCAGGTACATGCCCTTGACCTACAGAGTCATTCCAGCAGCTGGAGGTGGGCCTACCACATGCTTGCAGGGCCAGCTTCCTTGGGGTCCTGCCTTGAGGTCTCCGCTGAAGCAGAGAGTGCACTTCCTGTCCCTGATGGCCTCACAAGGTCAGGTGGTCCATGTAGAGTCAACTCTCTTGGGTGAGGGTGTAAAGCACGCAGGCTGCAGGCAGGCTCAGAGCTCACTCGGAGGGCCTGCAGGCTCAGCCGCCCTGCCTGGCTAATGTGTCTGAGCAGGCAGAAAGCTGCCAGGACCCTCTCTTCTGGGGAGTCCTGGGGTCTACCTCCCTTGTGCTCTGGTGCACCCGCTGTGGGCTCTCAGCACCACCCCCTCACCCTGTCTCACCCCCATCACAGTCTCTGGTTATCTAGTTCCTGTGGGTATTTTCTCCTAAAAGTTAAGAGAAGGTGGGTGGAGCCCAGGTTATAGTCATTCAGCCGGGATGGATTGTCAGGCTGTTGTGGTTCTACTTGTGAGGCTTCCGGCCTCACACCTGGCACCTACCCAGGTATAATATCCCTTCTGTGACGTTAGTATCTGTTTATTGAGTTCCTGGCCACCTCGCATAGAAAGCATCTCCCAGCACCCTTCACTAGATGGAATCTCTGATTATCGTGAGCCCTGGAGGCAGACGCAGTGTGAGCTGTTTGCTCAACACTATTACGTGGTTCCCGATCCAGAGTCAGAGTGTACGAGGCCAGAGGGCCGAGTTTCCGGGGCTGTTTGCACCAGCACTTCCCGCGTGGAATCCTGGAGCATGTCCAGGGTCCCTTGGGCTCTGCAGGCCATGCATTCCAGGAGACAGGCGGTGGCAGACCCTGTGAGCGGTGGTTCAGGCTGCCACATGGGACCAGCTGGGTACTTGAAGAAATACGTGAACTACCAACTTGCTGCCCACCCATAGCCACAGCTCGGCACAGCAGGCCAGTCTATGTGTGCCCACACATCCGAGCCCAGCAGAAAGCCTTCTGTCTCCAAGGCCATTCTCCCCTCCAAGGGCCCTGACTTTGTGAAAATAAGCAAGGCTTACAGACCTGCTTTTCTGAGTCTGACTGTTTTATAAACCTTGAAGCAGAGACTTGGCATGTTATGGAACAGCCTGAGAAGTTAGTGACATTATCTGTCACTGACAGAATTAAGTCTCTTCCCATCAGGTGATGAGGAATGCTCTCCCATGTTTTGCATGGCGTGGCTCACCATTAAAAAGAGGAATGTTTCACAGCACCCGGGGAGCAGGATGGGGCAGGATGTGATGGGCAACGTGTGAGGGAACGGATCCCTCATGACCCACATGGGGCCCATCCGCAGACCCGCCGGTGGGAGGATTCCCAGTGCCCCGACGATGCTGGGACAGCCCCATCTAGCAGAACGTCCCACTGGACAGACGTGTCCTGTATCTGGTGATCTGTGTGACCCATGGCAGCAGAGCCCTGGAAATGTGCCGAGTACCACTGAGCAGCTGGAGTTTATTTCATTTCCCTACATTTAAACCAAAGTCATGGATGTGGATTTTTGTCATTGCTGTTATAATTTGTAGAGAAAGGCGCGGGAACTCCCCTCTGCCGGGTGTCTGACTCTGAGCCGTGTGTCTGTCTTGCAGCCCTCGGACAAGGAGGTATTCAGCCGCTCGGTAACCAGCTTGGCCACGGACGCTCCCGCCAGCAGCGAGCAGAATGGGGCACTCACCAATGGGGACAGTAAGTCCTGCATAAGCGCCGGCCTTCTGCGCAGAACCCGCCGCCTAAGAAAGGACTGGATCTTCAAAAGTGTAGCTCCAAGACTAGGAACTACGTGCTTGCTCCCTTTTTGTACCAGTTTTAGCCAAAGTCGCCTCGTTTGGATGAAAAGCTGAGGTGCACTTGTTGGCTGCCGGGTGGCTTTGCCTTGGGGTGTGTGCCAACTCGTCTGTCCTAACAGCCACCCTGTGAGATTGCCGTTGCTCACAGTAACACGACTGCTCCCTGTGAGATCAGTCCTGAGTGATAGTAACACCTGTGATTACTGTCTGGAGTGTGCAGTGAGGGACTGTGGCTCGTGGCCATGGAAGCCCCTCAGAACAGCGGGAATGCTGCAGTTTGTGATGCTCTGCGCTCAGAGTGTAGGCAGGGCTGGGACCCTTCTGGGTCCTCCGGGGGAATCTGTGTCTTTGCCTCGCCCAGCTCCTGAGGCCCCAGCTTTCCTTGTCATCCCTGCCTCTTCCTCTGTTCCACACCTCTCCCCACTGTCCTGCCTCCCCACCTCACCTAGGGACCCTCGTGATGACACGGCTACCCCTGGTAGTGACACCCACCTGCTTGTGCACCCCAGCTTAGCTCAGTTCATAGTCCCACCTATGTCCTTAGTTCCCCACGTGTCCTGTCCCATTGCACACTCACAGGCTCGGGAGAATCGGGGCACGGACGCTGTGCGAGCCATTATTCTGCGTGCCTCAGAGGTTAGTCGTGTGCCCGAGATCACAGTCAGTGTCGCGAGGGTCTATGTTTGAACCCGACGATCTGAGTCGCAGGCACACACTTGGGACCACCCTGCCTGCTGGCTGTCCCCTCCCCCCACAGGCTGCTCCGCAGACAGAAAGAGCACCTACGTTTGTTTCGCATGTTCTGGTTTATAGAAGCGCTTACCCAAACTAGGAAGTTGTCCTGTTAGCACATCCGCTGACAAAGAAACAGGTGCTCAGTGTTGACCCAAGTCCTCCTCCAGTGCCCGTTGTTCACCCTCTGTGACACAGCCGTCTAGACCCAGACGGCAAGAGTTCCCCCCGTTCGCCCTCTGTGACACAGCCGTCTAGACCCAGACGGCAAGAGTTCCCCCCGTTCGCCCTCTGTGACACAGACGTCTAGACCCAGACGGCAAGAGTTCCCCCCGTTCGCCCTCTGTGACACAGACGTCTAGACCCAGACGGCAAGAGTTCCCCCCGTTCGCCCTCTGTGACACAGACGTCTAGACCCAGACGGCAAGAGTTCCCCCCGTTCGCCCTCTGTGACACAGACGTCTAGACCCAGACGGCAAGAGTTCCCCCCGTTCGCCCTCTGTGACACAGCCGTCTAGACCCAGACGGCAAGAGTTCCCCCTGTTCGCCCTCTGTGACACAGATGTCTAGACCCAGACGGCAAGAGTTCCCCTGGTTCGCCCACTGTGACACAGACGTCTAGACCCAGTTGGCAAGAGTTCCCCCTGTTCGCCCTCTGTGACACAGACGTCTAGACCCAGACGGCAAGAGTTCCCCCCGTTCGCCCTCTGTGACACAGCCGTCTAGACCCAGACGGCAAGAGTTCCCCCGTTCGCCCTCTGTGACACAGACGTCTAGACCCAGACGGCAAGAGTTCCCCCCGTTCGCCCTCTGTGACACAGACGTCTAGACCCAGACGGCAAGAGTTCCCCCCGTTCGCCCTCTGTGACACAGCCGTCTAGACCCAGACGGCAAGAGTTCCCCTGGTTCGCCCACTGTGACACAGACGTCTAGACCCAGTTGGCAAGAGTTCCCCCTGTTCGCCCTCTGTGACACAGACGTCTAGACCCAGACGGCAAGAGTTCCCCCCGTTCGCCCTCTGTGACACAGCCGTCTAGACCCAGACGGCAAGAGTTCCCCCGTTCGCCCTCTGTGACACAGATGTCTAGACCCAGACGGCAAGAGTTCCCTCCCCCTGTTCGCCCTCTGTGACGCAGACGTCTAGACCCAGACGGCAAGAGTTCCCCCTGTTCGCCCTCTGTGACACAGACGTCTAGACCCAGATGGCAAGAGTTCCCCCTGTGACGGCTTAATATTTAAAACACGGCATCTGGGAAGTTCGGAAGGGCTGGGATCCATCATCATTCCCTCCAGTATTCTTAGGGACACTATTTCTAATCCCCCCAAAGAGAGCTGGAATGTCTATAACTTACAGCCTAGAGTCAAACACAGATGAGCACGTTGACGTTATGCATGATCAGCTTCCCTGTAATAATTATTTCAGAAATTGTCTTTCTCCCCCTTACTCCGTCGGCTGCAGTTGTCTCAGAAGACAGCACTATGGCCTGCATGCAACATTACGAGGAGGTCCAGACCTCGGTCTCCGACCTGCTGGACTCCCAGGACAGCACGGGGAAGCCCAAGTGTCACCAGAGCCGGGAACTGCCCAGCATTCCTCCGGACAGTGCGGTGGACAGGATGGTCAGCGGGAGCAGCGTGGACGGAGAGCAAGGGGTAGGGACAGAAGGGCCGTATGAAGTGCTGAAGGACAGCTCCTCTCAGGAGAACATGGTGGAGGACTGCTTGTACGAAACTGTGAAGGAGATCAAGGAGGTGGCCACAGCCTCAGGCCCCGGCAAGGGCCCCAGCAGCCAGTGCATGGCACCTTCCACGTTGGAGGAGCCCCCAGGGCCCTCGGCCCACAGAAGAGCCGACTTCGCCGAATATGCCTCCGTGGACAGGAACAAGAAGTGTCAGCAGAGTGTGGACGCAGATAGTGTCCTGGGGCCTTTCCGTGACCCAGAAGAGGAGGCGCCCCCGCCAGTCCCCATGAAACTTCTGGATGAGAATGAGAACCTTCAAGAGAAAGAAGACAGGAAGGCAGGTGAAGAAAGCGCCCCAGAGGGGACCAGCGAGACCAACAAGGTGAGGTCTGACATAGCTGCACGTTGCCCCTGTCACAGCGGGCATCCGGTCACGCCGGGGCTTTCCCTGGCGCGTCATTCGGGGAAACACAGACAGCCACGTTCGGCTTCAGTGAACGATGCAAGTGGTTCTGGTTTAAGCTGTGTTTCACGTCTCCTCTGAGGAGGAAGAGACAGAACCCTCGTGCTTATAAAATATTTCTCTTGGCTCCTTATCTGAATATTTCTAGTGTTTACAGCATATCGAGTGGGGTCCCGGGGTTGTTTTTTTCCTTTTGAGGAATTAGAACTAAGTCGAGAGACCCAACTCCTTGGCCACACATTTAGTCCTTCTGTCACCCCCAGTGGTGAGATGACCTGATCCTCTCCAAGTCCCAGACGTCAAAGCCAGGAACATCCATGAGGAAACAGACCCCCGGGTGCAACTCCTTGTGTCTGATTAAGTATATACTTTTATTAAATTGAAAGAGAGATTTTATTTTGCAACAATTTCTAAACAGTAACCTGTACCTCAAGTTTAAGATAGCCAGCAAAGCTCTAAAATCTGTGATTGAGCTGCGAGTCTACAGCCACTTGAAATTCTCATCTTCAGCCGTCCCTATTTCCTGGGATGTAAGTAGAATCTTCTTTAGGGACTAATAACTAGTTTCTATTTTCTACACAGAAAAAGAGTAAGTTTGCTGCTCTCAGGTTTTGTTAGGAAGGCCAAGGAGGGATTAGTCAGTCAATAGTAGCCTTTAAAACCATCGGAGTTCGTGGTCCAAAGGTGAACCCTGGCTGTGATTAGATAGAGCACAGTAGGTACATCACTCATTATAGTGTTTCAGCCTTTCATATTACCCACAAAATCAGCTGCTGAGAGTGCCCGTGAGAGTGAACATAGTTGGAAAATACACCAACGATCTAATTTTTTTCCTTCGTAAAACCAACGCTAATAAAACGAACGTAGGCCCTGGCCGGTTGGCTCAGTGGTAGAGCGTCGGCCTGGCGTGCAGAAGTCCCGGGTTTGATTCCCGGCCAGGGCACACAGGAGAAGCACCCATCTGCTTCTCCACCCCTCCCCCTCTCCTTCCTCTCTGTCTCTCTCTTCCCCTCCTGCAGCGAGGCTCTGTTGGAGCAAAGATGGCCCAGGCGCTGGGGATGGCTCCTTAGCCTCTGCCCCAGGCGCTGGAGTGGCTCTGGTTGCAACAGAGCGACGCCCCGAAGGGGCAGAGCATCGCCCCCTGGTGGGCATGCTGGGTGGATCCTGGTCGGGCACATGTGGGAGTCTGTCTGACTGTCTCTCCCCGTTTCCAGCTTCAGAAAAATACAAAAAAAACAAACAAACAAACAAAAAAAACGAACGTAAAGTTTATGTTTAAGCAGAGAAGGCTTTTTGCCAAGAAGGTGAGCTCACCAGTAGCCCAGGAGCTGAGGGGTTAGAGTGTGGTTATGATGCAGGGTGCGCTCCTAGCACAGCAAGAAAAGGCACCCAGGGGAAGCAGACATTGGATAAAGGGGTCAGAGCTGACGGCGTTGGACGACTGTTAGAATTGGGTTCTAGAAGGAGTGATCTTGAATGTGGCATGCTAGTCTGAAGGGGGTGGTGAGGCATTGGGATGTGGAGTGGCTGTGGGCTGTGGTTTCAGGTACTAGAAGGCCAGGAAGTGAGCAGTGAACAAGGTTGGGTGGACGGGGGTGGTGGGGTAGGTCAAAGAACTAAAAGGCTTGGTATGAAAGGACTCCTGTTTGTTGAAATCAGGGAGATGTGTTAAAGAGAGGAACTGTGGACCAGAAACCAGAACCCCTGAGACAGGAGGCAGGGAGCAGACCACAAAGTGTGAGCCGATTTCTCCATTAGCTGTGGAAAGTCCCCAGATCACTGAAGAATCTCTGTGATGACTCTCACAAACTGTAGACATATAAAAGTCTGGCGTTCTGTAAAGCAAATGTGGTTGTTGTTTTTTACTATCAGTTCTTCAGTGACAATTAGGAATTAAAACAGTGGTCTGTTTGACTCATATGTACCTACAGATTGAAATACAAAATTGGAAGGTATCACATGATAGATTTTTTTAATGTGTTTATTCCTCTAGTGCTTTATGGAATTTTATTGTAGAAAATAATTAATTTCCTAAAAGTCACTTGAGAACATTTTTACAGATAGACGTGTCAAAACATACCCAAAAAGAGAGTTTGGATCGTTGTCTTCATACTGCCTTCCCTCGGTTTCTGTTTTCCTAACAGAGATTCAGTACCCTGTCATACAAGTCCCGCGAAGAAGACCCGACTCTCACAGAAGAAGAGGTGAGTCTTGTGGCCTTTTCAATAACCAGGGAGCATCCCTCCTTGAATGACCACATGCTACTTAACCCTTTGTCGGGAAAAGCAAAAATATTCTCTGAAGCCCATGTCTGGAGCTCAGGGTTCGGACGTTGCTTTGTCATGGCTCAGATGGAGGGACTGGCAGAGGGGAGGGACAGGTCAGCCAGGTAAAAGAAACCGAATAAGAAGGAAGGGTCAGGAAAGTCGAGACAGGAGGAGCAGAGAGGGGCCTGAGGAGAGAAATGCAGGTGTGGAGGTCTAGTCAGCATTCCAGAGTCCACGTGAGGAGGGAGTTCATCATTGGTTGGAAAATATAGGAAATTGGAATGGATGAGGGATGGAAGGGATTTGACCCAGGGATGGGGGGATGGGGAGACTGAGGTAGCCCGTCTAAGTGAGGGGTGCTGGGGGCAGAGAGTAGGGAACCTCAGGACGCGGGTTCCTGGCTGGGCCGGGCCAGACGTACCGCCCACGCGAAAGGCTCGCGGGTTCTTCCAAGCTCCAGGGCTGGAAGTCACTGGTTGAAGGTCAGTGGAGCGTGGGCGCAGTGAACGCCAGTGCGTGTGTGTTATGCTGTCACGCTGTGGCAGACAGAAGAGTGCGCTGCCTTCACTGATTGGCCACAAGTAGCAGCTGGAATCCCAGCGCAGTGGACTGTGTCCGTGTACAAGAGTGATTGATGTGCGTGCGCATGTGCACCACCTCCCATCCCGGGCTCTGCTGGGAGGACTGCAGGCAACATCGCAACCCCAAATGGAAGGGTCACGGAGCGGAAGTGCTTGCCCTGGGGGCTGTCGCTCACCCTCAGGGCTGCTCCCCAGGAAGTGCACCCACCATCTAGCCACCACCCTGCGAGTTATCCTTGACACCTCACTTTCCTCACCGTCCTCAGAGGCTGCCAGTAGCCAGGTCCCTTCAATTCCATCTCCAAATGGTTTCTTTCATGTGTCTAGTCTCCGTCTCCACTGTGGCTGCCCCTCAGGGGACTCCCACCCACCGTGCCCTCTGCCTGAGCCCAGGTGACGTGGGGGTCCTTGGCCTTCCTCCAGCGTTGCTCACTCTGTGCCAGAGCCAACCCTTTGGGGACCAGAAAATAGAATATATAAGAGATCTATAAATGGAGCCTATGCAAAATAAACCATGACCATGTAAAATTTTAAATTACTTTTCTTCTTATCTTACGTTTGTGGCTTTTGAAAATAGGACCTAGTTATACTAATGAATTTTTAATGTAAAATAGAGAACTGTGATTCATATATATTTGTATTCATTTGAGGAAGATGATAAGAAAAATAAGTGCAGAAGTCATTTATTTCTCTATTTGTGTAACATTACATGGTCCAGACAGAAACTGAGACACAGGTTGGAAGCACTGTCCCCTCAGTTTCACAGGATGACAGAGAAAAGTGTTGATTACCCAAAGCAGAGAAATGGGAGCTAGGAAGAGAGTAATTTATGAGAACATGATTGATAGGCCAAGTAATAAAAAAATGGACGATTTTAAAGAGAAAAGTTGTAAAGCTAAATGCGTTGTAAAGAGAAAGAATTTAATGCTAAGGGCTTGGAGAGAAACCTGCACACAAAGCAGGAAGGCAGAGATGTCCAAAAGGCGTGTTAGGAGACGCTAGAAACTTGTAAGAGGGAGAATTTACAGTGATACCCTCCACACATTAGGTGCATTCCCAGGGATAGTATTAAGTTGCAAGTTAATGGAAAAGCCAGTATTTTTTTTTTTTTTTTTTTTTTTTTTTTTTAGAAAGGGCATTTCTTCCATGGGGGAGGAATTTGAGGAGAGAAACAGACCCAGTGGTGAGGGGCCGGCTCCTGCCATTACAGTCCAGGTAAAGGTGCGTCTGTCCTCCTGACGCTACCCCTGAAGGAGAGAGTGAACGTGTAGTGTGCCGGCTCCCTCAAGCTGCCATCCACAATTTCACCCCCTGATAATCTGTCCACATTTCGGCTTAGACTACTTTTTGGATAAAATGTACCATGTGTTCACACTTCACCATGAAAAGCAGATGATGTTTTTAAATTCTTCCTAAATTCAAAGAAACTATGTCTTCATGTTGAGAGTCGTTTTTCCATTAAAACCTCTAAGGTGAGAATATTAATTGAATAGTCGTCTGGATGGTCTGATCTGCATGGCCAGAGCTTCCCAGAGAGTATTTCTGTCACTAAACCTTTAGAGCAAGGCAAGGCCTGGCAACCGTGAGCCCCCAGCCTGCAGAGAGAGAGAGAGAGAGAGAGAGAGAGAGCGCGAGAGAGAGCGATCCTCATGCAAATGACCAGCCGGCAGGCTGCAGACCAGTCTTCAGACGCCTGGGAGGCCAGCTGGAGCCACACCCACAGCATGTGGGCAGTGCGGAGGCAGGAAAAGCTCTCTCTGCACTTGCAAAGCCGAGAGTCTGTCAGGAAGTATGTTCACTTATTTCCCGGGTATTTGGATAAATCAGTCACTGTGGCCAAGATAAGCACAGGTAGTGAAAGATATGTTTGTGTATTTCCAGCCATGATGCCTAACAATAAAAAAGTACCCAGGTAATCTCTTAATCCACACATCTACTCCACCATTACCGTTGAGAGTTTAATTGCTCTCGATAGGAGAGCATCTATGGGGTATGTTCATGAAGCTCTGTAGCGGGGCTAGGAAAACAGCCTGCTCCTCGCATAGGAAAGGGTGTTCCCACGATGGCATGTCTCCAGTTTCCTTTCTGAGGGGGCCTGTTGCAAAGAAGAATGCAATTTTCTCACTGAGGAAGCTTAGCCCTATCTGTAAACATTTACTTAACCAACAGTCTGCAGTGAAATCAAGAAATCACAGACCACACTCTCACAGATTCCCATGTCCTGCCGAGCAGAGCCGGACTCCGCTCCTGACCTCTTCGATGGAGCCAAGAGCATCCAAGTCCCGTTCAGGGGCCCCCACATGTCAGTGGGCAGCAGAGTGCAGCCCCAGCCCTGGAGTGTTGGGCTCCGTGCTTCCAAGATCAGAATTTGCCTTTCTCCTAAATCCCCAGATCCTGCTGCGGCTGGTTCGGAGCCCACTGTTAGAGAATCACTTGTCTTATTCATGTTTTCTGTCCCCCCCTTTTTTTTTTGAATAAAGCAGTAGAACCCTATTTCAGGTGAATGGCCCTTCTGATATGGGATAAAACAGGGTGCTGCTGTACTGAGCCCTGGGGCTCTGAGCTGCCCGCCCACCCAGGCCACACCCTCAGCAGACCACAGAGGGCCAGGTCTTCGTGGCTGTGTGCCAGCGTGACAGGTCCACCTACAACCTTGAAGATGTGACTGTGCCCTGGTGATGTCCTCCAGGACTTGTACAGACAAGAAAGAAACCACTTCTGGACATTTATGTGAAGGAAATGAAATCACTGTCTCCTAAGGACAGACACCTGCACCCCTGTGTGCGTTTCACCATCAGTCCCGGAAGCCGAGACTTGGCAGCAGCCTCAGGGTCTATCGACGGATGAACGGAGAAAGAAAATGTGATTCTATAGTTGTGTAGAACACATATATAACATTTAAATATATATACATGGTGGAATAGGATTTAGCCATTAAAATAAGGAAACCCTGCCTGTTGGGGCCTTGAGGGCAGTATGCCGAGTGGAATTAGCCAGACAAGGAGAGACAGACACTGTGTCCTCACATATATGTGGAATCTGGAAAAAGAAAAGGAAAAGCTGATGTCATAGAAGCAGAACGTAGACTGGTGGTGGCCAAGGGCCGGGGAATGGAGAGATGTTGGTCAAAGGGCACAAACTTTCAACTACAAGGTGAACAAGTTCTGGGACTCTGTCTAGCATGGGACTAGAGTTAACACTACTGTAGGATATTATATACTCAAAATTGTTAAGAGATTAGAGCTTAAATGTTATTACCACACACACAGCCCAAAAATGGTAACATGATAATGGAGATATTAACTAACCTTACTCAGGTAGCCATTTCCCAGTGTAGATGTGTATCAAGTCCTCAGGCTGCACACCTTACACTTTCCTGGGTTGTATGTCTGTAATATCTCAGTAAAGCTTGGGGATGGGAATCAGGACAGAATTCTTAAAGGGGCGCACACATGCTGGAGTGCCGTGTATCTAGTGTGTCACTAGAAGTGAGGGCGGCAGGTCAAGCCTGAAGCTTTTTTATTTGATTCGCTCTTTGTGTTCTAGATCTCAGCCATGTACTCATCCGTTAATAAACCCGGACAGCCCGGGCATAAGTCAGGACAGTTACTCAAAGCACCCGGGTCCTGCTGCACCCCCGGCCCAGGAGCTGCTCAGAGGTCCCCGTCATCCTGCAGTGACCTCTACGCGACAGTTAAAGACTTCGAGAAAACTCCCAACAGCGTCAGCACTCTGGCACCGGCTGGGAGACCACAGGAGGAGCCCGAGCCCGACTACGAAGCGATCCAGGCACTGCGCCGAGAGGACGAGAGGGCCGCCCTGGAGAGCGACGGCCACCACGGCCCCTTCCCGAAGGAGAATGACTACGAGAGCATTGGGGACTTGCAGCAGTGCAGAGACGTCACCAGGCTCTAGCGGCCCAGCAGACGCCCCGACAGACAGCCTCTGGCCAGCCGGCGGTGGGGGACAAGCAGACAGGAGCCATGTCCCTTCCACTCGACAGGCTGCTGCATCAACAACTGAGGACAGTGAAGACAACAGGACAGTTCTTCCCCTCCAGGGACAGGAAGGTGCCCTGCCTGCCAGACATGGTCACACCCAAGCTCACGTCCTACTCCCGTGTCCCTGCGCCCTGAGAGCAGGTCCTGGCTGTCACGGGAGGAACCACGACTCTACCTGCCTAAATACTGCCGTTCAGAAGAGCCAGGTCTCCCTCCTTCCTCCTCTGGTTGCCGTCTGTTGTTTTTCCCCTGAAATCGCCTCGTCTCTACCGGTTCATTCCAAGGAAATTCGCCCACCACAGGGCTTGGCCTTCGCCTGCCACGGAGGTGATTCTGGGTCGTGACAAACCGTGGCTGCTGGTGCCGTCAGCCCCCCGGTCACCTCCGGGGGATGGTGCCCCGCGCGGGTCCTGGGTCTTCACGCCTTCTGACATAGGCGTGCCGTGGCAGCAGCTTCTCCCAGAGGACTTGAAGTCATTTTTAGAGGCTTTATTTTATTTTTCTAGTCCACAAGGTTTTTTTTTTTCCTTCCCTCAGTATTTGAAACTTCAGAACCTTTGCAGTATTTGAGGTGAATGCTGTGACGCTTCTCCACCTGTGTCCTCCCAGAGCCTGTTCCTCCAAAACAGAGCGCCTTAATCTCCACGTCAGGACGCAGACCACACGTGTGGATGGCCCACGACGGCCGCCTCTGAAGGGCTGTGGACTCGCGTGTGCGTTTCTGATGATCCCCGCGGCCAGGCCAGCAGCTTGGGTTCTGGGACGTGTGAACTGCTGCCCCAAAGGTAATCTAGCTGAGATGAAAATGTAAACCTTTATTTTTGTTATCTAAATGTCTAAGCTGTTTTACGTTTAATGCCTAATTTCTAGAAAGTGCCAGGAAAAAACAAAGTGTATATACATGTATTAACTATACTGCTCACAAAAATTAGGGGATCAGGGAACACGCAGACACTCCAGTACTCTCAGCCTTTTTGTACAGTGCATTTTCACCAATGAAATAAAAGTTGGTTTTGCATTTCATTTGCTTAATCGAACAACTTTCTTTGATTTGTCGTTTACTTTTCTGATGTTCTTGTTTAATAAGAAAAAAAATCAAGTGCTTCTTTTTTCTTATCACTTCGTATTCTTTTTAAATATCCCCTAATTTTTGTGAGCAGTATATTTTGATTTTATGTACAATGATTTATACCCTCATTGTGAAATGACCCCCATAAAGCACATAAGCTAGGTAGTTACAAGTCACCATTATCGTTTTTTTTCTGACCAAGTGTTTAAAACATTGAAGGTGTTTAAAGACTCAGACTTTTCAAATGGTACGTGGAGCTCCTGATCAAAAATCATGTAGCACTCGGAGGAATCAGTGGAACAAGCCTAAATGATTTGTAATGGAAAATATTGAAACATTCAAAATGGTAAAAAGTGGAAAGAAGAACAAAATCGGACGAAGGGTGACCGTGCGTTGTCAGCGTCACAAAGGTTTACCTCCTAAGGCAGGGGTCCCCAAACTTTTTACACAGGGGGCCAGTTCACTGTCCCTCAGACCGTTGGAAGGCCGGATTATAAAAAAAAAACTATAAAAAAATCCCTATACACACTGCACATATCTTATTTTAAAGTAAAAAACAAAACGGTAACAAATACAATATTTAAAATAAAGAACAATAAATTTAAATCAACAAACTGACCAGTATTTCAATGGGAACTATGGGCCTGCTTTTGGCTAATGAGATGGTCAATATGCTCCTCTCACTGACCACCAATGAAAGAGGTGCCCCTTCTGGAAGTGCAGCGGGGGCCGGATGAATGGCCTCAGGGGGCCGCATGCGGCCCGCGGGCCGTAGTTTGGGGACCCCTGTCCTAAGGTTGGTAACAGTTTGAAGAAAACGGCGGTGAACTCTGTAGTCCAGTTCTTGCCCGTGCAAATTGTCTCTTGGGATTTATTTTTCCCCACCTTCGTTTTACAGAAATCAGTGTTTATAGTCACTCAGAGGGAGAGATCAGTCCAGTTTAAATTTTGTCATCTCTTTAGATTTTATGAGTCCAGCTTCAGGAAACTTGTTTACTTTTTTTTTTTTTTTAAAGAATCCGGTTGAAATGCTACTAGGCAGTGTGGGCTGCAGAGAGGGGTCTTTCCTCCACTGTTAGAGGGAAAACAGAGAGACAGGCCGTTCTCCTATACTGCTGTGACATCCTCCTCTTGTATGGTCACTCGTTGTGACAAAGAATGCTGTCGGAAGCATTTGAACGCTGGAGGGGCCCGCTGCTCAGTGGAGTGCGTGTCCCACCCCTGCACCTGGCTTGAGCTGGACCGCTCTGCAACACGTGTCTGAAATTGTAAACCAAGCTCTGCGGGTGCACACCGGTTGTCTGTTATTATTTTCCAGCCCGCCTGGTCTTGTCTCTCGCTTCAAGACTCCATGTGCCCGAGGAGCACAGGCACCACTGATGAGAAGACAAATTGGGATACCCTTAGATTAGGGAGTACATCAGGACGGTGCAAGACCCGTGCCCTCTGAACGCACACCCTTCGTCAGCACCGTTTGCCTGGCGCTCTTCACTGCTTAATGTTAATGAGTTTGAAACAATTGTCTCTGTGTCACGGGGTTCCTTTAGTGCACAGTGATAGCCACGTCACACCCACCTGGCACCGTGCCCATGGCTGTCATGTCCTTTATAAAATGCCTCGCCACTCAAAAATTTATTGTATTTCATGATGTCTTATTGATTGCCAGGGAAGTGGATATCATCTCTTAAGTGTAAAACCATTTCTAGAGAGAGAAGCTGCTTGTAAATAGTCATTGCCTCTTGAAATTTCATTATCAGAGTTTCCCCAAAGAAGTGTTGAAATACAGGCTGTGCAATGTAGCCAGAAAAGACATCCTCACATCTCTCTTGATTTGAGATCCAGTGCTAAGGATAAGCTGGGACATAAAGTGTTTTAGGTGTGCTTTAGAAGGAGCAACGAGGTCCTCCAGGACAGACCGGCAAGGGGGTTGGGCGTGGGGGGTAGCTTCAGGAGATGGCTGTGTTCTGTAGACTATCAGCACCTTAGTGAAGGATGTGTATTAATATAGCATCATGGTTTTGACCTTAGAGTTCAGTATTTCATAAATGCCATCACTTTTACTGTATTTGTTGAAAATCTGAGCTACCATCATTGGGGAAAAAACCTACAGCTTCTTTCAAAAGGGGTTTCATCTTGAGTTAAATGCTATGTATGAAAGGTAATTATAAAAAAAAAGAATTTAGTGTATCTTTAGAATTCCACTTTGACATCCGTATTATGCATTCAATTATAATAACCTAGATTATATGAAATTATACAAAAAAGATAAAAATAAATTTTAGGAAAGTTTTTTCATCTCACAAATCAGAAGTGCAAACTTATCTTACCTAAAAGTAGGGTCTTGGTCTTTGTTCAGAGAGTTTTAAAGCTTAGAAAAAATTTTTTTCTGTTGCTCTCACTGTGTCTTGAATATAGTCAGCAGAGAAGTGTAACCTGTTTTGTGTGAAATGTTTGAGGAACATTGAAACCCGAGAAGAAAGTCATTTTTGTAGGTGTTTCCCACAGGTACTTGTGTCCTGCCCGAGATTGCATCATTAGTCCCAGTAAAGCTTTGGACGGCACTGCTCTCCTTTGCCGGGGGGAAAGCAGATTACTTATTTACTTGCCCTCAAAATACAAGAGTTAAATTAGAGTTAATTAACAATAGGTAGTTGACTCAAAGAAGTAAAACTTAACCTCAACGTGTCACTATCTCTGTTTCTCACATCAGATTTTTATTTTTTCTAATTAGAGCATTCACTAACTTGAACCCGTATTAAACTATATATAAAGAAGATGTATATACACACATATCCATACATTCATATGTGTGTTCTGGTGCTGAATTAATAAGGGCATGGCCTATTATCCTATTATGTATTTTGGATGTTTCTTTTACTAGTATGAAGACTATCATCATAAAATCGGAACAAAAACAACAGTTCTCCAATAGTTTTCATTTGGTAATTATAGGAAAACATTCTTTAGTTGCCCTCATTTAATTTTTTCTGATGAATGTATTCAGATTTCAAATCGTGCCCACAATTCTTTGAGCTGAGCGGCAGTGGTGTGTTTAGTAGTTTTGTTATTCACGTGACTCGCTCTATACTCAGCCCCCGTGGGAGATGTACGCAGGTGTCCTCAGACAGGTGTTGGAGAAGAGATATGGCCAAAAGCTACGAAATCCATGTGAGCCGAAGCAGAGCCCCAGCAGGGTGACCCCACCAGGTAGCAGAAGCAGAACCCGTTACCACGCAGGACTGCTTTCTTGTGCTCTCCTCAGAAACTGCAGGGTCCACGGGCAGGTGGTGAGTGGAGTGTGACATATAAAGTAACAGCTGTGGGATGGTGGCCAGGCTGGACTCTCAGAGTTTCAGTGCAAGCCTGCATGAGGACTTTATAAACGAGTCCATGACAGTTTTCAGTGCTTCTTATAATAATGTGACTCCGTTCCTCTGGAAGTGTTGATTCCTGGTGCCCGGCCAGCTCCACTGTGGCGGCTGGAAGCCCAGTAGGTACTGATGGTTATTTCCTGGAAATCTTGACAAGACTCGCCGCACTGTGCCCTTGGGCGATGTTAAAGTGGAGTGTTTGCTGTTAATAACTTACTGATGTGAAAATAGGAACATGTGTCTATGATATCCAATAGGGCTTTGTTTGCAATGCAGTGGAAACTCCTGATCCCATGGGGGTGTTTTGCACTTAGAAAGTGTTGGACTTAAAGGGATCAGTCCAGAAGCCATGATAAATTAGAGACTTCACCTGGAGTTTCCAAAGGAAAGTAAGTAAGATCAAGGTCCGGAAGAGAACAAACGTTCCTAAGTGCTTTTTACCCCACTGCTCAGTTTAAGTCTCTAATATTTATAAAGTACTTCATTGTTTTCCAAGTTCTACTTTTAATTAACTAAGAAATGGCAGTTCAGATCCGTCTTCATGCCAGGTGAAATGAGAATGCATTTTTGTTAAAAGGACAAGTTTAAAAAAAAAAAAAAGCATTCAATTTGGTAATCATTTATCGTAATGCACTTAGAGTTTTTTGTTTGTTTGTTTTGTTGTTTTGTGTGTGTGTGTGTGTGTGTGTGTGTGCGCTCACCACTTAAATATTATGGGTATTTTTTAAAAAGTATGTTGTACTCTGGGTGTTTCATCACCTTGTGTAATGAATTATAAAGGCTAGTATTTGCTCAATTGTAAAATTGACAACAGTACATTTTTTAATGTTGTTACTTTTTAAATAATTGTGTTGTATTTAACATACCTTGTGTGTTAAGGGGAAGTTTGAAATACAGCTAAACAAATAGGAATTTGCATTTCATTGTTCGTGCATTTTTTCCCCTCGTAAAAATAGTTTCCCCCAAAAAAGTGACTTCATTTCTGTTAGGTGGTCCTGATCAGTTTTAAAGTACTTCTCTGACTCAAAAAGGATTCATGACACTGAGTGGCATTTTGACTCAATGTCTCTAAAGGTCTCTGTCACTGTCAAACTGTCCAAGTTACAACAGAGTGGGAAAGTTGTTTTTAATGCTGAGAATATCTAAACCTTAGTTTTAGTCTGAAAATATCTCCTGTTGGCTTCCACAGCTTAAAATTTTTCCCGCCCTTGACTCTAGTCTAAAAGACGGTGGGCAGAAAGGCCCTGTTTCCTCCCTCCTCCCTGAGGCTCCTGCACAAATTACCTGCTGTCACTTTGCACAGCATGACGCCTGGGCCTGTTCCCCACCCAAGCCACGCCCACACACACACACACAGCTGTACCTCCAAGTCTGCGGTTCCCAGGATGTCCTGTCTTCCCTGTCTCCTCCAATACCACTCGCAGCCCCAGCTTCCCAGCATAGAGCATCCCCACCCCCAGGTGAGCAGGCAGCTCTGGCCAGCTCATTTTCCTGCATGGCAGACTGCCCAGGCGAAGCCACAGGTACGCCCCGGGAAACACATGCTGGGTGTTCTTTGTCATGAGCTTTGCTCAACTAGGTATGAGCTTACCTACCTCTCTCGTGAGAATGGTCGGCCCTGCAGGGCTGGGGCCGTGGAGAGGAGCTTTTGAGAAATTCTTTTGCGTACTCACTCTCACAGATGCAGAAGAATTCTCATCATATGACAGTGGACCAATAGGTTCCTGTAAAGTAGGGTGCTGATTATAAGGGGAGGGGGAAAAACCCTTTCTTGTTAGAAGTAATCATTTATAAAGCAAATTGAACTCTTGCTGTCCCATTTCCCCCTCCCCGGGCCATACTTCTTGTGAGTTATGTTAGTTATAACCAGCTTGAGTTACTCTACTGGGTCCCAAGAAAGTGAGGGTGTTCAAACATCTAACTGGAGTTACCAGACCCTGAATCCCCCAGCCATTTCTAGACAAAGTGATGTTTGGAGTGCGAGACCAAGCCCCCGTTAGGGACTCGACCAGGAGAATGGTTCCTTAGTGGCTGAGGGTCTGGACACCTTAGGATCCACCACCATTAGCCTTGATAGTTCTGTTTAGTTTGGATTTTTTTCAAATTCACTCTTAAGTGAACTTAACATCATAGTTAATTATTTGAATGGGTATTCCAGAGTATTTTATCTTTTCCAAATTAACTTCTCATTCTCTTTATCCATTTAATTTTTATAAGTCCACCCAATGCACCAATTTGTCACCCTTAATAAGACAATTAAGCAGAAAAGAGAAATTAGCCTTGGCCCCTGGGGTCTACACACCAGAACTGTCTAGTCATATGTCTGCTTTTATTTCTTTTCTTTTTTGTAACACAAGTTGGAAACCATGAGTGTAAAACAAATGCTTTCATTTCTCCTTTCTTAAGCTTAAAGAGAATTTTTTCACCTTAGGTCCCCACTGAGGTAGGAGGTAGGAGGGGACAGCAGGGAAGCCCCTAGGCCAGGGGACTGACACCAGAGGCCCACGTGGGTCAGTAAGGGACTTTGAACATTCCTTTAACAGGTTCTCATGTACTGTTCATGTAGAACCCATAAATGAATCTGACGTGATATTCTTGACCTTCCCACAAGCTTGCTTACTTTTTAATATTTATGCTGGAACATCATCAGCCTGTCTTGTATCACCTGGAGCCATACAAGAAAGCTGATCTAGTGGGCTACTCCATGGCGGCCTCCCAGGGTCCTGAACAGTGGCAGGATGGTGCTCATCTCTTAGAGAGGAGCAGATGAAAAACGTCAGGGAAGCTGAATTTTCTGTTCATGTCAGCAAGCATTTGAGAGAGTCCTGTATGCTTCAGACTTTGAGACTTTGTTTTCAATTTCTTTTCTTTTTTTTTTCTGAGTATCAGCTACACACTCGATTCTGGGGGAAGGGGGGCAGGGCAGGGATGAGAAGTAAAATTTGGACTAAGTGACACAAGCAAGATTTCCTCGCCCCATCCATTTGTGTGTCTGGAAAATGTATTATTCCAACTCCTTGTCTACCATTCTGTGTCTCTTAAGGGGCAAACTGTAAGTAGATATAAATGAGAAAGGCTGTCTCAAAGATTTAAATTATTATTTAGGTATTTCTTCTTTATAAGTTCAGGAATCAATCTGGTTTGTGGACAGCATAATATGGCTAATAAAACTATCGTGTGACAAGCCTGACCTGTGGTCGTGCACTGGCTAAAGCGTCGGCCTGGAACGCTGAGGTCGCTGGTTTGAAACCCTGGCCTTCCCTGGTCAAGGCACATACAGGAGTTGATGCTTCCTGCTCCTACCCTTCTCTCTCTTTCTCTCTCTTTCACTCTCTCTCTCTCTTTCTTCTCACTAAAATGAATAAATAAAACCCTTTAAAAATCTTAGAAAAAAATAAAACTAGCATGTGTTAGTCACTAGATGCATCATTCCAAAAGTTTTATTTAAAGACTTCTGACTTTAGGAAAAGAAACTCCTCATAATGGTAAAAACAAACCCAACAAAAGACTTCATCTAAACTCTTTCTAGAACAGTACAGCAGCAGTATAACATCTACCCCAGAGTGTGTGTTTCTGGACTATAGTATTGCAACAATTTTTGTGGTAGAAAAAAAAATGCACATTTCTTTGTTCCTTGGAAAAATGAAGTGTCGAATTAAATTCTCAGAGGGGAAAAATGTGAAGAGAAGCATTGGTTTTTTTGAGACAAGCTCACAGCTCTGTGGTCCCTGTTCACTTTACTATGTGACCTTGAACAAACGATTTAACTTCTTTGTGCCTCAGTTTCTCCATGTACGAAATGGAGACAATGATACCAACCATTGCCTACCTCATGGGGATGTTATGGGGACAAATAAGGTAGAGAAATACCAATGCTTTGAACTCTAGAAGGAAGGTGCTATACAAATTAATGTCGTGGTGTTTTTCATGATTTTAATGATCCAGTTATTCTCTTTAGGGCTTATTCAATAGCAATACTGTTAGTCATGTTGAAAGTAAGTTTCAAAAAGATACCTATTTACAACTCTCTTGGAGGGGGCAGGTCTTGATCATTAATTCAGTGATGGTACCTAAGAACTGAAATGGTTACTTGTTTTCTATGTTTCTGCCCTTAGTATTTTTTATTCTGAATGTTCCCCAAAGGCTGGAGTTTAACTTCTAATATCTTATCGTTTACATGTAATGGATCTTATTCATATTATGTGTAAAGTATAATTACATGTAAATTGCAGGTACGTTGTAATTAAAGGCACTTGTCAAATGGTCTTTGTTCTTTTTTAATTGCAATAAAGGTCAGTTTTATATAAAGGCTTGTTAAAATTCTTTTGGTGTTTGGGAAGACCAAAAGTGGCTCATTTGAACATGCCCTTAGTGCATAGTCAGGGTTGGGGTCTTAGCTGCCAGCTCACACCGGGACAGGGAGGAGGGTGTGCCCCATGGCCAGGCCACAGGGTGTGGGGCTGGGCGCCCGGGCTCTGCAGAGCGGGCGCAGCATTGGAGTCCCAGCCGCACGCAAATTTAGAGAAAGCTGCTGGGCTTCTCTGAGCCCCTGTGTCCACAAAGGAAGTGAGGGGCAACAGTGCAGAACCTGTCCAGGTGGTCTTGGGACCTCCAGGCAAATGGCCCCTGCTTCCCTCCTCAACGTGTGGGGAGAATTCCCTGTCCTTTCCCAGTACTGTTGGGCCCACCTCCATGCTGTGTGCGGGGGCTTGGGGCTGAGTTTATTCTGAATCTGGGAACACAACCAGCCCCACCACCGGGGCTGCATCGCCCATGCCCTTGGGCGGGCACCGTCTTTGCAATGCTAGGTCAAGTTGGGTATTGAACACATGCTCCTTAAGGAGTGGGGAGGGTCCTGAGACCCTAGTTAAGGTGGGCCAGACCTACCCTGCCCTCCATGTCACTGTTAGAAAAGAAAATGGTTCACTGGTCAAGCTTTCTCCCTCTGGGAATATAATCTGTACTCTCATTGGCTTTTTTTTGGGGGGGGGTGTTTTCTTAATGATTCAGGATTGTGCTGCTCCTTTAAGGTTGCCATTCCAAGTATTTTCTGTCATCCTCATGGCTCCTCAGATCTCAAACCTGGACCGCAGGCACTCCAAAGCCAACTGCCCACCAGCCGTCACATCTGTTTCCATGGGTTCTCCATCCAGATGCCCAGTGGGGCGCCGCTTCCCCGGCTGCCTGCTCCCCCTCTGGGGCATGTCTGGGCTTGGGAGTGTTCCCCACACCACACACCAGTGTCCTGCACACACCACGCACTAGATCGCTGTCTTATTTGACTTGAAGTCTCAACCCCTCTGTCATCTGTCGTCCTCTGAGCCTGTCTTGGACTAGCATTGATAAACTCACAGGATTTTATATCGGGCTCCTCCTCTACCCAACACCTCTCTGTGACTGTAATTTCTGAATCGGTGGCAAAAGCACACGGCAAGGATGTCCTCCAAGTTCACCAGCGGGAGGGAGGGGGCAGAGAAACATCCGACATGTAGATCAACCCCATCGGCACCTGGCAGAGTTGTCTTCTAAAACAGACAGGGCATTCAAAACAGCTTTACTGGCTCGTGTCCAAAAGGAGAAAAAATATATATATATAATGGCAACATCAAGCTAGAAAAACAAGTTGATGGAGAAAATGGAACAAAAGAAACCACAGGAAAACCATGTATTGATTCGTTCCATAAATATTTACTGAGCACTTACTACATGCCGGGAGCTGTGAAGACAGACCCCTGCCTCACTGGCGCTGCCTCCCTCACGGCCTCAGCGGAGAAGGGAGACCCTCAGGGTACTCAGTGTCCCTACGGCAGGCCCTCTGCTTGTGTACCACGTCTCTGCAGAGCCACTGTCCAGAAAGACCTCCGTGAACAGGTGACAGCTAAGGGGAGGCTGAAACGGTAAGCCGGAGAATGCCAAGACTCCAAGCCCAGAAAACCTCGCCCTTCCCACTTGAGACACAAATCAGGACAGGATGGCTGGGCTCTGGGCTCCTCTTTCTCCCTCATTCTTGCCATGGTCCAGCCCATCCCCATCCTAAGTGTCTCTGTGACACCTTCCGTGCCACCACCGAATTCTCCTTCAAAAAAGCAAGGCTGCTTTGGTCAGGGAAAGCGGACTGACTACCCAATCGAGTAATGACAGAGTGTAACCATTTCCTAGGCGTTGTTCTAGATCGAGAGGAGACTGGTGCCAAAAGATCCAGAATTACTGGCCTGGTGACCCTCATAGTCCAGTGGGGGACGAAAAGAGGTGATTGCCAACAAAATCCTATCCCATGTGATGAGTAAAATAAATAAGAAGGAGCAAAGTAGATACAATGGTGATGAAATAGAGAGTGTGTTAGTTTGCTGAGGGCAGGGTGGTAAGAGATGGCACTGTGTTGGGGCCCAGGGAAGGCCTGCATGACCTGAAGCGGCTGTGTAAAACTTGGGGAGGTTCCTAACTCCTCGGAGAAAGGCATTAGGTGATGTCATGACATGAGTGGGAAGGGGAAGGAGGTGTAAACTCTCCAATTATAAACAATTGGAAAACTATGGGGTTTCCACGGAAATACAGTGAACCAGACACGAGCCAAATCAGTGGTTCCTTGCATGTGAGGGGTTTGTCAAAAGCTCAGCATTCTCGCCCATTGACTTGGTTTATGTTGACCCCAGCCCTGGTGGACAGGAGACCACAGGCAGCACTGGCGGGTGGACGCCACAGTTAAGGGATAGAGGCCAGCACAGTCACCACACTGTCGGGGACATGATGGAGGCCAGCAGAGTCACCACACTGTCGGGGACATGATGGAGGCCAGCAGAGTCACCACACTGTCATGCACATGATGGAAGCCAGCAGAGTCACCACACTGTCAGGGACATGATGGAGGCCAGCAGAGTCACCACACTGTCAGGGACATGATGGAGGCCAGCACAGTCACCACACTGTCGGGGACATGATGGAGGCCAGCACAGTCACCACACTGTCAGGGACATGATGGAGGCCAGCAGAGTCACCACACTGTCGGGGACATGATGGAGGCCAGCAGAGTCACCACACTGTCGGGGACATGATGGAGGCCAGCAGAGTCACCACACTGTCGGGGACATGATGGAGGCCAGCAGAGTCACCACACTGTCGGGGACATGATGGAGGCCAGCACAGTCACCACACTGTCGGGGACATGATGGAGGCCAGCAGAGTCACCACACTGTCGGGGACATGATGGAGGCCAGCAGAGTCACCACACTGTCAGGGACATGATGGAGGCCAGCACAGTCACCACACTGTCGGGGACATCATGGAGGCCAGCAGAGTCACCACACTGTCGGGGACATGATGGAGGCCAGCAGAGTCACCACACTGTCAGGGACATGATGGAGGCCAGCAGAGTCACCACACTGTCATGCACATGATGGAGGCCAGCACAGTCACCACACTGTCGGGGACATGATGGAGGCCAGCAGAGTCACCACACTGTCATGCACATGATGGAGGCCAGCAGAGTCACCACACTGTCACGCACATGATGGAGGCCAGCAGAGTCACCACACTGTCACGCACATGATGGAGGCCAGCAGAGTCACCACACTATCAGGGACATGATGGAGGCCAGCACAGTCACCACACTGTCAGGGACATGATGGAGGCCAGCAGAGTCACCACACTGTCAGGGACATGATGGAGGCCAGCACAGTCACCACACTGTCGGGGACATGATGGAGGCCAGCAGAGTCACCACACTGTCGGGGACATGATGGAGGCCAGCACAGTCACCACACTGTCGGGGACATCATGGAGGCCAGCAGAGTCACCACACTGTCGGGGACATGATGGAGGCCAGCAGAGTCACCACACTGTCGGGGACATGATGGAGGCCAGCAGAGTCACCACACTGTCATGCACATGATGGAGGCCAGCACAGTCACCACACTGTCGGGGACATGATGGAGGCCAGCAGAGTCACCACACTGTCATGCACATGATGGAGGCCAGCAGAGTCACCACACTGTCAGGGACATGATGGAGGCCAGCAGAGTCACCACACTGTCATGCACATGATGGAGGCCAGCAGAGTCACCACACTGTCATGCACATGATGGAGGCCAGCACAGTCACCACACTGTCAGGGACATGATGGAGGCCAGCAGAGTCACCACACTGTCAGGGACATGATGGAGGCCAGCAGAGTCACCACACTGTCAGGGACATGATGGAGGCCAGCAGAGTCACCACACTGTCATGCACATGATGGAGGCCAGCACAGTCACCACACTGTCATGGACATGATGGAGGCCAGCACAGTCACCACACTGTCAGGGACATGATGGAGGCCAGCACAGTCACCACACTGTCAGGGACATGATGGAGGCCAGCACAGTCACCACACTGTCAGGGACATGATGGAGGCCAGCACAGTCACCACACTGTCAGGGACATGATGGAGGCCAGCACAGTCACCACACTGTCATGGACATGATGGAGGCCAGCAGAGTCACCACACTGTCAGGGACATGATGGAGGCCAGCAGAGTCACCACACTGTCAGGGACATGATGGAGGCCAGCAGAGTCACCACACTGTCATGCACATGATGGAGGCCAGCACAGTCACCACACTGTCAGGGACATGATGGAGGCCAGCAGAGTCACCACACTGTCAGGGACATGATGGAGGCCAGCAGAGTCACCACACTGTCATGGACATGATGGAGGCCAGCACAGTCACCACACTGTCACGCACATGATGGAGGCCAGCACAGTCACCACACTGTCATGGACATGATGGAGGCCAGCAGAGTCACCACACTGTCACGCACATGATGGAGGCCAGCAGAGTCACCACACTGTCAGGGACATGATGGAGGCCAGCAGAGTCACCACACTGTCAGGGACATGATGGAGGCCAGCAGAGTCACCACACTATCAGGGACATGATGGAGGCCAGCAGAGTCACCACACTGTCAGGGACATGATGGAGGCCAGCACAGTCACCACACTGTCATGCACATGATGGAGGCCAGCACAGTCACCACACTGTCAGGGACATGATGGAGGCCAGCAGAGTCACCACACTGTCAGGGACATGATGGAGGCCAGCACAGTCACCACACTGTCATGGACATGATGGAGGCCAGCAGAGTCACCACACTGTCAGGGACATGATGGAGGCCAGCAGAGTCACCACACTGTCAGGGACATGATGGAGGCCAGCAGAGTCACCACACTGTCAGGGACATGATGGAGGCCAGCAGAGTCACCACACTGTGAGGGACATGATGGAGGCCAGCAGAGTCACCACACTGTCAGGGACATGATGGAGGCCAGCACAGTCACCACACTGTCATGCACATGATGGAGGCCAGCACAGTCACCACACTGTCAGGGACATGATGGAGGCCAGCAGAGTCACCACACTGTCAGGGACATGATGGAGGCCAGCACAGTCACCACACTGTCAGGGACATGATGGAGGCCAGCAGAGTCACCACACTGTCAGGGACATGATGGAGGCCAGCAGAGTCACCACACTGTCAGGGACATGATAGAGGCCAGCAGAGTCACCACACTGTCAGGGACATGATGGAGGCCAGCAGAGTCACCACACTGTGAGGGACATGATGGAGGCCAGCAGAGTCACCACACTGTCAGGGACATGATGGAGGCCAGCAGAGTCACCACACTGTCAGGGACATGCGGGGAAGCAGGGAGCACCCAGCCACTAGAGGAAAGGAAGAAGGTGCCCGAGTTTAACTTCCCCCACTGATAAGGCCTGTAAAACCCAATGCACATTGTCTACATCAGTGGTAGTCAACCTGGTCCCTACCGTCCACTAGTGGGCGCTCCAGCTTTCATGGTGGGCGGTAGCGGAGCAACCAAAATATAAATAAAAAGATAGATTTAACTATAGTAAGTTGTCTCATAAAGATGTATTCTGCCAAACTTAGTGAAAATCTGACATAAATTACTTGGTAAGTAATTATTATTATATGTATTAACTTGCTGTAACTCTGCTTTATAAATTTTATAAAGTAAAGTTACTTCCCTACTTTATAAATCACCATTACTGTGGAACTGGTGGGCAGTTAGAAAATTTTACTACTAACAGAGATACAAAAGTGGGCGGTAGGTAGCCCTGGCTGGTTGGCTCAGTGGTAGAGCGTCAGCCTGGCATGCAGGAGTCCTGGGTTCAATTCACAGCCAGGGCACACAGGAGAAGCGCCCATCTGCTTCTCCACCCCTCCCCCTCTCCTTCCTCTCTGTCTCTCTCTTCCCCTCCCGCAGCCAAGGCTCCATTGGAGCAAAGTTGGCCCGGGCGCTGAGGATGGCTCCATGACCTCTGCCTCAGGAGCTAGAATGGCCCTGGTTGCAACAGAGCAACACCCCAGATGGGCAGAGCATCACCCCCTGGTGGGCATGCCAGATGGATCCCAGTCGGGCGTATGTGGGAGTCTGTCTGACTGCCTCCCCGTTTCCAACTTCAGAAAAATAAAAAAATTAAAAAAAAAGTGGGCGGTAGGTATAAAAAGGTTAACTACCTCTGGTCTACATGGAGGTAAAAATAATTATCCCGCAAGAAAATATTTCCTACACTCACCACTTACTCATTTTTATTAATTACAGAGAAGCTTTTGAAAATGAACTGTTTTCAGTTCAGAGATTCTTGTCTCTTACAATTATTGTTAGGATTTTTTTCTTCCCTTACTGATCTGTGATTCTCAGATGCGTCTCACGTCCTTCTGTAGCTAGTCGGGTCCAGTGTCTTCCTCTCTGACCATCTATATCTTGCCACAGATACTCATCTCCCTTGGCACTGGGGTCCCACTCTGCCTCCTGAATGCCTCAGGGTGTGTAGACAGGCCCTGCCGCATGTGCTTCCTAAACCACAGATCCCATCACCATCGGGGGTCTCCGCTAAGGTCACGCCTTCTCTCAAATTCAAACAACGCCGATACCCCCATCCCCCCCCCCCCCATGTAAAGTGGGAAGTCCGAGGCGCCTCGAGATTTCCCAGGAGGGACCGTCAGAATAAGCGGCTCCGGCTTGTGAAACCACCGTTGCTATCTCTTAGCTCCTGTAATGTTTCTCTACCCAGTCCTACCGTGACCCACACTCCACCTTTCAAAATTTCCTGGCAGTCACTCACACGAAGCAGTCAGGGAGGTTACAGGGGATGGTGACAGAACTGAACATTCTGCCTCTCAGGGGACCTGCGGATTCCCCCTCCCCCAACTCCTCATCTGGACATGCTGTGGAATTCCGTCCTCTCCCACTGAGTCCAGGACCTACTTTAGACACTGCAGAACTAGTTAATGGGCATCTAGATACGAAAGACCACCCGCTCTGGGTTGCCCTCTTTGCAGCAAAGATAAATAGGTGGCGGCTTTGAACTGTCACTTTCACATTCTCTTCCTCAGACAGGGGCTGTCTGTCTTGGCTGGTCTGCAAAGTACCACATCAAAGTCAGTCGTTTAACCAACCCACTGAAACTCTGTCAGTGTTTCCTTTAAAAAAAAAATAATCAGCCCACCACATGGCCCTGGTAGTAATACCTATTTACATTATGGCAGGTGCCTATGCTTCTCTGTGTGTGTCCCCCCCCCCCCCCGCACATGGCACCCCCCACCCACCCCCCCAACCACGCCCGGCCCAGGGAGTGCGGGATGCCGGCTGAGCTCTGTTCATTCATCAGATCTTTGTTGACCGCTCACCTGAACCGGCGCTCTTCCTCCCTCTAAACCCAGTGGGAGATCAGTGCTCCATTCCAAGTCAGCTTTTGGGAAACTAAACACCATTAGATGTGCCTGGGGCTAATGAGGGAATTTCCACCACAGCCAGCCAAGTCCAGATTCTGGGGCACCCAGCCCCCACAAAATTCGTCAGGCTTCACACAGAGTGTGGATCTAGAAGGAATCTTTACCTTCACGTAAGTCATCTGCCACCATTTGCAGGTAAATGCACAGACACCAGGGAGGGCAAAGCATTTCCTTCAAGGTTGGGTTTACTAAGCCCCCAGGATACATGCCTCTGGTGCCAGGAAGGGTTGGCAGGAAGGGGCCCCTGGGGAGGCAGTGTGGGGAACAGGGTGTCTGCAGACTGGCTTTGGGGTCAGAGACCAGAAATCAGACCCCAATAAGGCCACTTACCAACCACTCAGCCTGTGTCAAGTCTACCTCCGTCTACTCACCTGAAAGAACGGGATGAAGAATTCCATGAAATAACACACAGGGAAGGGCCTGGCTTCTTAGCACCCAACACCTTTGATTTTCTTGGTTCCTCTCACTTGAGATCTTGTCCCTTCTCACCAGGCAGCAGAGAAGATGCTCATTTGTCACCATCATGACTCTCTTAATGCCTTTTTCCCCCTTTTCCCACCCAGGTCCTACAGTAGTGCTTCCACACTCACATGGACACACACACACTTGCACACAGGCACATACTCACATGCACACATGTACACACATACTTGCACTCACATGCCATGGATATGCTTGCATAGATGCACACACTTGCACATTTACACCCTTGTACATGTACATAAACGCACATATACTTGTATCATACACACTTGCACACATATGTACACACACACTCAACACTGACTCCCTTCCTGTGGGCATGGGCCATTAGCCTGCTCACTAGCCCTAGCAGTGGTCACTGCCATGGACCCCACGAGGGGTTCTCTGTTCACTTCAAGGTCTGGTTCCCAACAACCACCTGCCACACTGCACCCTCCTCGTTGGCACCTGCAGGCCTAAGAAAGGGTACAATGCCAGACACCACATCAGAGATGCTTCCTGTCTGGCTTTAATTAATTTCTTTGTTTCATGTGAAAAGACATCTCTAGCTGTCTAACCCACACTGTGTTTTGGCTGCCATACAAGGCTCTAAACGCTGCCGCAGAGCATGGTTGACTTCCAATTTAGCGGTGGAGGGGTGAGAAGCGAGCCTCTTCCCCAGGGATCTGGACGGGAGCGTGTGCTGGTGACAGCTACATACAATGGAATACTATTCACCCTTCACAGGGGAAAAGATTCTTCCAGGTGTTACAACATGAGCCAACCTTGAGGACGTTGTGCAGAGTGAATTAAGGCAGACACAAAAGGACAACCCTTATATGATTCCTCTTACATGAGAGCAGTCAAACTCTTGGAGACAGAAAGTAGGGTGGTGGTCGCCACAGGCTGGGGGGACAAGGAGAAAGGGGGGTTAATGTTCCATGGGGAAAAACGTTCTGATTGGGAGAACAGAGATGTGCTAGACATGAGCAGTGGTGATGGTTGCACAACTCATGAATATAATTAATGACCCCCAAACTGTCCACTTACATGTGGTCGAATGGTAAATTTTATATTGTGTATATTTAACCCCTTAGAAATCATCTTTAAGAAAATTCTGATGCCTAGATCCAACCTCTGTAGGTCCTGATTTAGTTGGTGTGGGGTGTGGTTTGAACACAGAGGTTTTTTTCAAACCCACCCCCCCCCCCCCAGGTGATCGGTCATGCAGGCAAAGGTGGGTTTTTTGTTTTTTTGTTTTTTGTATTTTTCTGAAGCTGGAAACGGGGAGAGACAGTCAGACAGACTCCCGCATGCGCCCGACCGGGATCCACCCGGCACTCCCACCAGGGGGGGATGTTCTGCCCCTCCGGGGCGTCGCTCTAGTGCCTGGGGCAGAGGCCAAGGAGCCATCCCCAGCGCCCGGGCCATCTTTGCTCCAATGGAGCCTCGGCTGCGGGAGGGGAAGAGAGAGACAGAGAGGAAGGAGAGGGGGAGGGGTGGAGAAGCAGATGGGCGCTTCTCCTGTGTGCCCTGGCCGGAAATTGAACCCGGGACTTCCGCACGCCAGGCCGACGCTCTACCACTGAGCCAACCGGCCAGGGCCACAAAGGTGGTTTTGAGAGAAGCACAGACACCAGGGATCTGCAGTGACCAGTGGAACCCCCACAGAGGAAGCTCACACTGAAACAGCAGGCAGCTATATGGGGTTCTGACCAGTGCTGCCCTCCCATGAGTGAGTCCAGGAGGAAGCCTCACAACGCCCCATCCCCCGCCCCGCTACTGGGTGGCAGGAAAGAGGGGTAACTTGGCTGCACCTCTCAGCTCCTGTCTCTCCTGACTCAGCACTGGTAGGAGTGGAATGCTGAGGATATCAGATGGACGTATTGACATGTGTTGGCCTTGCTATTTTAAAAAAGTAAAACTTTCAAAAGACTCACACAAAGCTTTTTTGTATATTGAAAGGATTTATTATCTCTAGTCTTTGGAATTTAACTCTCTTGACACCATGAACATACTATGGTTGGAATTGGTCATTTGAAAGCTTAATATATACACATGGTTTTTCTTCCCAATGTCACTTTGGGGGAGGTCAAATACAAAATAAATACAAAAGTTATAATCACCAATTCATAAATTATATTGGCTGAGGTTTACTCGTCTAGACTAACACAGTCTGTTTCCTAAAAATCTGTTTAAGCCTTCTGTCTTTTTTTTTTTTTTTTTTACTGTTTGAGTAAAACACACAGATGTCACTGCTCCTGTGGGACACTGGAGAGATACAGGGTACAAGCCACCCTAGGTGGGTCAAGGTTCCCACATGGGACACAGCCCAGTGAGCCTGCTCAGCAAGGAGGCTTTCTGGACGAAGACAGAGGTGCTGGCATGACATGGCGGGCTCACTGGCCCCTTCACGTCTCTGGTCAGACAAACGGCCTCTGTCTGTCAAGTTCCTTGAACTCTGAGTGGCTGCCTGGGGCGCCGGCCAAGAGCGCAGGCAAGCCCTGAGCAGGACGCCTTTACTGCCAGGAGCACGAGGAATCAATGAGGAGGCACCTGCCAATGTTGTCACTTAGAGCACCGCCAAACTTAGGCTCGCACTCGGGGAACCCAAGAGGCCCATGGGTGGAAGCAGACAGGACTCTCTGCTTTTAAAATACTGCTACAAAGTGGTCCTCAAAGCCGGGAGGAAACCTGTGATGTTGCGTCTGCCAGGTCGAGGAAAGCAGGCACTCGGGGGAGGAAAGATCCGCAGCTGGTGAGCTCTGCGCCCTCCCCGCCCTCCCAGCATTTGCTCGTGTTGGGGTGAGTCCCTTGCAACTACTTCCTCTGACTTGGAAGCTGTGAACCATAATGGGATTCACAGCACAGGTTTTGCTTTGGTTTGATAATGTTCCTCAGAGTTCATTGAGGGAGGAGAGGGTGGGGAAGCCAAGAGATTTCATGTACTGGATTGATTTTATTTTATTTTTATTTTCAAATATACAATAGGGTATTATTAGGTAGAGTCACCATGCAGCACATGACATCCCCAGGACTTAGGTATTTTATAGCTGGAAGGCTGTCCCTGTCGACCCCCTCCCCTGTTTCACCCATTTTAAGGGGGTTCAAGTCTGTTCCTTTATGGTATAACCCAAATGTAAGCTGGTCTCCTGTGGTCTTATCTCGATGTTCAAAGGGGACCAGTCCAGCTGCTCAAAGCCATGCAGAAGGACTTGAATCTTTATTTTCATCTCCTTCAAGGTTCTAGTTAAGAGGCCCCAACACCCCGTCGTCCCCCCAAACCCCCACAGAGCCTCTCCCAGGCCAAATCCATATCTTCCTCAGCACACAGCCCAACGGGTTTCCTGTCCCCTGCCTGCCTCAGTTCCCTCCTCCTCAAGGAGCGGCTCGTCCCTGCCACCCTAGGATCTGTCACCCGCCTCCCCCTTCCCACCCCACTTCTCATTTCTCCAGCCCACCCCCTTCCCATCTCCCAGTTTCTCCTCATCAACTAATCAACTGTGCAGGAACCCAGCGGGAACCTCACTCCGTAGGTGGGGCCCGGGGGAGAGGGCACTGGAAATGGTCACCAAGCAGCTGGGCCCACCACACTGGCCAGACACAAGTCCCGTGCCTCCCAGACCGCAGAGCACCCACTGAGGCTTCTCGGGCCCTGGCTTCTGCATTTCTCTCCCCTCTCGGGGGACGCTGGCCAGGAAGAAGTTCCCAGGCACCCACCGGACAGGGCTGAGTGAAGCGGCCGTGAGTCCCAGGGTCCCCCTTTTGTCTTTCTTCCATGTTCGACCCTAGAATTACAGCTCTTCCTGCGTCCCATGTGGTAACACGCACTAGCCTAGCATGGGCAGAGCACTGGGGGTACGGGAGGGTTGCGGGGATGGGAAGTGGGAGGTAGGCATCTTTTCCTCCACAGACTTACAGAGTCCCTTTGGGTGGCAGTCCTTCCCCGCTGGAGTCACACCTTGAAAGGTGCTTATCAAGAAGGCTGTAGCATCGGAGTTCAGCAGCTGGGGTCAAGTATCACAACCTCCCATCCTGACATCTGTGCGTCCGGGCCAAAGTGTCCTGACTCCTCTGCTTTGCTGCACCCGGGAGTGTTAAACATGAGGCCACTTGACGTGAACATTCCCCGGGAAACTGAAGTTGGGCTCACTTCACAAGTCAGGGTTTGCAGAGCTGTGCACATGGCTTGGAATCCATTGACTGTCTTCGCACCACAGGTATTAACCACGCCACCGACTTTATTTATTTATTTTTTTTTTTCTGAAGTTGGAAACGGGAGGCAGTCAGACAGACTCCCGCATGCACCCGACCGGGATCCACCCGGCACGCCCACCAGGGGGCGATGCTCTGCCCACCAGGGGGCGATGCTCTGCCCGACTTTAGACGGCTTGTGGAAAGCAGCCCATTGCTGAGAATTGCAGGGACAGGCTTCTCAGTTTTCCCTCTCGTGAGGGTGCAGCACACACACCTCTTCCTCTGTGTCCTCCCACAATCCCATGCAATCCCCTCCCATGCTCTTACCACCAGGCCTCAGCTTTTCTCTTCCCCAGCCCCCCTCTCAGTCCTGAATTCTCTGCCGTCCATTCTATTGAATAGTTCTCCATCTCTCCTCCTGCTGACACCACCATTGACAATGGTTGTCCGGTGCTCACTACAGAACTCAAGACCCAGAACAGTCCTGTCGGGTAATTGTTACCATGATAACCTTTTTTTTTTTTTCCTTATTGCAGTAAAATAAACATAATGCAATATTTACCATTTTCAACATTTCTTTTTAAAAAGTTTTTTTTTTTACAGTTTGCTTTCAATTATTTTTACTAGTTTCAGGTATACAGTTAGACAAAGTATGGTTAGACAATCATACTTCACATCATGATTTCCTTAATATTTCCAGAACTCACCTAGCTCCACACATAGTTACTACAATATTATTGACAATATTATTCCCTATGCTGGTTACTCAGGATGCTTGTTCTTAAATTTAGTTGCAACTCCAGTTTGGTCTTAGGAGGAAGTGAGTGCAACAACTGCCTATGCTGACGCCACCTCGGATCCCTCCAAACAAATGAACATTAAATATTCCCTATACTGTACTTTCCATCCCTGTGACTATTCTGTAACTGCCAATCTGTACTCCTCAATCCCTTCACCTCTTTCACCCATTTTAATCATTTTAAATTACATAATTCAGGGGCATTTAGTACATCCACAGTATTGTACAACCACCAACCACTATCTACTTTTAGAATATTTTATTTCTCACTCCACAAAGAAACCCTGGACCCAATAAATATTTGTAAGTGAAAATTAATACAATCAAAATCCTCACCCTGGCTGGTTGGCTCAGTGGTAGAGCGTCAGCCTGGCATGCAGGAGTCCCAGGTTTGATTCCCGGCCAGGGCACACAGGAGAAGTGCCCATCTGCTTCTCCAACTCTCCCCCTCTCCTTCCTCTCTGTCTCTCTCTTCCCTTCCCGCAGCCAAGGCTCCATTGGAGCAAAGTTGGCCCAGGCGCTGAGGATGGCTCCATGGCCTCTGCCTCAGGTGCTAGAATGGCTCTGGTTGCAACAGAGCAACGGCCCAGATGGGCAGAGCATCGCCCCCTGGTGGGCGTGCTGGGTGGATCCTGGTCGGGCGCATGCGGGAGTCTGTCTGACTGCCTCCCCATTTTCAACTTCAGAAAAGTACAAAAAAAAAAAAAAAAAATCCTGCTGTCGCATAGGAAGAGAGGCTACCAATGGCAGTTTGTCTGCATATAATAGCCAGATTAGCAGGCATTGAGAAAGCGTTGACTGCTTAGGTTGTGACTATGATTGCTGCAGAAGAAAGAAATAAAAGCTTTAAAATGCTTTGGTGGTATCTCATTTGAAAGAAACAAATGGATTACATTTTTCTAATTTAGCAGTCAGTTAACTGTGACTCTTCCTTCTCTCTGGGCTCATATGACCAAGATAGTAAATACAATATTGACAAAAAAAAAAAAGTCTAGCCCTGGAGTGGGCAGATGCCAACCCTCCTCTGGCAGAAGCTGTGGTAAATCTCCTTCAAGGTTCTTTTCAGCAGGAAGGACTATGAGAAGATGAGACAGGTATGTGTCCCAGCTCTGCCTCTCACTGTCTGTGTGACCTCGAGGAAGTTAACCTCTCCGGGCCTGGTTTCCCCACTTAGAATGAAGATAAAAATACATTCCTATCTCCTCCAGTTGTTGATACAAAATGGCAATACAGTTGTCCCCCCTTTCCTGTGGGGGAGCACGTTCCAAGACCCCAGTGGATGCCTGAAACCATGGGTACTACTGAACCATATAGGTACTATGTTTTTCTCATATATCCGTACTTATAATAAAGTTCAACTTACAAATCAGGCACAGTAGAAAATTAACAGCAATAACTAAGAATGAAGCAGGGAAATTAGGACAGTACATGATAATCAAGTTATGTGATGGTCATTTGTTTCCGGGGTCTCTGACTGAAGCCTATGCAGGAGCTCCATGCCTTCTGAGAAACACGTTCTCGTCAATCAGAACACGTTTTCTAGTCATATCTTGTGCCCATAGTTTTAAAAGCCTTTTCCATCTTAACTGAGCACTTGTCACACACTATGGCCATAATTTTTAGAGTTTGAGGGATTGTTACTGGACAAGGAACCAGGGCCCTTCGGGTCTGCCTAGAACCAGCCAGTATTGTGTATGGGTTCTTGACTTCATGCTGAAAATATTTCACAACACAAGTCCTGGTGATTTTGAGAGTAAGTGTACTAAAGCTGGGGACAGTGAAACCAGGAAGGGCCTAGGACAGAAGCAGCAGCAGGAGAGCCTGGGCGAGGCTGTGTTGGCTCCCTGGGCAGTCAGAGACAAGGGGGCCTTGGAGACAGGATTGGGGGTTAGCCCAGAACAAGCTGCCACTGCTTACTGCTCCCCTGGTGGCAAGTCTCATGAGGACCCTTAGAGTTTAGGAGATGCATGCTACCTGGGAAGAAGAGGGGAAGGGGGGAGGGGGAAAGGGAAGAGGCCAGCATGCTCCCAGGAGGGGGAGCACTGGGTCTTCCATCCTAACAGCTTTTAAGAGTAGGGATTTTAGGGTAAGTCTCAGGGGAGGATCTCAATAGACTATTCATCCCCTCTCCAAATGTGGCCTTTTAGGGTCCTGGTCTCCACTGATTGGTCAGTGCCATCCTTAGTCAATGCAGCTGGTGCTGAGGTCAGCTGTAATATCACTTGTCTGGTTTTGCTGCTTTTAGGGCCTGGAGCCTAGATGTTATCCCTGACGGTTGATGCTTAGGGCTATTCTCTAGCCCCCTTGTTTACTCCCCTGCTAAGGTGTCCTGACAGGCCTGACTAGCAAACTGCCTGGGGAGCAACGGTCAGGGGAGGGGTCAAGCCGCATGACCAGCAGTATGCTAGTGGAGGACAGGTCACCCCCGGGGGGGGGGGGGGGGCGAGACCTTATCTTCCCAGTTTGCCTGTTGCTAGGCGCCTGGGGCTTTCTGCCCTAGTGGCCTGTACCTGGCCTGTAGTTCCTCCTTCAATAACTACGCAGATACATCCCAGCCAGACAAGTAACAAAAATGCAGAAAACACGGGCTCTGTGGAGGGTTACCAGCATAGCTTTTGTTTACTCCATGAGAACATGGGGATCTAAAGACTCCAAGGTCAGTTGATGTGGCCACACTGAGCCATGACTGGTAAGGCTGCCCAAGTACCAGGAAGGCGTTGCCTTAAGTTTGGGCCAAATCAGGAAGCAGTCCAGGCAGCCCCTCAAGCCATGCTGGTGTGGTGGGAGGCTCTCTGCACCCTCGGTCCAACGAGACAAATGTGAGAAGAACTCTGTGTGTTGATACCTGGTCATGGACGATGGGGTCATGGTCATGGTCAGGTACCTAATTAGATTCCAAGACTTCACCATACCTGCAGTCTGAAAGAGTTCTCTTAACATGACTTCTTCTAAATAGGACTGATCTTAGGAGGCGAGTATTTAATTTGTACTCTCTCAGGGTGGAGGCTACTCCTTGAATATTATACTGGGTGGACATCCAGGTGAGGTGTGAGGAAGGAGAGCCCGGTTTGGGGAAAGTGCAGTGAGGAATGCATGGTTTAGAAACGTGTAGTGCTTAGGGAAACCCCAGGCACATTCAAGATTCCCCCGCCGCCCGTGCCTGGTATCGAGACTGCTTACAAAATACTGTTGCTCCTCAAGAGATATAAGCATGAGGAAAAAGGGAAACTGAAATGTTAAAACAGAAAGAAGCTTAAAAATATCAAATTACCGAATCCAACTGCTTGCCTGTTTTAGGCTTTTAAGTGATGAGTGAAGGAGATATCCAGAATCAGACCACTGAAAGAAGAGAAACAAGTTCCATATGTGTTTGGCAGATAAAATATATTATGCTCACTTTGTTAAAGATGGCGCTGTCTAATGAAAGCCGTTGCCCAGGTGATATTAATGTGTGTTGGGGGTGAGCTGTGGGCAGGCAGGATCCTTGTAGCCTGGGGCTTGGTTTTGGGACTAAGCCTTTCCCACCCTTTTTGATGTGGGGTGGTGCACTCTCATGAGGAATCCCATTATGCCTCAGATAAGTGACTTTGTATCAGAGACTTCCTTGTTTGTATATTGGATTAAAGGTTTTGGTTTCTACACTATAAAGTGGGGCAGACCAGGAGCTTGCTCTCTCTCGGTTCCTGAGATTAGCATTAGAGAGCAGAGAAAGGCCACGTGGAGGAGGCCAGGAGAAGCAGCCAAGATGGTGGAGTGTTGAGTGAGAAGCCAGTTGTGCAGGGAGAAGGAAGGAGATGAGTGTAAAGCCAGTAGCCAGGGCTACCACCATCACAGCAGCCTGGCCCATGCAGGTTCGCATTGGATTCGGACAGTCGGTAAAGAAACAATGGAGCCAAAAACTGCTGGGCCATCTTCTTTAATCTTAGCTTGCACTCGACGGGCAAGTAAAAACACACACTGGGCTCCAAAGCCCACTCACATTCAGTGCTCACAAAGCTACTGACTTATCCGAGTTTCCTAGAATCAAAGGTTTCTAGCTCACCAGACTTATTCACCTCTGTTCCTCATCTCCTTCCTTCTCCCTGCACAAACTCTGCCCAAACTGGCTTCTCTCTCAGCACCCTGCCATCTTGGCTGCTTCTCCTGGCCACATGGTCTCTTTCTGCTCTCTCCTCTAATGCTAATAATCCCAGGAACCGAGAGAGCAAACTCCCGTTCTGCCCCCACTTTATAGTGTAGCTTCACAACCTTTAATCCAATATACAAAATAGGGAAGTCTCTAATACAAAGTCACTTATCCAAGGCATGATGGGATTGTACCACCCCACATCAAAAAGGGTGGGAAAAGATTAATCCCAAAACCAAGGCTACAAGAATTCTGCCTGCCTTTAACCCACCCCCAACACACATTAATATCACCTGGGCGACGGCCTCCACGTGGGCAGTGCCATCTTTAACAAAGTGAGCATAATATATTTTATCTGCCCAACAATGGGGAACAGAGGTGAATAAGTCTGGTGAGAAACCTTTGATTCTAGGAAACTCAGATAAGTCAGTAGCTTTGTGAGCACTGAATGAATGGGTTTTGGAGCCCAGTGTGTGTTTTTACTTGCCCGCTGGGTGCAAGCTAGGATAAAAGATGATGGCCCACCAGTTTGTGGCTCTGTTGTTTCATTACCGTCTGTCCGAATCCAATGAGAACCTGCATGGGCCGGGCGGCTGTGATGGTGGGCCGTGAATACTGGCCGTACAGTATGATGGTAAAATTACTAAACATATAACAAATTCAAAAGAAAGACACACATAAAAGAAAACATGTCACTTGGGTGTCTGTTGTCCTGAACATCTTTGAGATCCACAAAGCAGAGAGATTCAAACAGACAGCAGGGCTAGAAATCAATTCCTCTCCAGGAAGGGACGGATATTTGGAGAGGAATGGAGCAGACGTCTTTGTTAATCTCCATAAAGAATTTGCTGCATTCAAAAGAAATAACAGCCAAGTGGAAGGGTGCCAGGCAATACCCCCGTTTTCCAGGCAGGAATAAAGGAGAAGCTAGGAAATCTCAGAGCCTTCATCTCAATGTCTGTAATTTGTAATATAATAGAAACAATCGCAGGGTGAGTTTGCCAAATGCATTTACAAATGAGTATCACTGCCTGTAATGAAGCTGGAGATAGCCAGCAAGGCTGCATAGAGAGAGGACTGGAGTTGATGAATCTCTCTCCCTCTCCCTCTCTTTTATCTTGGTGATCTGGCTATGACACAATTAATAATCACATATGACTTATTTTACTGTAATGTCCCGGTTGTTTTTCCATAGGGGCTACTTATAATGTGTCCATGATAGAAGACAGCAAAATGAAAAGTAAAGCAGAGAACATCCACCAAGCATTCTGTGCTACACTGGCCTGAGGCCAGGAGCCATTCACCGGTGCACGTGGCTATTCAAATGAAACAAAACTGAAAACTAAACTCCTTCCTCACACTGACTAATCATCATCTTTCTTACCTGAGGCTTTGGCTGCCACACTGGACAGTGAAGATGGAGAACAAATATTTCCACCAGCACGGAAACTTTGATCAAACAGAAGAACAAAAACAAAACAAACAGAAAACCTCTCTTGAGAATGCCGACTTTCCCCAGAACTGTGAAGCAACAAACGTCTGTTTTCAGACTCCCATTTTCTGCATTCACCGTCACTCACTGTGCTCCTCTGTCTCTTTTCAGGAACTCAGTGGCAACCAGTCTCTTCCCTCCGTGGAAACCTGCTCTCAGGAAAGAAGGGTGTGGACTCATTTATGCTCAGATGTACATGACTCTTTTTTAACCTCACCATTTCCAAAAACATTTGCATTCCCCCAAGGAAGACGTTTTTAATGGGCGCACTTTAGAATCAGGACCCCAGATTGAGGTGAGGTTTTTGTTCTGGGGGAGGGGAGAGTATGTAAGGTCTTCTAATGCTTTTGAAACGTGAGCCATCCTTTCTGAATCGAGACTACGCACCCCGATCTATCTGGCTTGAGGTTTGGGTTGTCCCTGTGAGTTTTCTCAGAGGAGGGGATGGTCTGGAGCTGTGCGCCTTCTAAACTGGCCAACTTCAAACAAGGCGTGGAGCAGACACTGTCTCTATATATCTGTAACCAGACACCACAAATCAGGTGAGCTGCATTAGGACTTTTAACGCCTAGCTTTCCTTCCTGAAATAATGATCCCATCGATTCACCTGGAAGGACAGCCCATGGGCACAGAGGAAGAACACAAGTTATCTGACAGAGGAGTCAGGAAACAGCGGCAAGAACTCAAGGTGCATCCCCCACCCAAGTAACAGGCCCCTGGTGCATGGTCCTCCCCTCATGATGGCAGCAGGGTTGGGCCGGTACACCATAATTGACTATGTCATCCCCCTGTGGTCCTGTGGAAGCAGAGGGAGATGTCTGATGACAGATCACGGACACCCACTAGGAGCCTCCTTGCAGCGGGCTTCAGGGGCCCTGCAACCCAAGTGTCACCCCAGCTGTGGCACCAGAGCCTGGCTCTCACTGAAGGCTCGGAGCCTGGTCCGGAGGAGGTGGGGCGGGTGCTGTCCAAGCTTGCCCCTGTCTGCAACCACTGCAAAACTCAGGACATAGTGCTGCACATGCGCGACTGCCCTGTGGTGGGGGGTGGCGCATGGGAGGAGAAGTGTGCGAGGCCGCACAAGGGACAGAGCCGCACTGTACTCGGAACCTTCAGCTTGGTGCTGTGAATTTATTCGCTCAGGAAATGTCCCCTTGAGCTCCTTCTGCCTCTGTGTACAGCCTCTATGACTACAGGGCGATAAAGCAACAGAGACTATGTCCCCATCACTCGGGAGTAATAGATGGCTCAGGAAATCCAGAGTCCCGTACCAGGTGCTCTGAAGTAACCCAGCGGTAGCGGACGCTGAAGGAGCTGAAGGCTGCTGCTTCAATGTCAATGCTCATTGCTTCCTGCAGACCTGCAGGCAAAAATGTCACTGCCACTCGCATTAAAGAGGGCACCTTACACGGGATCGTGTGGGCTGGCTTCTGCTATTGAACCACGTGAGGAAGGAGAACTTGTCCCAGCCTTGAGGAGAGGGTGCGTTGACATAGCAGAAGAACTTCTCTGACTGGGATCTGAAGAATAAATTTGCAAGCTCTGGGAAACAGATCAGGTTCACGTGGGCCCAGGAGCTGGAAAAGCATCGAGCTTTGAGGAGACATGAAGTGGTTCTGAGTTCATAGTTTCTGGGTTGGAGGTCATAGAGGTCAGAGGTCAAAGAGCAGCTCAGGCCCCCACCCACCTGCGTGCCTCCACCAGCTCTACACATGTTGGCTGTGTGATTTTGGACCAGACTTCTCCAGGATTGCCTGTTCTTATCAATAAAGTGCAGGTAGCACATCCAGACAGGCTGTGTAGACTTTGTGGGATAGTTTACGTAATGTGGCTGTACTTAGAAAGCATGTGAGAAGTGTGGTCACCTGATGTCAATGGACGATAGAGAACTTTCCGGAATTGGTGGCATGGTAATAGGCATTTTCTTGCTCATGGAGAGAAGGCATCTAGGACGGGACACCTGGCCCTGCTGAGTGCTGGTGACACTGCGACTGAAATCAGGTAAATCCCGGCTCTGCCACTTACCACTTGTGTTTCTGCATCGCTCCCTGCCTTCGTTTTCTGATCTGTAGTCAGAATAACAGTGCCTACCCCATAGGACTGTTACAGGACTCTAGAGAGGATCAACTGAGATGACTCACGTAAAGAAACTGGCATCCAGCAGTGCTCCATAAGTGACAGCTGTTGTTGTTATTACTTGTAGCCACTGATGGATGATCATTCTAGAAACCATGGCTTAGGGACAAACAATAGTTTTTTACAGAATAACTTAAGGAGCAGAGGAGAATGGGGTTTTCTCTAGGAACACACTTGTCTTCTCTCTGTGCCTTTCCTCCCATTCAATCTGTATCCTCTCCTCTCTGAGTTCTCATGCTCTTCAAATGTCTTGCTGCCCAGGACTGTGCCTTCTGACGCAAACCAGACCTGTCCTCTCTGTAAGACTTTTTGTTTGTTTGTGCGCATACACACAGATACACGCTGTCTCAGTCTGTTCAGGCTTCTATAACAAAGTTGTTATAAACAACACGCATCTGGCCTGACCAGGCAGCGGCACAGTAGATAGAGCGTCGAACTGGGATGTAGAGGACCCAGGTTCGAGACCCCGAGGTCACCAGCTTGAGCACAGGCTCATCTGGTTTGAGCAAGGCTCACCAGCTTGAGCACAAGGTTGCTGGCTCGAGCAAGGGGTCACTTGGTCTGCTGTAGCCTCCTGGTCAAGGCACATGTGAGAAAGCAATCAATGAACAATTAAGTGCTGCAAAAAAGAACTAATGCTTCTCATCTCTCTCCTTTCCTGTCTGTCTGTCCTTCTCTCTGTCTCTGTCACACACACACACACACACACACACACACACACACACACACACACCTGTTGTGTCTCATGGCTCTGGAGGCCAGGAAGTCCAAGATCAAGGCACAGGCAAAGTCAGCAACTGTTGAGTCACTTTCTCATGGACAGTGGTCTTTTCATTGTCCACATGGTGGAGGGACAAGGGAGCTCTCTCATCTCTGACATAGGGCACTGATCCCATTCTGGAGGACTCTGCCCTCATGACCTAATCCCCTCCCAAAGGACCTGCCTCCTAACACCATCACCTTGTGGGTTAGGCTTCAACATATGAATTAAGAGGGGTGAGAGGTGGGAGGAGACACAAGCATCCTGATCATAGCACACACCTTCAGACCTTTTAGAAGCATCTCCCCACCCTTCTGACCCGTTGGGGTCAATGTGAATTTCTTTGCCTCCTTTGTGGTTCAAAATTTAGAAGATGATTTTAGGAGATAAAGTGATGATTTTAGGAGATATAAAGTATCACATATTTCAGCATAAATGTGTAACAGTTAAAGATCACTGAAGCAGAATACATCTAGGCTAAATAGAAGAAAACCTTTGATGTGTAGATTATTGTTGTGAACCAGCCCGACTCATAATTTCGCTGGTCTTGGGTGGAAACAGTGGAAGATTAGAAAATAAACACAGAAAGAAAAAGGATGGAATCGGGAGGTCTTATGGTGGCTGATGGTCCACCAAAAAACCCCTACACTTCCAAAAGCTTTATTTTTATAGTGTAAAGCAAAGTCATCAATTAGCAAACCAAAGAGATCTCTGAAACAAACACATTTCAGAGGCAAACTAAGAATTCTCCCAAGTGCATAAAACCCTGTACCCTACATAACATCTTAACTTCACAAAACAAAGGGTAAAAGAAAACTGCCTCCAGTTTCTCTGAGGGACAAGGAGGACAGGACTAGTAGAAACAGTCTGCATCACAGCTAACATGGGGGTGAGGGGAAGGGCATGTCAATTGCCTTTACCAATTTAAACAATCAAGTTAGAAGTTGTGGGGAAGAGCTTAGTCTTTAGCAACTTAATCAGGCAATGAGGTGGGGAATGGGCAGCCAGGACCCGGTCAGCGTACTGCCAGTCCCCCACACCGCTGTCCCCCACAAATCTAAACCGCAAGGACTCTGTCAGCTTGCAATCTCCACAGATTATAGCACATAACATAGTAAGTTACCAAAGAGGCAAGACTGCTCACCCTTCTTGTTCCTTTCTCTTTTCTCCTTCCTTTTCTGTTCCTCTTCATTTGTCTTCTCTTCCCTCCTCTTAACTTCCGGGAAGGAACAAGAGACAATAATAGTATTTTCACCAGGCTTTGTTTGAAATTTCAGTTCAAGCCAAGAGTCTGGGGAGTCAGCCCCCACGCCACATGCCACGTGGTAAGAGGAAGGGAGATGTCAGGTGTCGGCCGGGGCAGTAGCTAGGTAACCAGACGGGGCCACTGGAAGCCTGGGGGCTGTGGGCTCCTGCTGCAGGAGGCGCTGAGGCCAGCAGTGTGACTTGCATCAACAGAGATGAGAGGAAACTATTGGCCCTGAGCTCTGCGTCCGTGGGGAAAGGACTGGAACAGATCGGGGCTGCTGCTCCGCCCTCCCTTATCCACGCGGGTTCCGGGCCACAGGGACAGGTTTTTACCCCTGCAAGGTTTAGGGGAAAGTCTCTACCCTAGTGAGTATGGTGAGCACGGGAGAATTTTTACACTCTTTACAAAACTCTGTCTCTCATTTTTACCCCCGTATGAACAGGCATAACAATAACGACAAGAGGAAATTGACAACTAGATCTTACAAAATCCCAGGAAGAGTCTTGTCAGCACAGGCTGACATCTCCTTCTCTTGTGTGGCTTTCTGGGCTCTTCTCATAGGTTGCGGGGGTTAATTCTGGTACTTTTGCCCCTGGAATAGTTTGAGAATAAAATAATAATGGGAACAGATATGATGTTGATACAGCTGTTCTGGAAGTCCAGGCCTGGATGAGGAGTTCCGGACGTCTTCCTGCCCTGAGACCCGGAACCAGCCTGACTGGGGACATGCTGAGGGTGACGCATGGGAACTGTCCAATAAAATGAGTAGTTCAAAAATGTTAGTCTATTACAATTAGGTAGGTCAACGAGAAAGCATAATTGTGGCCATTTGGATTTTGGATTTGCAGCCAAGGTCACAAGTGTGATTTCTGTTTTTCTTAATAAATCAGGTTCACCTAAAAAAAAAAAATGGGTCTGGAAAGCAGAGAGTGGCTCTTGAAAGGTCTGACTGGCGCCATCCTATAGCTCAGCCATGAGCAATATGTGGCTGGTTAAACTGAATTAAAGTTAAACACCATTAGAAATTTAGTGCCTCCTGCACTGACCACATTTCAATTGTCCCACGCTTCATGTGGCCAATGGCTGCCACAGATGGTGACTATGTTCATCTCCACAGAACGCCCCGGCAGGCAACCCTTTCATAGACTCACAGTCACATTAATGTTAAATACATGAAAAGGGCTAGGTTTTGTACTTCCTTTTTCAAAACAACATGGCTAATTAGAGACGGTATCATGATGACGGAGAAATAGTTCTATTGGGATGGAAGAATTAACCCAGGGTTGTTAACTGAAATACACACAGGAAGGCGTGTAATCAGTAACTACAGTACACGAGAATCATATCTGAAAACTGAATTTTAGGAGTTCCTCCCAGAGATAGCACACACTCTGCTGGGAGGAAATGACTATATTAGATGAGCACATACACAAAATAATGGTGGTTGAAATGAAAAAAAAAAAAAAGTTTTGAAAGGAAACAAGAACTAAAGGAAGGGATAAGGGATGAAGTCTAGTGGGTGTCATTAGTACTAACATTGGGGAAATGTGGTAAAGACATCACTAAAATCAGAAAAGAAAGTCTCGTAGGTAAATCTAAAGATTCAGGGAAGACACATAAAGACAAACAACAAAGCTAGGGAAGTCCTTGCCAAAAAAATCTGATAATGGGGTTTTTAAGGTCCAAAACTCACACAAGTGAGAAGGAAAACCCAGACTCGCATCAGCGTGTGGGCAAAACATAAGGAAAGAATTCGCGGAAAGGGAAATGACCCTTGAACACATGGAGGACTTTCCTTCATTAATGGTCAAAGAAATTTTAAAAAATGTGACTTGAAGGAACATTTATCAAAGTGGCAAAGAGAGGGAAAGATGGAAAGAGTGAAATATGATCAAAGCACTAGATAGAACAGGAGGCCAGTTGCTTTCCCACAGATATCAGAATGTAAATCAAGGCAACCATTTCTGAAAGCCGTCCAGTAAAACGTACCGAGAAAATGTGCATACCCTTCGACCACTGTTCCCACTTCTGATGCTAAGCAAAGAATCCAAAAGGTGCACAATGCTTTCTCTGCCAAGTTTGACAACCCCTATTTTAAAATGAACTGGGCAGCCCTGGCTAGTAGCTCAATTGGTTAGAACATCGTTTTGATATGGCAAGGCTGCAGGTTCATACCCCGGTTAGGTCACGTGCAACAAATTAGTGTTCTCTCTCTCTCTCTCTCTCTCTCTCTCTCTCTCCCCCCCTTCCTTTCTCTCTAAAAATAAATAAATTAATTAAATGAACTGGGCAGTGTTGAATACATTCTTTTAAGAAGCCAAAAACACAGAAATTAGGGAGCCCTCCTTTGCCCCTTCCTCAATCCCATTCACTCCCCCCTCCCCAGCACTGAGGCTGGGAGGGGTCCTTCAGACACTTTGCCATCCATCTGTCCATCTTTCCATGGGGTATCACACTATGCAGAGGTATACGATATATTTTGTGGGGTTTGGTTTTGTACACAAATGAAATCATGTTTAAGTATTACTTGATCACTTTCCCTGTCCCTGCGAGACCTGCGCTATTACGGTCGAGTCCCCTGTCCTTCTCTGAGCCCGTGCACTGTGCTTCTGTAGGAGGGAGAGCCAGAGGTGGAAACACGGGCTGCGTGCTGGAGTTACAGTTGACACTGCAAGAGAATCCATGTGCACCCGCTTCACCAGGCTCCTAACACTGACTGTTATCGAAGAGTTACCACATCTGCCGGCCTGACAGGTGAACATCATATCGAATTGTTTTAATGCTACTGAACTGGTTGTGTTCAGCTGTGCATTAATCCTTGGCTTTATGTTGAAAATGTCTTCTAATCACCTTTCAACTGTTTTAAAACTTGTTAGTGGTACCTTTCTCATAAAACCTAAAGGTCTTTTGTGATCTGATTTATCAGCCGTTTGCTATGCTTCCGACTTCATGCGCTGTTTAAAATGGCTATCATTCGCCAGAGATGATAGAAATATTCATGCACATTTGCTTGTGATACTTTCATGCATTACGCCTTTCTTACACACTCAAATCCATCTACAAGTTATATTGCCATGTGTGAAAGAAAGCTTACAGGATAAAACTAGGTGGAAGAATAACATGTGACAAAAATGGCATATAGAAAAGAAATTAAAATAAATATACCAAAACACAAACCGTGGTTGTCTTTGGGTAGAGAAATTAGATGTGATTTTCTCCCCCCTCTAATTTTTTGTATGCCTGAGACTTTAAATAGTATTGGTTATAGTTAGAACACCTTTTATGTCCCTTTTCTGCCTAGTACAGTGCCTGTCCTTTGCCCTATACCCACATGGTTTGAAGACACCCAATCACAGCACTCTACCCTTGACCACTGATGTGGACTCATGGTACAGACTGGGTCTGCCAGGGTCCTTAGCTGCCCCAGGAGGCGAAGGATACCCCTGTCCCTGGTCACAAGGCTGACAGGTGTGCGGCCAGAGCTGCTTATAGACTGACTTGAGCTGACCAGATAGTGAAACAAGTCACACACACACACACACACACACACACACACAGGGCCTCACATCACATAAGCACCAGATCTAATTTCCCCCAAGCTCAGGCCCATCTGTGGTTGAGTTACCACAGCAGATAAATCCCTTCCTCCCTTTTTGCTTGAGGGTGAGTAGGATTTCAGTTACTTGTATCACTGGGGTCCTGAATGAAAACAGCTGTCAGGAAAGGGAGAGGAGAGAAAGCTTCAGAGATAGGAAAATATCATTAGTAAGAAGTAATATACATGCATCTGGGACTGAAGCAACCCTCACTTTGTAGAAGAGACATTAATACATAGAACATAAAACAGCAGCCACTTGGTGTGTAGCCATTAGAGCATCTTATTACTGAAGAGATAACTAACCGAATAAGATAGTAGCAAGCGTCTGCATAATTTCATAATGTCTGTGTTCCCAGCAAGGCAGGGAAGGCCAATGACATTAAGCATGATGTTGACAGGAACAGAGATGGCACTCTGAAGATACAGCACCTCAGGTTGGTTCAAACAAGGTGTCAAAAGAAAGAGACCTACATATATTTGCAGGCATATGATTAGTAGACTCCATCTGTGGATTTTAACAAGGGGTGTTTGGCTTAATTTTAAAACATACTTCTGGGCAGTGTCTTGTACCATGGAACTCAAGAGCTGAAAAACTTTAAAGGGTGTAGCTCATTCATCTGAAGAGTCGTGAACCCTGCAGAAATTCAGGCCCTTAATTGGTGTCATATAGCTAGTCATCCCAGCGTAGGGTTCAAACCACGTGTCTGGGACCCAGTCTGACGGTCTTTCTATTGCCTTTCAAGTGCCAACATGAGATGGCGAAGGTGGAACAACAAAGACAAAATCTCTCTGTGTGTGCACACACTCACACGCACACAAACACACCCCTCAACATAACAAATATGTTACCTGAAGAAGAAAGTAATTCTGATCCTTTTTACACACACACGCGCGCGCAAATCCAAGTTTCTGTTAAGTATTTTAAAGACGTGTTGAAAGTACACTGTGTTGTTAAAGAGGGTTGAAGTTAATTGCTCATGGAAGAAACATTTATCTGGGTGGAAGTTTCTGCTTGACAGACACAGGCTTTCAGTCTGACAGTTAGTTATAAGAAATGAGTGAGTCTCTTAAAGTTAATTTATTTTTTATGCGGTGGGATGACAGTCATCATCTGAAGTTATTTTTAAGTTTTCCAGAAGCGTGAAAAAACTAACCAAATCATCCCTTTATAACTTGTTTCAAGGGCAAAGTTTGACTTTTGTTTTGAAAATCATTTTTAAACGGACCTGCCACTCTCCAGGAATCCAACCCTTCCAGAGTCTCTGGGACACCAAAGAGCTATTGCAAGTAGGGAGGAATTTGCTGTATCTCTTCCCCGGTCAAAGGTACACCTCACAATTTGCGAAGTGTGATTATTATTTTTCTGAATGTTGACTATTTTTAAAGATTTTATTTATTGATTTTTTTTTTTTTTTAGAGAGAGAGAAAATTGGGGAGGAGTTTCTCACATGTGCCCTGACTGGCAACCTCAGCATTCCAGGTCAACACTTCATCCACTGTGCCACCACAGATCAGGCTAAATGTTAAATTTTTTAAAAACTGGACAAAAGGTCAAATTGAACTTGATTTTTTTTTTTTATAGTTTTTCAGTACATGTGGGAAAAAATATTTGGGGTTTGTTTGGAGCTTAGCACACAAAGGTTTGAGAGTCATTTAGGATCAGAAGAAGCCAGGCGGAGGCAGTCAGTTGCTCTGTGGCTATGAAGCGGTACTCACTGCAAAGGCCATGCTCAGTCCTCCTCTGAACCTCATACACCGTCAGCCGAAGCACGCGGGAAATGGGAAGACGGACTCTTCCCACCAATGGAGAGAGATAAGAGTCCATTGCCATGGCCGCTGCTGCAAGTTTGCATTCCAATGTCACATTACACTCCCTACTCTTCTTATGTTTGTTGCACTATATTTATTTATATTAAATATAATGTTAAAATATAAATAAGTATCAGAATAATAAATACATTGTATCAGAAATAAGTATAACTGTAAATCATTATAAGTAAAAAATAATTATAATGAATAATAAATTAAGTATATTAATTAGGTCTTAAATATAGTATTTATTTCTTTACATTAAACCCGCAGCTCTCTCTAGCTTGTCCTCTGCTTTACTTCCTCTAGAGCACTTGGCGCACCTGTGGAATCATACAATTTGCCTGTGTTCCTTGTTACTGTCACCTTGGTGGTGAGTGTTATTTATTTTGTTTACTGCTGCACACCAGTGCTAAGAATCAGGCCTGGGACATCACAGGCTCAATAGATACATAGCCAACATGCATGACGAATGTTTTGGTGATGTGTTAAATCCGACCATCAGATGACTGACGGAGAGGGTGCCCCTCCGTAGCAAGCGTGCCTGGTTTGGGAGTAACGATGTGCGTGTGATGTGTAGGGAAGGAAGGCTGATCTGGTGAGATAGTGCTTGACCTCAGAGCCTATGTCATGGGTGCAGTGTTTAATGAGCCCCTAGCGTGGGACATTTCGTGATTCCTGATGAATTAGGTCATTTGATTTTACTTCCCACAGATGTCCTCTGTTGTTACAAGGTTGGTCTTCAGTGGTCTGCATGTCCCTGGCCATCCAGATCCTTCTCTTCTCTCACCAGACCAGCTCGGCCAAACCTCTCCTGTGACACTGGCCTTTACATCATGGTCCCAATACTCAGGTCAGTCTTTCTCCTTTTCAGAGCGCAGGCTCTCAGGCCCAGTGGGGCCAGGGGCTGGGGAGGTGCTTGGGCTCTGCTGAGGTGGCCTGAGACAGAGAACAAGCCAATTTCCAAGCATATACAGCAATTCTGAAAGAAAGAACAATGGTGCAAATTAGTACTTCTTCTGATAAACCACGAACACCAGCCCTGGACTCAATCATGTCTTCCCCCATCAGTTTGTAGGAAGACATTTACTTCTTTTCATCTATGGTAATTTCAGACATGAGAAGCTTTGTCCTTGGCCTGACCACAGCTCTTTGATAAGATGTAGTGGGGCTTTCAAAGCTCATTATTGGTAGTTATTGATGGTTCTGAGCTTACTTAAAAGACAGCCAACTTGTTATTCTCTGAAAGCCTCCCAAGCTACCTAGTTCCTATATGGTTATCAATACATTGAATATAACAAGACCTTCCTGCACCAAGCACTCCTCTAAGCTCATTACACATATTACCTCATTATCCTACAGAACAATTTCACCATTAGATAGGGACTGCTATTATCCTTATTTAACAGACAAGGAAGCTGAAACACAGAGAAAGGATGAGTAAGTACATAGAGCTGGTAAGTTCCTGAGCCAGGATGGGGATTCAGGCATTCCCCTACCTGTCTCAGTCCACCACCACACGAGCCAAGCCCTGGCCCTGATCTTTATTTATCCTTCTGCTCAGAGGAAGACCCTGCTGCCCATCTCTGCAGTCATCTCCCCAAATTCCTTGCAGTTGGGATGAAACCACTCAGTGGCCCTTTCCATTCTTTGCAAACATAGGTCCGATTAGTTCACCTCTTGGCTGGCCCCTGCTCAACCTTCTAGCTCCCTGAAGTTTTAACTGGAATACTTACAAGTGAAGAGTTCAACCAGAAAAATGCCATGATCTGAAGGGTCTGGGGAAAATGGGTCTGGTGCTGGTATGTGGAAGGGGCCGGAGGAGGGTATGTGGTTGAGGAAGGGGGTGGGGGAGAGCTGTTGGAAAGTTTAGCCATGAACACTGCAGGACGTTTGGGAATGGAGGGGAAGGGATGGATTCCAGAGTCATTCCAGGGAGAACAGTGGATCCTATGGGTGGACAACTGCCTCTGGGGATACTGGAGAGAAGGCAGTTAAAATGATCCCATCTTGGGCCCAAATAGCCATCATGAGAGTGTCATGACCTAAACAGGTCTACCAGGGAGCTCACCTAATTCAAGGAGAATAAGAAGTTCATTTTAGAATTCTTGTAATCATCCCCACTCAACAGTTGAAAAGACACCATAAATGAGTATTTAACGAGCTCCTTCAAGCATCCCACAGAGCCTGTGATGTAAAATCTCCAACAGCCACTAAGCAAGGGTGCTGGGAGCAGGGCCTTCTTCCTGGCGCTGCTTCCCAGAGTACTGGGCGAGTTAGATGCACCCAGCCCTCATCCACAGAGGTGGAATTTGGCATAGGATGTAAGTGTGAAGAGCACAGCTTGCCAAATAGCCTAACCCCAAACAGTGGCAAGTGACCTTTCTGTGTCACACCTAAAAATCCTCAGAAAGTGACAGTGCAAACCAGTTATGTGCTTGGTTTCCAGACTTGATCTCACTTCATACTAAAAGAAACTTTTTAAATAACAAACTCAAGGACTCTTGAATGGGCCTTCCTGTTTCTTTCTCCAAAGGAGGAGCTGAAAGTGCCAGCAGCCTACACAAGGTGTGTGTGTGTGTGGGGGGGGGGGGTGCTTCTTGGCAGGTAGCTGCGGTATGCAGGCACCCTAGGTGACAATGCAGGAATAAAAGCTCAAAGTCAGGGCTTCACCTGGGCCCAGACTGCTGGCCAGGCAGGGCCCGGAGGGGTACGCTCAGAGGCAGACAGGGCATGCAATGCCAGGGAAGAATCCAGATGTCTGATGACTCATTTTAGGGACTGGCCCCCAATCTCGGATGGGACCATCTTCCCCGATGTCACAGAAGCACAGGGGCGGACGCCACGCACAGCAGAGATCATTCCCACGAACTTGCGGGGGCAAATCTCTTGCTTCAGAGTCTGACTTTGGACCGAGAACCTGAGTGAAGTGAGGTGCGCGGTCCTCCGTCCACAGGGAGTCGCCGGCTACAGCAGAGGAGGCGGCCCGTGTCGGCCCGGCCGCTCGGAAGCCCCGGATCTGGAGACCGCGGGCCGCGGAGACGTCCAGTCCGGGTTTTGCCGGCTCGGGGCCGAGGGCTCCGAGGCGGGTGGCGGGCGCGCGGCAGTAGCAGCGCCCACAGCTCCGCCTGAGCGGCCGCGCTAGGCCCAGAGGCGCGGGCCCGGCCGCCGGCCGCATGGGGCGCAGCGCGGCCCGCGGCTCCGGAGCGGCGGCAGCGGCATTGGAGGTGGCGGCGCGCGACTCGCTCACACCCACTGCTTTCCCGCCGTAGTCTCGCTGCAGCCCGCAAGCCCGCAGCCTGCAGCCGGCCACAGCGTGCCCAGCAGCCGCGGGAGGAGCCACCGCAAGGAGCGGAGCCGAGCAGAGCCGAGCGCAGCGGAGGGGCAGCTCCGTGGCAGGCATGCAGGCGCGCCGCCTGGCCAAGCGCTCCAGCCTGGGCGGCCGCCGCGGCGGCCCCGCGCTGCACCCGCCCGGCCCGGCGCCCGAGAGCGGGAGGCCTCCGCTGCCGCCGCCACCGCCCCGGAACGCGGGGACCGGGGCCGCTCGGGCCGCCGGGGCCGCCGCGTCGCCTGTGCTGCTGCTGCTCGGCGAGGAGGACGAGGAAGAGGAGGGTGCAAGCCGGCGGCGGCGGGGGCTTGGGCGGGTGCTGGAGAAGCCCCGAGGGGGTGCGGAGGAGGACGAGGACGACGACGAGGACGAGGACGAGGAGGGGGTCATTGAAGTGGTGGACGGCGACGATGACGACGAGGATGGCGAGGAGCGCTTCCTGCCCCTTGGCCCTGGCCGCGCGGTCCCCAGGGGCCCGGCCCGGGGCGCGTTGAAGGTGTGTGTGGGGCACGAGCTGGACACGCAGGGAAGGGAATATGGGGCTGGGGAGGGGACCGGAGGCTGGAAGGGACAGCCCGAGGAAGGGACTGGGCCCGGGAGGAGACGGCCCGGGGAGGGGACAGGGGGCCGGGGAGGGGATAGGGGGCTGGGAAGGGGACAGGATTCTGGGGAGGAGACAGGCTGGGGAGGGGTCAGGGGGCCGGAGGGGAGGGTCCAGGGAGGGGACAGGGGTCCGGGAGGGGACGGCCCGGGGAGGGGACAGGGTTCAGGGAGGGGTGTGTGAAGCACGCGGGCTGCTCAAGGGCCGGTTTTGCTCATCCTGATCTCGGCGTCGTTGAGCGCGGCCGCTGCCCCTTCCTCGAAGGCTGGTCTCGTGCGGGTGCGGGTGCCACTTGTCTCCCTGAGGTCGGGAACTTGGAGCTGGGACGAGGTACGCATGGGTTTGCGCCGGGTGGGAACAGGCGAGGCGGGAGGAGTGGGATATTATTCTTCCCGAGGAAGCGGGAGTGTCCCCTTGTCCTGGATTTGAGGGCTAGTCTGGCTCACTGCTACCAGCAGGCAGCTTGTTTGTCCATCTGAGCCCCTCTCCACCCAAGAACAATTATCGAGTGTCGGTCGCAGGCTCTAGGAGGGAACCGACTGGTGAGCCCAGCGCAGTCACAGCAAGCCCGCGGTTTCTGCACGCATTTCGCTGGCAATGTTGGCACTGCCCCTTGCGCTCCCCTGTTTCAACTAGACATTGTTTAGCATTTTGCCTTTTTTCCTTGCTCAGAATTACAAACGAGAAAGAGAGAGAGAGAAAAGAGGAATTTGGGGAAACTGGGGTGGAGTGGGGGATCTGGCATTGAAAATGAATTCGAGTTTTATCTGAGGATCTGAGGATTCCAGCGAAGTCCCTGTGCCCTGGAGCACCAAGATCCTTCGGTTTGTGTATCTTCAGGAGATAAGGGGTTTATTATTACACAACTGACTGGCTGGGCTTCCAGGCATGCGATTGGCCAAGGCAAACCATGCCAAGGTTCATGCACAGTGTGTGTTGCTAAGAAGTTTTGAGGGCAGCAAGTGGTAAGGAGGAAGGGAGGGTGTGATTTTTCTCAACAGTGGATCTCAGCGTCAACTGCATGAGTGCTTACCTGAGTTATCAGAAGATACCGGTATATTAGGAAGGAAAAATACATAAGCAAGTGAGTTTAATAGATAGAAAGTTGTTTTTTTGCAAGGACCAGCATAAAAGTCAGCTCCTCAAAGCAGGAAATTGTAGTTCCAAAGGAACCTTAAATGCCAGCATTTTGGAACAGCCTCGGAACAGGCATGGTCACAGATTTCTTTCCTAAACCACCCTGGGAGTCTCTGCTCTGGAAATGAGACATTTTCAGCAAGTAGTCCTTTGGGAAGATCATTTTGACAGTTGCTTGTTGGAATCCAGACCATGAGCATACTCATTACCATGACCTGTTAAAAGCCTGCATCGGATGGCTATAGGACTTAGCTGGGTTTGGAATTAAGTCATATGGCATCAGTGACATTGAGGTACAGGAGTAGTGACTTGGAAGATATGCCTTGTTGTTTGAACAGTGCTTGCATGATTTGTGATGGAAAAATTAATTATAATTTATGCTTTGTGATCCCAGCAAACCCAACATAGTGGAGGAGGGGGATCAAATCTACAAAAACAGGTCCTGGGCCCTGGCTGATTGGCTCAGCGGTAGAGCGTTGGCCTGGCGTGCGGGGGACCCAGGTTGGATTCCCAGCCAGGGCACATGGGAGAAGCGCCCATTTGCTTCTCCACCCCCCCCTCCTTCCTCTCTGCCTCTCTCTTCCCCTCCCGCAGCCAAGGCTCCATTGGAGCAAAGATGGCCCTGGCGCTGGGGATGGCTCCTTGGCCTCTGCCCCGGGTGCTAGAGTGACTCTGGTCACGGCAGAGCGACGCCCCGGAGGGGCAGAGCATCGCCCCCTGGTGGGCAGAGCGTTGCCCCTGGTGGGCGTGCCGGGTGGATCCCGGTCGGGCACATGCGGGAGTCTGTCTGTCTCTCCCCGTTTCCAGCTTCGGAAAAAAAAAAACAAAAACAAAAAAAACAGGCCCTGGCCGGTTGGCTCAGTTGTGGAGCGTCGGCCTGGCATGCAGGAGTTCCGGATTCGAGTCCCGGCCAGGGCACACAGGAGAGGCGCCCATCTGCTTCTCCACTCCTCCCCCTCTCCTTCCTCTCTGTCTCTCTCTTCCCCTCCCGCAGCAGAGGCTCCATTGGAGCAAAGATGGCCCGGGCACTGAGGATGGCTCTGTGGTCTCTGCCTCAGGTGCTATTGTAGAATGGCTCTGGATGCAACAGAGTGACGCCCCAGAGGGGCAGAGCATCGCCCCCTGGTGGGCATGCCAGGTGGATCCCGGTCGGGCTCATGCGGGAGTCTGTCTGACTGCCTCCCCGTTTCCAGCTTCGGAAAAAAAAAAATGCAAAAAAAAAAAAAAAAATCTACAAAAACAGAATACCTACAGTGTGATAATTTACGCTATCAAAAAGGATTTCTTGCGTTGCCTGACACATTTCTGTTACACTCTTTCTTTCAACATAGGTTTTATTTTATGAGGATTTGGTTTTTCCCACAGCTTTTCAGAAATGTCTATATTGAGTAGTTTGCGGTATAATTTGTGTAAGTTTTTTACTGCTCTTTTAGTCATTGCGGTGGAAGAGATTTTCTGATGGAACGTAACAGGACTTTTTATTATAAATGCATATAACAATGTCAATATCGTGTATATGTGTGTGTGTATACACTTATGCATTCACTTATTCAAGTATTTATTGAGCACCTGTGATGTGCCAGGTGGTATTCATTTATTTATTTATTTATTTATTTATTTATTTATTTATTTTTACAGAGACAGAAAGAGAGAGTCAGAGTGAGGGACAGACAGACAGGAACGGAGAGATGAGAAGCGTCAATCATTAGTTTTTCGTTGCGCATTGTGACACCTTAGTTGTTCATTGATTGCTTTCTCATATGTACCTTGACCGCGGGCCTTCAGCAGACTGAGCAACCCCTTGCTTGAGCCAGCGACCTTGGGTCCAAGCTGGTGAATTTTTGCTTAAACCAGATGAGCCCGTGCTCAAACTGGCGACCTCGAGGTCTTGAACCTGGGTCTTCCGCATCCCATTCCGATGCTCTATCCACTGCGCCACCACCTGGTCAGGCTGTGCCAGGTGGTATTCTAGAAGTAAGCACCTTCATATACTCACATCTGGTAAGAGGAGTCACAGTAACAGTCAATGGACAGGTGAATAAACACGGGTGCTTGAGAAGTGATATACAGAGAGAGGGAAATAGTGGGACATTGGAGTCCTGGAGGAAGAGAATGCTGCTATGGGGAAGACCTCTTTGAGGAGGGATGTCCCTATACAGCTTGAGAAGGTCTTTCAGGAAGGAGTAACAATTAAAAAAATCTTGATGTGGGAATGAGGAAGAGATGAGTGTGATGGAACTTGGTGGGTTGGAGATATGCTAGGGACACACAGGTCGGGGCCAGCAACACAGAGCCTGGCAGTCCTTTTGAAAGTAGAGTATGAAAACTTGGGAACATTTTAAGCAGTAAAGGACTATAAGGTGGCTTAGGTTTTTTTTTTGGTTTGGTTGGTTTTTTGTGTGTTTTTTTTTTTTTGTATTTTTCTGAAGCTGGAAACGGGGAGAGACAGTCAGACAGACTCCCGCATGCGCCCGACCGGGATCCACCCAGCACGCCCACCAGGGGCGACGCTCTGCCCACCAGGGGGCGATGCTCTGCCCCTCCGGGGCGTCACTCTGCCGGGACCAAAGCCACTCTAGCGCCTGGGGCAGAGGCCAAGGAGCCATCCCCAGTGCCCGGGCCATCTTTGCTCCAATGGAGCCTTGGCTGTGGGAGGGGAAGAGAGAGACAGAGAGGAAGGAGGGAGGGGGTAGAGAAGCAAATGGGCGCTTCTCCTATGTGCCCTGGCCGGGAATCGAACCCGGGTCCCCCGCACGCCAGGCCGATGCTCTACCGCTGAGCCAACCGGCCAGGGCCAGGCTTGGGGTTTTGAAAGGCCATGACATTTGGAGGAGCGTGCATAGCAGGGAGCAGCAGGAGGCCAGCTGGGTGGCTGTCATCCAAATGAGAGGTGAGGGCCATGTGCTCTAGGTTGACAGGAGGGAGTCAGGATCTATTGTGACAGTTGAGCCTCGCGAACTTGCTGATTGATGTGAGGGGGTGGACGGAGGAAAAAGAATCCAAGGTGAGGCCCCATGTGAAAGTTGGTTAAATGAGCCATTTGTTGTAATTGGGAAAACTGGGTGAACAATAGATTTGGGATATGAAAAAGAATGCCACTTTGGACATTTTGCATCTGAGATGATAGTTAGACATCCAGGTGCAAACTGCAGTTTGGCAGATGGCCATGGGATGTGAAGCCGAGGGGACAGGCCAGGGCTGGAGAGAAACATTTGGGAGTCACCAGCATGTGAATGTCATTGGAAGCTGAGACATGAGGAGTGAGTGAGAGAGGCCAGGACAGGGAAGCCCGGGCCGGACCCTGGGGCTCGGCACCACTCGGGCAGCAGGTGTGGGTGTGGGGAGAGAAGGCAGCGACCACCACCAACAGAACCGCAAACAGCAGAAAACTGGAAAATGCGAAGGCCAGGCAGCCAGGAGAAGAAATAGTTCTGAAAATGGGGCACCTGGAATGGAACCGAATAATACCGCTGGGATACTGAATAAGATAGAGGCATCTATCTTTCTTCAGATTCGCTATTGTGGGACTTGTTGGTATCCCTGGCAAAAGAAAGTGAAGCCAGTGGTGTGACCCGTGTGGGCTGAGCAGTGAGTGAATTGAGGTGAGGACATAGTAAGGCGTATGGAAAACTCTTTTACAAGTTTTGTGGGAAAGGAGAGCAGAGAGAAGGGGAGCATCTGGAGGGAATATGATCTAGACTGTTTTTGACAGGATCCAGTAGACTCTGGTGCATGATGGGAATATCTGGTAGAAGGCAAGCATCTTTGTTTTCTATTGTAAGGTAACGAAGTACCACAAACTTTTTGACTGACAGCAGTTGTCAGGGTGTCTGTGGGTTAGGAATCCGGGTTCAACTTCAATGGGTCTGTGCTAGGTCTCACTGCAGTCCAGGTGTCGAGTTGCCTGTGTTCTCATCAGGAGGCTGGACTAGGGCGGGGAGTACCTTCTGAGCTCACTCGGGTTTCAGAAGAGTTCACTTCCTTGTATCTGTAGGTCTGAGGGTCCCAACTTCTTGCTGGCTGTTACCTGGAAGCTGCCTTCAGCTCCTAGAGACCCTCTTCCTACTCCGCAGTGCTCTGTCACATGGACTTCCTGGACACGGCCTCTTACTGCATCTAGCCAGCAGGGAGAATCTTACCACCCCTCTGCTAGTGAACTAGGGTCTCATATAATGCACTATAAGCACAGGAGCAGTAAACCTATCATCTTTGCTATTGGTTAGAAGTGAGCCCTGGGTTCCAGCCACATATAGGGGGAGGTGATACTCGAGGGCATGAACACCAGGATCATTGGGGGTCACCTTAGGGAGGATCTAGAGATGCAGAGAGAAGAGAGATCATTTCAGGATGACAGTCCTTGGAAAAGACATAGGGGAGGGGATCTGGACCACAAGGACAGGGGTTGCTTCCCCTTTGATGGAAGCACGAGCCCTTTGCCCACTGAGTTAGAGTGAAGGTGGAGACAGAGTGCAGGTCTGGGCAGGTATAGATAGCATGAGGGTCAGATGAAGTGGTACTGGTCTGATGGCCTCTGATTTCCCCACACAGTGGGAGGGAACGTTGCTGAGAATGACAGAGATTTGAAGTGGAGCTGAAGGCACAACATAGTGTTGAGGGCATTAGGGAGGCACACAGAGTAGCCAGACTCAAGCAAGGACCCATCTGGTGCTTATGGTTCCAGAAATATGGTTTCCCAACTTCCTTCCATCAGCCAGTGCATAGAGTAATGACAATAAAGAGAATTCTAGTTATTGAGAGCCCATGGTGGTCCGTACAAGTCTAAGTGTACAGTCTCCTTTAGGTTTGATTATATACCCATGAGCCATCCAGCATTGTTAGCATGATCCTCTGTTTACAGATGCGATAAGCAGTCCACTTACAGATAGACAGGGTCTGAGTGGCAGAGCCAGGGCTTGAGCCCTGGGAAGTCTAACTCCACAGCTAGCACCCTTGTGCCTTATGCGATGCTGCCTCTTGTAGACAAAGCAGACAGCTGGGTTCAGCAGGGGTGGGGTTTAGCCAGATGGGTGAACAGTGGAAAGAAAGAGGGGAACATATTGAGGGGAGTTGGCCCGGCTGTGACTGTAACCATAGACTTGGGATCTAAGAAAAGTGAGGCCAGGAGTGGGTGAGGGGTGGTGAATGGACCATGAACAGTGAATCAGAAGAAACAAGACTAAACCAGTAAAATCAATAAAAGAGTGGAAATGAAACGCAAGACACGTTGGGTTCCAAAATAACGTTATTGCAGATGAATGTTTGCTGACTACTTAGGAGCCAGGAACCGAACTGAATGGCTTACAGGCAGGAGGATCTCATGAGACAGTCTGACTTGGGAACCAGGGTGGCCCCCTTCTCCAACTGAGGAAGCTGACCTAGAAATGAAACATCACAACTGCAACAGTGTGGTCACAGGTAGCAGCCTTGCTCATGTCCACAGACTGGACTTTTACTCACTGGACTGTCTCTATATTTATTTGGGGTTTATGTGCCTGTTTAATTCCAGGAGGATCCAGGATTGCTAAGGAAACAGGAGTAAATGCTAGTAAGGATCTGAGATGCATAGCTGGGTTACTGTAATGGACACAAATATAGGCTTTAAATGAGACAAGAAGAGACCATCGCATGGTATGGTTTTCAGTTTCTGACCAAAGACAGCTTACACATTTATTTTCAGTGGTGCAATCCTACACCCTAACCCCCTCCCCCCAAGGAAAACTGACTACCCTCCTGGGCCCTTATGTTAAGAAATAGTAAGTAGCAGCATAAACAGTATCTTTAACCAGAATTAAAGAAAAAAAAAAAGGCACAAAGACAATGTCAAATGGAGAAAAGCTTCTATAATACCTTGTTAGTCAGTGAAGGCCACATGGTATGGGTCTGAGATAATGAGGCCCAGGACTCCCTGCAATGCTGTGGATTAGTTCAGGGACCAGAACCAGTGAATCTCTGAAGGGATTGAAAATTTACTAGGATAACACGTTTAGGAAAAAACCTCTACATGCAGGACGGCTAGGCATTCTATCCAGAGTTCCTCTGCTGAAAAACTGGGAAGAAAGGCTTTTAAATGAGATACTAGATGTCAGAGCTCTCACTTTCCATGCTCAGTAAATATTAACGGGACGGAATCCGTGGAGGGATGGCGAACACGGCTATTAGACTATCTCTTGAATATCAGATGACTGTAAGAAGCTTTTGGCAAGGGCTGTGCAGCAAACACTGAATTCCAATTTGCTAACAAGTATGTGTCTTGCAAATGGTCTGTGTTGGCTGCAGCAAAAGGCACGTGCTTAAGATACCAGACAAAGTTGCCATTCACTGCTGAACTAGAAGAGAAACAGACATTATCTGGCAACCCAATACCCTCACTGGAGATGATGAAGGTGAAGTGTCGTGTCCAGCTGTGGCTGGGGGCGGGACAGGTGAGGCCAGGATTAGTGCCCTGGTCTGCCAGCCCCAAGTTAGCACCCTCTTGGGTTAGTTCCCTGGGTCTGGCTGGAATGATTTTACTTCACTCTCTTAGATTTGTGGAAAGAAAAAAGTCACAATTTTCTCAAGTGATCTGCCATTCATTGCCAATCAACTTCTCTTTTTGGAAAGTTCTTCCTTAGTCCTGTACCGCAGGTAGAAGCAGTGCACCTGTGTCTGCAGTCAGATGGGTGCCAGGCCCCCCACCCTGTGTGGTTTCCACAGGGCATGTGCATTCAGTAGGTGATCACCGTGGGAAACAGGCTCCATCTCCTTGTGAAGGGGGTGCCCAGCAGCCCTGTGTGGTGCCTCCGGTGAAGTAGACTGGAGACGTGACATACCCTCAGCCCTTACTTAGGGCCTTCCCTCCTTCACCTAGATTTTACTGCTCATTGACCTTAGAGTCCGCTATCCATCACATGAGCGTTAGAGAAAAGAGGAGAGAAAGTGGAAAGAAGCCCTTTCCGGTGTTCGCTTCCTCCGCCTCCCAGTGAGATGGAGCCAGAGAGAGCTATAGCCATGCACGTGCTTGACTTCTCCAATTGCCCAGCCTATTCCTTAATACTCCCGTAGCAGCCAGAGTGCTGGGTCCTCCACTTGGAGAGTGGCTGGCGGCCCAGAAGGAGAGCCTTTCCCTCCCCACTGTGCTGTGAGGTATCAGAGCATAAGATCTGCATGGAAAAAACGAGCCGTGTCAGTGACTTGAAATGATGTCTGTTCAAGTCAATGAATTCCTGCCACGTTGTCTAGAAGGAGACTCAGAGCCCCCCTTTCTTTTAGCCCTAAGATCAGATCTGCCGAGAGACCTTTTGAGGCTCCCATAATTTGAGATGTGATTGTGATGTAGACACTATGACAAGTGTAGTCAAACAACTTGTATGAAGAAGAGGTATGGTTTGGCCAGGAGGTTACTTCCTAAATGGCTAGTCAAGGATGAGATTAGATCACTGAACTTGGCAAACAGTGGCCCACCCACTGGATGGGAGGGGCCATCCTATAGAACTGAGATTTGTCGAGCGGAATCAGTGATCCAACCCTCGCTGAAGACACCGTTTTGAAAACTCCAGAGTGACAGTTTATATGTGGAGCCAAGAGGCTCGACTCTGGAGTCTTGAAGAAAAGACTGTCATTCTAGGGTAAGAACTTTGCAGTAACATATAAGGGGGTTTCATGCATCTTGCAGAACCCCAGGGAACCTTGAGGTGACAAGAATGACAAGGGCCCTACCCGCATGTTGCTCCAGAATGCGCTGTCCCCATGACACACGTGCTCTCCTCATGTTCTTGTCATAATGGAAGGTTACGCAGAAGTAAAATCTCCCTGAGTTCGGACTAATTGGGCATGGCTAGTCAGAATCAGTGAATGTCAAAAATGCACTGATGTTCTAAACGGAATCCAGTTTTTTAAAAGGCTGTGTGCCCTGAAATATTGTGTAAAAAAACCCTGCAAACAGGATAATTTTGGTTCATTACTGTGATCTTTGTCATAGGCTCTTTAGTAAGAGGGAGAGGACAGGGCTTCCCCCAACCAGCTGTTCCCTCTGGGCAGATCGTGGAGTGATGTAACAGTCTTGGGTTGGAGTGCTGCCTTCTCCACTTGCTAGCTGTGTGGCCTTATCGAGTTACTTAACATCTCTATGCTTTGGTCTTCTCAAATACAGTTGTGATGACATTGTTCTCTCACAGTCTATTGTTACTGAATACAGCCCAGAGACCTGCATCAAGACATGCATGGCAATGCATTTCCTTTGTGGTTTCAGAAAGGAAGCTTTAGTGAAATTTTGTTGGAGGACCTGAAATCCCACAGTAACTTTGACCGCCCCCCACCTCCTCCTCGGTCCAGGACAGCCAGGTAGTTCAGAGAGCTGCTTCCTGGGGTGACTTTGCGCAGCTGACCTCCATGGTGTACTGTTGTGTGTGGCGAGCTAGAAGCTTCCCCTTTGGCTCAGGAAGCTGTGTGTCACTTATCTCTTCGTGTGAGGAGGACAGAGACCTTCTGTCTCTGAGGGTCACCAGGCTGTTCAGATTGGCACCTTTTATACTGAAGAGAACCTGGCTGCCATTCAGAGGGCCGGGCACAGGCTGGCCACACACATTGACGTGTGTTGCAGAAAGCTGCCCTGGCCACACAATGACGTCACCTTCCACCTCTGCCTGGCACGTGGCTGAAATGGAGATGTGAGTCTGCCTCTCCCTTCCCCCTCCACTGTGGTGCAGGGACCAGCTGTACTTGTGTTTGGTGAAGAAGTCATTTTTTGTTCTTTGGATGTATGGGAATGCCTAGCGCCAAGTTACTGTAAACTCCGGGACCTGCTTGCTTATGCCATTGGAGGGACAACAGAAGGGTAAGATAAAGATTCTGTAGCTGCCTGGCCTGTGGTGGCACAGAGGATAGAGCATTGACCTAGAACCCTGAGGTCGCTGGTTCGAGCAGGCAACCCTGGGCTTGCCTGCTCAGGGCACATGTGGGAGTTGATGCTTCCTGCTTCTCCCCCACTTCTCTCTCTCTCCCTCTCTCCCCTTTCTAAAATGAATAAATAAAAACTTTAAAAATAAAATAAATAAAAGGACTCTGTGGCTAAACAACTTGGGAAAATTCTAGCTTGGAACAGAGAGACAGATGTTTTACAGTTTGAAAATATTTCAATATAGACTAATTGGAAGAGTAAGTACATCACCCATGTACCTGCAAAAAAGTCACTGATCATGGACATCAAGGGTCTGTTGTGTTTCTAAGGAGTGAGTATAAATTGCACCATTTACTATTTATTGGACTGCAGAGGCTTGCCAAACCCTGAGCATCTTCCCCTTGGGACACATTTTGGGAAACACTGGCTTATCATTATTTTTCTAAATGGGAAATCCATGGATAAGTGGTTTACCTTGGGGTAAATAATGAAAACTGCCTTGTTAAAGAAGTACATTGTCGCATGCACAGAAAGGTTAAAATGTTAGCAGGTCATGTGGACTTGGAAACATTTTTTTCTCATAAGATGATTTTTTCAGTATCAAGTTTCTTCTAAAAAAAAAGTAGTATTTCATGTGGTAAATTTTTAGTTGTATGTCTGCAGATACCATTCTCCCTCCTGTGTGAAGTTTAAAAACTAGTGGAAAACACACATTCTTGGTAAATTGGATGCATGATTGGGTCAAGTGGGGGGGGGCAGGGACTGTGAAAAGTGGGTCAGAACTGAATTAATCAGCCCCACGGAGCAGAGAAACACAGGTGCTAATACCCAGGAAAGTGTATTTAATAATACGTGTTTCACGTTCTGAAAGGAAAAAGAGGATGGAAAATATCAGAACACTCTAAATCGGGGGTAATCAACCTTTTTATACCTACCGCCCACTTTTGTATCTGTGAGTAGTAAAATTTTCTAACTGCACACCGGTTCCACAGTAATGGTGATTTATAAAGTAGGGAAGTAACTTTACTTAATAAAATTTATAAAGCAGAGTTACAGCAAGTTAAAGCATATAATAATAATTACTTACCAAGTACTTTATGTCAGATTTTTGCTAAGTTTGGCAGAATAAATCTTTATAAAACTTACTATAGTTAAAGCTATCTTTTTATTTATACTTTGGTTGCTCCACTACCGCCCACCATGAAAGCTGGAATGCCCACTAGTGGGCAGTAGAGACCAGGTTGACTACCATTGCTCTAAATGAAAAGCACGTATAAATTCGTGAGCATCAACACACTTCTGTCAACTGCTGCAGATAGAGGGCTTCAGCATTTAGGACACTGCCCACCTTGCATCAGGACTCCTTGTTGGATATTGTACAATATGAATTTCCATCTTACCCAACATGCAATGTATTATCATTTATAGAGTGCCCTTGTTGCTAACTTCATTTGATCCTTCTGCTAATCTTGGAAGGTAGATACTATTTTCTTTACTTAATAGATGTGGAAAATAAGCCCCCAGAAAAGAATGAGGCAGTTTCTGTGGAGAAAAAATAAAATGAGGTAATTATATTCCAAATGGCATAGATATTTGTGAAACATTTTTGAGAACATTTGGAACAACAGATTAAAAAAAATAATTGGAATGGGTACCTAAGTAACAATGGGAATTTGAGGACAGAGGGGCTTTATTTTGGAGTAAATTAGAAATTAAAACAATGTGAAATAGAATTATTATGGGTTGTCATTACATACGTCCACGTAGCTTGCCCATGCTTTGCAAGTCAAATACAAGAGTTTACTGAAGACCACACCTTACTTGTTTCTATTAATTTGGGCTAGGACCCAAGTTTAGTTTGAAGAATATATGTATATTTTAATGTAAGCTATTGAAAATGGTTTCAATCGGTAGGTTCACATAACTTGCAACACAAAACTAGTTCCTAACAAACTATTAGGAAAATAATGAAAACATTAGAATAAGGACCTTAGAACTTGTAAAATAAATATGTGAAGAGTCTCCGAAAGCAAAATAGTCTTTTTTCATCAAATATTAGATGTAGTAAAAAATCATCTCAGAAAAGGGAGGAAGATGCACTGAACACTATCTTGTCTTAGAGGGGGGAAGATACGGCCGGCAGTCAGGAAAGGGATGCTTGGAGATTTGAAAGGACCCCTGGTAGGGATTATGGAAAGGGAGCAGTGGCTGCTTTCTGCATTTCTTGTTACATAAGTGCTTGGTGGTGTTGAAGAGGTATGTGCGCTCTTTTATTCATCATTGTGCTGGAGGTTTAGCCAGTGTGATAAGGCAAGAAAAATAAATAAAGGCATAAATATTAGGAAAAAAGAAAGTCAAACTGTCGCTATGGGCAGGTAATATGATCATCTACGTAGAAAACCCTAAGGAATCAATAGAACCAGCAGAACTTATCATAGCAAGGTCACAGTATATGAGGTCATTTTACAAAGAAAACAATTGCATGCATGCATGGCATTTAGAAAATGAAATTTTGAAAAATATATTGACAGTGGTACTCAAAACTAAACACTTGGGGAAAAAAATTAATGAAAATGTACAAAAGAGATGTGTGAAATCTGTGACATTGATGAGAGTCATTACAGAAAAAACTAAATAAATTAATTAATAGACCATATTCAATTAGCAAACTCAGTATGGATAAGATGTCAGTTCTCCACTAACTGATTTATAGGTTCAACACCATCCTAATCAGAAGCTCAGCAGGACTTTGTGTTGAGGTCAATGGGAATGCAAACTAACTATCATAGAAAGCTTATGGAAAATAAGAAACAAGTTGGAGGACTTACTCTACTTGACTTTAGGGTTTCATATAAAGTGAGAGTAATCCAGAAAATTTGCTCCAGGATAGGCAGACAGAGTCATGCAATGAAATAGAGAGCCCCCAAATAAATCCACACAGAAACGGTTCAAGAAAGGCACCGAAGAAATTCACTTGGAGGAGTTTTTTCAACTGACAATCTTAGAAAGACTATCCACATAGAAAGGAAACAAATAACTTCTACACCCCCTCCCAGGTAACCACCCACAAAAATCAATTCAAAACAAATTAAGATATAAGTATAGAAGCTAAAACTTATATAAAGCTTTCTGAAAAAAATAAAGGAGAAAAATCTTTGCAACCTTAGGTAGGCAAAGAATTTTAAACAAGAACCAGAAAGCACTAGTTAGTTGCAAAAGAAAAAAAAAAAAAGATGAATTATACTTGATCAAAATTAAAAATGTATGCCCACATAAATGAGAGACACAATTAAGAAAGTAGATGAATAGTTAAGTAAATTTCCTCTGCCATATCACTTCTGTCTAAGAGCATCCAAACATTGCATTCATTTGGTGCCCGCTCTGTGCTGACCACTTAGCTGGATGCACAGGATATTGTTGAACAAGAAAGACATGGTCCCAGAGACAGATTTAACTGCAGGTGCACTGGGCACATGCCCTGGGCCCCAGCTTCAGAAGGGCCCTGCAAAACCCCAACTTTACACTTTTTTCTAATGACACCAAGTTTGGTTTCATATGAGCAATTTTAACAATAATAGCACATAATATATTTTTTTTTCTGTATTTTTCTGAAGCCGGAAATGGGGAGAGACAGTCAGACAGACTCCCGCATGCGCCCGACCGGGATCCACCCAGCACGCCCACCAGGGGGCGATGCTCTGCCCACCAGGGGGCGTCGCTCTGTGGCGACCAGAGCCACTCTAGCGCCTGGGGCAGAGGCCGAGGAGCCATCCCCAGCGCCCCGGCCATCTTTGCTCCAGTGGAGCCTTGGCTGCGGGAGGAGAAGAGAGAGACAGAGAGGAAGGAGAGGGGGAGGGGTGGAGAAGAAGATGGGCGCTTCTCCTGTGTGCCCTGGCCGGGAATCGAACCCGGGACTTCTGCACGCCAGGCCGACGCTCTACCACTGAGCAAACCGGCCAGGGCCTAATAGTACATAATATTTTTATTAATTTAAAAATAATGGTTAACATGTATTTTTATTTCTCATGTCTCCCTTTTTTTTAAGGGGCCCAATATTTTCTTCTGTGCCTGGGGCCTCAACCGACCTTAATCTGCCTCTGCATGGTCCTCATGGGGCATTCATGTTAGTGGGAAAAGTAGTCAAGCAAACCATGTGAAATGACAAATGCCAGGACAGTGTAGGTATAGGACTCCTAATTTCAGTTTTTGTTTTAGAAATGTAGAAACTTGGTCGCAGTGAATAATCCACCAAGTTGCCAAGCCAGTCAAAGCAAATATTTGCTGACACTATCTGCACCACACCCCCAACATCTGTCCATCTTTCTTTCTCTTTCTCTTTCTCTTTCTTTCTCTTTCTTTTTCTCTTTCTCTTTCTCTTTCTCTTTCTTTCTCTTTCTCTTTCTCTTCTTTTTCCTTCCTTCCTTCCTTCCTTCCTTCCTTCCTTCCTTCCTTCCTTCCTTCCTTCCTTCCTCCCTCCCTCCCTCCCTCCCTTCCTTCCTTCCTTCCTTCCTTCCTTCTTTTTTGTTGTCAGCAAAGAGAGTGGCGTTTTAAACTTCTGCTGAGTGGCTGGGTCAAGCAGCGCATGACATTCATGCTTTTAGTTTACTACACAGATAAATGGAGTTGTAGATATTTAAAGAAATCCCGTTTTGAAGCTGTGGTCTTTCAAAAAGCCTTGTTTTAATTTTTTTTTTTTTTTTTAAGCTATGATATCAGCATCAAAGTTAGGCAAGTTTCCCTGATTATATTCCCCTGCGGTGTAGCGCCTAGTGAGTCGGAATGGAGAGCTCTGCTCAGACGGTCCCTCCGATCTTTGCTTTGCTGAATATTTTTGGTGGACCCTTTTTAAAAAGCTGGCACGGTTGGCAGGAAGGTGCTACGGGGTTAGGAATACAGAAACTTGTAGGATTTGAAGCATATCACTTGGGAGAGAAGACTTCACTTTTTAAAGTAAGTATGTATTGGGAAGTGAATGCCTTTTGATTGTCATCTTTCCCCTTGGATTTGTGACAAGAGGACATTGATTGTGTCCGTGTCCTTAGAACTCACCCCACATAGATACCTCTTGTGTTTCTTATGAGCCATTGGTATTTCAATTTAATTATGAGGCAGCCATGGCCAGAGGCTAAATAGCTTTTTGAAGATGACTTAATAAATGACTAAATTCTTTCTTTCTGACTCTCCCACCCTCATCTGCCATGCATTTGTGGATTTTCATAGTGATAACTTCTGCAATGACTCATGCTTTAATATCTTTCTGTTTACCCAGGTCAAACTGGTAGATACTCATCTTGCTTCCCAGTGAGTTCAAGACCATCATTATAGCCTTCCCTTCCTTCCCAGACACCCATGGTTTCTCCTTTTCTGCAATATTGGTGGCACTAGTACCCAATAAAAATACCTCTGTTGGAGTGGGTGCCCAGTAAATGTTTAAATGGGCAGAAAATGAAAGACCAAGCATTCTGTCATCCTAGGACTCCGATCATTTCCTCCTATCACCTTTCTTCTCTGTTTCTTGTGTATTTCCGAGCCTGATGCACTTTTTCCATCACGGATTTCCCCCTCATTCCTGCAGAGCCCTCATGGCTCACATCTTGTATCCAGTCCCTCCTCATTTAGGTCTGTTTTTCACAGAGCTGCTAAAATAATCTTAGGTCTTATGTAACATCTCATATTCAAGAAACAATAATTGTTGACTGTTTTAAAGTCCCAATAAGAAGAGTGAAGGAGCCAACAATCACGCAGAGTTCCGCTCATGGCTCCCGGACGGACACCACGCGTCCGCTTGCTGGGGGCGCCCTTCCAGACCGCAGGAGTGGCACCACTTACGGGGAGATCACTTCTAGGGCAAACTCCTCAGTGACCTACCTTGAAACAAAAAAGCAAGTTAACAATGCTTTGATAATAGCTGGGATACATATAAAAAGACAGTTCACACTTGCTTAATTCAAATCAGAAAGCATTTACTTAGTGCTACAGTGTGCAGGAGTTCTCGGTTCAGAGAGAAACACAGACAGGTTGCCGTATGCACTGTTCCTTTACATTCAGTCCCAACAAAGGCGGTATGTGATTTCTCGGCCTGCTGCAAATTAAAAGCTGGGAAATAGCGGGGAGAGAGTACATCTCTCTACTTATGGTCCATGTCCCAAGAGCAGCAGGCATGAGAGTGATGCTGGCGGAGGAGATGTGGTCTGTTTAAAACACTGTGCCACTGAGCATAGGAAATAATGTATATAGTTTAACTCTCCGGATCCATTTAATGTGGTGGGAAGGAGCCCCTCAAGGCATATCATTCTGTGTTACAGTGTAATAACATTCCTAAGACCTGTACCATCAAGAAATATTTGTTATGTTCAATAGAGAAGAAAGAATGTAATGAATACATTTTAGAAAATTTTGCAACAAGAATTATTAAGGTTTCTCCATCATAGGAATAGCAACGTCTTTCATTAAAAGTTGATTTATGTGGGAAAAAAATTGACTTAAGTGGCATATATACCCAAATATTGATGGGATTACTATTTGCACCCTAAGTACAACCACACAGAAGGGCATCCCCAAATAATATCATTCCTTCCTGACAGTTGTAAGGTGCTTATCGGCGGAGCCCTGCATTGCTTTCCTGCGCTTGTTTTCAAGATGTAGATTTTAAAGGTCCAAGAAATGATATGCTAACCTCAGTGTGCAAAGTACATTGGGCATTTAACATATAGTGTGTCTTTCAAGGGGTCCTTTCTGACTGAGGGCCCTGGTTTCCTTTCTTGGCCATTGCTCTCGAAGTGGGAGTGCCCTCTAGGGTCACCTACCAGAGACGGAAGTGCCACATGTAGCACGCAGAGTCCAGACGCAGCAAGAATGTGCCCTCTCAGTCTTTCACCTCTCAGTGGGCGTTCTCAGAGGTCCTGCCGGGGTCAGCTGGAAAAAACCGAATGTCCCAGCCTGTACAGTTGGCTCATGTATTCTCCCAACATCTTGGAAATAAACCTGCTCCTTTTCCAAAAACAAAACAATAGCCCAGTCCAGCGGGCTGATGACTAGGGATGGGCAGGAAGCCTGCCTGCTCCATGCGTAACCTGCTTTATGTTGACCCATTCCCGGGGTCCCCACCTGTCCAGCATGGGGAACAAACATGTTAATGGATATTTGCAGCACAGCCTTTGAGTTATGTATGTGATGAGCTCAAGGTAACTGCCTGGGGGAGTCAGGAAGGCTTTGGAGTCAATGATGTAGCACTAAATTTGAAGGCAGAAAGACAATAGAAGTGAAGAAGGAGGTGGCTGGCCCTCTGGGCAGAGGCAGGACAACACTTGAGCCAATAGCAGTCAGGGCCCAGGGGAGGAGCCTGGTGGTGGCTGAGGTGAGGCAGGCTGCTGCCTTGCCGTCATGGAGGATGCATTTCAGTTGGTCAGGGAAGGTGTTTCTGGAGGGAGGGATTAAGTATTTTTTATATCCCATGCATGTGTTACGTGTGATTTTCAAGTGGTATATTCCTATAAATACAAAAATAACGAGCGATGGGAAGACCATCGTAGCCTGCCCATTCTGGAAAACAACAACAAAAACATGACGGTGTGCAGACAGGTGAGTTTCTATGGTAGAGAATCAAACAGCAAACAGAACAAGTTTCTGGTGAGCTGCTTTCCAGGCCAGGCATGTGATCATAAGAAGATAATGGGCCCTGGCTGGTTGACTTAGCGGTAGAGCGTCGGCCTGGCGTGCCGGGGACCCGGGTTCGATTCCCGGCCAGGTCACACAGAAGAGGCTCCCATCTGCTTCTCTACCCCCCCCCCTCCTTCCTCTCTGTCTCTCTCTTTCCCTCCCACAGCCAAGGCTCCATTGGAGCAAAGATGGCCTGGGCGCTGGGGATGGCTCCTTGGCCTCTGCCCCAGGCGCTGGAGTGGCTCTGGTCGTGGCAGAGCGACACCTCGGAGGGGCAGAGCATCGCCCCCTGGTGGGCGTGCCAGGTGGATCCCGGTCAGGCGCATGCAGGAGTCTGTCTGACTGTCCCCGTTTCCAGCTTCAGAAAAATACAAAAAAAAAAAAAAAAAAAAAAAAAAAGATAATGGGGCTGTCATTAGGAAGCAAGTCACAGTGCTGGACACAGTGAGGAATGACGTTCTGTCCAACACATGATTGAAGAGCGAATATAAATGAAAGTGCAAAATCCTAAAGGGAAAGGCAAAAAAGTAAAAATTAAAAATAAATAAAAATAAATTTCAGGATAAACAGATGCATAACACTACAAAAACTTAATGGAATCCTAGCACGCTGTGTAAGAAAAGCAAATATTTTATTGGGAATAAGAAGAATTGAATCCAAAAAAGGAACATATTCCAGTGGACATTTAAGCTAGCTAACAAGCTCCCTAAATGTATAAAACTCTCATGGTAGTTTTCATCTTCATTGTCAGACCTTAAAAATTGGCCATGTTCAGAGCCAGGGGAACAGAGCCTGAAGAGCCACCATCATGGCCAGAATTTCATGATGCTCTTCGTCTGTCATTGGAGGGCCCTGTGTGCAGGTCCAGGTGGCCGTGCACAGGTCACCGCTGTCCGGACCTTTGCAGCGTGTTTTGCAAAGTTTATACGAAACTGGAAATGAGTGTCAGAGCAAAGCCCTTGTCACCTTCACGTACCAGGGGTTACAATAGTAACAGATTTTAATCTAGGGCAGTGGTTCTCAACCTGTGGGTCACGACCCCGGCGGGGGTTGAACGACCAAAACAGGGGTCACCTAAAGCCATCGGAAATACATATTTTCTTTAAAAATGTGTTGTATAATAAATATGTATTTTCCGATGGCTTTAGGCGACCCCTGTGTTTTGGTCGTTTGACCCCCGCTGGGGTCGCGACCCACAGGTTGAGAACCGCTGATCTAGGGGGAACTAACAAGTTCTACCGTAAGTGTATTTGTTGTGTGTGGCTTATTTCTGTGAAGGGAAGCACCTGTGTCTCCTGGGATGTCTCGTGTGGCTGTGCTTGTCACTCAGAGGCTGGGGACAGGGAAGCGTCATGGTGTCTGGGAACCGTCAGCTGCACGTCTCCGTGCTCATCCCCTTCCTTCCACAGTGGTACCCTAAGCGTAGTATATATTGGGATGACATATGGGGGGTATGTGCATCTGGATATGATGTCCCTTTCCTATGGGTTATTCTATAGAAATGAGGTTATTTGCCTTGGATTTGTTCAGATTTGCGGTAGAAGTGTATGACAAATGTAAGTCTATACCTTTTTCTTTTCTGAATTTTATTATACTTAAGTTTGAACCATATCATACTTAAATTAGCACTTATTTCCTTAATATTATTCCATGTAGATTCAACTAGATTTTTATCTGCTTATAGGTATCTCTATAATTTTAACCCTCCAGGACAGGATGGAGCAGCAGGGACTTCTTCAGTCTTATTTGCATTAGGGATTATGGCATGGTGGCCTGGGTCTTATTTTTGATGTAGCTCTCAACAAAATTAATCTTGAGTAAATTTCTTTCCTACTTGTTCTTTTATTCACCTGCAAAGTAGGGTAATCAGATTACATCTCTTTTTCTTTTTTGCCTCTTCTTTTTTATTTTAAGCTTTTAACAAAAACTTTAAAAGATAAAATACACGGAGAGCTCCCATATATCCTTGCCTCAGCTTTCTCCAATGGGAACATGTGTGTTAAGATAGCGCACCCTCACAATCAGGACACTGACAGACACACCCATTGACCTGACTCAGATCTCACTAGTTTTAGATGCACTTGCCTGTGTGTGAAATGTTTCCGCAGGTGTGGATTTACCACAGTGAGGACACAGAGGCATCCCATCACCACGAGGGTCCCTCATGTCACCCTTTAATAGCCACAGCCACTTCTCCCCACCCTTAACCCAGCCCCTAGCAGCAACACTAATCTCTGGATTCGTTTCACAGTATATGATAGCAGTATCCTCAACATAGAATTAAGACTTGGGTGTGTGTGTCTCTGTTTTGTAAAACTACGTTAGTTCCTTAGTTCATACCCTTTGAGATAAAATAACAATTGTATTTCCTAAACTGTCAGCTTAGGAAATGAGTCACTGCTGCTGGAAACTAACTGTGAGTCTCACTCAAGAGCAGCTGCTGACCCTCACCAGTAAATACTGCGCAGGGTCGTAGGTAGCCCCCAAGACATCTGAGTGGCCCTGTGTCACCCAGATGGGGATGCTAGTCTCTGCAAAACCAAACGGCTGGTTTGGTCATGTGTGGCTCATGAGCAGCTTCCCTGATAAGACTCTGGGGAGGCTGTTGGTCTGTCCTTCGAAACCTTGACCCAACAGTACAGAAGAACAGAAGACAGTCTTTATCGTATTTATTAGGATTACTAGAAATGAAGGTGCCACATTGTTTTTTTGATATAGCAGACCATTAGGGGTTTGCCCATTGTACTTTAGAAATTGTTATTGAAATCTTTTTATTTTCATTTTTATTTTCTGTTGGGAGGGGGGGAGATGGGGTGGGGGAAGGTGTGGGCTGCTCCCAGGACGGAGAACATCTGAAATCCTTCAAAATAAAGCAGACCCTTCCATCCACCTGAGGGTGAAGATTGTGAGGGAGGGGCCTCAGATACTCATGTCACTCAGGGCCACTACCACCTGAGTAAGACAGCCCCAGATTGCTGTAGTTTTGCAGATTTTTGGTTGGTTTTTCTTCTGTTCATGTATGCCCCTTCTGTTTGAAAGCTTACTTTATAAGCAAGTCTAATTTCTTGGCTCTGAGGATTGTTCCTTACCATTTGAGGTTGAGGTTTAGGGAGGTGTAGGAAGAACTCAATCCCTGTGGAGGTCTGCAACAACCTCCCTCTTTAAGACCTGTCTCCCTCCTCAGAGCTGGAGGCCCTTCCCAGTTCCCAGCAAGGTCCGCAGACATTTGTGCCTAGATGCGGGAATCTTTCTGTCCCTGAGAGAGGCAGGCAGAGTCTGGGAGCTGGCCGGCTCCTCTGTCCTGATGTCAGCTGGGCAGTGAATGTGAAAAAGAAAGTAGCGCGATTCACATGAACACTTTCAATCAAACGCTCAAACTTCCTAAATGTAGCGGAGGCTCTTCTTATCAACAGGGTCAGCATCCGGAGGGAGGAAGTGGAGCTGCAGGGGCAGGAGTGATGAGCTGTGGGTGGGGCGTGGAGCAGGGCCCTCCGTGGGCTGTGCTTGTGTGGGGAGCTCAGATCGGTCGCCACCAGAAGGGAGGACGGGAGTGGCGCAGGTGCTGTCTGTCGGGTGTGCAGTTCTAAATAATGTCGTTCTATGTCTTTGGTGGTCTTGAGAATGCAAACATTTATGGAGTGAAGCAGACAATAAGTGAATGGAATATACTGTAACGGAACAGAGCCGGACAGAACAGAACTCAGAAGTCCCCTGTAACTTCCACTCAGATATCTTCATGGTGAGCCCTCGAGGGCTCCAGAGGCATTTTCAAAATCAAGGTCAAGCTATTCCACATTCGGAAACATTTTTAAACCTAAGAGTTTCAGTCGTCTCCACGTAAAATTTTAATAGTGTACTTAATTGTGAAGTAGGGTTTTTGTTTTTTTTTTTTTAATGTAAAAACTCCAGGATGAAATAAGAAAAACAGCTTTTTTTTCTCCTGCCTTCTAATCTTTGTGTGCCCAGCCACAAGCCACACACCCCCACCTGCCCCCGCCCCCAGCTCCCGTTGCTGGATGGGAGACCGCCCTGCCCGAGTCTGGCGGTGGTTGGGAAGTGGAGAACGCGGCTACTCACACTAGCTCCATCTCCATCACCTCCCCAACCAAAGCAGGCACCTGTTCCTGCAGTGTCTCAGGGACACCTCCCCCTCCCCCCCAGCATCGCCCCACTAGGCTGCTGCTTACAGCCCCCAGCTGATCTCCTGTGTATTAGACTTCTGTTGCCACAAATTACCCACATTTAGTGTTTTAAAGAAAAGCAGATTTATTCTCTTATGTGTTTTGGAGGTGAGAGGTCCAAATGGTTCTGGGTGGGCTGAGGTCAAGGTGTAGGAGAGACTGGACCCCTGTGGAGGTTCTGGGGCTGCGTCCCCTCCAGCGTCTGGTGGCCACCTGTGCTCCTTGTTGTGTAGGTCCTTCCTCTGTCAACAAAGGACACCACTCTACCCCGCTTCCACTGTCCCGCCCCTTCTCCACCGGGAAGTCTCCCCCTGTCTCCATCTTCTAAGAACCCTGGTGATTAGATTTAGGGCCCATCCAGGAGACTCAGGAGACTCTGCCTATCTCAGAATTATTTTTTTTTTTTTTTTTTTCCAAAGCTGGAAACGGGGAGGCGGTCAGACAGACTCCTGCATGCACCCGACCGGGATCCACCCGGCATGCCCACCAGGGGGCGATGCTCTGCCCATCTGGGGCGTAGCTCTGTTGCATCCAGAGCCATTCAGCACCCGAGCCATCTTTGCTCCAATGGAGCCTCGGCTGCGGGAGGAGAAGAGAGAGACAGAGAGGAAGGAGAGGGGGAGGGGTGGAGAAGCAGATGGGCGCCTCTCCTGTGTGCCCTGGCCGGGAATCGAACCCGGGACTCCTGCACACCAGGCTGACGCTCTACCACTGAGCCAACCAGCCAGGGCCTATCAGGATTCTTAACTCGGTCATCCCTGCAGTGCTACTCTTACCGCCTGGGTCCCAGTCCCAGGTCCCAGGGATTAGAATGTGGATGTCCCTGGGAGCTGTTATTCAACCTTCCATCCCCTGCGTCCACACAGCTTCCCTGCAGGTCACCTTGAGACTGCGGCCAGAGGCAAGGGCACATGTGACCTGGAATCCCTCCTTCCCCCAACCTCACGCATTGGTTCCAGAGCCTCAGGATCCCGACCACGTTCTGTAGGGCCTCAGGTTCGCTAGGGCTGCCATACCCAAATGCCACAGACTCTGTTGCTTAAGCAACAGAAATTGATTGAGCCCCCATTCAGCGGGCTCCAAGCCCACGACCCAAGTGCTGGCAGGTTTGGTTTCTTCTGAGGTCTCTCTCTTTGGCTGGAGGATGGCCACCTTCTTGCCTTGTCCTCACGCGGTCATCCCTTGGTCTTTGTCTCATCTGTGGGCTAGTCTCCTTTTCTCATCAGGACACCAGTCCCATTGCATTAGGGCCCACCCATTGACCACACTTTACCTTCATCACCCCTGGAAAGGCCCTACCTCTGAATAGTCACATTCTGAGGTCCTGGGGGTAGGAATTTCCACATGGGGGTTTTAGGAAGACACAGTTCAGCCCATAGCGAGTGGTCTGCCCTCCCCCTCCCCTCTTTGGCCTTATCTCATGCCCTGTACCGTCCCTTACTCTGGTCTCCAGCCTGGGAAATTTCTTTCAAGTTCTGAAGTTTGCCATGACTTCCTGCCACACCACCCTTCACCATGTCTCCTTAGACCTCAATCCAACCATCATTCTCTGCTGCGGACTGAATGCCTGTGTCCCGCCCCCCCCCCCCAAACTCCTATGGGAAAGCCTAATCCTCACTGAGATGGTATTTGGAAGCAGGGTCTTGGGGAGGTGATTATGTTTGGATTAGGTCATGGGGTAGAGTCCCCATGATGGACTGATGTCCTTATAAAGGAATAAAGAATCTAGAGATCGTTCTCGGCTGTGTGAGGACACAGCTGTTCATGAACTGGATTCCGGCCCTCGCCAGACATTTAATGCTGATCCTTGGACTTCTCAGTCCCCAGAACTGTGGGGAAAATGTTGACTGGCCTGACCAGGCAGTGGCGCAGTGTATAGAGCGTCGGACTGGGACGTGGAGGACCCATGTTCGAGACCCCGAGATTGCCAGCTTGAGCGCGGGCTCGCCTGGTTTGAGCAAAGCTCACCAGCTTGAGCCCAATGTTGCTGGCTTGAGCAAGGGGTTACTCAGTCTGCTGTAGCTCCTCGGTCAAAGCACATATGAGAAAACAATCAATGAACAACTAAACTGCTGCAACAAAAAACTGATGCTTCGCCTGACCTGTGGTGGCGCAGTGGATAAAGCATCGACCTGGCAATGCTGAGGTCGCTGGTTCGAAACCCTGGGCTTGCCTGGTCAAGGCACTATGGGAGTTGATGCTTCCAGCTCCTCCCCACCTTCTCTCTTGGTCTCTCTCTCCTCTCTCTCTCTCTCTCTCTCCCTTTCTCTCTCCTCTCTAAAATGAATTAAAAAAAATTTTTTTTAATTAAAAAAAAATCGGATGCTTCTTATCTCTCTCCCTTCATGTCTGTTCCTATCTAGCCCTCTCTATGACTCTCTCTGTCTCTGTAAAAAAAAAAAAAGAAATGTTGATTGTTGAAGCCGCCCAAGCTGTGGTATTTCTGATATAGCAGCCAAGCCTTCCCAGAGCTCTCTGATTTTTCTCTCTCCGGGGCCGCCGCGTCCCCGTGCAGCTCTCTGTGAGGGCGTTTGTTGCCGTGGTGGCATTATGTTGGTGGGATTCATTGACTGATGCTCCTCCTTTCCACTGATCTCAAGCTCTGTGGGTGTGAGAACCTTTATACCCTTTTCGTACATGTATGCACACACACATGCACATGCGCACACAATGTATATGTACATATGTACATGTCACTGTCACTCCTTGTGACAGCATACCTGGTAAAAATATTTGTTGAATGATTACTTTTCCAGCAAACACTCTTTCCAGACGTCTACAAACATGTTTTTATTCTTATTATCCCAGGGAGAAAGGAGAGTGGTGTATGTGTGGGTTGGAATACATAAAGTCAAGCTTTAGAATTTTTGTCTTCTTTGAAATCTTTTCTACAACCTCCTTTATAAAGCATTCTATGAAAACTATCTTTAAATAAGAAAATTAAGGGTGGCTTAATTGGGGATTAACGTATTGCTGTAGACTTAAACATCGTGTGTTACGCAGTGACACAGAAGGTGTTTATATAGTGTCTGTCACTTGCCTGATGATTTTCTGGAGGAAAGTACGTATGTGCTTCTGGCTGTAAACAACGTTTTTTGCCTCTTGAAGCTGGAGAATGAATTGTGGCTTCTCACACTGCACCTTCTTTTTGTAAAATATCCTTCATATTGCTGACACATGAACAGTAGATGTCAACTTTTAAAAAACTGGTTGTGTGTGTGACTTTTGACATTCGTGGGCACATATTAATCATTTGGTCCACGCCGGGGCCTGGGATGAGTACCACTTGGCCGCCAGCCACGTTTCATTGGCCTTGCCGGGGACGGTTGTGCTCACGAGGAGAATGTTGGTGCACAAAGCCTGGAAAACTACTTACATAATCTCACCTCCTACCGATTCTGTCTCTGAGTACTAAATTAAATGGTTCTGTTCTCCAATATAGAAATTAACACAAAGTTCCTCTTTTACTAAATCAGTGAGGTTTATACTCATATAAAGTTCCTGGGGTTTTTTTGTTTTGTTTTGTTTTTCAACTATAAATTGTGTGAGTCTCTAGGCCAAATATATAGGAAATACTGGTGGAAAATAATTTCTTCTCCGTGGTTGACAGTGGCCAGAAGCCATAGGTACATAAAGCCAAGGTTGTGGTGCTGGGGCGGGGTGCCGAGTTGAGGAGGGAGCAGGTGAGACGGGAGCTCTGGGCGGCGTGTTCCCTGGCAGGGAGGCCTGCGCTCTGCCCATGCGTTGTCCCATGGACGTGAGGGCTGCTCTTGTCGCACCAGCTCTGGGAGCGGGTCCCGGCAAGGAGGATGCCATCACCGACACTTCCTCCTCCTGCCACCTCTGTGTCTCTACAGTGGCTCCTTTTTCCTAAGTGTGGTTAGAGCTCAGGAAATGAGATGAGATGACGTGGCCAGAGGCACTGATGCCCCCCCCCCCCCCCACTGGACTCACTGCAGGCAGAGACCTTCGTAAGCGAGTGAGCTGGGTCTCACTGTCTCCTCCTGCAGGTGTCCTGGTGACCATCCCAGCCTGACTCTGCAGGCTTCCTGGAGATCGGGGACTGCCAACACCCTCTTCTGCTTAGCTAGAGCATGCTGCAGTCTTTTTCTGCAGAGAGGAATTGGGACTAGCCCTGCTTTCTTAAAACCAGGGGAAGATAGTGCTTCAAGGAGGCTAACTGTGTGCATACTGTTGAGAAGGGAACTCAAAAGTGTGCTTTATTAAATTTACTGATGTATAGTGCGCTGGGACTTTAGCAAAGCTGTGTGTGTGTGTGTGTGTGTGTGTGTGCATCTGTGTGTGTCTGTGTTGGGGGAAGTAGAAATCATGACATAGAAGAGAGAACGGGTGAGAAGTGGAGACAGTGCATGAAGGCATATCTGTTAATAACTTGACTCTTACAGAGGCAGTAAGTCAGCAGGAGCAGAGGTAAAAAAAAAAGGTCTTTTGTAAGAGAAAGAGATATCGGGGCGCATTTGGAAGGATGCAGCAGAGGGGGGCGACAAGGTACAGCGAGCAAGGGTAAAAATCCGTGAGACCTCGTGTCAGTTACTTGAATTCTCTGTGCCTTAGTTTGCTTTCCTACCAGGTTTGGTTGGTAAGATCGTCCTCTTAGGATTTGGGGGATTGGAGTGAAATCATGTGTATGAAATGATTTTAATCAGTGCCCTGTGCCTCGTAAGGGCTCAGTAAACGTAGCCATCATTACTCCTGCTGCTGCTGTTGCTGTCCTTGCCTCTGCGCACTTCAGAGGACTGTGAATACAGGACAGCCATTTCTTCCGTCTCCAGAGTCTGCAGATCTTCCTTCGGCTCCCATGGGCTGGCCCCGTGGCCACGTCATCATCACGTAATTGTGTGAATTATGTGACCATATATTAAGTGTCCAGGTCTGTGCCAGGTGTGCATCTATCAAGTGCCTGGGATACAAAACTGAGCAAAACTCTTCTCTGCCTCCAGGTAGTTTCTGGACCACAGAGGAGAGCGATGGGTGGAACTTATATACTATATACCAAGTTGGATGTTACATCAGGGTTCTAGCAGGATCAGGGCCACAGGGGGATGTGTGTGCATTGTGTTCACACACACGCACACACACACACGTATTTATTGTGGCTGGGTGGCTGGTTAAGCAAGCCTGCCATCCATAGGCAACAAGGCGGGATGGAAGAAACTTAAAGCAGGCTGGAGCCCCCGGGGCACCTTTTAACCTGAAGGTCACTCTTACGTTCTTCCACTGAACCTTCTACCTTCACCCAAAAAGCATGTGGTGAAGTGGCAGGTATCCCCCCCCCCCCCAGTATTCCCAGCTACTTACTCTCTTATACACCAGTTGGAGCTTTATTTTAAAGAATTAAATTTGTGATAGGCAGATGTACCATTTTATTCTGGCGTGCACTGCTTAATTCCTGGAGTACATGCTAGCTGCATTTATTAACAGGTTTTATTCAGTCATCTGTGCTGCGAGTGGAAGTAATTGGCTCCCCACGAGTTGGGAGCACAACCCAAGCTAACATGCGAATTCATTAGTTTGTAGCCTGAGCTTTTCGTCTCACCTGCTGTTTTCTGCTCAAAGGAATGATAAATTGTGTTTTAAATGAAGTGTGTGTTTAAGGAGGAACCCTTGGCAACCAATATTCTTTTCTCCTTAAAAATCTGCTTCTTAATCTGCTCTGCGAATGAAAGCCTTGTGAGACCGTGGCAACTGCTGATGGATGAGTTTGAGAAGCTGGGTTTGTGGTTGTGGTTGCCAAAGGAATGCACGGTGTCGGGCTGGCCTGTCCAGCTCTATTTGTCGCAAGCAGTTGAAACCAGCTTGTGTGCTACACGTCGGAAAGGTTGGGGAGGTGGGGGATATGGTGGAGGTGGGGATTGTGACTGTGGGGAAGAGGACCAGGGCGTGCAGGACAGAGCAGCCTGCAGCCCTGCTCTGGGGGGCAGACAGGCCTGGGAGTGTGTGGGGCCAGGGCACTGTCAGACTCTGGTCTGTGCGACGAGCCTCCTGCCCCAGGAGAAGCGCCACCTTCCTGCCGTCCCTGGTTTCCTCTCCCTCCTCGCATGCATGCGTCCTGGCCTGGTCACCTGTGCTGTCACTTCCAGCCACCGCTGCACACTGACATCAGTCTCTGGGTCTCTCAGACTGGATTCCTGAAAGAAAGGCTTCCTTGTCCCTGTTTGTGGCCAGAGAATTTGTGCTATAGTTTCTTCAAGAACAGATTCACCCTTTTATTTGGACAGGTCAGAACTGCTTTCTCCAAAAGTTCTCGCCACTTTGAGGAAACATGTGAGCGACCGTGTGTTCAAATTGGGTTTGACTCCCAGATCGTTGGCACACAGCTTGCAACCCAAGAAGGAAATGAGCTCCACCAGGCCAGCAGGAGTGGAGGCAGAGGCCGGAATGTGGTGGGGCAGGCCGCATGGGGCCTTGGACTCCAGCTTTGACTCTGAGTGAAATGGGGAGCTACTATCGGAGGTCCGTCACTGGGCAGGGGCATGATTTGAGTCTGGCATAAAGAGGTCAGGCTGGCTACTGTTTCCAAGAGGAACTGGGGATGGGGAAGGCAGGGCCAGGCTGGAAACAGGGGTCCAGGGAGGAGACTGTTGTTCAAATCCAGGCAAGACATGATGGTGACCTGACCAAGGTGGTCACTGTGGATGGCGGTGATGACATGTGATTGGATTCTGGGTATATTCTTGAAGGTCAAATCACAGGATAATCCCTTGGATTGGCTGTGATTGGCCGAATTAAACTTCGATTTATATAAAACAAATGGAATGCCTAATTAACACGATAAGTTCCAAGTTGTATGTACTGAAAAACCCCAGAATACTGGCCTGTATTGATACTGACTTCCCCTCTGTCCGTCCTTACATTTGGCTGGAAAAATATACAATAACATTGCTGAGCTTGGATTGACTATTGGAGTTTATAGAGATGGATAATTCCACTCAGGACTTTTCAAGAAGCATTTTTTAGAATACCCACATTGTGTGTGATCACTCGCAGGCTGTTAACAGAAGGCTTGAAACTCCGGCCAAGTTGTTTTCCACCGAGGAGTTTTCTGGTCACTCTCCATCCTAAGGGATGGCCATCAGCCATCAGCCCAACCGAGTCACGCTTTGTCGAATGTCAAATTGTCAAGATGTGTAGTCAGATCGCGCTGTGGCACACACACCCAGCCTTCACAGTGCGCGCAGCTGAGGGAGCGCCGTTGTGAGGTCGGCGGGCTTGGCGCCCGAACCTGGCCCAGGGCTTCCACTCTGCCGTGTTTGCTCGCTGCCCCAGCATCACACCTCCAGTCCAGGCTGGTTTCCATCAGCCACTTACTTTGTCTTGGAGAGAGAAATTATACACTTACCAATAAAGCAGCCCCCCAAACAGAAGGCCACTGGTCAGTTTCAGAGGGCTAAGGAGGTACCGTATTTTTCGCTCCATAAGATGCACTTTTCCCCCCAAAAAAAGTGGAGGGGGAAATGCCTGTGAGTCTTACGGAGCAAAAAAGACGGTATTTTATTAAATATTTTAACACACCATTTGTTTCAGAATATTTTTTTTCTTATTTTCCTCCTTAAAACTCTAGGTGTGGCCTGACCTGTGGTGGCGCAGTGGATAAAGCATCAACCTGGAAACGCTGAGGTTGCCGGTTCAAAACCCTGGGCTTGCCTAGTCAAGGCACATATGGGAGTTGATGCTTCCTGCTCCTCCCCCCTTCTCTCTCTCTCTCTCCTCTCTATAATGAATTAAAAAACAAACAAACAAAAAAAAAAAACTCTAGGTGTGTCTAATGGTCAGGTGCATCTTATGGAGCAAAAAAGTACGGTATAATCAAGGGGCGACTAATGGGAAGCCATGCTGTTTAAAGTGTCCCCACTACAGCTCTTCCTCAGGACTGGGGGGATTTGCCAGCCGGCTGATTTTTCTGGGTACCTAGCATGACAGTTGAAGACTTTACTCTGAAGTGAGGAGTAGAGCTCTGTGGACTCTTTTTGGAACAGAGCTTTTAATCAGTTGATGAAAGAGTCTGATCTTTCTTTGAGCATGACTCCAAGTGGTAATGTTTTAAATCAATTTTTAAAAAAGTGTTCCTATTATTCACATAACCTCTGCTTCTTTTGGAACACGTTTTAAAAATCATTGGGTCTGGTTCCATGTTCCGCACTGTGATTGACACGTCATTGTCATCAATCACTAAATGTGGAAATTATGTGCTTCGAAAGGATGTTTTAAAGTGCATCCTAATGTGAGAAAAAGCCACATCTGAAATAGGAAGTCTCTTATGAAGTCTGTCTGGCGTGACCACTTGATCTCGAGTGGGAGAGTCTCAGGGAAGTGCTCAGCCAAGGCGTGCAGTCAACTTGCCTTCCACAGCTTGCTCTGCAAGGGTTTCTGCTGTGGCCTGAATGTCATTATCTTTTCCAGAATTTCGTACTGCACAGAAAACCACAGAAGGCCAGTGGGTTGGCTTGCTGCACATTATTCCTGGAAATTCAGTGAATCTCCGGGGCCAGCTTCTCCAGTCTTATTGGGTTGAGATGAGTGAGGACAGTTTCCGAGAGTGAGTGTTGACACACGCTTTTTGGCATCTTGTTGCGGCAGATCCCTAGGGCGGATGGTAGGGTTCAGGTGTCCTCAGTGCACGGCAGTGTGGACAGGAGGAGCACTTGGTCAAGCCAGGGGGCTGATGATAGAAGCCACCCTCTTCTCTGGTGTGCCGTTAGAATCTTCTTGTGGAAACCAGATGTTTTTGTTTTGAGAAAAGCTTGATGAGCTCAGTCTTTGTCTTTTTAGAAAGTGGTTTCCAATCTACAAAGGACACCATTTAGAGAAACTCAAGATTTAAATGGATGCTGTTAACTTCTTGTTTAAAAAGTTGCAAATTTCTCAAGTACTGTATATTATGTTTATATAGATTCACTGTTTATCTTCTCCCAGGAAAACAAAGCTGTTCGTGGGAATAAGAAGTTTGAATTTTATTTGTCAGTTAACTCAGTAATTGGTAGTGTTCTCCTGTAACTGAACACTGAAGCTTTGTTTCCTAGCATGGAAGGACCCTGGGTAAGGAGAGTGTGTGTGTGTGTGTGTGTGTGTGTGTGTGTGTGAGAGAGAGAGAGAGAGAGAGAGAGAGAGAGAGAGAGATACTTTATAAAGGGCTACCACACTGGGTAGGAATAAGGTTTCAGTGTTACTATGTTTCAGTGTTTCGCAGTTACTGTGACCAGGAGTGCTGATGATCAGTGAAAAGTCGCAGTGTCAGTGGATGTATTTTTGTATGTGTGTGTGACAGGGCACAGACAGACAGACAGGAAGGGAGAGACATGAGAAGCATCAGTTCTTTGTTGTGGCACCTTTATTTTTCATTAATTGCTTTCTCATGTGTGACAAGCCAGCCAGGACTCAAGCCAGCAACCATGGGGTCATGTCCATGATCCCACGCTCAAGCCAGTGACCCTGCACTCAAGCTGGATGAGCCCACACTCAAGCCGGCGACCTCGGGGTTTCAAACCTGGGTCCTCTGCGTCCCAGTCCGATACTTTATCCACTGCACCACCGCCTGGTTGGGCAATGGATGTATTTTTTTAAGTATAGTTCATTTCCCCTTTTAATAGAGACATAAGTGAAAGCTGATAGAAGAAAAGTTAGTTGTATAAATGCCAGGTTCTTAAGAAAGTTAATTATATAAAAACAATGTATATTTTTTACAATAGAATAACATAATAGGTTTTGAAATAGGCAAACATTTTAAAAATCATAAACAGAATAGAAAGCAAAATTGGCCCATAATCCTGCTCCCCCGGAAAGCCATTCTTAACATTTTGGAAGCATTCCTTCAGTATTTTTTCTCTTTACATTTACACACCTGTCCTTGCTGAGTTCCTGTTACAGAGCCTCATTTGCATTTCCTTTCCTTTTACATTTAATGTCTTAAATGTTTTTCCAGATCAGTAAATATAAAACTATGTCTTTGTTCTCAGCCATCCAATTTATGTGTGCATATTTAACCCCAAGTTTATCGATGGATGTTTAGGGAATGTGCATTTTAAATATCCCTGGGTGCACGTCCCTGTAGAGTTGCTGAGACAGGGGTGCGAGAACACAGTGAAATTTGCTTCCTCTTCCAGTCGGCCTCCTTTGACGGGTGCACTCCCACAGCAGAGGAAGCCCACCAGCACAATCACCCTGCCTCATAGTGTTTCTGAATCTCATTTTTAAAATCGTCTCTTCCTTTCCTTTTTTTTTAAATTTGAAAAACGTTAAAAATGTAAAAATCTTCCATAATCTCACCACTGAAAAATTGTGTGAACATGTGGATTCAATTTCATAGGAAAAGAAATGGAAGGGCCCTCTCAGTCCCCTGTCCCTTAGGGCCTGGAGCTCTTGAACAATCTGCATTGTCTTCTAAATGCACGGAAATTGTGCCTGACATATTTGTCTGCAGTTTGCCTGTGTCTCCTGATACATCATGAACAAATGTTTTCCTCTCCGAAGAGCACAGCTGTATTCTGGTATCCGTCTTTTACTGGCCTCAGGCTCTGTCCGTTATAGGGGTGTCCATCCTAGGTTTCCCCGTGAAGGAAATGTTGGTTGTTGGATTCAGCAGTTCCACCCTCCTTTCCTATGAATTGTTTGTGTAAGTGCATCAAGGTATAAGCACACATCCACGGGGATGGTTAGCGTGGCATTATTTTTTAATAATGAAACCTTGAAAAGTACCTCAATGTCTCTTAAGAAGGGATCAGTTAAAAATAATATATGATCTCATGAAATGTTATAGCACTCAAAATTTTTAAATGCAGGCTCTGGCCAGTGGGCTCAGTGGTAGAGCGTCGGCCTGGCATGCAGGAGTCCTGGGTTTGATTCCCGGCCAGGGCACATAGGAGAAGTGCCAATCTGCTTCTCCACCCCTCCCCTTCTCCTTCCTTTCTGTCTCTCTCTTCCCCTCCTGCAGCCAGGGCTCCATTGGAGCAAAGTTGGCCCGGGCGCTGAGGATGGCTCCATGGCGTCTGCCTCAGACGCTAGAATGGCTCTGGTGCAACAGAGCAACGCCCCAGATGGACAGAGCGTCGCCCCCTGGTGGGCGTGCCAGGTAGATCCCGGTCGGGCGCATGCGGGAGTCTGTCTGACTGCCTCCCCATTTCCAACTTCAGAAAAATACAAAAAAAATTTTTTTTAAATGCAGTAGATCTACTACTAACATGGAAAGATGCCATGACGTATTGTGCAGTAAAAAGATAAGATACAGAACAATACACGAAGTATAATCACATTCGTGTTTAAACACCCAGAACAGCACAGCCAGGCGTTGAGTGCATCCTAAGTAACCTGCAGTCTTGCAGCAGATTGTTCAGAGCTGTTCTCTTGGTGGGACCTCTCTGGACAGGATTAGGATACAGCGGGGAGGGAATAGACAGCTTCCGTTGTTTTCTTTTACACGCTTTCTAATGGACATTTTAACAAGCGGTGTTTTGTAATAAATAAGCAGGTTTTTTCAATGAAAAGTACATCTAAACTCTACAAAGATTAACAGTTAAAAATAAAATGTTTATGTGAGACTGGGAAGTCTCTGAGACTGTACCCACTTGACAGTTTATGAGTCCAGAGGAACACGCTTAAGTAGAAAGTAGATTTCTCATAGGCACAAAATATTTCACTCACATGGTGGAGAAAGAATGAGGAGATAAAAGGAGGAAGAGAGAAGAAACCATGAGGTCAGGAGGGATTAGCTGGTGGGCGCCGCTGATCCTGGTCCCAGGACACAGAAGAACTCAAATTCCTCTTCTTAGGTACAGCACTGCACACATTACGATCAGCTGTGTGGACCATAAAGCTTCTATTTTCTAGACAGAATAGCCCCAGTTCCTCCTAATAAGATCCTTTGCCACCCTGACAGACCTTTGTTCCCATTTGTCAGCGTCCATCTTGAACTGTGATGACCAGAATCAAATACTGCTGCCTAACTTCTAGTCTCATCAGTGTGGGGTACTGTCGGATTACTCCTTTCGTGTGCGTGAGATACTACTTTTAAAATGTTTTATTTATTGATTTTTAGAGAGAGAGGAAAAGAGAGAGAAATACCAGTTTGTTGTTTCATTTCTTCATACATTCATTGGTTGATTCTTGAATGCGCCCTGAATGGGGATGAGATCTGCTCCTTGGTGTATCAGGACAGTGCTAAGCTACCCCGGCCAGAGCTGCACAAGATATTTTTTTAAAAATCCAGGCTAAGGTTATTCCTAAACCTCCACCTTGTCTTTTCTCCTGAAAATTACCAGTCACAGTCTTGCTGTTTGGTTATTTTTCACACAGAGCTTCAAGCTTGGGAGTTTCGTTGGGATGTTTTCTTTTGCCTCCTTAAAGGTTAGGGTAAAACCCTATGTTCAGATCAGTGAATCTCCTAACAAGGAAATTCTTCTTGATCTCACAAGACCCATGTCGTCTGGCCGAGAGTCCATCATTCTGACGCAGAGAATCAAGCCTTTCTCTTTGACTGTTTGCAGAAGCCAGTTATTAGCCTCCGGGATCTTCCTTTGCCTTCTGAAGCTTTGAGTGTTAAAATGAAAACAAAAAACTCTACTAGAAATTACTCTTTCACTTCCCTCAGTGAATCTTTTCAGTTACTGGGGATAAATTCTAGGTGTTTTCTGTTTGTTTGTTTGTTTTGTTTTTGTTTTCCCCTTTCTGTGGACTATAATTATGCATTTACAGCTGATGGTGGTACTGACTCAGGAGGTCTGAAAATGACGTCTGCTCCAGGCAGGCGAGCGTATTTCTGAAGAGCCACACCAGCTCTGCCACCTTGCATCACTGCTGAGAAGGTGTTTTTTTCTTTTTCTTTTTTTTTCTTCTTTTCCAAGTGAGAAAAGGAGAGAGAGAGAGAGACAGACTCCTGCATTCCTGCATGTGCCCTGAACAGGATCCACCTAGCAACCCCTGTTTGGGGCTGATGCTCTACCCATCTGGGGCCATGCTTGCAACCAAGCTATTTTTAGGGCCCGAAGCAGAGGCCCCACAGAGCTATCCTCAGTGCCTGGGGCCGATGCACTCGAACCAATCAAGCCATGGCTGCGGGAGAGGAACAGAGAGAGCAAGACAGAAGGGGGAGGGGTAGAGAAGCAGATGGTCACTTCTCCTGTGTGCTCTGACTGGGAATCAAACCCAGGACATCCACACGCCAGGCCGATGTTCTACCACTGACCCAATCAGCCAGAGCTGGAAGGTGTCTTTTTCTTACCCATGTCCTGCTCTCTTCCTGGGACTCATGCAGACACCCATGACAAGGGGAGCCCACTTCTTCAGCAGAGCTGCGCTTCCCACTGGAGCAGAGTGTCCTTACTTGCTACTTGGCTTGGGGCATGCCCTGTTCCTTCCTCTTTTCACACTCGCCATCAGTGATGTGGCTGTCGTGTTCTCTCCATCCTGTCAGATTTTTGGTCCTCTGTGCTGCCTCCTTTTGTTGAACTCTCTGCCTCCTTATGAGCCAGAACACTCTCAGGTTGCCACAACTGTCCCGGGAACTGAAACGTGAGCACGTCCTGAAGCAGTCACATAATTCGTAAGTTAGCCCAGGCCCTGAACATCACCAGAACAGTTCGTTGGCGTTTGTCACCAGGGCCTTGGGCATGCTGGGGAAAGCCGATCAGAGTGCCCTCTTTGGGCAGGTGAAGCACAGCATTTCTCTCCAGGTGGAGGAATAGAAATGTCGCTGTTCCATGGGGGATGAAGGTGTGGACCTGGCCTGAGTGGGGGCTGGGTGTCAGCCCTATCTCAGGTGTAAGCAGGGTGGACCCCATAGCAGCCTGGCAGGAAATATGTACCACCGGGATTAAAAAAAAAAAGACGTAGGCTTTGTGGTGCTGTTTAGGCAGAGCTTCTCTGTTTCTGGTTTGGGGAATACACTCCCCACACCAGCTGCTCCTGGTTTCGTTCTTCTTCTTTTTTACTTAACAGAACTGTTGAGTATGACTTACATACCATAACATTCATCCTCTTGTGAGATAGGAGTTCAGTTATTTTTAACGAGTTCACAGCATTGCACAGATATTACTGTGGTCTCTGTAATCAGTCCCTGCTCCCACCCCAGCGCCTGGCAATCCTGGACCTGCTTCCTGTCTTTACAGATTTGCCTTCTCTGGAAATCACCTGTGAATGGGCTCCAGACTTCCTTCCACTGCTCCCTTCCCCTAACCAAATAGGGGTTCAGATTTAACTGGGGTCCTTACCTGCCCTGAGCTGCCCTCCTCTGCTAACCTAAAAGCAGTTCCGAGCCGGACCGTGCCTCTCCCCGCAGCCGCCCCAGTATCCAAACACGCTTTATGCCTCCGTGCCTTCCTTTTATATTGTCACGGCTTTGAGCTGTAACTGACATACATGACAAGTCACACTTTCAGGTGTGAAATTCAGTGTCATTTAATGTATTCACAGAACTGTACAACATCACCACAATCCAGTTTAGAAGCCTTCCCTTATCCCCCCAGAAGAAATAACTTTATTCATTAGGAAACAGTCACATTTTTCTTAAGTCCTACGGCCCAGGCAAATGCAAGTTTACTCTCTATTTCTATGGAGGGGCAGACTTTGACCATTTTATATAAATTAAATAACACCATGTGGGATCATCAGTACCTGGCTTCTTTCACGTAGCGTGATGTTTCCAGAGTCCATTCTTGTGGTCACGTGGACCCGTACTTCATTCCTAAATCCCATCCCACTGCATCGATACCGCAGAGTTTATTTATCTGTGTTTCAGCTGATGGGCAGTTGGGTTGTTTCCACTTTTTGGCCGTTATGAATAATGCTGCCGTGAACAGTCCTGCACAGGTGTCTGTGTGGGCATCTGTTTCCACTCTCCTGGGTGTGTCCCGGGAGTGGGACTGCCGGGTCTCACGCAACTCTGTGACATCGTGGGAGCACCTGTGAGACCGCCCTTGTCCGCAGGCCTCTCAGCTGCCACCCCGTTTCTCTGGCCGTGTCGGAACCCACTCACCTTCTCAGGACGGGACTCGTGTCCTCTCTCCACACTCGTGTTCTCTCCTGGGAGCTCCCTTTTAAACAGAATATCTGATACGAGTAAGAGAACATTAATGAGGGCATTAGTATCTAGGTAGACTTTGAAGCATAGAGATGTAATGTCCACATGTCACCATGCCTTACAAGCTGTGGAACCTGACGCTCAAAGTATCTAAAATCTCTTACTCATTCTACTTTTTTTGTTTGTTTGTTTCGGTCCTCTTTGGTCATTTCTAACTCATTTTAATTACACTTTTAAACAAGGAGTCTGGGCTGGATAGTCTTTGAAACCTATTACATTGCTAAAATGCCCTGATTACTACACAGAGATGAATTTTTTGTTGTTTAAAATGTATTACAGAAGATGAATGGCTTTCATTGTTGAATATTACTGTAAGTTATTTTATTATGAAGTCTGGGCTAAAAACATGACACACAATTATAGCACCATTTCTGTAAGAAATTTGTTCTACTCTGTATTAATTTGCTGTAGGTGCTTGGGTTTTTCCTACAGGTTTGAGGCCAAGGGCTGAGATTCCTGTGATGCTCACCCCCCTCCCAACCCTACCTCTCTGTGGTCTGAATTCATTTCACCAGTCTAGTTGGCCCCAAGGGAGGCATGGGTATCAATTATTGCTACAGTATCTAATCAGTATAGTACCTGACACTTAGGGAGAGAGATTTATAATCATCAGAACCAGGCCTTTGTTTTCATCTTTTCTGCCTGGTGCTTAGTGTTCCTGTTGTAACATTAGTTGGGAATAAGCAGCTATGGAGACAAAAAAAAAACAGCACTCTCACACCCACTTCCAGTCAGGAGACATTGTATAGAAAGTGATTAGAGATGGATATTTAAAATATTTGCAATTACATGTTTTCATTTCCCAAACTACATTGTTATTGAACAGTCACTGAATTTTTGGATGTTTGAAATAGTTTATATTTCTTGCTATTATGTATTGATGTCATTAAAAGAGGTCCTAAGAGCACCTATTTTTCTTGGGCTCTTATATTATTAAGGCATTCTAAGAAATATGGTAAGTTTTTAATGAGTTACAAGTAGACCCAGAGTGGTGGACTGTTCCGCTGTGGAGCTGGCTTGGGCTGCCAGGAGTCTCTTCTGCCCAAAGTACAGGCCAGCACAGCAGGGGTCTCGGTGCACACGGAAAACCCAGGGGCTTCCAGGGCACAGGTCGCCCCTGGGCTCCAGCAGTTCTCACCTGTAGGCAGGTCCTGTGACCCGCCATACGCACGCCTCAGTTTCCCTTTAGTCTGAGGATGTCTAGCCATGACTACTGTACTTTGCCACCTTCTCCTCTCACTGAACACACCTCATGTTCTCATTTTGTTCTGAAAAATCCCTTATGTTTGTGACGTTAGCTTTTAAAGTTCTAAAGTGATTCGACCGTGTTTTTTGTGCTTCTCCTTGTACCTGAAGTTAAAAAGGAACAAACAAGCATATCTTCTACTTGAGTAAATGGGTAGAGATTTCCTGACTCCAGAAACTATGGCCGTGCAGGAATAGACTATCATGTGGACCAGCAACACGTCATAGGCATATGTTGAAGCTCCTGACGAGTTAGGGTCCAGGTTACGAGAGAGTCTGACCCTTCTTTGTAACTGCAGGCTTGACTGAGGTCACTGTAAAACCTCGTTTACAGGCCCTGTCACCTGACCAAGTCCTCTCTTTAATGTCGGTCTCCTTTTTCAGTCTTCCCAAATTCTGAAATAACCAGATTCAGTTCCTTCGAGGTTTAATTTTCTATTTGTCTTAAACCTTGAACATCATTGCCTTTCATCAACAATAAGAAAAGACAGTAAGAAAGTCTTTCTTATTATCACATTCGTGGAGGGATTTCATGAAGGTATTAAATGCCACAGATAAAGGAGAAACACAGATTCTTCATGAACGGAGAGTGTGGTTATGATCAGTATTCACAGTCAAAGATCAGGCTTGTTTTTTTAATTTACAGCTGTCTTCTGTGAAATATAATCAGCATGAAGTATTTAAGCAGTTTTTTGTTTGTTTTTTTGACAGAGACAGAGTGAGAGTCAGAGAGAGGAACAGACAGACAGGAAGGAAGAGAGATAAGAAGCATCAGTTCTTTGTTGTGACACCTTAGTTGTTTATTGGTTGCTTTCTCATATGTGCCTTGACCGGGGGGTTACAGCACAGCAAGTGACCCAAGCCAGCTCAAGCCAGCAACTTGGGCTCAAGCCAACAACCTTGGGCTCAAACTAGCGACCATGAGTTCAAGCTGGCAACCTTTGGGCTCAAGCCAGTGACCATGGGGTCATGTCTATGATCCCACGCTCAAGCCAGTGACCTGGCGCTCAAACTGGTGAGTTCGTGCTTGAGCCAGATGAGCCCACACTCAGGACTTTAGGGTTTTGAACCTGGGTCCTCCGCGTCCCAGTCTGACGCTCTATCCACTTTACCAACACCTGGTCAGGCTTAAAGCAGTTTCTGACTTCACTGAGTTTTCTTAGTTGCTGAAAACAATGATGTTTTAAATGTTGGGGTTCTTTTTAGAAGCCTTGTGCTTTCAAGCCTGCAAAGTTTTTGTGTACCTGAAAGGCTTCCCTTGTGTTTTGATGCTTTTTGTTTGCATCCAAGAGAAGAAGCTTGAATTGTGTATGACTTTGTAGCCTCAAGTTATTTTATTTCTCTGTTAGACTTTTCCCATTTAAACGACACAGTCTTCAAGAGGAACAGGGAGGGTGGCATCCGCGGTCCCCCCTCGTGGCCGCCTGCACGTGGTCGCGCAGAGCTGACGTGTGTGCGAGTGAGGGTTCTTGTGTTCGTTCCACAGGTGGGAAGCATCAAGCGGGAAATGGCCTTCACGTTTCAACCGGAGGACCTAAAACGGGACTCAAGCAAAAAAATGTCCCATCTGCCCTTGTTCCCCTTGGCCATGGAAGAAGAGGTGAAAACGGCAGACACCAAAACAGCCAGCCGAGCCCTTGACCCTGACAAGGAGAACACCCGCTCCATCTGTCTCCTTGAGCAAAAGCGAAAAGTCGTTTCCTCCAACATTGACGTTCCTCCAGCCAGGTAAGGGACCGCGAGACTGTCTCCGTGTCTGCCCAGGAGTTCGGTGCCGAGTGTAGGGGCTGAGGAAGGGTTTTCTGCCAGGCTCGTTTTTCTGGTGTTTGTGTGAACTAGAGCTTTTCACAACTGACTCTGAGGCTGGGGTTGTTGAAACTCCTGTCGCCCTAGAAAAGAACATTTTATTAGGTTTTGGCAAATGAATAACAAAGAGCAGAAAAGAATAAATGTAAAAAACTTGAAGACACTTGGAATGTAGGACTGAGCATACCCACTCAACGGCAAGGACACTCAGTCTTTGGTCCAGGGCTGGAGAGCTGTGACTGTGGCCAGACTCAGCCCCCAGACCTCTTTTTGTGAGGCCTTCAAGATAAAAGTGGTTTTTATCTTGTGTGGTTTTACTCTAGGAGAGGGTTAAAAAAAAAAGATTATGTGACAGAGATCGTAGGCGGCGTGCAAAGCCTAAAATGTGTGACTCATTATAGAAAATGTTTGGCAATCCCTGGTTTGTATCTTGCTAATCCTTTTAACACATATCTACCTTGGACTGGGCCAAGAGCATTTATCTGAAATATCAGAAGGTTTTTATCACGTTATAATTTTACTTACACCACACCCGGTACCTTTGAACCAAAGGACAGCGTCATAGCAGCATGAGGACAGAATATAGAATATACACGTGAGGACATTTGCTTCTTTTCTGATTCTTTGTCTCACCCAGATTTGGAGGCGCATTTAAAAAACTGCCATGTCTATCATGGCAAGGCATCCTAATTCCCACTTTACAAATGAGGAAACAGACTGAGAAGTGTGAAGTCTCCCAGGAGCCTGATGAGGCCACGCTTATTAGGCCAGCAACCTTGGGGTTTCAAACCTGGGTCCTCAGCATCATAGATCGACGCTCTGTCCATTGCACCACCCCCAGCCTGGCAGGGACCGGTGTGATCGATAGTATGACTTCATGAAACACACTGCGCCATTGGCACACAACTGTGTCCTCTTGCCAGGGCTTTACATTCTAAGGTCAACAAATAAGTCAAGGTTAGGCACCGACAAGTTGTTCTTCACAATGTCTTCAGTCATCTCTGAGACCGGAGCCCACCATGAAAGGTGTGGGATCTGAAACCAATTCTAAAAAGACAAGTCTTCTCTCCCTCCTTACTCTGGGGCAAACTTTCATTGAGTAGAGTGGTGGGATTTTTGTTCATTGTTTTTAAAAATAGCTCTCCCTTCCTGTCAAGTGCATATGGTTGAATTTCTGTAATTAAGTGCACATATACTGTAGTCCACTTTTCTAATATTCTACAAAAACTGTGGTGAAAGTTAGTAAGGTGAGACAGAGTACCTTTGTAAATCACCACTTCTCTTTCCCATACTAACACTGATAACATGGATTGATACCATCTCTCCTGAATTATAACTTAAGAAGGTTTGTGTTTTATGACATAAATCTGGCTCAGGGTATGTGTATGTATATGTGTGTGTGTGTTTTAAAAAAACTTCGTACATTTGTGTTGACTTCATGGGATCGAAGAGTCTTCCATTTCCAGTAACTGTGCTTTCTATCCTTTTATTATAAGTGCCCAAGAGTGTCCAGTTAGAATGTGTCACGTGTTCAGAATTACACTGTGAATTTAGAATTTGGGTCATCCGAATGAATTTTTAAAATAATTAACAATTTGTGTCAGTTGGCCATTTTCAGGGATATGCTCTCTGGATCCATTGGGTAGTTATCAAGTAAAATACTGAAAGTGTGACATCCCCACATTTGCAGGCATCACTTCCAAAGAGTCCTGGATGTTAATAAATGTCCTTTCCTGTAAGTCCTTCCTGGCAGCAAACTAGAGAAAGAGTCGCCACTGGAGCCCTGGGTGAACCCGTCGCACTGTTGAGCTAGGTGGACCGCAGCGTTGTGGCACGGATTGCGTGTCTGGGGACGTTCCAGGGTACTTCGGGGGACACTGTTCCGTGTCTGTGGCACCCATGCCACAGGTCGCCTCCACAGGACTGATTTACATTTATATTTGATTCAACATCTTTTTCCTTCCTACACCTGTTCAAAATTTAAACAATCTCGTACAGAAGTAACTGGATTCCCTCCGCCTCCCATGACCCTCCTCCCTCTGCCACCACGGATTCTGTTTTCTGCTTTTATCACAGAGAAGCTAATAATCACTAAAGGCAAATAAGTAATTAAAAGATATTGATCATTTGTTTATTTTAAAAGAATACCATTTGAGCAGCACTAGTCTGATAGAAATTTAATGTGAGCTATACATTTCATTTTTAAAATTTCTAACCGCTACATTAAAAACAGGAAAAAGAAACAGGTGTAAATAATGTAAAACCATATATTATTTAACCTAACTATATCCAAATATCATTGTTTTCTATATAAACGCGCATGAGTGAGATACTTTACATTTCTCTCTACATACTAGCTCTTTGAAGTCATGTGTGTCTATTACTGGTACACATCTGACTTTGAATCGGGCACCTTCCAGTGACCAGTTGCCACGTGTGGCAAGTGACCTCTGTATTGGAAGGGCAGCTTTAGAGTAAAGCATCAGCCAATTCTACGTTTCAGTGCAACTTATCATTTATCCCTAACACAGTGGTTTCTTTCTTTCTTCTATTTTCTACTCAGACTGACAGGGATGGAACGGTAGCTTTCTGTGGCCATGTTTCTTAAGGGTTGGGGGTGGGGAGGCGCATTCCCTGCAAGGAGAGACATTTCAGCTTCTGTTGCTCAGAAGACATTTAGTTGGGAAAACTCAGCAGCACAATCCCAGTATGTTTCCTAAAGAAGTGACTCCTGGCTGTGTGTAACTATATTGTGTACAGTTATAATTCTTAAGAGGTTTTAATCTCATCTAAGTCCGAGATGAGTTAAATAGGTAGAATCACAGTCCTAGTTCTTTAAAAATCTAAGAGCAGCTTCATTCCAGCATGGGACAGAGCCTGCTTCGTGGTTACTGGATGTTGTGATGTCCCCTGCGGGAGTAGCCCTGAGCGCTGTGCAGCCATGCCGAGCCAGTGCACCTCAGGGTGACCCGGGCCACCACACTTTCACCATTTGCTTATGCTTCTTTACCTGCTCATTTGCTTATGCTTCTATACCTGCTTGTAACAAAATAGTTAATTAATGCCTGCTATTTGGAAACTTGGAAATGCAACAGATGTATCAATTTTATTTTATTTTTTTGACAGAGACAGAGAAAGAGAGAGTCAGAGAGAGGGACAGACAGACAGGAAGGGAGAGAGAATGAGAAGCATCAACTTGTTGTTGTGGCATCTTAGTTGTTCATTGATTGCTTTCTCATATGTGCCTTGACCAGGGGGCTACAGCAGAGCGAGTGACCCTTTGCTCAAGCCAGCAACCTTGGGCTCAAGCTGGTGAGCCTTGCTCAAACCAGATGAGCTCGAGCTGGCAACCTTGTGGGTCTTGAACCTGGGTTCTCTATGTCCCAGTCCAACAATCTGTCCACTGCACCACTGCCTGGTTAGGCTGTATTAGTTTTAATAAAGGACTCCTAAGTAGGAAGGGTTTACCTTGTTACTTTGTTATTGGCTTAAATTGTTACTGATTCTTTTACATTTTAACTGGTGTTTTCTTCCCTCATAAATAGAGTTCTAGGTAGGGGAATGTTAAGGGTTAAAGGTGGAGACTTTGGCTTAACTTGGAATACTTTGAGAATTTGATTTCTATCTGTAAGGTGACACTGAGCTATTCAGTGATACATTCAATTCAATTGTTATTTCAGAGCGCTTCAGGAAGAATATAATTTTAAGCAAGAGGAGAGTTCTTGAAGAGTGTGTTTCTGTATTGGAGATAAAATAGCTTAGGAAATAGAGCTGGTATCTAGGAGGGAGGAATTTGGGGTCCTGTTGCACACTGACCTCCAGGAAGTCCCTCAACCTTGTCCTGTGTGTCCAAGGCCAGGCACCGCACACGCTCTTCCACCCCCCCCCCCTCCAGCCTTGCCCGCTGGCCACGTCTCGGCTTCTCCCAGCCAGCCGAGAGCTCCCTGCTCCCAACTCCATTGTTGAAACGAGCAGTGGCCTGTGCCACCCACGGATGGGATCGAGAAAACCTAGAAGGTTTGGATCCTTCTCACCTCCTTCAACTCTAGAAAGATCCTACAATCTGCTGAGGTTAAAAAGAAGTGAAAGCCCATTTCATGGTTTTAAAATATTCAACTTTTGTTTTCAAAGTGCTCGTTTGCTTATTCCTGTTCTGAATTAAATTTTTGACTTTTTTTTTTTTTTTTTTGTCACCACAGGAATGGATATAAAAAGACAGGTCATTTCCTCCCATCAGTTTGTCAGACAATGGCACACTATATATGCATTTGTGTGTTTTATACACCTATTTTTCTATGCAAACAAATGGAAATACATTAAGGGGAGCTGAAGTGTTCATAAGCTAGGTTAACATTCGCATTGCCCACTTTTTCTACTCTAGAAATGTCGGTTTGTTGTCTCTTTGTTATCAATTATTGATAACTGCTTAGAAGTGTATTGAATGTCCACTGAGAATTAACCATTGTGATATGCTGTCCCAAGACCTGTCCGGTACAGAATTTAGTAGCTTTCTTTCTCATCATCTCAAAAGCATGCTCTCTTCACTGGGTAGGTGTTCTCAGGGATCCAATGACTTGAGATTTCATCTATCACTAGTGGCCATGAGGGCTTCCTGCCTCGTTTCATCACCGTGGCAAAGTCCACTTAGCCATGAGGGAGAGCCGCAGCCCCTGGACCACTTCAGTGCAGCACTCAGAGCCGGGTGAGCAGCCACCCTCTGGACAAGCAGGAGGGCCAGGTCAGCCCATCTGTAAGGAACGGGTTTCCACAGCATCTCATTGATGTGTTTGGTGTTTCTAGGCTCAGGATTTTCTGTATGGAGTCATGGCTTCTGTGAACAGAGGGAGACACTATTCCATTGGAATTATATATCACCCCCAGCACAGCTGAGTGTGGCAGTGGCTTCTTGTATCCCAGACGTGAAACCAAGGTGCTTTGCAAGTTCGTTGCAGCATCTGTAGCGAAGACATGGGGCTTCTGTCTTCGCTATCTCATCAATGCATGGTGAAACTGAGAAAAAATGAGAAACTATTTCTTTGTGTATACTTAGTAGGACAACATGGCCCTGCCTAGCAGTTGTCACATCTTGAATTGACCAGTTGCTTCCTCTTTATTTCCCCCACTCTGAGTAATTTAACTCTATAAATTCTAGTTATCCACATAAGGAAAAACATGAGCCTTTTCTCCTGCCTGCTGGGGCCCCAGTGAAGTTGGATAGTTCCTTGGGGTGATAGGTGGAAACCATGGCGATGTCTACACCGCAGACATGGTGGTAGTGTGGAGGGCAGTGGTCTTCATGTTAGGCCAAAGGCAGGTTTTATAGCTCACAAAGAGAAAAGAATTATGAGCATCCTAAACATCATCAGATCCATCCACATTATTTGAAAGATGGAAGAAAAAATTGTTAAGCTAAGAGTTTGGGTTCAAAGAATGGATTTAAACACTTTCTAAAGGTTGTTTTTTTAGATTTTGCTGCATTTTCATTGGTTGAGCAGCACTTAGAACTTGTGGAGCAATAGTGACTTTGTTTTTTGTTTTTGTTTTTTGTTTTCTGAAGTTGGAAACAGGGAGGCAGTCAGACAGACTCCTGCATGCGCCCGACCGGGGTCCACCCGGCAGGCCCATCAGGGGGCGATGCTCTGCCCATCTGGGGCGTTGCTTTGTCGCAACCAGAGCCATTCTAGTGCCTGAGGCAGAGGCCACAGAGCCATCCTCAGCACCTAGGCCAACCTTGCTCCAATGGAGCCTCGGCTGCAGGAGGGGAAGAGAGAGACAGAGAGGAAGGAGAGGGGGAGGGGTGGAGAAGCAGATGGGCGCTTCTCCTGTGTGCCCTGGCCGGGAATCGAACCTGGGACTCCTGCACGCCAGGCCGACGCTCTACCACTGAGCCAACCGGCCAGGACCCAGTAATGACTTTGTTTGTGGGTGTGCTGACTGGCTCCCTTCTTGTTGGGAGGGGGAGGGATGCTGTCTGTCTGCTGCTTCACACTCAGAAACACACCTGCGTCCTGGGTGCAGTCTTTCTCCCCTGAGGAGTCCACTTGTATTTGCAGTTAGAACAGCCGTGCTGTTTGAAGATGACACTGATGGTCACCGAGGAGCAAAAGTGGCACCTTAGAGGGTGACCAGTACAACCAGGGTGGTGCAATGCTGTGTGCGGTGCCCAGGGCTCAGTGAGTCCCAGAGTCAGAAAAACTGGAATTCCAAGCAGGCAGTAGTTTTGCGTCAATCTGATCGTGCTGGGGGGAGGAAAGCCCATAATTACTATAATCAGAATCATGATCCATCTCTTAGAAAATGGTATGTTTAATTCAGTGGCTAGAATACTTTAACTTTGATACTTTATTCTTGTACCTTTGGAAACTAAAAACATTTTAAAATTTACTGAGACAGAAAAGAGTTAATAATATTACATTGAGAAAGATGCTATCTAGTTTTAATGTTTATTCTTTAACTCTTGTTGGGGAGGGGGCTTTGTTTCTCTGCGTTGACTGAAATTTCCCCCAGTAACACTTCCTATGTTATCTAAGGGGAGACGTTAGATCAGGGGTCCCCGAACTACAGCCTGCGGGCCGCATGCGGCCCTCTGAGGCCCTTTATCCGGCTCTGCCGCACTTCCGGAAGGGGCACCTCTTTCATTGGTGGTCAGTGGATGCACCCTGTGCTCCTGGAGTGCTGTATGTGGCAGCACCACAAAGCACGGTGTTGCTCATGTACAGTACTACTTCTGGTGACACAGGATGCACGCATCACGGCTCCAGAAGCACGTCATATCACTTGTTACAGCTAGCAGTGACAAATATGGAACCGGACATTGACCATCTCATTAGCCAAAAGCAGGCCCATAGTTCCCATTGAAATACTGGTCAGTTTGTTGATTTAAATTTATTTGTTCTTTATTTTAAATATTGTATTTGTTCCCGTTTTGTTTTTTTACTTTAAAATAAGATATGTGCAGTGTGCATAGGGATTTGTTCATAGTTTTTTTATAGTCCAGCCCTCCAATGGTCTGAGGGACAGTGAACTGGCCCCCTGTGTAAAAAGTTTGGGGACCTCTGTGTTAAATCATAGTGGGTCCCCCCAATCCCACTAAAGAATCTGTGATTGACTTGGTGTGGGTTCCGATTGTGGGTTTGGGAAGGCAGGGCGTTGTCTTATCAGAGGCCAGGGGTTCCTTGCTTCAGTTCATTCATTCTCCACATACCCCAGAGCTGCAGCGTCACCAGCCAGGAGTGCTGAGGGAAAGGCAGTGACAGTTCTGTTAAGTGACAAAGTGGGTCCTCACGCTTGAAACTGCCACAGCAGGCAACTGGCCTGTGGGTGACAGATGGGGTTTTATATACCTGGTCTTTGCCTACTTCAGTGTAAGGAATTTAATATTTGCAGTTCGAACAGATCACTTAGAATGAAAAAGAGGAAGCGTACACCTTCGTGGTCACTGGCAGAGTGCTTGCAGTCGTTGGTGACCACAAATGAGGAGTGAGTTAAAGAACTAAGTGATCTGGTGTGGCCTCCACATACTGCTCCACGTTTTCAGCCCAAGGGACAGTGTTTTGTGGAATTGCCACATTTCCAGTGTTGGAATGGCTTTTCTTTTGTGAAGTCATGGTGATAGATGGTAGATGGTTGTTTTTAATGTTTCAGTTGTGGACAACTTAAAACGTTAGCACTTCATCTTGGTTCCCAAGGTTTTTTATATTGTAGTTGAAATTTTTTAAAAATCTGTTAACTAGAGAAAAGAACTCTCCCCTAAAGTTGAGAGACCTAAATTCTTCCACCCCACTGATTGTGTACCCTAGGCACACAAAAACCTTCATTTTTCACTTGTTTTTACAGGTGTTTTAAGCACTTGGACCCATTGAGCTCTTAAAGTCCCCTCTTAACAGGGACAGCCAAAAGCATTAGGATTCATTATGACGTACCTCCTGGTCTCAGGAGAAGTCAGTGTTCACCTTAGGGGTTCAGGTCTCCGAATTAGACAATATATCCAATTCAACTCCAAAACAATTTGTGATTTAATGTAATACATCAGCATAACGCATTATTATATATTATAATTATTCCTTGCCACTTTTTATATGTAATTTTAGATAGAATCCTACAATTTGGAATGCTAACTGTATTTCCAGGCTTTGTTTGGGTTCTGAATAAGGATTCATTTTTCAAAGCAGCAAATGATTATGCCAGTTAAAGGACACACATTTTGCAGCAGTCAAAATCAATAGTTTTCTCTAGGCGAGTAGTATCACCACCAGCAAGCCTTGTTCTACTCATTAGAGGCATTTGGAAACGTCTAAGGGGCAATTTTCGTTGTGCAAAGTAGTCCTGCTCCATGAACAACTCTTCTGCCCCAGATGCCAGTATGACCTCACTGAGAAACATGAGTGAGTGTCACATTTATGACAAAATGGTGGACTAAGAGCAGAACCTGATTTGATTATTATATAAATTTATATTAACTGCATAAATACTGTTTATCGACATCCTTATAAAATACTGAAGATAAGGCCCTGGCCGGTTGGCTCAGTGGTAGAGCATTGGCCTGGCGTGCAGAAGTCCCGGGTTCGATTCCTGGCCAGGGTACACAGGAGAAGCGCCCATCTGCTTCTCTACTCCTCCCCCTCTCTTTTCTCTCTGTCTCTCTCTTCCCCTCCTGCAGCGAGGTTCCATTGGAGCAAAGATGGCCCAGGCACTGGGGATGGCTCCTTGGCCTCTGCCCCAGGCGCTAGAGTGGCTCTGGTCGCAACAGAGCGACGCCCCGGAGGGGCAGAGCATCGCCCCCTGGTGGGCAGAGCGTCGCCCCCTGGTGGGCATGCCGGGTGGATCCCGGTCGGGCACATGCGGGAGTCTGTCTGACTGTCTCTCCCCGTTTCCAGCTTCAGAAAATACAAAAAAAAAAAAAAAAGAGAAAATACTGAAGATAAAGGGTAGGTAGTCCTCACATGAGCCTACAGGTGAATCAGAACACTGTTCAGATGCAGTATTTTGAGATTTTGAGGTGTTTTATTTTATTTTATTTTTGTAGCTTAACATAAAGTGAAAGTGTATTTCCCATGTTTCCATCAGTCCTGGGTATATTTGGCTGATAGTTGCAAGAAATAAAAATCTTCCTTCGGTTATTAAAATAGAACCAACCACCCACTCATTTTGTTACGTTCTGTGGAATGTTTTTGAATGACAGCCTAAGTCTTTTAATTGGTTTCCCACTGATTTATAACCCCCTTGTTTTATGTTTAACATTTTATATCTCAAAATTACAACTTCCAGTTCCATTTTTATACTGTGCCATTTAAACAGAGCGAAAAACATTTTTAAAAATTAGTAAAAAGCATGTTCCATTCAGAAACCCAAGGGTCATTCATTTGCAATGTCTCTACATCTCTGGGTGCTGGTGCTTCTTGTCTGTCTTCCCAAGTATCTCCACTGGATTCATGTAAGTCCTGTCTGCATTCCCGACATGAGCTGTGTTGCTCATCTCCTGGTATTGGACCCAGGCTGGCTCAGTTCCGAGTTCACCGTCCGCACTTCAGTCCCAGTGCGATGCTTCTCGTCCATTTGCGCCGTGGCTTCTCTCTTCCTTTGTCATAAACTTAGATGAAAAAGTTCCTTGGAATTCTACTCACTGGACCACAGAGAGGCCAGGCAGGGAGCATCCTCCTAGAGTTTTTGTTCCAACCAAACCAAGGGTCAAGTTTCACTGTCATTTAATCATTATACATGTTTACCATCCACTGTTCACTTATTCAGAACTCATGTCCACTTGTTGGTGTGTGACACCCAGCCCAGCTTTGCGTGTCAAAACAGAAGCGGAACCTGTTACTTAACTGTGCGTTTGCTTGCAAAGGCCTTGGAGGTTGATCTCCTTCGTCTGGGAAATTTCCTTTCATGGCGTATAGCTCTCCCCTGGGAACCAGGGAGCTGTGGTGGGAAATGAAACTCCCTGGTTAATTCCTTTCAGTGTGGTGTCTCGCTGTCCCAAAGAGCTGAGTTGTCTAGTGAAGAGCACTTTGCTACCGACTGGTTGTCTTTTATACGGTCTGTTTCCTAGAAAGACTTTTGAAATGTGGCGCTACAAAATGAATGGCAGTTTTCGTTTATAGTCTACCTGACCTACTGTTTTTTTTAAGTAATTGTCACTAGAATCCAGCTCAGAATGATTGTTATCTGGGTGTAGTTCTTTAGAAGACCAAAGGAATTGAAGATACTCAAGCGTCTGCCCTAAAATCACTTGTATTCTAAACAGAACACACCAGCCAGGCAGAAAAGTCAAAACCACATTAAGATTTCCTTCGCAGTAGTACATTTCTCTTCCTCTGTGATGTGTCTCCATCTCACCTGTCAGTGCTTGCACTGCCTAAGACCCCCTCATTTTTGTAACGTTGTTACCTCTCAGTTTTGTCCAATTGCTGTCAGTTTTCTTATTATTTATATGAAGTGTCAATTGCAGATGTTGTCTATGTAATGATTTCTACTCATCTGCAAGGATTGTGATGTCTTTGTAACTATTTGAAATTTTTTCATTTCTTTTTTTGTATCCTATACCATCTAGTACATGTAGCAAGTAGGAAGGAATCATTTACCTTCATTCCACTGAAGCAGAGGCTGCTGTTGTTGTAGTTGCATTTCCTGCTAGATCAAATCGAGTAACTTCTCAGGTTCTATCCTGGTGCATAGAAGGCAACTGACAGAAATATTGAATAAAATCTCCTTGATGTATTGTCGTATTCTAGATTGTTGGTGATTCCTTTTTTGTTTGGTGTTCTTTTCCTCTTACTTGTGCATATAACTGTGCTTATTATTATAACTCAGTGCACAATCATTTAAAACAATTTGTAAGTACAGATAAGCAGAACTAAAACAAAACGTTCATAAAGCAGTCATCTGGTGATAAGTACTATTCACACCCAGCTATGTATGATTCTGCTCACTTCTTTAAATTTGCATATATAAAACATGTTTTCTTGCAAAACAATGGTTTTCTATGCCACAGAATGTTTTGAACATTAAAAAATATATATTGTAACCACTACACTGCAGACATACTTCATAAATATTTATTTATCTTCATCTAGAGCATAATGTTAGTGGATGAATTGCATTATAGCGTATGTGTGTGCTATTTTTACTCAACTAATACCCTGGTGGAGGTTCTGGTTGTTTCTGTTTATTTATTATTACAAGTAGCACTGTAGTTAACTGAGTGAGTTATCTAGGCCACCTAACAAATTATCTCCCAACCTATTGATTTAAAAGAACACACATTAGTTTCTGTGGGTCAGGGGTCTGGGCGTGGCTTAGCAGAGCCCGCTGCTGCTGGCTCTTTCACAATCTGTAGTTAAGGTGGTAGCCAGGGCCAGGTCTCCTGTGAAGGCTCCTCTGGGTACACGGCCACTTCCAAGCTCATGTGACTGATGCAGAATTCACTTCCACTGGATGGAAAGGGAGCCTCATTCCTAGGTGGCTGTTAGCTGGCGGTGGCTCCCAGTACCCTGCCATGGGGGCCTCCTCAATCTGCCCGCTTGCTTCAGCAAAGCCAACTTCAGCAAGAGGAGCCCTCCTTTATCTCTGATGTGTTAAAAGAATATCATGCCTGTACTGTGCCCGGGAAGAGTCTGCCAGCCAAATAGGACTCCCAACGTCTGGAAGCCTCATCAGAGACACGCCAGCCCTCCCCTCTGCCCCATTATGTGTGTCAGAAGCAAGTCACTGGACACCAAGATGCCGGGATCACTGGGAGTCATCTCATATGCCACCTGCACGAACGACCTTATAGCTAAGCCCGGAGCACGTTCTTCCATACTTCCGAATGGTAAACCCGAGCAGTATTTCTGATGGGAGAGCAGGCACGCTTGCTGGTCGAGGGCATTGATCCCTCTGACACCCCATCGCTTTGCAGGGTTGTTCTACCTGGCATTCCCGCCATCAGCGGCCCTCCCAGAGAATCAGACAGTTCTCTGTGTAGCACCTCATTATTCCCCCAAACAGCGACAATGTTCGTTTTTAACTGTTCTTAGTGAAAACATTGCATCACTTTCAGGACCATATACATATTTACTCACAGACAGCCAGGACTACTTTTCGAATAGAGATTCTTAGGCAGTCTGCTTTAAGAGTAGTTAAAAAATGGGTAGTGCTTAGTATACTTGTTGTTTTTAAGTGGGTATTTTAAAATTCCTGAAGGGTGTCAGTGTTATCAGTTCAAAAGAGTTTGGCAACATGGAGTAGAAACCTGGCTAAGAGTGGCTTAAACAATTGAGGTCCCCCCCCCCTTCTCCTACTAAGAAGTCCTAGGAAAACCACTTCCTAGCCTCCACGGTGGCTCAGGATGGCTTAGGAGCCCTGTGCTCCGCCTTCCTCACAGGTGGCTGTCACCCTCCTAGACTAAGATCCTGCCTGCAGCTTCCGACATCACACTCTCTTCCAGGCAGAGATAAGATGAAGGCCAAAGAGCAAAAGAAAAAGAGTGGAATTTGTCCTTTTAAAGAGACTTCTCTGAGTGTCCCTTCCCTAAGGGCCACCCTATGCCTTGTAGTTATATCTCACTGGGCGGACTTGTCTCCTGGCCACTTCTACAACCTGCGGAAGGTACTTTTTTTAAGCTGGGAAACATTGCCATCCCAAATCAAGCAGGCATTTCATTGGTTTATTTTCTTGTTCCTTCCCGGTTTGTTAAAAATTGTGAATTTCTTGGTCTGAAAGACAAGAGGGATTAACTCGAGACTGGCATTGGCTAGATTGTTGTGATGATGTGTTTGGCTCGGCGTCTGGTTCTGTTGGTTTTCCTTTTTCCCGTTCATAGCAGTAGTCAGCTGCTTTCATCACTCCAGTGCTTTTAAAAGATTCATGGCCCAGTGTTTGGACAAAATTCTGATCAATGTTAGGCATGGACTTTTCGTGGGAAAAATAAGATGTGTCATAAATTCATGATGCCTGGTGTTTTGATTTTGGAATTTGAAAATAGACTTGAAATCCTACTAACATGGGAAAATAAGAACCTCATGAGTCTCTATGGCTACAAGATGGCAAAGGAGCTGTTTCCCTTCTCATCAGAGTGGGCGCTTTTAGATGGAGAATTTGTGGTAATTAAGATGTGATACAAGATAATTTTTTTAAAGGAGTTAATTCCTTTATGATTCTTTTTTCTCTTCTCTCTTCACAATATGCTGGTGGCCTTGGTCATTTTGAGTCACAAGCGTCATTGTGAACCCAGGACCCTAGAGAGTGATGGGAGAGAGAGGGGACAGGGCTGTGATGTTGTCACCAGAAAATATATATATGTTGGGGAGGGGTGAAGATGAGGCAGTGAAAATTTGCCTTGCTGTCAAAAAAAGAAAATCAGATGAATCAACCATTCTCATTGACTCCTTTGAAATACATTTTCACATTTAGACTTCTGATGATTTCATTCTGCCGCATTTAGAAGGCTGCAAGGCCAGGGCTCTGGTGGTGGAAAGCTTGGGTTAGCTCTTCCATCTCTGAACTCTGGTGGGGTTTGCGTTGTTCCTTTTCTGCATAGACGTGTCCAGGTGGCTGGCGATGTGTTGGGGACAGATCCTGATCGCTTGCTTAAGGAGGACGAAGGTGTGTCTGTGTGCATGCAGACGTGCTTGTGCGTGTACGCCCCACGTGCATAGTGTCTGAGAAGGGGGAGAGAAGAGCTGGCAGCTTTGCTGAAAAAGGTGTTCCAAGTCGTCTGGCTTCCTTGGATGTGGTCCCAGAGGCTTCCTGGCGGATGTGACACCAGGCTCCGCGTCCTTCCTCTGCACGAGGTTATCGCAGCAGTTCAAATATTTGCCACAATCTCAGCAATTACAGCATACATGCTCCACCTCTACTCAGTTACACTTACTCAGTAAAAACAAGCCTCTTCTGTTCTTCAGTTGATTTTGCTTCCCTATTTAACAACGAAAGGGGACTTACTAAAAACGTGTTCTTTTGTACAATAATACTCAGGAGTCTCATTTATTTATTGGTAATAAATCCCGGTCTTTGGGGCTAGAAGCACACGGGTTTAGATCATAAGACTTTTCTTAAAGAGAAAATGTTTAAGCAGCTTTTATTACAGGGTAGACTTTTTGCCTGATGAGGCGTGGCGGTGAGTGAGCCTGGTCCCTACCCAGTAAGGACTCTCTGTCACATCCATTGGGACAAGCTGATGGTGACCCAGCACACCTATGGATTCAGAATTGTTTATGACTTCCCAAGACCAGCCCAGTCCTCTTCCAAATAAAGTTCTGATTTTTTACATATTGTTTTCTTCACGTTAACTCCAAATAGCTTACAGGGTTGGTTCTGGCTCTGCCCTGTGGAGCAACCTGTCACCTCTCTTGTATGTGACATTTTACTCCAATACTTTTCCCCCAGACTAGAAGTCCCTGTGAGGGTTTGAAGCAGGGTCACCTAAAGCTCTGCTGTTTAGTAGTCTAAACTCTAGGAGTCCGTGACCTTACACATGCATGTCTCTGACCCATTATGCTTTCAATGTGTCATTTACCTTCCAGAAAGTGACATTTTCTCTCATTTCCCAATATTTCCAAGTACTTTTTCAGGAGCACTGCTGACCCCTCCAGCTTCTTCAAATATTCTCAATGAAATACATTTTTTGGTCTCTCTCTTACCCTGGTCCTCCTCTGATTACGCTGGATTACTAAAGACCTTTCTGACTGTTCTGTCTTAATGTTACTTTTAAAACCTGCAGCCCAGACCTGCTAAGGATGCCACATGTCAACTGATGAGTCCAAGGACACTGGGCTCTTGTGTTCATCTGGACACTGTGATTGCACTAATGCTGCCAAAAATTATGTTAAGTGCTTGAGCAGCCCCGTCTCACCGGCCTGGACACTAGTTAAGAGCATCCCTGGGGCTGCTCGGAAAGTCTGCTCCACCTGTGTTTTTGTAATTAAATCTCTCTCACTGGAAATGCAGAGAGTTTCGCTGGTCCTGGTTCATCTTGTTCTCTGAGCCCAGAGTTCCAGCTGGTTCAGGTCTTCCTGAACCTTGGTTGTCAGGGATTTCTGAGATGCACACTAGCGTGTGTCTGTGACCCAGGCAGAGGGGGAAGTGTGTAAATCGCTCTCTCCCCGCCGGGACAGGGCAGAGCCAGCGGTGCCAAGCGGGGCAACCTGTCCTCCCTAAGGAAACCGCGGTTCTGTGGTGTTTGTGGTGGCAGGTCACGCTCCAGCACTGGGATATGTACTGAAAAACATTTGTTCTTAATTGTGTTGAACAGATTGAAGTTTATGAAGGACTTAAAACTAGAGTGAATTTGAGACGATCTCTGTCACCATCCCCACCCCCCCACCGCCCCCTACCCCCCACTGCCTTGCATGCTCTGAGACATTCAAGCAGAGAACCAGGGGCAATTGAAACTAGAGGAAAACAAGCTTTAGCATGGAGGCTACAACCTAGACCTGGGTTGCCCGTCAGTACTCCAGCCCAGCACCCACCCTGGTGCGTCAGACCCCGGCGCCTCTGCTGCACCCACCCTGGTGCGTCAGACCCCGGCGCCTCTGCTGCACCCACCCTGGTGCGTCAGACCCCCCGGCGCCTCTGCTGCACCCACCCTGGTGCGTCAGACCCCCCGGCGCCTCTGCTGCACCCACCCTGGTGCGTCAGACCCCCCGGCGCCTCTGCTGCACCCACCCTGGTGCGTCAGACCCCCCGGCGCCTCTGCTGCACCCACCCTGGTGCGTCAGACCCCCGACGCCTCTGCTGCACCCACCCTGGTGCGTCAGACCCCCGGCGCCTCTGCTGCACCCACCCTGGTGCGTCAGACCCCGACGCCTCTGCTGTACCCATCCTGGTGCGTCAGACCCCCGGCGCCCCTGCTGCACCCACCCTGGTGCGTCAGACCCCGACGCCTCTGCTGTACCCACCCTGGTGCGTCAGACCCCCGGCGCCCCTGCTGCACCCACCCTGGTGCGTCAGACCCCGACGCCTCTGCTGCACCCACCCTGGTGCGTCAGACCCCGGCGCCTCTGCTGCACCCACCCTGGTGCGTCAGACCCCGACGCCTCTGCTGCACCCACCCTGGTGCGTCAGACCCCCCGGCGCCCCTGCTGCACCCACCCTGGTGCGTCAGACCCCGACGCCTCTGCTGCACCCACCCTGGTGCGTCAGACCCCCCGCGCCTCTGCTGTACCCATCCTGGTGCGTCAGACCCCCCGGCGCCCCTGCTGCACCCACCCTGGTGCGTCAGACCCCGGCGCCTCTGCTGCACCCACCCTGGTGCGTCAGACCCCCCGGCGCCCCTGCTGCACCCACCCTGGTGCGTCAGACCCCCCACGCCTCTGCTGCACCCACCCTGGCGGGCTGCACCCACCCTGGTGCGTCAGACCCCGACGCCTCTGCTGCACCCACCCTGGTGCGTCAGACCCCGGCGCCTCTGCTGCACCCACCCTGGTGCGTCAGACCCCCCAGCGTCCCTGCTGCACCCACCCTGGTGCGTCAGACCCCCCACGCCTCTGCTGCACCCACCCTGGCGGGCTGCACCCACCCTGGTGCGTCAGACCCCGACGCCTCTGCTGCACCACCCTGGTGCGTCAGACCCCGACGCCTCTGCTGCACCCACCCTGGTGCGTCAGACCCCGGCGCCTCTGCTGCACCCACCCTGGTGCGTCAGACCCCCGACGCCTCTGCTGCACCCACCCTGGTGCGTCAGACCCCCGGCGCCCCTGCTGCACCCACCCTGGTGCGTCAGATCCCCCGGCGCCTCTGCTGCACCCACCCTGGCGGGCTGCACCCACCCTGGTGCGTCAGACCCCGACGCCTCTGCTGCACCCACCCTGGTGCGTCAGACCCCGACGCCTCTGCTGCACCCATCCTGGTGCGTCAGACCCCCCCGCGCCTCTGCTGCACCCACCCTGGACGCCTCTGCTGCACCCATCCTGGCGCGTCAGACCCCTCGACGCCTCTGCTGCACCCACCCTGGACGCCTCTGCTGCACCCACCCTGGTGCGTCAGACCCCCCGGCGCCTCTGCTGCACCCACCCTGGTGCGTCAGACCCCCCGACGCCTCTGCTGCACCCACCCTGGCGCTTCAGACCCCCGGCGCCTCTGCTGCACCCACCCTGGCGCGTCAGACCCCCGGCGCCTCTGCTGCACCCACCCTGGCGCGTCAGACCCCCGGCGCCTCTGCTGTACCCACCCTGGTGCGTCAGACACACCCCCCCCCGACGCCTCTGCTGTACCCACCCTGGTGCGTCAGACCCCCCCCCACACACACCTCTGCTGTACCCACCCTGGCGCGTCAGACCCCCCCCCCACACCTCTGCTGTACCCACCCTGGCGCGTCAGACCCCCCCCCCACGCCTCTGCTGTACCCACCCTGGTGCATCAGACCCCGACGCCTCCCTCCCACTGCTTCCCGGGGCACCCCTGGCTTGAGAAGTCTCAGCACCAGCATTTATTTTTTATTTTTAATTTTATTTTTTAGAGGGAGTCAGGGAGAGAGAGACAGAGAGACAGGAACATTGAGCTGTTTCTGTACGTGCCCTGACCAGGGATTAAACTGGCAACCTCTCCGCTTCTGGACGATGCTGTAACCAACTGAGCTATCTGGCCAGGGCTTAATTTTTATATATATATATATTGATTGATTTTTAGAGAGACAGAGAAAGGAAGGGAGAGGGAGGGGAGGGTGAAGGAAAACATTCATCTGTTGTTCCACTTAGTTGTGCATTCATTGGTTGCTTCCCATGTATGCCCTGGCTAAGGGATCAAAATTTGAAACCTTGTCTTTTTGGGACAGTGCTTTACCAAATGAGCTAAACCCGCATGGGCCTCAGTGCCAGCATTTAAAGCAGCAGTTTGCAAAGTGCCACGTGTTAAAGCCAGGGCTGGTAAACTAGATGGCCCGTGGACTTAATCTGGCTCACCACCTGTTTGTGTGCATTGCTAAATGGTTGAAGGAAAAAAGTGTTTTTTAGAAAGAATGATATTTCATGACATGTGAAAATTATATGAAATTCGGCCCTGGCCGGTTGGCTCAGCGGTAGAGCGTCGGCCTGGTGTGCGGGGGACCCGGGTTCGATTCCTGGCCAGGGCACATAGGAGAAGCGCCCATTTGCTTCTCCACCCCCCACCCCCCTTCCTCTCTGTCTCTCTCTTCCCCTCCCGCAGCCGAGGCTCCATTGGAGCAAAGATGGCCCGGGCGCTGGGGATGGCTCCTTGGCCTCTGCCCCAGGCGCTAGAGTGGCTCTGGTCACGGCAGAGCGACGCCCCAGAGGGGCAGAGCATCGCCCCCTGGTGGGCAGAGCGTCGCCCCTGGTGGGCATGCCGGGTGGATCCCGGTCAGGCGCATGCGGGAGTCTGTCTGACTGTCTCTCCCCGTTTCCAGCTTCAGATAAAAATAAAAAAAATTATATGAAATTCTCATCTCAGGATGCATAATAACACTTCCCTGGAAAAGCCTGGTCCTTTTAGAAAAATTTTGCCAACCCCTGTGCTAAAGGATCACTTGCATCAGACTCACCGGGGATGCTTTTGAGACTGGATTCTTCAGTCCACCCCTGGCCACCGGAATCAGATTCTGTGGATGGGGGCTTAAAAACGTGCATTTTCGCCTCCTGTGGTTCACACCTAGGCAGACACTCAGACAAAACTCTGGTGACGAGCTCAGCAGACGGGGAAGGAAATGGCCCTGCCCTGCTTCCTCTGACCACAAGCTGTCGTTGTATCCTGTGCGCCATCTTTCTCCTGCACGCTGTGCAAAGTGTACTGATCGGTTTCTAAGCACTTCTCCAAGTCAGCTCTCTTCTAGACATTTTTCTTGGATAGTGAGAATGCTGTCACTTTCCTAGGGCTGCTCTCACAAATTAGCAAAAACCAGACCTGTGGGACTAGTGGTCCCTGGAGACATTGGATCCATGTCAAAAGGTCCTTGAAATTTGAGTCTCCTTCAAAATGTCCATGGAGGAATTTGGTCGAAATCTCATCATGAATAACAATTAAAATGAGATAAATAAAATTTCAATGAAGTTAAATGTTCATAATATTATTGAATTATGTCCCAGATAGCTTCATGTATGTTTAGACAGGACCAAATGTCCACTAATCCAAATTAGGTGACAGAACAACAGCAGGGGGGGCCTAGGGGCAGAATCAGTCCTTTGCCTCGTGTGGCGTCTGGCTGTTGGCATTTGACTGCTATCACTTCGATCTCTGCCTTCCTGGCCACGTTGCTGCCTCTTCTCTACGTCTCTTCTTTGTCGCATCTCCCTCTGCCTTTCTCCGATAGGGACACTTGCCACTGGATTTAGAGCCCACTTCTATAATCCAAGATGATCTCGTCTCGAGATCTTTAACTTAATTTCATCTGCAAAGGCCTTTTCCCACAGAAGGTTGCATTGAATTTACAGTTTGTAAGGATTAGGACATGGATATGTGATTTTAGGAATAAGGCATGTATAGCACTTACTGGACACCAAGCTTGGTTCCAAATACTTTGTATATATCAAAACTTAATTTAAACAGCAACCCTCGAGATTCGTTATCACCATTTTCCGGGTTAGGGAAACCAGTGCACTGGAGGGGTGAGGAAAGAGCAAGACAAAGGCCACCTGACTCCACTTCTACCCGGAATCTAAAGAACAAAATAAATGAAACAACAACACAGAAGCAGAGTCACAGAGGCACAGAACAGACTGATGGTTGCCAGAGGCGGGAGGGGGTGGGGGCTGGGTGAAAATGGGGAAGAGATCGAGAAGCACAGTTTGGGAGTTACAGAACAGTCCTGGGGGTGTAAAGCACAGCACGGGGAATACAGTCAATGATATTGTGATAACTACTATGGGGCCAGCTGGGCCCTAGCAACATCAGGGGAAACACTTTGTAAAGAACGTGATTGTCTGACTACTATGCTGTATGTACTCCTGAGACTAATCCAAAATAATAGTGAATATAAACTGCAATGGAAAGTTTTTAATTAACAAATATTATTAAATAATAAAACGTGTGAATTAGTTTTCAAAAAAAGAAAGAAAAAAAATGCACTCCAGCCAGGCCAACAGTGCCTGGTGTCTGGGCTCCAGACCTTCACCAGAGTGTGTGAGGACAGCAAGTGGGGAGACTAGGGCTTAAAGTGTATGCAGAATAGCACACACATGGGGAAACCGGCAGAGAAGTCCACACCTAAGAGAATTCAGTAAAACAGCTGGCCTGGACTCTTAGAAAAAGAATGTGAAATTGTGAAAGACAGAGAGAGAGAGGGAGAGAGGACGGGCAGAGAGAAGAAGGGAAGGAAGGAAAGAGCACGTGGAGAAGGGTCCAGGTGCTCCCCGAGGTCGTCCTTCAGCTTCTCTGTAGGTCTGAAGTTTGTTCAGAATAAAATGTTTGGTGGAAGAAGAATACCAAACATGGGAAAGAATATTAAGGAAAATTCTAAAAAATTTGTTATGAGGGTCACCAGCCCTGCCATTTCTGGGAGTCACTGAACAACAGTCACTGAGTATTCTGTGTGACCATAGCTAAGACAACAGTCATGGGCACAGGATCACATTGGCTTGGTGGGTGACACAGTCTGTCCGAGGACCTGGCGTAACCAAGAATTTCTCACATGATAAATCAGGAGCAAAGGGAAGAATTAATTATGGAATCATATTAGGATAGATTCTTAGCAATTTGGGGGGGGTATCAAAATCAACTTTGCTCTTCCTCTCAAACACAACTAAATTGTATTGGATAGAGACCCCAAAATGTAAATAAATATCAAAAGAAAAACAGAATTATAGCAAATGATAGTCTAACACTAGAATAAACTGAACAGATCACAAAGAAAAGAATCAGAAATTTGAACTGAATAAGACCTTATTACATTAAAAAAAATATTAAAAGACCAATTTGGAAGACAATTTGCAAGTTAATATTTTTATTATTTTTAAAGAATTCATTCAGATTGATTTAAAAAAAGAAACTCCCAAATCCCAGGAGATGTATGGCAAAGGTCAACCACAGACAGTTCACAAAGGGAAGAAAACTAGTGGACAACTGCTAACTGAATCATTGCAAATAAATTAGTTACTATTAAAACTCTATGAACACTTAAAAAAAATAACGACTTGCTCGAGAGGGTGCGGACAAGCCCCTCTCTTACCCATTGCTGGTGGCGTGTTAAAACTGTCCGCTTCTGTCAGGAAGTAAGTTAGCAGGTCTTACTATGAGTCATAAAAATCATTATACCATTGATTCAGCAATTCTATTTCACAGGTTCTGGCTTGAGTAAAGAATCCAAAATAGTGTGTAGAGTGGAAACTATGTGTGAAAACAGGTTACTCAGATTATTTATTGCAAATAACTTAAGTATTTAGCAACAATGGACTGTTTAGTGCATTTATGATACAGTGCCCAAAGGAATACTGTGCAGCTATTAAAAACAATTATGGAAATTGCATGGAAAAAAACATTTAGAAATGTGAAGTTTAAAAATGTTAAGAAATTACACGCATCATACAAATGATATTTTCAAGGCAACTTTATGAGCTACCCTTCATCGTGAGGATAAATATTCCTTCCCTTACCAAAGATTTTACCCTTCATAATATATCTTTATTTCCCCCCCCCCAAGGAAGAAAAATAATTCCATGCCATCTCCCATGTAAGGCGGCATTTATCTGTATATTAGGGCAAATTTTCATTACTTACAGTTTCACCCTAGAAATTTCCAGAAAGATAAATATTCAAACAAGTGTGTCTTTCTGTGGTTCTTGCTGTATAATTTTCTCATTTTTCCTGCACTGTCATTTTTACTACACTAGGGGTACATCGAGAAGCAGAATGAGGGAATATATTCTCCGAGAATGATGCTCATAGGACATTCAACTAAGTGGTGGTTATTATTCAGGAGTGTTACCTGCTATAGACCTGGCCCCATCTCATATGGATGATGCAGATCTACCTACACAGCCGAGCAGTGTCTGTACTGATCTGCTGTGTCAACACGGAAAAAGGACGTGTTGAAAACAACTTTATTATTATTATTATTATTTTTGTATTTTTCTGAAGCTGCAAACGGGGAGAGACAGTCAGACAGACTCCCACATGCGCCCGAGTGGGATCCACCCAGCACGCCCACCAGGGGGCGATGCTCTGCCCCTCTGGGGTGTCACTCTGTCACGACCAGAGCCACTCTAGCGCCTGGGGCAGAGGCCGAGGAGCCCTCCCCAGCGCCTGGGCCATCTTTTGCTCCAATGGAGCCTCCGCTGCGGGAGGGGAAGAGAGAGACAGAGAAGAAGGAGAAAGGGAGGAGTGGAGAAGCAGATGGGCGCTTCTCCTGTGTGCCCTGGCCAGGAATCGAACCCGGCACTTCTGCACGCCAGGCCAAAGCTCTACCACTGAGCCAACCGGCCAGGGCCCTGAAAACAACTTTATAATTTATGTTATCTTCAAGCATTTAGCTCTCCAGAAAAAAAGAAAGGAAGAAAAGGAAGCCCTGATTTATATCATTTGCTGATTTCTCTGCTGTGAATCCTCCTCCGGGGCTCATGGCAACCAACATGACATCTCTAAACATGGAGTGGAGACGGGGCGTTAACAATCACCCTGCACCGCTATGCTGTGCACTTGAAATGAATACAAACCTGTACTGAATGTAAACCGTAATAGAAAAATAAAATTTTAATAAGTCGAATTATAAAAAGCAGTCACCCCCAGAGCATGAGAGCTGGCCCAGCACAGTCCTGCCGGGGCCACACCGGACAGTGTGTGTGCGGTGCTGACCACCACCATTATCTAGTGTCCATGTCGTGCAGCCCAGTTAAAGTCCAAAAGGAAACTGTTCCTCAGCCCGGTCTCTTCCACATGCATTGTTGAAGATGTTCTGTGGACTGAAGAGATTCAGTGAGGCTCTGGAAGTAGCTGGCTCCTCCTGGAAAAGAAAAGTAAACAAGAATATAGCTGACTGTCGGCCCTGGCCGGTTGGTTCAGTGGAAGAGCGTCGGCCTGGCGTGCAGAAGTCCCAGGTTCGATTCCTGGCCAGGGCACACAGGAGAAGTGCCCATCTGCTCCTCCACCTCTCCCCCTCTCCTTCCTCTCTGTCTCTCTCTTCCCCTCCCGCAGCGAGGCTCCATTGGAGCAAAGATGGCCCGGGCGCTGGGGATGGCTCCTTGGCCTCTGCCCCAGGTGCTAGAGTGGCTCTGGTCGTGACAGAGTGATGCCCTGGAGGGGCAGAGCATTGCCCCCTGGTGGGCAGAGCGTCGCCCCCTGGTGGGAGTGCCGGGTGGATCCCGGTCGGGCACATGTGGGAGTCTGTCTGATTGTCTCTCCCCGTTTCCAGCTTCAGAAATGTCGGTGAACGGCCCTTTCTGTGATGGGCAGGACACAGTTCCTAGGAGAGCTGACAGAGGCGTGAAAACAGTGATTTACCGGTGTCCAGCTCCTGGTAGAAGCTGTCTACTTCAGCCTTGGTATTTCTTGTTGGTGGTGATTACCTAAAAGGACACATGCTAGAAAGCTTGGTTTATATAAGGTGTCTGCAGGGAGAAATCTCCAGTCGGCTTCATGCGATGGGCTCATGTCTCAGGGCGAGAGCCCCCCTCCTCGCCTCTGAGTAAATCACACTTACCCTCTGCTCATTTTCAATCTTGTTACCTGTCTCCGAAGGCTGTCCCAGAGACAGTGCTGACGCCATCCTGTAGCTGTGCCAGAGTCGCACTAACGCCTCTTCCTGCTGCGGCAGTCCAAGGGTGTCTGTGCACTGGGGTTGCTGTAGAGATTCCCAGTGAGCTTCACTGTCCAAGAAAATCTTAGAAAAGCCAGACTAGTATCTCCAGAAGCTCAAGGTGATTCGGAGACCAAGGTATTCTTTTTTATTTATTTATTACAATTATAGTTGGCATACAATATTATATTAGTTACAGATGTACAGCATCGAGATCTGACGTTTAAAACCCTTACCAAGTGATCGGTCACCCCAATAAGTCTAGTACCCACCTGGCACCAGACATAGTCTTTACAGTATTACTGACCGTATTGCTGGTGCTGCACTTCATTTATTCTTCAAGTTTGTGCTGAAAGCAAAGGACCCACTAGGAAAGGTGGTCGGATGTCTCAGCTGCAGGGGCAGTTTTTGAAAGCAGCAGAAAAGGCTCCCTGGCGAGAAGTGGGAGAAGCTCTTTGTAAACGTGGTTACGAGGGCACACCTTGGAGATACTCGCACGGTAAGGCCCACTAACCTTTTCCAAAACTTGTTGACTGAAGTGAATATTTAATATTCTTGTCTACACAGCAACAGCTCGAGTGAGCTCCTGCTGGTAAACGAGGCCCAAGCTTTGCTACAGCCGCACTAGCAGTTACTGGGCCCTTAGTGGGAGCTCACAGAATGGCCGCTGCTATTTTTATATTCTAACCAAAGAGATTAAAATCGCAACTGGAATTTTCGGCATCAGCTCTTTGAGAACAGAATGCAGGCCCATGACACAAAAGAATGTACCTTTTCACCGAAGGTATTGGCTCTCTATTACTGCAGAACAGATGGCTACAAGCTTAGCAGCATAAAGCAACCCACATATGTTATCTTGTGGTGTCTCTGTGGGTCAAGAATTTGGGTGCCGCTTAGCTGGGCCGCTGCCCGGGATCTCTTCCATGAGGCTGCGTGGCAGGTGTCACCTCTCTTTGGGTCGCTGGGCTGAGGGCCTTAGTTCCTAGCTGACTCAATTTTTTCCCACGTGGGCCTCCCCAACTCAGTAACTTCCTTCACCAAAGGCAGCAAGATGGTCTGCCCATGTCGCCTCCTAATGGCAGTGACACCCTCATCACACTTGCCATATTCTGTTGGTTACAAGCAAGTCACAGGTTCTCCCCACACACATGGTGAGGGTATTGTGTGCGGGTGTGATGAGGAGGAGGGTAAATCTTTCTGTTACACCAAAGTGTTGACTTAAATAGGACTCACCCCGGGTAAGGCTGCTGCGTAGGAGTGAGATATGTAGCTAGTGAAAAAATAATCCATTTTCTTTTTCTCTAAAGAAGAAGAAAACGAGCCTGAAAAGAAATCCCAGACTTAGATCGGCTGTTACTGTAGAGTCCGTCGAACATGTATGAAGCTCAACCTTCTAGTGAACTGCTCAGGTACCCACAGTCCCTAAATGGCCATAGGAAAAGCTGACTCCATCACCTGTGTGCCCCCAGCATCCCTACCTTGGTGACAACTCATCAGAAAGGCTAAACGCAGAGTGAATGAATGTTTCTAGAACGTGTTGTCCCATGTGGTGGAGGCAGTGTATTTACCAGTCCGGCATGTGAACTTGGAGCCAGGAACACCTGGGGCCACATCCTTGCTCTGCCCCTGTACTTGCTATGCGACCTTGGGCCAGTTACTCAAATTCTGCAAGTCTCAATATCTACATCTGGAACATAGGGATAATAATACTGTGTTTTATCTCACAATATTATTTTACAGGTAACTCACAAAGAAAAGTTGCTGTCGATTAAATGGCTGTAACTTGATGATAAGATGTCCCTTGATTTCAAACATATTAGAATGTGAACAAAATGTGTGCTCTAAAATGGATGTATTGTGCCGGTGCCTCTACCTTCTATGGTTTTTATAAAATTTGAATGAGGTAGCATACGTGAAACACCTAACAAACAGTACCTTTTCTACAATAAGAACCCAATAAGTATTAGTTATTTTATTATCATTATCAATGATGGTCTTCTTTCAAATCCTAAACAAATCATTTTTAATATCTGAAATTGAGTTGCAGGACATAGTGCCAAGTTTTGCAAAGAAGGGGTGGGATGTTGGCAAAATAGCTGTGGTTCTGTCTAAAAAGTTCACTGAGTGTGACACTTGACAAAGACCTTTTGCTGGGGAGTGTGCCTCCCACATTTTATCTCTTAAATGGAGGTAGAATAAAGGCCCAATTACAACGCATACCTCACCAGGTTGGAAGCCGGTTTACACACGGCCCCGCTGTGCCGGCCTGCTCCTGTGATGACTGCTCATTTGAGGACTGGCTGAGTGGTTTCTGCACGAAGCCCACAAGGTGTTGATACCGTTGCTCTGAAGGCACAGTTACAAGGCAGCATCAGAGAAGGGCGGGGTCTGCGTGGAGACGGTGTCTGCTACATTGGCCGGACACCTTGTCACAATATTTGTCTGTCACTCTCCTTAGCCCACCATTCTTGCTGTGCCTTGCTGGACTCTAAGCTCCGATGGGGCAGCAAAAGTGCCCGTGGCCTCCCCATTGTCTCTGTAGCGACTGGCACCAAGAAAGTTCTCTAATCTTCAGTGGTTGACTAAATGAATACTCTCTAACCTGAGGCAGAAGCCCTGGCTGGTTAGCTCAGTGGTGGAGCATTAGCCTGGCATGTGGATGTCCTGGGTTCGATTCCTGATCAGGGCACATAGGAAAAGTCGCCATCTGCTTCTCCAGCCTTCCCCCTTCTCTCTCTCTCTCTCTCTTTCTCTCTCTCACTCTCTTGCAACCATGGCTTGATTGGTTCCAGTGCATCAGCCCCAGGCACTGAGGGTGGCCCTGTGGAACCTCAGCCTCAGGTGCTAAAACGAGCTCGGTTGTAGTGTGGCCCCAGATGGGCAGAGCGTCGGCCCCAGACAGGGGTCACCAAGGGGATCCCAGTCAGGGTGCATGCAGGAGTCTGTCTCTCCATCTCCCCTCCTCTCACTTGGAAAAGAAGGGGGAAAAAATTTAATCTGAGGCAGAGAAGTGAATTATATATACAGATACCAAACTTCATCAATACTGAAGTTAAATCCATGTGATGTTGACTAGAAATGGTGACTCAGTGGGTGTTTGTCAGAATCATGCTTTACGGGCACTGTTAAGAAGGCGTGTTCTTTACCCGAATCCGAGGTCCTCGGACACAGGGACTATGCGAGCTGGAGGAGCAGCAGGCACACTGGCCCTCAGCTACCCCCTGCTGTGAGGGGTCCTGGAATCGCCTTCTCTCAGCACTCACGTCTGGCTTTCTTACCTGAACCCATTCCGTTATGTTGTTTCTTGTTTTATTTGCTTTGGGTTTCAGAAGAGCTGAAGTTGACTGGATACGACTCCGGCTCTGGTAGAGTAGGGCCGCCATGTAAGGACCAACCTGAGGGTCTTCTTGGTGCCGGGACCAGGGAGGGACCTGGACCAGTCTTCGTCTGCTATTATTATTGATTGTTGACTCATTTACCACAGCGGTCAGATCAAGCTCGGTGTGCTGTGGTAACAAGCAGCCCCCAAATCTCCTTGGATTTAACATTTAAATGGCAAAGGTTTATTTCTGGCTTATGCTTCATGTCCACCTAGGACATTGACCTACAAGAAATGTCAAAATTATCTCAATGTGATTGTGGGGAAAAGCACCCTGGAGGACACGAGGTGGGGGGCCCTTCAGCTTCGGGCGCAGGCAGGAGGCGCATTCTCGCTGCTGACACACACTTGGCACCAGCATGAGTGACATTGGTGGCTGATGGCTTAGGGTATCTGTGTCAAGGTCTCTGCCCCGACACTTTTCCTCCTGGTGAAGATCCTGATATTCCCACACACCGGAGTGTTTCTCCCTCGGTCTGAAGCACAGGGCAGGAGGCCTGGCCATTCAGCCTGTGTATTCTGTCCACTCCGCAGGCAGTGTTGGGGGTAACCTTTCCCAGGAGCTGCCCCATGTTTGGGTGGCGGACAGTCCCAGCTAAGTTTGAAATTTCAAAACATCCTGCTGTTTCCATAGAAAATTGTTTCACTGCTTCCGTCTTTACAAAATAACCTTTTAAAAGGTTGGATACATTTTACTTATAGAATTGGGGGTGGAGGAAGGGAAGTGCTCTTGAGAGCTGTAGCCAGGTCTGACTGCTTTGGAAGAAGGAGTGACATTTGACGCAGAAATGCATCAATGGGGAAGGCCACGGCCTCATGGCATGTTTGTTTGTTTTTTTGGGTTCAGCACTAGAATCCAACCAGTTTTTCTTGTCCCTTTATTTATTTATTTTTTCTTTTTTTGGTGAGTGGCAGAAAGCCCAGAAATATAAGTTAGCATGCCAAGAGATGGCTCTAAATATAGTGCTGAGTGGGCTGGAAGATTGTTTGCTCATGAATGCAACTGGTGTGCACGGCACTCCCGGCTGCCCTGCCGTGGGGAGGGCACGCTGGGACCCGCCAGCCTCTGCCCCGGGCATTCCACGGGAGACACAGAACCGGGAGCCTGGGCAGGTGTGTGGAGACACTCGCGTCTTCAGCCAAGATACGCGGATGAAACCGTCAGTACCTGGCTGGCTGCTGTTCCTCTGTAGATTTAGGAATGGAATGAACTGCGTAACAACGTCCGGCTTAGAGACCAGAAGGAAAGCCTTGTGCACATGCCTCGTTTAAACACAGGGTGTTTATAAGAGGTAGCAAAAAAAAGAAAGAAAAAGGCTGCTTCGCCTATTTGCTTGGACATTTGGGAGGACGCTGCTGGTTCCTGTGCACCGGCAGCTCTGGGTCCTGGCTGCTTTCCCCCGTTCTCCGGGGCAGCTTTGTATCTTTCCTACCCGCTCGCTCTTGACACAGTTGAAAGGATTCAAGCCTACTAATCTAGTAGGATTAGTAAAACTGGCTTGAAAACACAAACTTTAAAAGGTTGTCTTTCCATTTGCTCCAAAAGCAGAGCAGGCCAGCACCTAAAGAGCTTGGCTCCAAAATACCTACCCATCTCTAGCCCTGAGCAATTGAATAAAACCTCTTTTATTTAATAATAAATTTCCATGTTTGGCTAGCAGATCAGATTGCCCCAAGGGGATGGAGAGATCTGGTTTGATCATTGTTTGGGTCCAGTTCCTTGCTAAAGCTTGACTTTATCTCACTTTTTTTTTTTTTTAATCTTGGAAATAGGCATTAAATGACAGCTTTGCTGATAAACGTTGATTTGGTTTTTACAGTAAAAGCCCAAAGAAATGCTGTCAGGTGGCCAGTGCCAGTTACTTAATGAGGTCAGCTACGTAGGATATCTTCGCATGGAACAATTAATGTCCACGTGCAGTGGGGGTCCGAAACCCAGAACCTCTTCACCATCAATAACATTGACTCAATAGCAAAGGAGCAAGTGAGGAGCTCAGATCCAGAGCTTCCTAGCTGACAGAGAGCCATTGGAGGGAGAACAAGCTAGTGATCTCACACTGACTATCGGCCCTCAACCATCGTGGTCCCTGGTGATTGTGGTACGGAAGGACCACACATTAGCAATCCAGTGACTTCCCAAATCCTCGCATGTACTATATTTCTTCATGTATAAGACACTCCCATGTATAAGACGCACCTTAATTTGGGGACCCGAAATTTGAAAAAAAAAGTATTACATAAAGTTATTGAACTCAAGTGTTATTCATCACTAGCTGTACCCAGCCACGCGTTGCTGTGGCTCAGTCTGGTTAAATGGAAAAGAAAGAAAAGAGAAAGCGCATGTTTCTAATATGTTTAATGTCACAATGCTTGTGGGTATACAATATTTTTTGTTGTTCCATTGTCTGTGCAGATATAGAGATTGTCTGGTTTGCCAATTCTAGAACACGCAACATATAATTGTCCATATGAGAAGCAATCTGTGTGTAGATCTAAAGCGCACAATTCTAAAGACTGGCCTTGAGCTTTGTTGATGGTGATTACAAATGCCAATCGAATTGGGAATTGCAATCTTTTAAATTGAAATGGCATATCCATTGGAATCATAGGAATACGAGGAATGGGGACATCTTCACCTTAGAAAGGTCCTGTCAAGATTGTTGCTTCTATGATGTTGCTCATTAATTTTTTACAGCACACAGACCCAAACACTTCATGTTTTACCATGAAATCCATCAGCGATTTCAGCTTCTCTCTGAAAACACGTGCTGTGATCTCATGCCTATCCATCGGCGATTGGCCAGGAAGTAAGAGCTGTTATATATCGTCCCAAGCTGGATTGCATGTGAATGTAATGAATAGGTCTGGACGCCCATAGTGACAAACATACGCAATTGCATCCTGAGCATACTCATGCATATGACGTGGACTGCCTGTATATGAAGATGGCAAAATCGTTAGTCTTCCAATGTTAGTTGTATTACCGTCATTTACAACTGCATCTTGCAAATGAATGTATTCTTCAGAGCGAAGCTTGGTCTGATTCAAACAGATGAATATCAAATGTTCTGTTTCGATTTTTGCATACATATCTATGATGTATTGGTGAAACAATTGACAGCATTTCAAAATGTGATTGTCTTCATTCTCTCGAATCATTAATCGGTATGAATAATAGTTCATTGCACTGCATTTCATATTTGTTTCTTCGCCACTGACTGGATTTATCATCTTAACGTTGAAGTGATATCCATCAGCACCATCCCAAGAAATGATTGGATATTGCAGGGCATAGCATCGATGAGTTTCTGCAAGTTTTGTCAATTGATTGTTTCTCTAATGAAGAACAATATCTCTAGATTGGAATTGATCTCCGACTATAACAATTGTCACTTTGTCTATAGTTGGAGCATTGAATCTTTGCACATGTTCTCCAGCAGCCGTTTTGTCAGCATGAATAACAATCTTGTGTGTATCAAATGGCATCATGTCAATTACTGTTTTGAACAAACACACTAAATTGTTTTTTTCGTGAAGAAGCTCTTGCAGTTGGGAAATGATGGACCTTTTTATGCTGGTACAAATTCCGCAGTGTGCATTGAATTCAACATTGCCATCACCAATGAAATACATTTGTAGGAATTTATGTTGGAATGGAAGCAGGGAGCTGGCTTTATGATAAATTTGTCCTTTCACTTTGAAAGTTGGCATGAATTGAGCTGTTACGATTTCTGCGCCAAACGATGTCATTTGGAAGCATGAGTTCTATTTCCTGATGTTAGATAGGAAATGCTTTGATTCGGCGGTATATCCGGCAAGCAAGGTTTTTAATGGCTCTGGCAGTTCTCCAAGTTGAGGCCGTTTAATTTTTCCAGCAGCGCAACACATTCCTTTTGTTTCTCCATTAAATTTCAGAGCCTTGCAATAAGGACACACTTCAGTCATAGTGCCGATGAGAACATGCCAGCTCCAACTATAATCATCAGCTAGGTTGTACCAGAATGCAAGGCGATTGTAATCGCGTGATTGCTGAGCATGGAGTCGTGTTTAACACTGATCTGCTGTTTCTCGTTGAAGTCTTTCAGCCACTCTCAGCCTGTCATGTTCATTATGTTGAGAATGAAGCAGATCTGAAGCTGCAGAACACAATCACTGTGCTCGCAACCATGCGTCCTCAAGTCTGGCTGCATGAAAATGGATTGTAAATCGGAAACATTGTAATGGAATTGTAAAATATTTAGGACAGCATGTGTTGCTTTTACGTCCAACAGATGGAGCTGGTTTTTTTAAAAAAGCATGTTTTTACCTGTCACAGGTGTGACATCTATATCTATATAATAGTACATGTATAGAAAAGAGCACGTATTCGAATGCAATGTTGAATCAAAATTTCAAAGCAATCGGTGAAGAACTTCTGGAGATTTAAGATTTTGAACAAACGAACATTTACATTTTTATTTATATAGATAAAATTCATATAATTCTTCATCAGTGCAAAAAAGTGGGACATGCAAGTAAAAAAAATCTACAACCACTGTATAAGATGCACCCAGTTTTTAGACCCCAATTTTTTTGAAAAAGGGTGTATCTTATGCATGGGGAGATACGGTTAGAGGCCATGGATCAGGAAAAGGTGAGGGGGAGATAAGGACCAGTCATTCATTCATGTTCTTACATAAACTTCTATTTTACTCATTAGGATATCTTTCGTGCATATTTGGAAATAGGTCAGGTATGTGGGAAACAAATTGTAACCCCTGAAATAGCACCTACCTCATAATTAGCAGTCAATAAAATTGTCCACTGAAAATCAAACATTCCACCCAGGGACAGTTGTAGGTATCCACGCAGACTCACAAAACCCTTTAGGACCCACAGGTTGGAAACCAAGATGCAGTATGTGTCTGGGTCTCTTTATAGGATCCTTGTCTTGCCACTATAAACAAAGACTAGTGTAGCAGCAGCTGCTGACCCCAACTCCTCCTTTGGTCAGAGCAGGGCACCCTGACCGTTAGAAGCAGCTTGCCACCCACTTCCCTCTGCAGTGACATCATCATGTGATTGCCAGCTGAACATTTAAAAATATACTCAGCTTTGCCTGACCAGGTGGTGGTGCAGTAGATAGAGTATTGGACTGAGATGCAGAAGAGCCAGGTTTGAAACCCCAAGATCACTGGCTTGAGCACAGGGCTTGAGCACGCGCTCACCAGCTTGAGCGCGGGGTCACTGGCTTGAGCATCTATGGTCACTGGCTTGAGCTCAGATGTCACTGGCTTGAGGCCAAAGGTCTCTGGCTTGAAGCCCAAGGTTGCTGACTTGAGCAAGGGGTCGGCTCGGTCTGCCGTAGCCCCCCGGTCAAGGCACATATGAGAAAGCAATCAGTGAACAACTAAGGTGCCACAATAAAGAACTGATGCTTCTCATCTCTCTCCCTTCCTGTCTGTCCCTATCTGTCCCTCTCTCTGACTCTCTGTCTCTGAAAAAAAAAAAAAAAAAAAATTCCTCCGCTTTGCCACTGCACAGATGGCTCTGGGTATTAAGGTTCTAGTGGCGAAAGAGGAGTGACACTTTTCTCCTTAACGTTCTTCTGTTAAAATGAAGTCAGTCACCTGTGTTGCAAGAAGAAATATTTTTTTCCATGCAGAATTGATTAGAGCTCTTTGTGTATAAGCACATTTTACTTTTCCTAAATTGATCTTCGTGCAAAAAGACTTGTCTTCAGAACAGGGACTCTGGGACGTCCTCAGAGATTTCACTGAACTCAGAGCTGTGCCGTCCAGAGCAGTGGCCCGGCACTCGTGTGGCTGAGGAGCAGTTGAGATGAGGCTTGTTGGCAGGGACACGCACTCTAAGTTTGAAGTGCCCTGTGAGTTTGGAAGACTTTGTATGGGAAAAAGGACAGGAACTGCCACATTCATAGTGTTCATATGGATTACATGTTGAGATGATAATATTTTCATATGTTGTATTAAATAAAATACATTATTAAAATTCATTTCTTTTTTTTTTTTTTTTAACGTGGCTACAAGAAAATTCCGAACAACACATGTGGCCTGCCTGGTATTTCCCTGGGACTGTGCTGCCACAGAATGTAAGAGATTTCATGCCTCTGAGTCAGTGAGAGTGACCGATAGTCCCCGGCCCCCAATTCCACAGTAGGGGACATTCTCTGCCTCTTCCAGGAGTAGACTGGATTAATCTGAAGCACCCCGAGGAGTCACTCCCTGTGCCTGGGAGGGTGTTGAGGATGAACAGAGGGTGTATCTCCGCTGAGTGGGAACAGTGCCCGAACTGCCAGCCTCAACTCCCTTGTCTGCCCACGAGTTCTTGATGGGCTTCAGGGATGGCTGAGTAGAAGCTTCCAGGGCACTGCACTAAATTCACAGCACAGTTAAGGTGGGTCTGTCAGAACAAACACCTTTCACTGATTGACCCAGTGCAGGTGAGGGAGCAATTCAGGCTGGACAGATTCAGCTCTAAAATCAGCTCTGGCAAAGCTGGAAGGAGGAAGGGGGGAGGGTGTCCATCCCTGGACCCGGTACTGACGCCACATGGGTTGGGTCACAGGTGCCCACCTTTGCAGCTCTCCACAGGGACAGTTTCCTCAGAAGATATTTACTGAATGCTAACTACACATCTTTTCCTCCCTCCATCCGTCCCTTCTTCTCTCTTCTTTCCTTCTTAACTTCCTGCCAAAAGTTGGCGTCTTTTCTGACTCTGAGCCAGGCCCCCCCTGCCCAAATGAGCCCTCCTCTTTCCCCAGCCTCCTCTGGTTCTCTCCCCTCCCCACCGGAAACCCAGGGGCTTTTTTTCCTGCTACTTCCTGCACCGTTCCAGTCCTGTGCCATCTCCACCAACAAGACACGGACTGTAGGCAGTGGTTTAAGAAAGAGAAAGGTGCTGCTGCTGCATTGGTTTGGGCCCACGGTTCTGGGCAGACCTGGTGAGATCTCCGGGGCAGCTTGCTAACCCTGAGTCAGCAGTCTGGTCACTACGCGTATCATGCACTGATGCCAGAGCGGGCAGGACTGGGCGGCTGCCCCTACCCCCATGCCATGGGCACCTTCTGCTGTTAGCCAGCTTGTCCTTTCCATGGAGTAAAGACCTTGCTCATTCTTATTTCATCACCCACACCTGCCCCGCCCACATGAGAGGGCTCCTGGGGTGTGTCCCGCTTGCGGGCAGGGCGCCATTCGACTTCATTTCCGGGTATATACTTGCTGTTTCTGGAAGGGGCCTCTCTATATCACAGCTTCTCTTTCCCAACAATCCAGAAAACATCTCCAGCATCTGACTGTTAGATGTTGTAGCATCCACCGGGTACGAGATCAAATGTCGGAGACTTTCAGGAGTTAAGATGTTACTTTATTGGCCAGTTTAACCTGCGCAGGGGCGAACTCCCGAGATGTCCGGAGACACCGTGCCCACAAGGAGCTGCAAATGGGAGCCGCGCCTGGAGCTTACAGCCAAGCCCTTATATATCCTAAGTGAGCAAGCATAGACAGAAGCAGATGTGGCAATTTAGCTATTGGCTAGGGAGGTCACACGCAGCATAGCAACAGGGGCCGGCATAGCAACAGGGGCCGGTTTTAGCTTAGTGGCGAATTTCAAACCTAAACTTCTGATAAGGGTCTCTGACCTTCTTTGTTCCCAGCCTCACAGGAGCCATATCAGCACTTACTGTTCCTGCAATAGTTACACTCTTTGGCAGCTCCAGTACTCCCTGAATCTAACAACGTATGTTTCCAAAGGTAGATTATAACATGTGCTTAAACCCCTGCCATGAACAGGCGTATCTCTCTGTGTGACAACTCTGCCACCAACCAAGAGGAAGATGAGTACTTTGAACATTTTTATTTCAAAGTCTACCTAAGTGGTTCAAGGTTCGTGTTCAGAGTGGTTTCTGTCACAGTCGCTGATGCAGTCAGAAGGCAGTGCACTAAGGTGAAATGTGGCTAGTGACATTCTGCATCTAAGTCCATGTCCATGCCACACTATTTGGAAAGAGGGATTTCCTAAGTCCTTGTCTCTGGACCCCCTTCCTACTTCCATTTTTTCCCCCAGACATTTGTGTAGCATGGGGGAAAAAACAAAGTGGCGAGTGCAAACACAAGCTGTCTGGCAGAGTCAGTGGTTTCGTACCACTTTGCAGTTTGGGGTGTCTACAGCATAAACTGTATTTAAGTCTCATAAACAAAACCTTTCAATTAAACTGCAAAGAATTATTAAGTGCTCAATGAGCTCCAGAGATCTGGAACCTTGGTTGTTCCAAAAGTCTGTCCCATGGGCGTAGGCCACAGCGAGGTACCACACACAGACTGTGAGTTTAGCAGACCCCAGAAACCGGGCTGGAAGTCAGAGCTGGCCCTGTGTGCCTAGGCACCAGGAGGTCAGTGTCTTCAGGCAGAATAAACCAGATGTGCTGGGATTGAGAAGACAGGTGGAATGCCCAGACTAAGCACAGCTGTCAGGAAGACAACATATTGTCGGAGTTTGAATTGGATTCAGGACAACCCAACATCTTTCCACTTTAATACTGTTGCCTTAAAATGGAAAGAAGGCTGCTTTACATTATATAGGACTTTATGGGACTGATGAGTGCTTTCCCCATTCCATTCTCATCACATCTTCCTCACTGTCCGCTGAACTTGCCTACATTGTCCAATGCCCTATTGGACATGCAAAGAACAGGAGACATGGGATCTGTATGTGATTCTTATGCTCCCCACTCAGCACAGTGCCCAGCATGCCACAGCTGCTGCGTTGAATGAGGGAGGTGGAAACTGAGCTCTAGAAACCTTAATGTCTCGCCCAAGGCACTGGATTGTCAATCTCATGAAAGTAAAGACATGGACTGTCTTATTCAAGATGATAATCTGCTCCCACCCCCACCCCACCCCCCAGAAAGATAACCCTCAATGCCTAGAAAAGTGCTTGGCACAGACTAGATGCTTAAAGTCTTTGAATGAATGAATATAACAGGTGAATTGTACAGCCAGGACATACTCTTTTTATTATGTGCAAAGATCTGAAAGGGGGTCAAAAATATTATTTCATAAGCTCTCACCCCATGCGTGGCTCTGTGTGAACCACTTACATGTACGTGATCTCATTAATCTCCATGACATCCTTGGCACAGTCTTGTAGGAGGTTATATTTCTCTCGGGTAAATACCTACAAGTCTAGAGTAGATGCTTGTTTAATTTGATAAGAAACTGTCAAACAGTTTTCCAAAGAGATTGCACTGGTTTTGCAATCCTCACAACAGTCCTCAGAAAGCCTGAGTTGCACTAGGAAATTAAATCTCCTCTATCCCCTGACAGAAATATATTTAATCAGCCAAGAGTGCTTGAGACGGTTTTGATGTTTTCCTTATCTTTCCGAAGGGCCTGCTTTTTCCTGTGGTGTACACACCGTCTGTCTTTCACATCTGCTGGGCTCTGAGCACCCTTTCCACTTCACTTGGAAGTGCAGTGTCTTTTATTTTTTTAGACTGTAACCTGACATGGAATTTGGCCACGCTGAAGTATATGGACTAGAGTTCTGGGAGGTGGAAGCACTCCCAAAATTAGAAAGAGGGATGGCAAAGTAATTTTGTATTGAATGAATTTGGCATGTAACATGGTATACATTTAAGGTGTGCTTTGATACATTTGCTTATCAAATTTAAGCCCATCCTGTTTAAATGTGTTACTTTGATGCATTTATATATTATAATTGCCCCTGTGGCAATATTTATCACATTATATCATTACAGTTCAGTAGCATTGTCTATATTCATTAGACTGTGCTTTAGATTTCCATGGCTTATTTACTACTGATTGAAAGTTGTACCCTGCAAAGTAATTTTTTTTAGTACACATTAAATTAATAATCACACACAAGCACACACTCTCTATTCACCAACAAACAGAATTCTTATTTTTAAAATAGCCATATCAGCTATGACCATAAAAAATAAAAAAAATGAGATGCAAGAATTATCTTATGAATACATATGTTTTCTCTCTTATTACAAGGCATTAAAAAAAACAAGTATGTAGAAACAATTAGAAAGGAATTTATAGGAAGGCTAATACTATAATTATGTTAGCTTTTCTCAAATTAATCTGTAGATCAATACAGTTCTAAATAAGATCACAACTTTTGGGGGCAAAATAAGATTATCCAAAATTTATTATGAAAAAAACAAAGGTTGAAATACCCCAAGAAATAATGGTTATGTGAACATCATATTCAGGGTAATTCACAGGAGTAATGTTACATTGCTTGCCCTGGATTCTAATTATATGTATGTTAATTGTATTATTGTGCTTTAAAATCTTTTGGGCATTGGACATGTTTATTTTGTTTTAGTACTATTTAAATGTGCTTTTCTCATCTACAACTGTAAAGAAATTTGTAATGACTAATTTCTACACTAATTTCCAATATCTGGAAAAATTCATTTCTTAAGTTTCTTTAGAACTCAATTTAGAGCTCCATTTTCCCCTTACACCATCTTAATGGCTGACCCTCTGAAATGGTCTGGATCTTATGAATTTATAACTCTGGGATGTACACCTCTGTAGGCTCAGGGCTGTCTGTCTGAAAACTTTATTCATAGAAATTTCATCTTCAAAGTTTTTCCACAACGTTTTAAATCACTGCTTTTCGGTGAGTTCTGACTGGCAATAAAAATAGTCATATACTGATTTGATATGGTGAAAAGGTGATGCAAAATTTACAATAATACAGTCTAACCTGAAACAGTGTCCACAGATTATAAATATGATGGTCTGTATTTTTGATAGCCATGTGGCCTACAGTGAGAGAATTCACATCTCGTTGTATAACCTCTGGATAAAGGTCATCAAACCATAAACCCACACATATTGATTCAGTTTCCCCGCTTCTTTTAGACTAGGAGCACTATCTCTGCATAGTCTAAAATAATCTGCTTAGGTCCTTCCTAGGGATATGTGTACTATGATTTTTTTAAATTAATTTTGATGTGGTAACATTGATAAAATTGTCTTCTGTCACCTTCTAAATGGTTTTCTTTGTGCCCCTCCCCTCCCCCAACCCCCTCCCTCTCCTCCCCCCCACCCTGTAACCCCAACACTGTTGTCCATGTCTCTGAGTCTCACTTTTATGTCCCACCTATGTATGGAATCATATAGATCTTAGTTCTTTCTGATTTACTTATTTTGCTCAGTATAATGTTATCAAGGCCCATCCATGTTGTTGTAAAAGATTCGATGTCATCATTTCTTATGGCTGAGTAGTATTCCATAGTATATATGTACCAAAGCTTTTTAATCCACTCGTCCTCTGATGGACACTTGGGCTGTTTCCAGATCTTTGCTATTATGAACAATGCTGCCAGAAACATGGGGGTGCATTTCTTCTTTTTAAACAGTGCTATGGTATCCTTGGGGTATATTCCTAACAGTGGTATAGCTGGGTCAAAAGGCAGTTTGATTTTTAATTTCTTGAGGAATCTCCATACTGTTTTCCACAATGGCTGCACCAGTCTGCATTCCCACCAGCAGTGCAGGAGGGTTCCCTTTTCTCCACATCCTCGCCAGCACTTATTCTGTGTTGTTTTATTGATGAGCGCCATTCTGACTGGTGTGAGGTGATATCTCATTGTGGTTTTAATTTGCATTTCTCTAATGATTAGTGATGTTGAGCATTTTTTCATATGCCTATTGGCCATCTGTGTGTCTCTTTGGAGAAGTGTCTATTCATTTCTTTTGCCCGTATTTTGATTGGATTGTTTGTCTTCCTGGTATTAAGTTTTACAAGTTCTTTATAAATTTTGGTTATTAACCCTTTATCAGACACATTGTCAAATATATTCTCCCATTGTGTAGTTTGTCTTTTTATTCTGTTCTTATTGTCTTTAGCTGTGCAGAAGCTTTTTAGCTTGATAAAGTCCCATTTGTTTATCCTGTCTTTTATTTCACTTGCCTGTGGAGACAAATCAGCAAATATATTGCTGCGAGAGATGTCAGAGAGCTTACTGCTTATGTATGTTTTCTTCTAAGATGCTTATGGTTTCACGGCTTACATTTAAGTCTTTTATCCATTTTGAGTTTATTTTTGTGATTGGTGTAAGTTGGTGGTCTAGTTTCATTTTTTTGCAGGTAGCTGTCCAATTTTCCCAACACCATTTGTTGAAGGGGCTGTCTTTACTCCAATGTATGTTCTTATCTCCTTTGTCAAATATCAGTTGTCGATAAATGTGTGGGTTTATTTCTGGGTTCTCAGTTCTGTTCCATTGATCTATATGCCTGTTCTTATGCCAGTACCAGGCTGTTTTGAGTACAGTGGCCTTATAATATAACTTGATATCCAGAAGTGTGATACCTCCCGCTTTATTCTTCCTTTTCAAGATTGCTGAGGCTATTTGTGTTCTCTTTGGGTTCCATATAAATTTTTGGAATATGTGTTAAGTCATTGGTATTTTAATCGGTATTGCATTGAATTTATAAATTGCTTTGGGTAATATAGACATTTTAATGATGTTTATTCTTCCTAACCATGAGCACGGTATATGCCTCCACTTGTTTGTATCTTCCTTGATTTCTTTTATTAATGTTTTATAATTTTCCGAGTACAAATCTTTAATCTCTCTGGTTAAATTTATTCCTAGGTACTTTATTTTTTTGGTTGCAATGGTAAAGGGGATTGATTCCTTAATTTCTCTTTATGACAGTTCATTGTTAGTGTATAAAAATGCCTCTGATTTCTGAGTATTGATTTTATATCCTGCCACCTTGCCGAATTCATTTATCAGGTCTAGTAGTTTTTTGACTGAGACTTTAGGGTTTTCTATATACACTATCATATCATCTGCAAATAATGATAGTTTTACTTCTTCTTTTCCAATTTGGATGCCTTTTATTTCTTTTTCTTGTCTGATTGCTGTGGCTAGGACTTCCAGAACTATGTTGAATAAGAGTGGTGAAAGAGGGCACCCCTGCCTTGTTCCTGATCTTAAGGGGATTGCTTTTAATTTTTGCCCATTGAGTATGATATTGGCTGTGGGTTTGTCATAGATGGCCTTTATCATGTTGAGGTATGTTCCCTGTATTCCCACTTTGCTGAGAGTTTTGATCATGAATGGGTGCTGGATTTATCAAATGCTCTTTCTGCATCTATTGAAATTATCATGTGGTTTTTCTCCTTCCTTTTGTTTATGTGATGAATCATATTGATTGATTTGCAAATACTGTACCAGCCTTGCCTCCCAAGAATTAATCCCACTTGATCATGGCGTATGATTTTTTTCATATATTGCTGGATCCAGTTTGCTAATATTTTGTTGAGGATTTTTGCATCTAAATTCATCAGGGATATTGGCCTATAATTTTCTTTTTTTGTGTTGTCTTTGCCTGGTTTTGAAATCAGAATTATGCTCGCCTCATAAAAGGAGCTTAGAAGTCTTCCTTCCTCTTGAATTTTTTGAAATAGCTTGAGGAGGATAGAAGTTAGTTCTTCTTTGAATATTTGGTAGAATTCATTTGTGAAGCCATCAGGCCCAGGACTTTTCTTTTTGGGGAGTTTTTTGATAGCTGTTTCAATCTCATTTGTTGTAATTGGTCTGTTTAGGTTTTCTGATTCTTCCAGATTGATTTTTGGAAGATTATATGTTTCAAGGAATTTGTCCATTTCATCTAGGTTGCCTAGTTTTTTTGGCGTACAGTTCTTCATAGTATTTTCTTACAATATTTTGTATTTCTGTTGTGTCAGTTGTTATTTCTCCACTCTCGTTTCTAATTTTATTTATTTTTTTTTAAGAGAGGAGAGGGAGAGACAGGGGGAGAGAAAGAGAGAGGAGAGACAGAGAGAGAGAAGGGGGGGGAGGAGATGAAAGCATCAACTCCCATATGTGCCTTGACCAGGCAAGCCCAGGGTTTCAAACCGGCGACCTCAGCATTTCCAAGTCAGCGCTTTATCCACTGCGCCACCACAGGTCAGGCTCTAATTTTATTTATTTGAGTCCTCTCTCTTTTTTTTTTTTGGTGAGACTGGTTAAAGGTTCATCGATCTTGTTTACCTTTTCAAAGAACCAGCTCCTGGTTTCATTGATCCTCTGTATTGTTTCTTTAGCCTCTATGTCATTTATTTCTGCTCTGATCTTTATTATTTCCTTTCTTCTACTAGCTCTGGGCTTTACTTGCTGTTCTTTTTCTAGTTCTTTTAGATGTAGGGTCAAGTTGTTTATTTGAGCTTTTTCTAGCTTCTTGAGGTATGCCTGTAATGCTATAAACTTCCCTCTCAGGACTGCTTTTGCTGTGTCCCATAAATTTTGAGTTGATGTATGCTCATTATCGTTTGTTTCTAGGAATTTTTTAATTTCTTCTTTGATCTCATTGTTAACCCATTCATTATTTAATAATGTGCTATTTAGTTTCCAAGTGTTTGAATATTTTTCAGTTTTTCTGTTGTGGTTGATTTCTAGTTTAATGCCATTGTGATCAGAGAAAGTGCTCGATATGATTTCAATCTTCTTAAATTTGTTGAGACCGCCTTTGTGCCCTAACATGTAGTCTATTCTAGAGAATGTACCATGAGCGCTTGGAAAGAATGCATATTCTGTTGTTTTAGGGTGAAAGGTTCTGAAGATATCTATTAAATCGAGTTGATCTAATATGTCCTTTAAGTCTACTGTTTCTTTGTTAATTTTCTTTCTTGAGGATCTACCTAATGATGTTAATGGAGTATTGAAATCCCCTACTATTATAGTATTGCTGTTGATCTTGCCCTTTAAGTCCATCAAAGTCTGCTTTATATATTTAGGTGCTCCTATATTAGGTGTGTAGATATTTATAACGGTTATATCTTTCTTTTGGATTGCTCCCTTTATCATTATGTAGTGACCTTCTTTATCTCTAACTGTGGTCTTTGTTTTAAAGTCCATTTTGTCTGATATAAGTATTGCTACCCCAGCTTTTTTTTCATTTCCATTTGCATGAAATATTTTTTTTCATCCTTTTATCTTCAGTCTGTGTGCATCTTTTGATTTAAGGTGTGTCTCTTGTAGACAGGATATGTATGGGTCCTGTTTTCTTATCCATGCTGCTACCCTATGTCTTTTGATCAGATCATTTAATCCATTTGCATTTAAGGTTATTATTGATATGTATTGTTTATTGCCATTTTATTCTTTAAAACTGTATTTTTCTTTTGCTATATTCTTTTTCTCCTTTGATCTGTTTACAACAGGTCCCTTAGCATTTCTTGCAGCCTTGGTTTGGTTGCAGTGAATTCCTTGAGTTTTTATTTTTGTCTGTAAAGCTTTTTATTTCTCCTTCAATTTTAAATGATAGCCTTGCTGGATAAAGTAGTCTTGGTTGTAGGCTCTTGTTCTGCATTACTTTGAATATTTCTTGCCATTCCCTTCTGGCCTCAAGTGTTTCTGTTGAGAAGTCAGAAGTCATCCTTATGGCAGCTCCTTTGTAGGTGATAGTCTTTTTTTCTCTAGCAGCTTTTAATATTTTCTCTTTATCACTTAGCTTTGGTATTTTAATTATGATGTGTCTTGGTGTTCATTTCTTTGGGTTTCTCCTTAATGGAGTTCTCTGTGCTTCCTGAACATGTGAGATGTTTTCCTGCCTTAATTGAGGGAAGTTTTCAGCTATGATATGTTTGAACACAGTCTCTATCCCTTGTTCTTTCTCTTCTTCTTCAGGAACCCCTATGATGCGGATGTTATTTCTCTTTATGTTGTCACAGAGCTCTCTTAGAGCTTCCTCAGACTTTTTGAGTCTCTTTTCTTTTTTCTGCTCTGCTTCTGTGTCTTTATTTATCGTGTCCTCTAACTCGATTCGATTCTCTGCTTCATCCATCCTGCTTTTAATTCCTTCCATCGTGTTCTTTATTTCAGATATTGTATTTGTCATTTCTGACTGATTCTTTTTTATTATTTCAATGTGCTTTTTTATATTTTCTATCTCTTTATTTAGGTGTTCGTAATGACCATCTATTCTTGTTCTAATATCTTTGAGCATCCTAACAATCGTTATTTTAAACTCTGCATCTGGTAATTTGGTTTAATCTGATTCATTTAGGTCCTTTTCTGGGGATTTCTCTTGGTTCATTTGTGTTGCATTTCTCTGCCTCCACATTTTCTCTTCATGGGAGTGGCTATGATCAGGTGCTCGGGTGCACAAGCCTTGGTTGCCTTGGCCTTTACCCCGCCCCCGTGGGTGATGTTATGCTCGGTCCTGAGGGCACTGGCGAGCACCTTTGCTCAGCTGCGGGTCTCCGCCTGTTTCCGAGCTTTTGCCCTGCCCTTGCAGGAGGAGCCCACTTGTGGAACAGCTGCTAGCCTTGGCCCTACTGGCCGGCAGGACTGCGTGCCCATGCTCAGCTCAGTAGCAGAACTCCGCCTGTTCTGGGCTTTTGGCTCCACCCCAGTGGGAGGAGCCGGCTCCCAAGTCAGACCACAAGCCTGGGTTCCACGGGCGGGGCAAGGCTGTCCTCCTGCGCCCTTACTCAAGGGCCAGTCTCCACCCTTTCCAGGGTTCCCAGCCTTCTCCCGCAGGCTGGATCACAGGCTGACGGCAGCTGAGCTTGACCGCTTTTGCGCACCTACTCCTCCCCAGCAGGCAAGACTGAGCTCACACCTGAGCCCAGTGGTGGCCAGCCGGCTTCCGCCCCTGCCAGCAGAACCACGCTTTTGTCTCCCACTGCCGCCCATCCTCTGGCAAGCCTTCAGCTGCATGGGCGTGGGCACTGTAGCTTGGACCCTAACACTCACTACTGTAGCCCCGAAAGCTCCCTCCTTCTAAGTGACTCTGCTCTGAGTGCCATGGGAGAGCTTGTTTGGCTGCTCTCCTGCTTCCCTTTGCTGGTATTGCTGTTTCCAGGGGAAATGTTCACTTCAGATTTGGGGAGTGACTCGTCCCAGGGGTTAGGGTGGCTGTCTCCCAAAATGTTTCTCCCTGTGCCTCCTAGATTACACTCTCTTCCTGCTACTCTGGTACTCTCCTCTCTCCCTGACTCCCAGAGCCCCAAGTGAGTGGTTGTGAGAGAGGTGTTCTGCGTGGTCCCTTTAAGAAGAATCCTGGGTCTGAGAAATCAGCCTCTTTCTCACAGACAGTATCCTGACTTGTTTCCAGCTAAATACTGTCCTTACACCTCTTCTGGGCTCTGAGGCTGCTGGCTGGGGCTTTGTTCCTGGGGCTCAGGACCCTTCCCCCTCTGCTAAACTCACTTCCCGCTGCGCAAGTCTCTCCCTGCTGCCGTTCACTCCAGGGAGCTGGGCAGCCCTTTCTGCATTTCCGCTTTTCCTACCAGTCTCGGTGTGGCTTCTTCAGTGTTCCTTGGTTGAAGAGTCCTCTCAGTTTAGTCCAAAGTTGGTTTTTCAAGATGATAGTTCTTAAAATTAGTTTGTAATCCACTTTGGTTCTGGGAGGTAGATGTTGGTACGTCCGCCTACTCCAGCGGCATCTTGTCTTCTGCAAAGTAATTTTTTAATGGTCACACTTATCTATAGGAGGAATCCCTCCTGTTTTGATATACATGCCTTCTAGCAAACCAGACTTTAAATTTTATAGAGTATTCTATTTGTTAGAATATTCTATAAAGGTATTCTATCGCCCTTATTTAAAACTAGGTGGAAGATCCCTTAAGTTACTAGACATTGTTCAACATACACTGTTACTTCTCTTGAAAAATGTCATTCCTACTCTTCATTAAATTTTCTTTTAGAGCATTTGTTTCTGGAACTTGGCCCTGTCAACCAAAACTAAGGAATCTTCCTCTGTGCCTGGAGAATTCCTTAAACTGAAATTTCTTTTTTTTTTTTTTCGAAGTTAGAAGCGGGGAAGCAGACAGACTCCCACATGTGCCCAACTGGGACCCACCCATCATGCCCACCAGGGGGTGATGCTCTGCCCATCTGGGGCGTTGCTCTTTGTGGCCAGAGCCATTCAGAGCCATTCTAGCACCTGAGGCGGAGGCCACGGAGCCATCCTCAGTGCCTGGGCCAACTTTGCTTCAATGGGGCCTTGGCTGCAGGAGGGGAAGAGAGAGATAGAGAGGAAGGAGAGGGGGAAGGATGGAGAAGCAAATAGGCGCTTCTCCTGTATGCCCTGGCTGGGAATCAAACCCGGGACTTCCACACACTGGGCCAACACTCTACCGCTGAGCCAACCAACCAGGGCCTGAATTTCCTCTTTTTAACGTGGCTGTCTCTAAAGGTTAACACAGTAGATAATAGCATTAGAGAGGGTAGGCGCTGGCCCTCGACAATACACTGTGACATTGCTCTGAAATCCCATAGGTCCTCAGAGAGAAGTAAAATTATTTACTTCCTTAAATATGCATTTGAGAATTTCAATTTTTTTTCTATCAAGTGTTTTGAGAGGATACCTATTAAACTATATAGTTAAAAAAAACACTAATGGAATGCTACATGACGTGTTTGTAATGGAATGAATGGGTGTCCTCGTTTAACTATTTATCCTCTAGTTTAAGTAAACCATGCGATTAGCTGCTTGGATATTGGCTATTGGTTAGCTCACGTGTGTCTTCCCCTTTCCTCTGGCCTCCCCAGTGATAAAAGGGTCAGCCCAATAGTTAAGCATATTATTTAAGCAAAGATCACCCTTTCCCAGTCTCTGTGTGTCAGTTAGTATTACTTGTGGATTGTGATAAAAATGACATGTGCTAAATTGCAGCCAGATTAGATTACGAGTGATGTAGCAGGGATGACAAGGAGATTGCTGCATGGATATTTGAAACTTTCCATGATCCGGAAGTCCCTGAGCTCTTTGCTCACTCCTAAGTGATCGTGCGCGGTGCCAGGGGAGACCGTGGTTAATGGTGTGATCAGCAGTTTGTGACGTACTTGTCTTGTATCTCCTGTGATCGAGTTATTTTCACCCAGTACCTTAGGGGAGCTTCATTAACTCTTTCATGGCCCTGGCATAGAATTCAGTGAAGAACTTCTCCTGGGTGAATTCAGTGTTCTAGAAGAGCGTCGTCCATAACGGCATATTGCGAGACACATGTGTCATGTTCAGTTTTCTAGGAGCCACATTTTAAAAAGGGAAAAGAGGCAGTGATGTTAACTTTAATAATATATTTTATCTAACCCAGCATGCTCAAAATATTGTATCAGAAGATGTGGAATTCATATTTTAAAATTATTAATGAGATCATTTTAATTCTTTTTTCAAAATAAGTCTTCAAAACCTGGTATTTCTGTTAACACTTACAACACATCTGAACTCAGACAAGGGCACATTTCAAGTCTAGAAAGATCTCCCTATTCCACAACTCAAAAGCCACTCCCATGGTTTTGTCATGAACATTCTTAACTTTTTTCTTTAACTCAGAGTGACATTTGACTATCCTTTGGTTTTAAGGTTACGAGAAAGGCAAGTTTAATCATTGGAAAAGCTATCACATGCTGAACCATCCCCTGTGCTAACACGCATGTTCCCATACTTTGTCAGCTCATTGAGTTGTCCTGTGATCCCTGTGGAGTTAGGTATCTGTTATCTCTACGTTATCCATGAGGAAACTGAGATGTGGAGAGATCGATGCACCTGTGGGAGGTCACATGGGTAGTAGGTGGCAGAGTCAAGATCTGAGTGCCAGTTTGCTGGATTCATCCCCCCCACCCCGGCTCACTGTCCTGACCTCAGGGGACTGGAAGTCCAGGTTCACTCAGCCACCAGGAGCCCTCACAGATCAGTTTATATTTATTTAGTGTGGGAAATGTGAGGATATTTACCCACTAACATCACAGAAACATCTGTGTCCTTAAGAGCTGTATGGTTTGATAAGGAGGCTTTCTCTGTGTCTCTGGCATGAATAAGGTCTGCTGACTATAGATGTAGGCAAGTGACTGGTCTCCCTCCTCCCCACTGCTCCCAGAGCCGGTGCTTTGAGTGGAGGAGAGGAAAAGCAGATGTGTCATCTGAGCCTGCTTTCCAGCTAGAAGGCTGAAGGAGGAAGATGTTTGCAGGGTAATTAATCTGAGGAGTATCATCTTGGACACAGGGCTTTGCTAAGTCTTCCATAGTTTGTTGGCACTCAGACCATATCCGGAGCTAGCCCTTACCTTTGAACTGCAGCCTTTTGTCCATCTGCACAGCAAATAAGACCAGGTCAGCAAGACTGAAGAGAGAGGACTAACGGCCTTCCTCCCACAGGTTTGCTTCTGAGTGTCCCAGTTAAGCCAGAGTGTGGGACACCCACCTGAGCCACCTGGACATCTGCCATACACAAAAGGATTGACTTTTTGCATTGGGGGGAAATGTGTTGCAAAAAAATAAAATAAAAGATTCAGAAACTGTTTACTGAACTAGCTAGCAGAGGATTGATTATATAGCCTCCTTTGAAAGGAACGAAGCAATCTTTCCCTTAAAGGAGTTTTATCAGCTAGGCAGAGAAACCACAAGATTATTCTGTTGACCTTACGGCAGCAAAACAAGCTATTTGTGGACTGCAGTCCAAAGCACAGTTAATGTTTTCTTTGGTTAACGTACTAAACTGGATTCCTTATTTTCTGTTTCTGTATCCTTTTTTCTCCATCAAGTGTCAGGACCAAAGCAACATTTACTGCCTATGCATCTAAGAGAATTATCTGCTGAAGGTACCTAGGAAAAAATAAATTACCAATTTCTTTAAATATCCTTTTTTATTGAACCAAAAGAAAGGTCTGCCTGTTTTATGCTGGAAACGGGGAGCCGTGAGCAAGAGAACCTATAATTAAGGTGGAAGTTTGTCATCTCATCCCCTTGCGTAACCCAAGGAAGGCAGCCATCGACCAGGAGCCAGGTCTCTACCGAAGGGGGTTCTGACTGTTCCGTTTTCCCATCCGGTCAGCTCACTGGCACAGTGCGGGCAGTGGCATCCTGGGCACACAGGCTTGTCCCCATCCAGTGAAACGCTGTCACTGAACTGTGGACTCTGGGTTGAATATGTTGGAAAGGAACTTGTTAGGAGAGCATGGATTTTGTGAGTGTCCCTGGAGAAGTTCACAAAGATTCTGCACCTGTTGAGGCACCGCTGATGAAATGAAAGCTGGTGTCGGGTGCACTTTGAGCTCTCGCATCTCAAACCACGCTCTCCAGACACCAGCCTCCCCCATCTCCACAGGCTCCTCCCACCTGAAAGTTCTCCAAGCCCCACAGTTGGGGGATTTTTATAAAGGCTTCAACCATACAGGTGTGATCGATTATTAACTCCATTTCCAGCCCTCCTCCGCTCTCTGCAGACTGGGATGGAGGGGCAGAAATTTCAAGCTTCTAATCATGGGTTGGTCTTTCCAGAGATCTGCCCCCATCCAGAGCCCACCTAGAGTCATGTCATGAGAATAAAAATGCTCCTATCCCAAAGGAAATTCCAAAGGATTTAGAAGCTCAGTGTCAGTGACCAGGATCAAAGACCAAATATTAGTCTTTCTCTGCCTGGCTTATTTCACTTAGCATAATAATCTCCAGGTCTATCCATGCTGCCACAAAAGGTAATATTTCCTTTTTCACACCCATGTAGTATTCCACTGTGTATATATACCACAGCTTTTTAACCCACTCGTCCACTGATGGACACTTGGACTGTTTCCAGATCTTGGCTATTGTAAACTGCTGCAGTAAAGACAAATATCATATGATCTCACTTATATGTGGAATCTAATGAACAAAGTGAACTGAGGAATGGAATAGAGGCAGAGGTGGGGTCACAGGGAGCAGATGGACAGCTGTCAGAGGCAAGGGGGATGAGGAGATGGGATCAGAGAAGGTGAAAGGATTAGTGAAATTATACATACATAACACAGAGATACAGATAACAGGACAGCAAATCCCGGAGGGGAGGAGGAAGGGAGTTAGAGGAGGGGGCAAAGGGGGTGTAAATAGGGACAGGGGGTGAGGAGTGAGAGTGTTATATTCAGTAGGACACTTGAATCCATGTAAACACAATAAATTAAAATTAATAATAAAAAGACCAAATATTAGAACAAAGGATGCTTCTTATCACTTAGAAAATCACCATTGTAGGAGCTCCATGCCAAGAGCTGTGGCCGAGACCAATCTATGTCTCTTCTATTATTTCACAGTAACTTCTTCTTATTTTTTTCCCCAGGGACAGAGAGAGAGTCAGAGAGAGGGATAGATAGGGACAGACAGGCAGGGACAGAAAGAGATGAGAAGCATCAATCATCAGTTTTTTTTGTTGCAATACCTTAGTTGTTCATTGATTGCTTTCTCATATGTGCCTTGACCGTGGGCCTTCAGCAGACCGAGTAACTCCTTGCTCAAGCCAGCGACCTTGGGTCCAAGCTGGTGAGCTTTTTGCTCAAGCCAGATGAGCCCGTGCTCAAGCTGGCGACCTCAGGGTCTTGAACCTGGGTCCTCCACATCCCATTCCGACGCTCTATCCACTGTGCCACTGCATGGTCAGGCAACAGTGAGTTCTTAATCAGTACTACTCCCCAGGCCTTTCCCCTTCCCAAGATGGGGGCGGGGTGTCTAAGGAAGTGAGAGACACCAGGCAAGGCAGGTAAGCACAGCTTTTGTGCCTGGGCGTTCTTGGTGGAAACAGCCCCCTCTTCTGTGTTCTCTTGAGTTGTTACTGAACGTTGCCATGGCGATGCAGAGCCGTCGTGTGGCCTGCAGAGCAGGGTGGCACAGCGACTAACAATATGGGCTTTGCTGCTGTCTGACCTTGGCAAATTACCCTTCTCTGCAGGCCTCAGTTTCCTCATCTGAAAAGTGTTGTGTGTATGAAGGGGGGCCAGGGAATATGCCTACTTTGAAGGTTGTAATAAAGATTAAATTAGGCAACACCTGTGTATAAAAACATTTATCATAGTTCCTAGCATACAGTAAGAGCTAAATAAATAATAATTATACTGTGATTTGATATTATTGTTATGGAGGGGTTTTTTTATATACTATTGGGCCAAGCCACTTTGAAGTCCCACACACCCCATCACTGTGGGCCTGTTTGATAGGGGAGGTGATCGGGGACTTCTTTCCTGATAAGCGCCCCTTTCCTTTCCCACAGGAGCTGATACCAGGCAGGCAATGTGTTACATTTCCCATGACGCCTTTGAATAAAATGCCATTTCCTCGGGAACAGCCAGAAATAACGAGGCTAATTTTCCCCTGTTCTCGGGCAGAGCGGCTTGCTCCCGCCACGGCCGGCCGGCATTGGAGGCTGGAAGGAGGCTGCATGATGTCACCCTGGTCACACTGCCAGGGGATGAGCTCATGGGGCAGCCTGCTGCAGCTGCGCCACCCCTCCCGGCAGCGGCGGCGGCGGCAGCGGCAGCAGAGGTGGCTGTGCGTCCTCCAGCTCCCTCCCTGTCCCCGCCCTCTCCCGCTCCCGCTCCCTCTCCCTCTCCCGGCCACCGCACCAGACAAGAGGCTGTGCCCGATAAAAGATGGAAAAAAACATGCTTGGGAAGCACAGAAAAGGCTAACTGTACATTTTAGGTATTTTGCATCAGTGAGGAATCAGCAGTCACAGCTGCTGTGGTCGCTGAGAGCCTTCTGAGCTCCAGTCGCTCTCCTTTGTCTGAGAGCAGCTTTCCCCTTTTCTGCTCAGTGTCTTGATTGGTGCCTGACACCATGGGGGCTGAGCTGACCACGGGGCCGCCACATTCTTCTCCTTATAATCTGTATTGTGAGTATAGTCACACCCCCACTAGTCTACCTGGCCGGACAGGTAATGGTTAAACACGTGGACTCAAAGAGCCAGCCAACCTCAGTCTGGGTTTCAACATAGACAGGTGAAACATGGTGAGAATTGCATCATAAAGCCTGAGTTTCCCCATCTGTAAAATGGGGATGATAAGCCTAGATCAAAAGAGGGTTGCAGACCTTAAATAAATATTTCATGGTGATTACTGAGCAAAGGGCCTGGCCCACGAATCTGAGTGATCATTAAGATATACATACAGCAAGAGAATATATATAATGTGTAGATGTAAATATATAGGTATTTTTAAATGTGAATTGGATGGAGGATGTAAATGTTTCACATAATATATACACTTTCAAGGAAATGATTTACCCATGAGAAAGGCCTGCTTGAGTTTTACCTTTTATTATAGAAATTTTCAAACATACACTGAAATAAAATCGTATACTGACCCACTGTTTTACCCTGGTAGACTCAACAGTAATCAACATTTTGGCAACTTTGGTCTGCTCCCCACCTGGTGGGCGCATTTTAAGGGCAAATCCCAGACATTATATTGTTGTACCCACAACACTTGAGTATATGCCTAAAACAGAAAAGAATTTTCATTTAACTACAGTTATTATGTTCCCTATGACATTAAAATAATTCCCTATTATCATCTAATGTCCAGCTCATATTCAAATATCTCCAATTACTCAATAATGTCTTTTACACCTTTTTTTATATAGAGAATATTTTCCAGTGCTTAGCTTTCTTTTAAAAGGGCTCTCTAAATATTTTATATGAATTCTTGCTTTTTTCAGAGCTAAATTTTAAACATTTTAAAAAGCACACATATTGAGGCCCTGGCCACTTGGCTCAGTGGTAGAGCGTTGGCCCAGTGTGTAGAAGTCCCAGGTTCGATTCCCAGCCAGGGCAACAGGAGAAGCGCCCATCTGCTTCTCCACCCTTCCCCTTATCCTTCCTTTCTATCTCTTTCTTCCCCTCCTGCAGCCAAGGCTTCATTGGAGCAGAGTTGGCCCGGGTGCTGAAGACGGCTCCATGGCCTCTGCCTCAGGTGCTAGAATAGCTCCAGCTGAAATGGAGCGACCCCCAGATGGGCAGAGCATCGCCCCCTGGTGGGCATGCTGGGTGGATCCCGGTCGGGTGCATGTGGGAGTCTGTCTGACTCCCTGCTTCTAACTTTGGAAAAATACAAAAAAAAAAAAAAAACCCAAAAAACACATATTGATATTTATGTAGTAGGAAAAAACAGATTGCTAATTTGTTTTTGTCAGTTGTTAATCTGGTTTATTTTATTTTTTTAAGTGAGAGGAGGGGAGATAATGAGACAGACTCCTGCATATTCCTTGACTGGGATCCACCCGGGAAATCTGATGCTCAATGCTCAAATCAACTGACTGAGCACCTGAAGCCAATACTTGGACTAATAGAGCTGTCCTCAGCAACCTGGGGTCAACACTTGAACCAGTCAAGTCACTGGCTGCCAGAGGGGAAGATAGAGAGAAGAGGGTGGGGGAAGAAGCAGATGGTCACTTCTCCTGGATGCCGTGACTGGGAATCAAACTTGGGAACATCCATACACTGGGCTGATGCTCTGTCCACTGAGCCAGCTGGCCAGGACCCTAAATGGTTTATTTTATTTAAATGGTATATTTTAAAGTAAGAGATTCTATGCTGGTTAGGGTGACTAAGTAACAAATATTTTTTTTTTTAATCAAAAATTTCATATCTGTGATTCAGATGGCCAGTATTTTGGTGTTCTCATTATCTACACATATGATTTAAAAAGCTTACTTAACTGTACTTGGTCACATGTAAACATTTTAATTTAACTTTTAGAAGAGAAATAATCTCTTCCCATTTAAGGACAAGCTCTGTGTGGCTCCCGGTATGTTTAGAACTCATAAAATCAGTGTTAACATTAGGTGCCCTCACGTCTTGTGTGGGTAGCCCTGCCATAATTGGCCAACCAGCTAACAGGTATCTATATGTCCATCAGTAGTAGGTCCTGTTACCTTGAAATTCTCCTGGAAGCATTTTATGGGAGCTTGTCAGATTGTCTTGGCACCAAGCTTGCTAGGCAGTCTTTCATGACTTCACTATGTAGTGGTTCCCTCTGCTGATTGTCAACCTTCATACAGTGTTTGTTATCCAATCAAAACCAACAAAAATGTGTGGAGTGCCCACTGTGCGAGAAATGGACAAAGTCACTAAAGAACAGGAAAGTGAAGAGTGTGGAGGAGCAGACCTGTGTACATGGAAAGCTAAAATACAAAACTGTACAAAAATTGTGTCAGATACTTATTGGCACAACCGTGCTGAGTAGCAAAGCACCCCACACACAGTCAGTGGCTTAAACCAGCCATTACACATTCTTGCTCCGTTGGTGGATTGGCTGGAGGTCAGGCAGTCTAGACTAGATGTGGCAGGGCTGGGATTCACACTGCACTTGGGTTCCAGTTCACTCCACGTGACTCACCCTCCTTGGGCCAGCAAGCTAGGCAGAGCGTGTCCTTCCGCAGTGATGGCTGGAGCTCCTTGAGGCCTGGACCCAGAGCTGGCCCTCCCCCATGTCTGCCCCTTCCCCAGGCTGAACAAGCCCCAGGGCGCACCCAGAGCCAATGGGTGGGGAAAGCACTCCACCTCTAGAGGAAGGAACTTCGCTGTCAGCCCCTGCAGTGAAGGGTGTGTGTTGGTACTGGGAGGAAGGAGGATGTGGACTGCCGTAGTAATATAATCAGGTTCACAGCATTGGGGGTATAATAGGGAGAGGAATTCATTCTAACTAGGGCATTGTTATTACTCGTTTGAATTTGAGATAACCTTAAAGAGTGAGTAGGACTTAAATAATTCAAGATGACAGGTTGGGCGTTCCAGGAAGAGGGCACTCCATAAAGAAAATTAGAGACAATGCTGATTTTAGTGAGGGGTTGTGGGTCTTCCAGGGTGGCTGAGGCCCTGGGGCAGGGGGTCATTGGAAGGCGGACACAGAGATCAGGCAGGCACCATTGGGCAGTTCTTCAACATTTTGGTTTCCTTTAAGAATTTGTTAAATGCTCTGAAGTTTTATACTAGAACAACGCACATAAGCACATGTGGATATTTTCACACAAGTCCAGCCTGTAAATAACATAAGGAGACAATTCTGGACTGGAATCAGTTCATGAATGGCCTTGGATGTCATGCTGGGTGGGGGGCTGACTTTCATTCAGCAGGGAATGTGGAGTCATTACAGATTTCTGATGTGAACAAGGGGAAATGTCACGGTCAGAGACAAGTTCAGCAGGATCACATAAGAGGCGGTGGGAAGACTTGATTAAAGCTGATGACCAGGAATGGAGGAGAGAGAAGCTAGAGCAGGCAAACAGACCAGCTAGCCAACTGGTAGTTACCCCAGTAACAAGACAGTAATTCGGAATGAAAGAGGATCTAAGAAGAAGGGAGAGGATTGGAATTTGCAGAAATAGAATCCAAAGAAGCAGGGTCATGTTTAGGCTAACATAGGAGGAGGGAGAGGCAGCGGCGCTATGTACATTATTTCTCAGATCTCATCACGCCCCACCCCCATGGAGCAGGTATTACTAGTTCCGTTTGTAGCCAAGAAAGCAAACACTTGAACGTTTTGCGGGCTGCAGAGTCCGTATTCCCCTTCAGCGTTGGAGTCTCCTGGGCTCACCTCTCTGTTTTTCTGTCGTGTTCTCAGTGCACAAAGAAGGAACCAATGAACAAACATGTTCCCAAGAAGTCACCGAGTGAGCGAGCTAGGCTTCTTGCATGCAGGGTGTTGTGACAGGGCAGTGGGGTAGGTGAGTCTCTTTTCACAGTTTCGAGTAACAGCCCTGCTGTTTGTGCAAGAAACGAGGGAGTGCTAGGTGGACGATCTGACAGTTCACACACATGCTTTTTTTCTCCTCAAGTTTTCTCTGCCCAGGAGGCTTTTCCATTAGCTTTTAAAAGTGTTGGAGAGGCTTTAGTTACTCCAGCTATTTAAAGAGTATGGGGTGCCTTTGCAGCTTAAAAATGGAAGTGTGATCAAGTGCAAACAGTGTTTTAACTGGCCTTTCCGAGTTTTCCCTGCGGCGGATAAACCAAACCAGCAGAGGAAGCTGCCAGTGAGTAACAGCTGGTGACAGACCCTGCCGGGTCCGGCAGTCAGGTGTTGCTCCCGACAGCACGCGCCTTCCACGAGAATCCAGTGCCACACTCCCTCATAGATAAGACTGATGAAATTGTATTCCCAGTTTGAGTAGACTCCAAGTCCTTGTTTACAGAGTTTAGGAACAGACGTACGCAATCTTAAGAATACAGAACGGAGACTAGTGCCCCCCCTCCCCCAAAAAGTAACTTTTTACTGGAATTGCTAAATTCTGAACAAAAACAATTTAAATGTCTCCTAAGGGATTCGTTGAGGTTTCATGGACATACAGTTAGACATCAGTCCAAAAACTCGTCCTGTTCGTCAAGTCCTGAGATAAGTTTTCTGTTAGCAATCAGGAGCAGTTCATGAGAACTAAGAATGGTGAGTGTTGTCTCGTAGGCTTCGGCTCCAAAGGCCAGAAGGCTAAAGAGAGATGTCTGGGTGATCCAGGGGTAAAGGGTCTCAGAGGAGCTAAGATTCCATCTGTGAGCTGGTGAATTGTTCTTAAGTGGTCGGGTTTCCTTTGTCCCTCTGCAGGGGAAGAAGTGTTCTAGAAGGCAGACAGGCTCAAGGACATGGATCTTGTTAAGTGCTGGACAGAATCCTAAAGTCTCTTGACCTATCAGCGTCAAGGTCATTGAAGTCAAACTCCCGTAATTCCAGTGTGTCATGTGACTTGGTTTAAGGATCCTGTCCCTTCTGTGTGCAATGAAAGATGAAAGAAATTAAATGACTTCCTGAGAGCCCCCCCCTCAAGGAGCTGGTGGAAGTCTCCAGTCTTCTGTGTGAGAGGCTCCCCCACACCTCTTCACCTCTGGCCCAGACTCAGTAGTTCTGAACCCAGGCTGCTCACGACAGTCTCCTGGGAAGTTTTAAAAATATCAATGGCTCAGGACCCTGCCCCTCAGAAGTTTCTATTTCGTCAGCCTAGGGTGCATCTGGGCCTTTATATCATTTTTGAAAGGTGTTCAAGGAAGTCTAAGGTGCAGAAAGGTTTGAGGAATGTAGGATTAGACCAGAAGTCGGGAACTTTTTTGGCTGAGAGAGCCATGAATGCCACATATTTTAAAATGTAATTCCATGAGAGCCATACAATGTTTAACACGAAATACAAGTAAATGTGTGCATTTTATGTAAGACCAACACTTTTAAAGTACAATAAGTCTCTGAATTCTTTTTAATAACATTGTTATGCTGTTGCTAACCAATGATGAATAAAGTACTTCTTACCATTAATGTGACTTCTGGTGCTGCATGGTTTTGCTGATGGCTTTGTAGTCTGGTTGATACGTGGTGAGGTTAAGCTTCATGCAGGCGTTGAGACTTCCATCCATTAAACGTGATTGTAGGTTGGTCTTAACATTCTTTAGATGTGAGAAAGACTGCTCACATGCATATGTAGAGCCAAACATTGTCAGTACAGCAATACTGACACGCTGCAGTATGTGGTATGTGACGGGAAGCGTGTTCCAAGTTTTGACAATCAGCTGGTCCGCATGTTGAAGTTTTTTCATTTCTCCCCAGTTGTGTTTGCTTGCCAACTCTGCTTGCTGTTGTGCAAGTCTTTCCAAATCTTCATTCAGTGACTTGCACTTAATCACCCACATGTCTCTGACAGAGACACCGAGTGTAACTCAGGTCAGTGCTGTCCACTGCACACTCGTGTGGATGGGTGATGAACTTAAAAAGACGAGTGCGCTCACGAAATTCTCCAAAGCATGCTTTGAATGACTGCAGGACATTAGATGTCAAGCCTGCCAGCTGCTGGAGATCAAGATGTTGAGCAAGGTCACTTGCTGTGCATGCATCTTTAAACTCTCCCAGTTTTTCAAAGTGTAGTAAATGACCTGTTTCAATGTCGGTGATGAAGAGTTCCAGCTTGTTTTCAAATGCAAACACTGCTTGTTGAGGGATAAGACTGTATTTCCAACACCTTGCATTTTCACATTGAGCTGGTTCAGATGTTCAGTCATGTCCACGAGATAGTAGAACTTCAGGAGCCACTCAGTGTTAGCTAACTCAGGATGCTCGACGTTTTTCATTTCAAGAAAAGTCCGGATTTTGCTCAGACAAGCCGCGAAATGGTTGAGCACCTTCCCTCTTGACAACCAACACATATTGCTGTGCAGAAGCAGACCAGGATAATTATTCCCAACTTCATCCAGCAGTGTTTTAAATGGCGATCATTTAAAGCTCGGGCAACAATAAAGTTGACCACCCGAATTACCAGCGACATCACCTCACCAAGCTGCTTGCCACACATCTGAGCACAAATCGCCTCCTGATGTAGGACGCAGTGAAACTTAGGATGGGTCTCTTTTCATGTTCACGAAGAAGTGCTATGAATCTTCTGTTTTTCCCCACCATGCGCGGAGCACCATCAGTACATACCGAAATAAGTTTATCCATCAGTAGATTTTTTTCTTTAGAGAACTCAGTGAAAGACTTGAATAAATCCTCCCCACTTGTCTCTTTCATGGGCAAAACAGCAAGACTTTCCTCACAGTGTGTCACCGACAGCATACCTTGCAATCACGCTGAACTGGGATAAATGGCTTACGTCTGCTGACTCATCCAAAGCGAGAGAAAAGAATGGTGCTGCATTTATGTCCTTCACTTGTGTTGCCTCAATTTGATTTGCCATCATGATGGTACGATTGTGAACAATTCTTGCCGACAGAGGCATGTCTTTTATTTGTTTGATTATCTTGTCTTTATCCGAAAAGTCATCAAAAAGTTCATTGGCAACATCAAGCATGAATATTTTGGCATACTCCCCATCTGTGAATGGCTTTCTCTAAAGCACCAACAAAGCTAGCCGGAATTCCAGTCACCTTGTTGGGTCCAAATACGGAGTTGCTGCTGACTAGTTTGCACTCTGCATAGTAGCTCTTGACATGCTTTCTTCCTGCTGTCCCCCGCTGGATATTTCGATGCAAATGTAGTATGGCGTGTGTCAAAGTGCCGCTTTATATTTGACTGTTTCATCGATGCAATTTTATCATTGCATATTAGACATCTGCAGAACCTGCTCTTTCCACAAAGGTGAATTCCTCTGTCCATTCCTGCTGAAAAGTACAATACTCATCTTTTTCTCTTTTAGCCATCTTCTTCTTCAAAAGGGTTTCTGCAAATAGCTAGCTGACTACTTGATTAAAAGGAGGGAAGTTTACTTCTTGACCTCACAACGACCTGTGTACATTACACATTATCCAATAAAAATTTGATATTGTCCCGGAGGACAGCTGTGATTGGCTCCAGCCACCCGCAACCATGAACATGAGCGGTAGAAAATGAATGGATTGTAATACATGAGAATGTTTTATATTTTTAACGTGTTTTTTTTTTATTAAAGATTTGTCTGCGAGCCAGATGCAGCCGTCAAAAGAGCCACATCTGGCTTGCGAGCCATAGGTTCCCGACCCCTGAATTAGACCAATCTTTCAAGCAGGTCTCTGAAAGGTGTTTGAGGAAGCACCCCTGGCCTCACCCCACCCTGAGCCCCTCTGGGGAGAGCAAACACGTCTGTTTTTCTGTTGTGTTCTCATGAACACGACATTGATTCCTGACACGTCTCAGGTAGCCTTACTGAAAACAAAGGACCAGGGCAGTTTAAAGTCCCACCTTGCGTGGGATTCATAAATTCACAGTGATCCCAGAAACACATCCTGTATTTCTGCCCCTGAGAGCAGGGGAGTGAATCGCTGTTCTGCAACACTGCCTTGTCCCCCTGTCCCATCTGCTAGACGTCAGGGCTCAAATGCATGGTATATGTTGATGGCCTGAATTTTAATGAATAATTTAATTTGATGAGTCAGACTTTTGATATTTGCAGCCAAGAAAGATGATCAACATGCATCCATAATTCTTTTTCATCTTAGAAATCACTATTGTTTCCATGGAGTACACTGAGTTGATGAATATTAAATCTGACTTCTCCTTGTGTGCGTGGAGGCACAATGGCAGAAAAGAAAGATCAGTGTGAATAGAGAGATTTTGTGCTAAACAAGATGTTTGTGCTGAAATATCATAGCCCTGGCCCTCTCGGCCTCCTGCCACTACCCCATTTATGAGACCTGTGATGGGGCCTGTTATTCACAATTGCACTTAGGAGATGGCTTATCAGTCAAATGGAAACCCGTGGTTGCTAAGAGAAACTCAATTTTGGAGCCCTTTTTTATTGAAGAAAACTGCTGATCATATATGTGAAGCCAGGGAGGAAAAGATCTAAGGCCCACCAAAGAGCTGGCCAGCAGAGATCATTAGTAGCATCCAGTAATCCCACTGGATTGCCGAGGAGCCAGAAGCTTCCGGGCGGTCAGAAGTATGTCCTCAGACCCTTAAGAGTAGTCCATGGTTCATAGATCAAGGAAATAATAAACCAAATTGAGCCCTGGCAAGTGGTTCAACAGATAAAGCAATGGCCTGTTGTGTGGATGTCCCAAGTTCTATCCCTGGTCAGGGCACACAGGAGAAACAACCATCTGCTTCTACCCTATTCCCTCTCCCCCTTCTTTACCTCTTCCCTTCCCACAGCCAGTAGCTCGATTGGTTCAAGTGTGGCCCCAGGCACTGAGGATAGCTTGACTGGTTCAAGCACATCAGCCTCAGGCACTAAAAATAACTCAGTACTTGAGCATCGGCCCCAGACGGGGTTGCATGGTGGATCCCAGTCAGAGCACATGCAGGAGTCTGTCTCATTATCTCACCTCCTCTTGCCTAAAAATAAATAAATAAGTAAACCAATTGGACAAACAAAACAAATCCCAGAACATTTGCCACTCAGATGAATTTGAAAAGTCTCAGGGGAACAAGAGAACCAGCAGAAGAGTCCAGAGTTTTGACAAGCACCAAATTTTTTCTTCTGTCACTCATACTCATAGCAAACATTCATTTTATGTACCAGGCACTATTTTTGGCTCCGGTGATACGGTGGTTTTTCATCCATATGGATGGATGATGGACTTTCATCTCGGAGGTGATAGAGGTTTGGGAAAAGGTTCCCTCTGGCGTGTCTCGTTTTCATTAGCTCCTATAGGACGTTCTCCTTTTATAATCCTCCTTTGACCCTACACAATTCCTGCAAGAGAGCAGCTTTCATGGCAAGGAAGAATGTGCATCTACATGGTGCTGCGGCTGCCGGTGAAAGAGTCTGGACTGCCGTCCCAAGGACTGTGTTATTTATCCAGGAAAATGTGTCAGCAATGCGGTCGGGCCCAGTATAACAAGTTGAAGGAGCCATTTCAGGATTGCAATATAATCTTCCAGAACCCAAAGCACAAGTCTGTTGGGTGAGGCTTGGGGCTCAGCCATCCCAGCGGCAAACCGCTCTAAGGGTACCAAAGAGGATGTTCTCCTCTGTGTCAGCACCAGATACAAGGAAGACACTGCTCAACACCCCCCATGCACCGACCTGAATCTTAGGCAGTGGTATTGAGATGTGACTGGCTTCTAAGATGACAGTGATGACATAAGCGCTACTAAAAATAAAATTACAAATAGAAGGGATGTCCCTAAATGACCTATTCCTGAAGACACTCACTGTTTGACATGATCTGTTTATTAGCTCACTTCTGTATTGTCTGTCTTCCCTGCGCCTCCTCCCTCAGGGCAGGCACCTCGTCTTGTTCACCGAAACCTAGGCCAGGTGCCTGATACCATGACTGATCTGAATAACGGATTTTATAGGTGACTCAATCCTAGAGAGACATCGGATTTCACGTCTCAAAGCTCTGAACTTCGTGAAATGACCAGCTGAACTGAGAAGGTGGCATTAAGAGCAAAAATAAAGATGAAGTCTATTGTCTGTACAAGGGCAGGGTGGAGGAGATTTGGCCTGACAGCAGCACCGATGACATAGTTAGAGGATTGAGTGGACGATAAACTCGGTGTGAGTCAGCAGTCTGAAAAGCGGATGTCCAGCATCATCCCTACCAGTGAGCCCCCATCACAGTCAATTGATTTGCAACAAGGGGGCTGATAAAATTCAAGAGTTGTCTCTTTAACGAACAGTGCTAAGACTATTAGAAGATTGATGTGCAAAAGAATAAACATAGTCTCCTTCCTCAACCATATAAAAAATTTTTTAAAAAATGGATCCAAGACCTAAGTTTAATGGGTAAAATTATAAAAACCCTTAGGAAAAAATATAGAAATAAAGTTCATGACCTTGGGTCAGGCAGTGGTTCCTTAGATATGACACCAAAAGCGCAAGTGACAGAAGGGAAAAGAGCTAAATTGGGCTTCATCAAAAGAGAGCCCACCAAATGGGAGAGAATATTTGCAAGTCGTGTATCTGACACTGGTCTAGAATGCAGAGTGTATAAAAAGTCTTACAGCTCAATAATAAAAAGGCAACTAACCCAAGGAAAGGGGGCAAAGGACTTGAACAGACATTTTTCTAAAGAAGGTTTACAAATGGCAAACAAGTACATGTGGAGGTAGTCAGCATCATTTGTCCTTAGGGCAATGCCAATCAGTGAATTCATACCCACTACAATGGCTGTTACCAAAAATATGAACAGTATCAAGTGTCAGAGAGAAATGGGAGCCTCCATTCATTACTTGGTAGAATTATTGAAAAATGGTGCAGCCACTGTGGAAAACAGTCTTTCAGTTCCTCAGAAGGTTAAACAGAGAGTGACCATGTGACTGGAGCAATTCTGCTCCTAAGAATATCCCAAGGAGAAGTGCAAATGCATGGCCACACCAAAACTGGTATGTGAATATTCATAAAAACATTTATTTGTAATAGCCCCAAAAGTAGAAACAATATAAATGTCCCTCAGCTGATGATGAATGGATAAGAAAAATGTGATTTATCCTTACGATAGAATATTAATCAGCAATAAAGAGAAATGAAATCCTGGTACATGCTATAACACGGATAAAGCTGGAAAGCACTCAAGTGCGAGAAGCCAGTCACCAAAGAGCACGTGTTGCCTGAGCCCATGCCCGGGACAGACAGATCTATGGAGTCGGGAGGTGGAGGAGCAGTTGCCAGGGGCTGGAGGCTAGGTAGTGACTGCTAATGAGCACAGGGTTTCATTCGGGGAGGATGCAAATGTTCTAGAAGTGGTGCTAGCTGCCCAACTCTGTTATCATACTGAAACCCAACAGATTGCACACTTTAAAAACATGCATTTTTTGGTGTATAAACTATAACTTAATAAAGGTGTCATTAAAATTTTAAAAAAAGAAGAGTCCCCAGAATAAGGTCCCCTTCATAGAGCACTGGTCACATAATGCCTGACATGCTGACTGCAATCCTGGGTCTGGGACAGATGTACATCTGAGCTTATCTTACCTTGGAAATCCGGACTTTAAACTGTTCGGAGCAAAACATTCAAGACATATGTGATGTTTAATCTATTTAAAATAGAAGAAGCTTTCAGGTAACAATCGAGTCCTTGAAATATGAGTGACATTTTTGTGAACAGGGGTCAGAATTGCCCTCTGTCATCGGTCCTGAAACATGGAACTCCACAAGTGAAAGGCTGCTGTGGCCTCAAGATACAGGAGAACTTGCTAACACTGAATTGTCCGGGGAAAATAGGGGGCCGCCTCTGAGCGTGGTGAGTGTCTCACCGTGAGAGCACAGGGTCAGTGTGTGTGTGGAAAGGGGGCGGTGGAAGGAGCAGAGGCTTGGATGACAGGTTGCCCTGGCTGACCTCAAGCTAGCTCTCCTATCTGTTAGTGGAGCCTATCATTTAATCCCAGGAACCTCTCCTGGGTTGTAACCCATCACTCAGGTACCATATGCCTGGGCGTGTGTGATACTTTGTCTTCTTAATGTGTTATCTTGCACACCTCACATTAACATATAACCAGTATTTTTGCTCATTTAATAGACTCGTAAAATAGCTCCTGAAATCCATCCTTACCAACCAGAAGTCAGATCATCAGCAAATCCAAAAAGTGCTTCTGTGTCTTTGTCTGGATCATTTTTTTATAGCAGTGGTCCCCAAACCCCGGGCCACGGACCAGTATCGGTCCATGGGCCATTTGGTACTAGTCCGCAGAGAAATAATAAATAACTTACATTATTTCCATTTTATTGATATTGAAGTCTGAATGATGTATTATTTTTTAAAAATGACCAGATTCTCTCTGTTACATCTGTCTAAGACTCACTCTTGATGCTTGTCTCGGTCACATGATACATTTATCCATCCCACCCTAAAGGCCGGTCCATGAAAATATTTTCTGACATTAAACTGGTCCGTGGCCCAAAAAAGGTCGGGGACCACTGATTTATAGAATGGTCCAAAGCTGCAGTTTCACAGGAACTCGCTGGTTGACATGTCTCCATCTAGAGAAGAGCCCCTTCATTCCCACCCTTTCTTTCTGTCTGTAAACTGGTTACTAAAGGCGCCTTTAAAGACTAAAGGGGTCGTCTTCTGTGCCCTGCCTGCCACAGCCTGAGCTGGTCAGAGCTATGCAGGGTCTAACCTTTAAGATTCCATAGCTGCATCAGTCATGGGGTGGAGGGCTGGATCCACACGCATATGTTTGTCCTCAAAGTGTCATAATAGTTGAGTCTGGTGTGATTTGCTTTTGCAGAAGTCATGTCATTCTTCTTTCACCAACATAAAGGGTAAAATCATCTGAGCCTACGCCACTGGCGGGAAACTTGCTTGTGAAACAGTTGTGCTGGTGTTCGCCCTTTAGCTCTGAGCACTTATGCCATTGAGGCTCATAGGTTCTCCCTCAGGTTTCTTTAAAACAGTGTTGAACCTGCCAGAGGCTATAAGTCAATTTCAAGGAATCCATCCACCACTGGAGTAGTATACAAATCTGTGTGCAGGGACAGACACAGAGTGTACACCCGTGTGCCACTCACAGGATATTCTCAGGCCTTACTGTCTATGAGCAGAACACGCTGGTCCCAGTATCCATGCAGCTGTCACTGTTTTCTGCTCTTCGCATCCCTTGCCACTGCTACCATCAGAACTGTCCCTGTCCTCGTTCCAGTTGCTGCTTAGAGGTCGTCCCTGTCACTGGCAGACCAGGACGTGCACAGCTGGGGAGGCAGTTCAGACTGGGGCTGACAGACAGCAGGAACCACCCTGGCTGTTGTCAGGAGGGGTGCACTGGCCCAGCCCAGGAGCTGGGGAGCCAGCCTTGCAGAGAGGTGAGCCTGGCTCTCCCTGCTGTCGGACTGGCCCAGCTCTTCCACTGGGCATGTCCCTCATCTCCAGCTTTCCGTAAACCTCACGTGCATGCCTGGCCCTGTTCACTTGCCTAACTATTGCCAACCTCTTTCCCTAGCATACTGGGTTAAAGCCCTATCTTATCTCCAGCGGCTTTTTCAAAATGTCAGAGACGCAGAGTGGCTTAAACATCAGACATTTATTTCTCACAGTTCTGGAAGATCAAGGTGCCGACTGATTGGGTTCTTGTTGAGGGCTCTCTTCTTGGCTGGCAGGTGGCTGCCTTCTGGTCTGGTGTCTCCTCTTCTTCATAGAAGGGCGCCAATCCCATCAAGGGGGCCCCACCCTCATGACCTCATCGAAACCTAATTACCTCCCAATACCGTTGCACTGGGGGGAATTCGTTCTTCACGTACGAATTCTGGAAAGATGCAAATGTTCAGTCCAAACAAACATACTGTGGTGTCCAGTTGCCTGGGTGGGAATCCAACCTCCACCACTTACTTTGCATTACTTCTCTGCCCTCAGTTTCCTCATCCCTGAAACTGGGACCTCTAATAGTGTTCACCACCTGGACTTTTTATGAGGATCAACTGAGTTCACAAAAGGTCATAGCTAGAGCAGTGGCTGGCGTGTAGTGAACGCTGCGTTCATGTTAACCAGGATGACCTAGGAGGACTATAACACACTGGAGTTATAATAAAGGTAAGTCTCGGGCAAATACTAGAGTGGTCTTCAAATAATCCTAGAGACAGGAAGTCCTGCTCTCCAAGGATGCAGCACACCAGGGCTGCTGGAGGGAGTCAAGCCCCTCTACCCACCCTGGGACTCCTCTAACAGGCCGATGGCTCAGGATACCCTATCACTTAGCCTCTGAGAACTGCGTAGAAGTCCTTCCTGTCCATTGCTTGCTCTCCACAGGTGTCAGACCTGCCTGGGGGCACGCAGGCTCTTCTGACCCTCTGGGCTCCCACCCCTCTATCCTTCCCAGACATCTTTCCCAGTAAGTCACTTAGGGAACTGATCTTGTCTCAGTGGCTGTCAGCTTCTTGGAAGACTCAGACACAACAGCTATTACTTCCTCTCTCAACTTCTAAAAGTTTCACCTGCCTACACGTGGAAGAAGGTGCTTACGGCTGTCTGTGTAGAAATGGCAGACTGAGCAAGAAAAGTCCTGTGCATGGAGTTAGTGACGTGTCATACTGAAAAAGGCTTTTTTCCTTCATAATTTTTTAGTCATGTTTACGGGGCTCATTTTCTTATCAAATTTCAAGTAAATCCTGATTCTGTGGTTCATACGCTTGTCAATTCTGTACGATAAGCTCAATGGTTCAAGTACGTAGAAAGGCAAATTTATAATGATTCAAAAAAGAAAGAAGACAGGTAACACTGAACTGTTGACTAATAGAAGTCTGTTTGCTTTAGAAATATTTAGAACTTATTAATAGCACAGGATTGAAAGCTATATTGAATGGGTAATTCCACCACAGTTCAATCAACCTGCTGTTAGGGTAACTGCACCTATAAATCTTGACTACCCTATTGTGACAATCTAAATGAGTCAAAAATTGCCAGCAGAGGTGCAAATTATTATTTATACCTGAGAGCTCTCCAGTCATTTCTAGTAATACTTTGTACATTAAATATTAATTCCAGTATCCCGGGCTTCTAAAGCCATTTATATTGTTTGCAGAAGAAACGCGAAATAGCTCCAACACTTTGCTTTCCCCGGACCGTAGACGTCTCCTGGCTGCAGCCAACGCCCTGTTTGGCATTACCGACCAGAATCCATCCACCTCTTATTACAGGAAACTGGATATGCCCTGGCGAGTGGGCACCAGGTCGTGTCACTGATCTGCCGATATGCCCTGCAGGAACCTTTGCATGGTGCTCCTGACGCTATCAGTTTCTCCCGCCTAGTCCTCGGGGGAAGTCACGTCCCTTGTGCCCAGGGCAGACACCGCTCCAGGGGCAGTTGCTCAGCCCTTGGCTGTTCAGTGTCTGGGTTTAATTTCGTACCGCTTAGATCATACTGCTGTGCACATACCTCAGAATGATAGACCTACCGTTGTCCACGACAAGATACCTCACTGATGGTTTGAATTGATCCCTCAACAAATCAGAGCTGTATGAATTGATGGACACATATGCCACTAACGTGGTGAAAATGTACCCAAAGAACCCAGACAACCGAGCAGTCATGCTGTGTGTGAGGGTGCTCCCGTGGGCACATGGACGCCCGCACTCCGGTCCCAGGGACGGGACTTCCAAGGCCTCATGTCGGCCTCGTGCAGGTTGTGGAGTGAGGAATTCTGCACAGAGCAATGTTTTGCCTGTAGTAGATTGTTGAATTGAAGCTTGCTTTGAATTATGTAAGAGATTTGCTTTGAATATTGTAAGAGATTATTTTCAATAAAAGCCAGCTCCAGTAATCTAATTACCACAGTCCTCACCTCAGGAACAAGGACCATGGTCTGGCTTATTGACCTGAAACAATCAATTTAAAATGGGGAGAAACTAGTTCACTTCTACCTCGTGAAACTAAAGATAAATGTCTCTGTCATAAGAGCAAATGTCATATGTACCATATGAAACTGCCACTTTTGTGCTTAAAGAGTAGTGAGTATCGGCAATTTCATGTGGTTCAACCTAATGGTATCAAACAGGTCTTGATGTAGAGGTTAGAATTTGAGTAAATGAGCTGAATAAAATTTAATCATTCACAACATTTTAAGTACATTAAGAATTTGATTTAAAGAAAATCCATTTAGTTCAAATTCTATTGAAAGTTTCCTTTTGAAAGCAAAACACTTTTTTTTAAGACAAATTTAACAGGGTGACATAGATCAACTAGAGTACATAGGTTTAGAGAAAAAATTTCCACATCATTTGGACAGTTAATTATGTTGTATACCCATCACCCAAAGTCAAATCATCCTCCATCACCTTATATATTTGTTTTTAAATATGAGTAATAATAGGCCTATAATTTAATCTGTGTTGTCAACTTGGGCATTTATATGCTATGCTCGCATTAATGTAGAATCACCCATGTTGCCCTGGCCGGTTGGCTCAGTGGTAGAGCGTCAGCCTGGCGTGCGGGGGACCCGGGTTCGATTCCCGGCCAGGGCACATAGGAGAAGCGCCCATTTGCTTCTCCACCCCCCTCCTCCTTCCTCTCTGTCTCTCTCTTCCCCTCCCGCAGCCGAGGCTCCATTGGAGCAAAGATGGCTTGGGCGCTGGGGATGGCTCCTTGGCCTCTGCCCCAGGCACTAGAGTGGCTCTGGTGGCGGCAGAGTGACCCCCCGGAGGGGCAGAGCATCGCCCCCTGGTGGGCAGAGCTTCGCCCCTGGTGGGCGTGCCGGGTGGATCCCGGTCGGGCGCATGCGGGAGTCTGTCTGACTGTCTCTCCCCGTTTCCAGCTTCAGAAAAATACAAAAAAAAAAAAAAAAAAAAGAATCACCCATGTCTATGAAAAAAATTATTTTCATTATAAGATGGTTTTAAATGAATACAGAAAAAATATATATTCAAGAGCAGACTGCATTTAGTTTACAAATATAGTTGAATTATAGAAGATGACAACTATGTCTCAAATTTAAAATAAGGGTGTAGAGATGATCGTGCAAACAGCATCAGTGTGTGGTCTGAAGAGCCCCTTGGGCTGCCGGAATTAAGCAGGCCTGGCTGGCTGGCTGAGTGCCCTTAAGAGGCATCGGTAAAATGGGGTGATAATATCAACCCACAGTGGCAATTTATACAGTGTTTATGAAGCATCCAGCATTGGGTATGATCAGTAAATATTAGCTTTTATTACAAAGAAAATGCAGCTTTGGGGGAAAAAACAATGACATCTTTTAAAGCCAAATCTGGAACGTAAGCTGCTTTAAAAGGGATTAATTCAGTCTACCCCATACACCAGTTCGTCCCCTCTTCAGAGCACAAGATGGGGCGGGGAGGGTGCATCCATCCTATGCAGGCGGAGCCAGAAGTGGCTGACACCTGCAAGCAGGCCCGGGACAGCTCAGACCTGAAATAAACCAGCACTTAACAAACATAATGAAAGCCTCCAGCGGCCCCGCAGCCTAAAGCATGAGCATGAATGGCTGGTAGCTAATGTCCCTGTGCGGCTGGGGCGGCAGCTTCGGGACGGTGGGCCTCGCTCTCCGAGCAGGGGCCCCAGCGCCTCAGAGACTGCCTGTCCCTGGGCTTACACCCTCTCTCACTGCAGGGCAGCCTGTCCGGCTGGCTCAGTGGGGAACAACAGGAGTCCTCTCTCTCTCTGCAGAAACACTGAGGTAAAATGGCTACAACTCCAAGTCCACACTTAGGTCTGTTGCCAACATAACAATGTTACTATTTCAGGAAAAGGAAGCTGTAGAAATAAGTACAACAGTCTTTTTTTAACCTTTTTTTTAATCTAGTGACAAAAATCACCTTATTTTTCTTTAATTGGCAAACCAGATAACACTGGACTTGTCTTTCCCCAAGTGCCCACATGAAACCACTCTTACCACCATAAATGTGGCTGACAGCCTTTTCCTTAATGAGCACCTAAGTGGCTCTGAGGCCTCCGAGCAATGAGGTGGCCAACCCCACCTGTGAGTCTGCAGTGACCCGACGGAGCACAAATGTGGGCGCTGTAGATGCGATTCTGGTTGCAGTGTTCTCCCTGAGAACACCTGCGAGGCTTAGCAGGTGGACCATTAACCTGTACCACCTGCTGACTCGGGCCCTCCCACCCGGCCCCCACCCGCACACACGGCCTGTCTGCCTGACGCGTGCCCCAGGACTTGGGGCTGACACGGCCGAGCTTTCCCGCATGGTCTGACCACTGCTTTGGCCACTGCCGAGGCACAGTGAGATGCTTCATGGGGTGGAGACATCAGCAAGCCGTGGTCAACCAAATCACAGGCTGGCCCCCATGCAGGACACAGGGTCTGGGACACGGTCCCCTCAGGCTCCCTTCATGTCCCTCTCCATGCACAGAGCACACACAGGTCCCCACAGGCCCACACACACAGATACATACGGGATACAGGCTGATACATACTCACACAGATGTGCACTCAGATACTCAGACACACAGACATGCACAGACTCACACAGGACGTCATCTCACTCACACACATGCACCACCACAAGAACCAGATTGTGCCCCCTGGTCTACCATTGCCTGGTACCTAAGGTTCATCTCCAAAGGGCACTCCCATGCGAACAGAAGCCCCCATGTTGGGAGAGAACTGCATGGACTATGACCGGCCCGTCACTGCCAGGAGACCGTGCTGGTGCAGTCAGAAGTGCCAGACCTACAACGGACTTCTGTGCGTCTGGGCAAGCGCACAACGCTTCCCTGAGCAGCACTGCACAGCCCGCCCACAGCAAGGATCCGGCTAATCACCCAGAACTGTTTTCAGGGGACTTGGAACTTATTATTTTATGATGTTACCGCTGCCATTGCAGAGTCCCCCGATGGGTCTGAGAGCCTTTGTGAATACAGACTCTGGAACAAAATCAGTTTGGCATAGAGATGCTAACATTTGTTAGGGCCAGTAAAATATATTATGAATAATTTATTGAGTAAGTCATAAAGTAAACCAATGGGATGACATCAAACTAAAATGTTTGTGAACATTTGGCCCAGCCCACTTCATCTAATCATCCCCAGCTCACCCTTTTGGGGGTTTTCATGTTATTTCAGCTATAAACACTTTAGTAGGCACAGTTTAGGTTTTTAACCCAAGATTAGTTACTGAAATGAGAGTTTGAGTAAAGAATGGTGATGATAATAATTACTGTGTATTAAGTGTTTAGTATATGCCAAATATATATATATATATATATATATATATATATATATAATTTTATTCTTCAAAAACCCTATGAGGTCAGTATTATTGTCATTCCCATTTTATAAATGAGGAGTATGAAGCTTTGCAAAACTATGAGATTTGCCTAAAATCACTCAGCTAATAAATGCGGTTGCTGGCAATGACTCTCAATCCATCTGCCAGATGTTGTTGGGGCTGAGTGGAGAAAAATGATGAACTTATTGGATACCTTCAATATATCTCCAAGGGTCATAATATCAGGTAAAAATAATGGTTGTAATTTATGTGCCATAATACTGGATGGCTATTAGGGGGGAGAAATGCTGATGGGAAGGCTGGTTGATGCCTGAGCAAGGAAGAGGCAGAGAACATTACTGCTCTGCTGACCCCTGAGGGACCAGGGGCTTCTGCATGAGGGTGAAGGTAGACGGTCTCCTAGGGCACCAGGATGAGGGACCCAATGGAAACAGGATGAGCTTAGGGGAGAACCCAGGTTCAGTAAAAGGGGGGAGGTGAGGATGTGGGAGGGGCTATCCCAATAGCATGTGGGACCACGTAGCCAGAATGACAAGGGCCAGGAGAGAAATCCACGGTGGTAGGACTGGGAGGAGAGAGCAGTGAGTGAGAGAAAGAGGAACAGACTGAATGTTATCTTTTCAAGCGAGTGGACATCAAAGCACTTGTCTTGTTCCATGGTACCCAACATGCAGTCCGCGGGCTGGTGTTGGTGTATGGACTGTCATCAGCCCACGGCGCGCAGAGGGACAGAGAGGATGCAGCCACGTAGACGTCGCATAGCAATATGACATTGCCAAGATTTCCGTGGACCAATTTTTCTTGTATTTTACAAGCGTGCTGACCCACGACAGGTTTGAAATTTCATTCAAATGATCCTTCACCACAGGTGGCTTCAGAAGCCCGGGTCTGTGTAGCCTTATGTGTTACAAGGTGTTTGCTCTGTTTTCCACATCTCATGTGATCCAAGTCACTGGACACATTATTGCAATAGGTAGCTTTCCTAATCCTTTCTATAGTCTTAAAAGAAACAACACCTAAAATGAATTTGGGGGCATGAACAGTGACCACGTTTGTGACAAGATTCCTCTAGAAAGGAAACAGTGTTTCTGCTTAAACCACATTTAGTTCACTGGAACCTGTTTGCCAAACTCTTAGTGAAAGCATTCTCAAATTCCAAGATTGGGGATGGTTACTGTGGCCTTTCCAGTAGAAGGGGTTTTACTCTCAGACGTTATTCCTTGTTTCAGGATTACCACAAGTTTGAAAAGTAATTGAACTTAGTCTAGACAGCAGACTGTGGTTGTTGCTAAGGAACTGGCTTAGTGCTTATCTAAGGAATGTATTCTTCATTTTCATTTCCATTGGTTACTGCAGCAGTGGAGGTGCAGATAATGTCTTTTTCGGCTCTCCGGGGTGTAAAACATTTCTCTCTTAGCTGGCGGATTAGCAGGAGGGCCTGTGTGTGTACACACCCTCCAAGCAGATGGCATTCAGGCATGGAGTGACTCAAAAGAAGAAAAAGCTTCTTGTGACATAAACAATAGCTGGCCTTGTAAGCCGTAGCTACGGATGGGCGCTCCGGCCAGACCAGCAGCGCCCACCTGTGTACAGCCCTGGGCCTGTGGTGTGTCTTCCACCACCGTACACGCTCCTGATTGCCTCTTCCTGTTGCCGATGATATCATCCTGCTCCCCACAGCCACGGTCGCCAGGCAGGCAGTTCCACAGATAAAAGATCAGTTGTCAAATCCAAGAAACTCGTTTTCCACTGGCAGCCAGAGTGAGCTGTTTGAAAAGCAAATCTGATAGCACCACACCAATCTGACCTTACCTCTTGGAAGCCCAGTCCTCTTGAGACAGATCAGTGCTCCCCAGGGCCCAGAAGATAAGGATGAAAGCCCTGAGTGACCTCTGAGGACGCTCAGGGCCTGTCCCCTATCCAAGTGCATGGCACGCCGTGCTGAGCCCTCTGCCTCTTTCCAGGGCAGACTGGCCCGTGCACGGGCACTGCCCGCCCAGAGCCCCTCCTGGCCCTCAGCTGGGGAAGGCCAGGCTCACTTCCAGCCTCCCTTAGCCAGGGGCCTAAGAGGTCTTAAAGTCCATACCCTCTTCCTGGCCTTTGTAACATCCATATGTTTACATTTTTGTGTGTGTTTGACTGATTTCTGGTTCTCCAACACACGACATCTCAGGAGGATGAGACCCGCCAGTTTTCTTTGAGCCTCTGTTTCCAGTATGCAGAAGAACCCCTCGCACAGAGCATATCCTCTATGAGTGAGGGTTGAAAGCAGGAACATGAAATCCAGGCGCATTTCATGCTTTGGCTATTGTGACCATGATCTCATGAGCTGGATCCTGGCCATAGCTCTGCCATGAAGCCCAGCAATGGATGCAGCAGCTGCTTCTCCAAGGGCCAGTTGTCACCTCTGATAGAGCAACTCCTATGAAGTTGAAACTCTTTGGTTCTTTATGAAAAACCACACCACCAACAGTACCCCAGCCCCTAGGAAAAAAAACAACACCTGCTAGTGCTGGTGCCCCATGAAAAAGAGCAAGGAGAGTCATAAACTATGCTCCTCTTAAAACAAGGGTACATGCCTGGGGCAGATTTATGAATGTGGAGGTTAGAAGCTCACATCTGTGGAACCCTGGCTGTGGGTGAGGCTTTACTGGTGCTCATGTGTGTCTTCCCAGTGTATCATCTCAATAAACCTATTTTTATCCTCCTTTTGCAGATGAAGAAACAGAGACTTAGAGAGGTTAAGTAATTTCCCCAAGGTCACACAGCAAGTCACAGCAGAGAGTGGATTTCTAGCTACATGTTGTAACTCATTCCAGAGCCTGCACTCTCTTTTCCCCCAGAGACACGTCCTTCGCTGGTATCAAGGGACTCCTATGTCCATAGACTCAGTACCGCCTGTTCGTAGAGGAGCAGATGTCTCATAGTCCTAGTACTTTGGGGTTGAATTATGATTCAACTAAAAATAACCACACAGCCCACCTTCAGTTTTCTCCCTTTCCATTCCTGTTTGCATTTTGACCCATTTCTAAAATTCAGGTTGATCATCTCTTCCCTCTCTCTCTCTGTCTCCTGGGTTCATGAACATCCAGTGGCTCTCTCTGAGTATACAAACATGAGAAACCACTTAGCCTGGCGTAGGAGGCCGGGAGCCGGCCTGGGCTTCCTCCTCGTCTCCCATGACAGCCTCCAACCAGGACTCCTAAGCTGTTTGCAAGCCCAGGACTGGCCCGCTTCCTTGCCTGAAATGTGGTTCTCCCATCTGAAAATCCTATTCGCTCATCAAAGCCAAGTCAACCTGAGGGGCAAAGCACGTGTAGAATGACAATGAACATGACTTTTTTTTAAAACTTACTGTAAATATTAAGTTCCATAGTGCTCAACCAGGTCTGGGAGGAAAGATTATTTGGAAAAGACCTCAGCCTGTTGTAAATGTGTGATTGGGAAGGTCTTCAACAGTAGATTCCAATTCTATTTCCAATGAGAAGAAAACATTCACTCTCATCTGGAATAAGTTGTATTTCTTTTTTTTTTCTCAACAACCCTAAATCTACCAGAAGCTTTCTGCAACAGCTTTCTCAAAGTGTAACAAAGTCTGCTTTGTGTATCATCTCTCTTGCATTTAATTATAAGGATTTGAATTTGCAGAACCAATTAATCGGTAATTAGCACTCTACCAAAAGAAATTAAACAAAGATAAAAAAGCAGAAACAAAAACACAATTCAGCACAAGGCTAAATCATCCAGTAATGTCTCAGGCAGCCTGACCAAAAACACTTCCTAACAAGTACACGTTAACCGAGTAGTGAGTGGAGTGGGCCTTGGGTGTCTGTCATGGTCGGCGTCAGTAACCAGCAATGCCACTGGGAGACGTGCAGACAGTCCAGACACAGAGACACTGTGAAGATGATAATGTTCACTGCTCTTTCCACTCTTCGTCAGGAGTCTGCTTTTTGATAATTATGTTGAGAGGTAGTGGAAGTCCTGGCCAGTTGGCTCAGCCATAGAGCGTCGGCCCAGCGTGTGGAAGTCCCGGGTTTGATTCCCCATTAGGGCACATAGGAGAAGCGACGATCTGTTTCTTCAACCCCCTCCCCCTTCTCTCTCCCGCTCTCTCTCTTCCCCTCCTGCAGCCATGGCTCGATTGGTTTGAGTGCATCGGCCCTAGGCACTGAGGATGGCTCATGGAGTCTCTTCCACCTCAGATGCTAAAAATAGCTTGGTTGCGAGCATCAACCCCAGATGCGCAGAGCATCCACCCCACACGGGGTTGCTGGGTGGATCCTGGTCAGGGCACATGGGGGAGTCTGTCTCTCTAGTTCCCCTCCTTTCACTTGGAAAAAAGAGTAAAAAAAAATGACAAAAAAAAAAGAAAAGAGAGGTAGTAGCAGACTTTGGCAATGCCAAAAAAGGAGGAAGGAAACTTTATAATGATACTTTCTCTACTGAATCCTCATATTAAAACACACGCATACATACACACACACACACACACACACACACACACACACACACAGAGATCAGCTGTTGAGTTAAGTTGAGTTAATTATGAACTAGACCTCTAAAACAAACCTTAGATGTGAAAAATCAAAAAAGATACAAAGCAGATTGCAGAAGGGAAACTAAAGGTCCTGGAAACCGAGGGGTAGAAAAAGGAGTGACACGGAGCACATCCCTGGAGGAATCAGGGCAGGAGGCGGGGGATCCTCTCTCTGCGGAGTCCGGCCATTTCCCTATGCCCGGGTCCTGGGCTTCATACCCTCATTCTCAAACCTTTTGTTAAAAAGAGAAAGAGAGGACAGAGTTAGAGAGAACAGTCTGCAGCTCCAGTGATTCAACCCTGGGACAGATGACAGCATGGCCAGCTCCCATCCCCACCCCAGCGTGGAGCAATGCTGACAGCTGGCTCTGGGCGGCCGCCAGCAGAACAGCAGTGTGTCCAGCGAGCCCGGTCTTCTCCTGCGAGGCCCCTCATTACGCCCTCTGACATGCCACATGGAGGGTGAGGGAGCGGGGTGTTAAACATTTAGTGGCCTTAAGATGCTTTAAGTCTTTCGATCTGACCTCAGGAGACTTCGCCTCTATGGGAAGCTGGCCTCACCTTTACCCCCGAGTCCGAGGGTTTTGTGCACGGTGGACGCTGTAAAGCCTTTTCACGGTGTGCCAAATGCCAGCGCAGTTTTCTCCCTGGGGTGTGAGGTTGTCTCGAAAACGTCTGCAGAATCCGTTTCACCGTGTACGCGTAAGCTTGTGTTCCAGAAGCATCTTTCACGGCCAGTCTCTGAAAAGACAGTGATCCGTCTGTCAATGGAACAGTCTTCCAGGAAGGAATGCAAGGTGCTTTGAGGAGAACTACAGAAGGGAATTTCAGAATCCCATTCTGGGTCCGAAGCGCAAGCTCTGCTTAGTAATCTAGCATCATGGTGGATGTTGGAGAGCCACATTGTAATACTTTTTATAACTTCAGTATGAAATTGATTGAGCAGCCCCACCCCCAACACGGAACAGTTTGATTTTTCTCTGATTTAGGAATCTCTCTTCCCACCGCGCTGCTATCAAGTTTCTATCTCCAGGAATTTGTTGCTTTTACAAGTTATATAGCAAGCTGATTAAGTTCAGGGAGGACACGTGTGTGGTAGCGTGTAGTAGGTGGCATGGCCATCAGTCCACTCAGAGTGAATGTTGTTAACACTGTCCCTCCCCGTTTTCTAGGAAATCCTCCGAGGAACTGGACATGGACAAAGTGACGGCGGCAATGGTCCTCACCAGCCTGTCCACCAGCCCTTTGGTTCGAAGCCCTCCTGTGCGGCCGAATGGTGAGCCGGGGAGGACAGGTGTCGGGAGGGACCCCTGGGTGCGGTGAGCACAACCTCCCTCTGAGAGGCCGCATAGGGGTCTCATTCCTCCCAAACGAAATACACAATTAACCCTTGCCATGAGCAGGAAGCCAGGGGAAATGCAGGTGTGATGGAGACCCCAGCACCCCTCCCTCCATTCCATACGCACCACCTTGCCAGGACACTCACCTGTAGGACTTGGTCCCTTCCCCAAGGTGAGTGGAGATTGGTCTAATGAAGTTATTTCCCCAGCATTTTTTCTGATCAACTGAAGAGGTAGTTGGATCAAAGAACTCTGCAGATTCACTATTTTGAAAAAGCACTGTCCCAGACTCCTCAATCAAATACAGTTACTTAGTCCGTTCATTCACTCCATAAATATTTATTAGGTACTATGTATGCTAGGTGGTTTGAGTACATCATTGAAAACACTGTCCATACTTTTGGGGGGAATAAAAAGACTGTCTATTGCAGCCCTATCAATGGGTCCTGTTTACTGAGCACTTACTATGTGCCGAGTGCTGGGCTTGCTCTATCTCAAGTCACTCACAAAACTCCAGGAGCCGTTGTGATCTCTGGTTTATAGATGAGTAAACTGAGGCATGTGGGGATTAAGTGACTTGTAAACAGCAGAGCTGAAATTCTTTATCTTCTTGATTCTGGATCTGTTATCTTAGTCATGACACAAGGTGGACTCATAGAATTTCAGCAAGAGATGACATTGGAGACCTGGCCAGGGGTGTGGGCATTCATCTGAGGCTGCAGGAGAGCTATAACGTGGTTTTGGTTACTGGGCAGTTACAATTGGGTTGACAGGCAAAAACAAAAAAGAAACAACAGCAGCAAAACCATGTGGGTGTCCTGAGCCTTGGTGGTCACGGAGGGAATGGCGAGGACACACTGAGAGGTGTGAGGAAGACAGAACCAGCAGGACGAGGTGATGGACAAGGAGGGTGGAGGAGAGGGAGTGTCAGGTGACTTCTAGGCTCCGTGTGCATCAGCAAGGGGAACTGTCCCCTGAGACGGGAACAAAGGCAGAGGAACACGTCTATCGGTGAGTGTCTGGGGCAAGAGCTGGGGTCACCGAAGAAGACGACAGACAGGTCCAGTAGGAAGCATGTTCAGTGGACAGTACTGAGGCTCCAAAGGGCCGTGTCTGGCGCAGATCCACACTGTCACTGCAGAATCGGAAGGCAGTTTTTCAGAGCCATAAGGGTGGGTGGTCACCCTGAGAGAGTTGTGTAGAGGCAGCATGTGTAGACTGACGGGGAGGGGAAGGCCCACCTTCACTTAAGGGATCAGCTGAGGAAAAAGCACCCAGGAAGAGCCAGAGGGTGGCGGAGGTGGAGGAAAGCTAGGAGAGTGTGGCGGCATGAGAGCCAAGGGAAAAGCATTTTAGGGACAGACATCGGATGCTTCCAAAGTTCAAGCGTGAACCAGATTGAATTCTGCATCAAGTCAAAGTTCGCTGGAGAACTGGCCATTCACAGTGGCCCACCCGTGGGCGGGAGTCAGGTCTCAGTTGGCTGAAAGGTGGCACACTGAGATCACCTTCATTTCTGTTTCTGGTACCCACAAAACCAAATTAGCATCTCACTCCCTGCAGCCTGGTGGAGATGAGGCACTCACCAGACCCGAGTGGCCTTTTATAAACAAGAAAGCGCCACTCAATACAGCAGATCTCCAGAGGAGCCCAAAGTAAGGCCTCAGGCAATATTACCAGGCGTGACAAGCTCCTTGGCAGGCAGGCTCGGGAGGCTCACAAATAGACCATAGCATGCACTTGTAAAATACAGTAAACCTGTGGAGCTAGCTGCAGAACCATGTTAAGTGTGAGGAACTGAATTTATTTGGAAAAGCAACAATTTACTTTGAAAGGCAGTGTGGTAGCATGGTCACCTGTCAATGCCCAAAGTTAATTTGCTTACTTGGAAATGACATTTCCTGTAAGAAACACTATTTAATGAGAAGGACAATATGATACAGGAATTTTTTGAAAAAAGTCAAAACCAATTTGCAATTTTTTTTTGGAGAGTGGTGTCTCCTTGTCTTAAACAGGTATTGGGCAAAAATGCAGACAGGCCTGCGGGAGTCTCACCCGTCTTTGCCGGACCACTTCCTGACAAAATGATCCTTTTTTGGGCCCATAAAGAGTCACAGGAGTTTCCAAAAACTCACTGATACACAATAATTCTGGACATAGTATCTATTTCTTAAAAAACCAATGCCTTCATTATCATTAACTGCTTCCCCTCGATAAGAATTTGTTGCCTCTTGCAGACTTAATGAGCTATCAGACGATTTGGGATTATTAGCTGGGTAGTTTTTTTTAAAATCATAATAACCCTGAATTACCTTCTTTATAACTATGCAAACAAAAGTTTGCATTGAAGAAGCAAAAGGTTTATTTTGATTCTAACCTTTAAAGACAAAGGAGCATTAAAAAATGTTCCCAGTTCAAAAAGAATGTCATCTTAAAAACAATGATTGCATTAAAATAATACTCTTTCTCCTCTGAGGATTCGATGACATGTTGCAATTCCCTTTTTTCCCCCCATATAGCAGTCTAAAGAGATGGGTAGCTTTCTTCTCTTTCAACTCAAAACTTCATTCCTCTAATTGAACTTTTTTGCTCAATGTAGTTGAGGAATGTGCTGGAAATGTTTAACTGAGTGAAGAGGGTCGAGACATTTTTCCATGAATGCTAGTCCACTGTGTGTCTTCACTTTGTTACTAATTACATAGATGTTATCAGCATTTTTTTAATGAGGCATTTTGGGATTTCTCTCTCTTCTACTTGGAATATAGTTTTAATCTATTCAAAATGTACATAAATATGGAGGAGAAATTGTCCAAAAAGGAAGTGGAGTCTGTACAAAAGCTAATTAAAATCCGGCATTTTACAAGGTAAAGCAGATCCCCCAGGATAACAGAGCCTCCCAAGGCATTCCAGCAGGACACAGGTTTCTCCACACTAGCCAACGTGTCTTGGTTCTCCCACAAGTGGAAAGGTAACCCCCAGCCGCTGTCTTACCAGAAATGATCACCAATAATATCTCTGGTCTCAGCTTTGTTGGAAAGAGGCGGATTCCTACCACACAGGACTCACACACAGTGAAGGAGAAAGAAGGTCAACTGGTAGACCAGGGCTGGGCCCCGGTCCACCTGATTGTTCTGTGGCAAGTCACTTAACCTCCTGGTGCCTCACGTACTCGCCTGTGACACCAGCATGACAGCCCTCACTCTGAGAGACAGGAGCTGGGAGAACGCATGAGATGGTGGTGTGAGTGAGCTTCGTGAGATGGAGAACACCCCATATAAAGCTCTGTTGTTTCCTACAGCACAGTCAATGGCTTTAGGTAACGATCTGGAAATTATTGTTTCTCTTAGGTTCTTACATCTTGGATGGACTTTTTGTATCAACTCATTCCAAAATCATAGACTTGTGAGAAATTCCTTCTCAAAAGTTAAAATAGGGGGTGAAAGAGTGGAGACAATATTATAAATGATTTTCCTCATAGAAATAAGATAGATAAACTCAGAGCTCCCCAGACTTAGTGACTGGGGACATCTTTTTCTTTCTCATTTTCCTACTATCTCTCCACTGTCATCCTTGCACGAAACCACCCATGTCAGAAAACTGTTAGAAAAGCCTGTGACGTGATTAAAACAGCTCAGTGTTTATAAAGGCTAATGCAACTCTTCCCCCCCCCCATGCATAGTGCTCCCCCAGCTGCTGCACATTTCTGGATGGGCTGCAGTATTGTAGAGTGCAGGCTCCCCACACACCCCCACCCTCCCCCACCCCCCCACCCTCCCCCACCCCCACCGTGCGTCTGTGTCCCCTGCACCTGGGCCCCATGCACGCTGACGCAGGCTGTCTGGCTCGCAGAGGGACTGAGCGGATCCTGGAAGGAGGGCGGTGCCCCGTCCAGCAGCTGCAGCAGTGGCTATTGGAGCTGGAGCGCCCCCAGCGACCAGTCCAACCCGTCCACGCCGTCACCACCGCTGTCTGCAGACAGTGCCAAGCCCTTCCGCAGCCCCGCACCTGACGACGGCATTGACGAGTCCGAGGCCGGCAACCTGCTCTTCGATGAGCCCATTCCCAGGAAAAGAAAGGTCAGCCTCCGCTCCTGGTCTTTGACGGTCCGGGGTAAACCCAGGGTCCTGATCAGAGGCAGAACCACTAAGTGTGGACATGTATCTGGCAAGCACGCATGCCCCACCACCACCCATGCTGAGTGAAGTTGCTGCCTGGTGTCAGAGTGACTAGGTGCCCTAGTGCCTACAAGGGTTTGAAAGCTACAAAAGTGGATGCCAGTCTTGGTTTGATACTTAACTCTCTTCCTAGGACTTCATTGTGTCACCTATAAAATAGAACTAATGTTCTTTTATCTTTCTTGCTTCAAAAAGCACAGTGGAAGAATGTTTCTCACTTATTTGTATAAAACTGGGTGTGAAACATACATGAAAGCTGACACATAAATGTAGGTACCTAATTACAGACCAAACAATGTGCATTTACTAACTGAAACTGGAAAAGGTGATCTAATGAACTGATTTAATACATGGATTACACATTTCTTTAATCCTCACAGCTGTCCTGTCTGGTAAGTATCATTTTTCCAGTTCACTATGAAACTATTCAGGATGCAGGAGATTAGACATTGAACTTTCCCTGTCCTGCGGGTTAGTAGGGCCAGACCCGCCACTCAAACCCAGGTCTGCCTGAATCTAAAGCTCAGATTCTTCTCCTTCTCTTCATGCATGCTTAAATTATCACGATTATCATGCCCATTCACACTTTTTCAAAAGCATTTCTACTTCATAAAGAAATCTGCTACATTTAGAAAACATTTGAACATTACTTTTTAAATGGCCGTGCCCACGTGAAGCTGTTACTTTATATACTGGTTCTTTTAAGTTGTTCTTGGTGGGCCCTGGCTGGTTGGCATAGTGGTGGAGTGTTGACCCAGCATGTGGAAGTTCCAGGTTCGATTCCCGGTCTGGGCACACAGGAGAGCCACCCATCTGCTTCTCCATCCCTCCCCTTCTCTCTCTCTCTCTCTCTCTCTCTCTCTCTCTCTCTCTCTCTCTCCCTCTCCCCCCCTGCAGCCATGGCTCACATGGAGCGAGTTGGCCCCAGGCACTGAGGATGGCTCCATGGCCTCTGCCTCAGGCACTAAGAGCTTAATTCAGAGCAACGGAGCAGTGGCCCCAGATGGGCAGAGCATTGCCCCCTCATGGGCTTGCCAGGTGGATCCCAGTCAGGCGCCTGCAGGGGAGTATGTCTCTGTCTCCCTGCCTCTCACTAAATTAAATTGAAGAATTTCTTGGTGGCTTTGTGATGAATGATTATTCACAAGCAAAACCCTGAGAACTGCATTGCCACCTTCCCCTCCTCCCCAATTTATTTCAAAGAGGAAAGCAGAGAGGACGCTGTTCCAACACCATTCCTCCTAGCACCTCTCTGAGCAGCACTCAGCATGTATGACTGGAGGTTGCACGGGCACTCCCTCTACCCAGAGGACAGGAGATAGAGGAGGCTCCTGCCCTTCTCAGATGCCATGTGAGTATTTCTGGTCCACACACTAGTCCATTGAGGACACTGGGTCTTTGCCAGAGAGAAAGGCTGGCACTTGTATCAATGGGAATCCCCAGGCAAGAGAGCTGTGGGGACCTGAAGAGCCATCCTGTGTTGCTTCAGGCTGCACAGACTTTCTTGGGTCAGCTGTGTGGGTGGCCCTGGCTGCCGTCAGATGTGGCATGGACTCACAGCACAAGGACCCCGCGTGTGTGCAGTGCCCTGCTGCACGCAATTTAATGAGCTGTGAATAAACAGCACTCCATTAATGAACTGGGCAGAAGACGGTGCGTCGTCTGTGATCTGGGTGTTGTTTCTCGGTGCTTTTGTTTCGCCAGCACACTCGTTCATGTGCTATGCATAAGGGATCTCTTACCGTGGCTCACAGACAGAAAGCATGGAAGGCCCTGTCCTGTGTCATAAAGAGATGACATGATCTGTGGGGAAGGAAAGAGCCCCATTCTCAACTCAACTCTGCTACTCTGCAAACTTAAGGAAATCATTTCCCTTCTTGATCATCAGCTTCTTCTCCTGCAACACAAGCAAACAGGAATTCTCAACCCTCTCTCAGGACAACCACGGAGATTCAAAGTGACCACAAGTAGAAAGGATGTATAACCCCTGAAAGCCCACCTACTGGAATGTAGCAACATTGTGAAAGACATGTTCGGGCCCCTAAACAAAGGAAAGGCGGCATTCCCTGGGTCTGCTGATGAAGCCGCGATCCTGATCCTCCTCCTGGTTGTGGAAGCTCTCGTCCCTCCTGGCCGCCCCCACCATGGACACCTCACCTACATGAAGGGGAAGAGAGAGTGATGTCCCCTAGACAAGCCATTATCTCTTACAGGAGGTGGTGAAGAAGAAACGTTTGCTGATGATAACTACCTTTGCATACCTAGTTACAGTTTATGAAATGGTTTTAGTACAGCAGTTTATTTAACCATCACAAGAATCCTTGGCCTGCCTGACCAGGCAGTGGCACAGTGGATAGAGCATCGAACTAGAATGCAGAGGACCCAGGTTCAAAACCTCGAGGTCGCTGGCTTGAGTGCGGACTTACGGGCTTGAGCACAGGCTCACCAGCTTGAGTATGGGGTCACTAGCATGAGCATGGGATCATAGACATGACCCCATCGTTGCTGGCTTGAGCCCAAAGGTCGCTGGCTTGAAGCCCAAGGTCGCCGGCTTGAACACGGGTTCATTTGCTCTACTGGAGCCACCCCACCACCACCACCACCATCACCATCAAGGCACATATGAAAAAGCAATCAGTGAACAACTAAGGTACCGCATCGAAGAATTGATGCTACTCATCTCTCTCCGTTTCTGCCTGTATGTCCTTCTCTCTGGCTCTGTCACACACACACAAAAAGATCCTTGGCCTGTCTGCCTCTCCATTTTGCAGAAGAGGCTCACAGAGGTTACATGACTTGCCCAAGGTCCTGCAGTCCTGCGCTCAGCAGAGGTGAGATCAGCTCAGCTGAAATTGCGAAGAGGAAGGCAAATCAATTTGAGGCAAATCAATTCAAAGCATCCAGGTCTCCCTCTTCCCGTAGAAAAGACTCATGTGGAGAGAAAATGGTCAGAGGCAGCATCCGCCACATTACCTGGCAGGGTGTGAGAGGGTTGCAGAGGGATGGGGAGGAATGATGGCAGCGAGGGGGACTGCGTCTGTCTGCAGGGTCCCGACTTCCTGCAAGAAGCACCCATCAGCATGACCTTCAGCTATGATGGGCGGGTGTTGGTTAAACAAGTGTGTTTAGGTTTGTTCCCTTGTAATTTGCATTGGCGCAGGGCAGTACCAAGTGTGTATTGTCTGCGAAAGGCTGCAGGTGCTTGCTGTCAGGCCAGCAGATCACAAATTGCCATTTGCCTGCCTCTATTAGGAGAGAGGATTGTTTGCTATTGTTTGCCTGAGGAGGGGTATTTCAGCCCTGCCTGTTTTGCTGGGAAGTGCTGAGGCTGGTGGGGGCCTGTGAGTCCAGTGAGTCTGGAGTGCTGAGGGCTTGGGAGCCCTGAGAGAGAGGGACATGGTCTTCCCTGCCTCGTCCGCTGTTATAAGATCTAATAAATGGAATGGCCCACTGTTTTCTGGCTCCACAGTTCCTTTACCATCTGCCCAAATCCAATAGGAGCCTGCATGTGTATGGCCGTGGCCACTGGTTTTATATCTGGTGCAGCTGGCAAGATTCGGATCAGATTGGCATAGAGTCGCAGCCACCCTTGAGGGGTGGGATAGTGAAGTGGTCATTATGATTCCCCATGACTGTCCTTTTGGGGACCATGGGCTGGCTGTTTTTTACAGCCCTGAGAGAGGCTGCCCAGGGTTGAAAGCTCCAGGATGAGCTGCACACCCAGCTTCAGCAACGGCTTGAACTGGAGAAGGAGGCCAGCCGGGTTCGAGAGCTACAGTTTGTCCTGGAAGTTGAATGTTGGCAGCGGTAGTCGTTGGAGGAACAACTGTGGGTTCAGCTTCAGTCTGAGAGCCGGCAGCCGCAGGAGCTGAAGATGGAGCTGTGCCGGTGGAGCGGCTCTGAGTCGGTGGGAGCAGGCGTTTCCAGCTCCTCTTCTGAGGATGAGGAGGCTCAGGCTGAAGCTGCCATCTGCACACTCGGAGCTTAGCCAGTGTTCGTCCAGAAGGTAAAACTCAGCAGCAAAGATCCCCTGGCAGGGTTGCTGCAATTGTGGACATATGGATGGATGGCACCATGCTCTCTGGAGCAGAGGTGGAGAGGTTGGCCACTGTTGCCACATACTCCTCCTTGGGGCAGCGTCTCCAGAGCTGCCATGACTACAGGGATGAGAGAGGAGGCCTGAGGCCCTATGTGAACCTAGTTGCCTGTAATGGACCTTTACCTTGGTGATTTGCACAGACGGCTGTGCTGTCTGTCGTGGACTGATCATTGAGCGGTGTAATGGACTCCTGGACTGCAATCAGTGGGGGGCACTGGCTCCCTTGTTGGATAGACATTGCCACCTTTGGACAACATGAGAGACCCGGAAGGGGGGCTCAGCTCCTGTGGACATCCTCCTGCACCAGGAAGCTGTTCTCATCCAGTTGGAGAGACACACTAAGGACACTTTAAGGCAGGGGTAGTCAACCTTTTTATACCTACCACCCACTTTTGTATCTCTGTTAGTAGTAAAATTTTCCAACCGCCCACCAGTTCCACAGTAATGGTGATTTATAAAGTAGGGAAGTAACTTGACTTTATAAAATTTATAAAGCAGACTTACAGCAAGTTAAAGCATATAATAACAATTACTTACCAAGTACTTTATGTTGGGTTTTCACTAAGTTTGGCAAAATAAATCTTTATAAAACAACTTACTATAGTTAAATCTATCTTTTTATTTATACTTTGGTTGCTCCGCTACCACCCACCATGAAAGCTGGAACACCCACTAGTGGGCGGTAGGGACCAGGTTGACCAGCACTGCTTTAAGGTTTCCATGGACAAAGCGCTGGACTACACAGGCCCTCCATCTTACAGTGAAGTAGGAGGCAAGAGATGGGCCTCCAGTGTGTGCCTTGGGCAGAGTGCTCAGGGAGACGTTGTAAAGGGCACCTTGGTAATTGTTGTAATTGTATAGCTTGTGCTGTTGCTATAGTCTGTTTATGTAATGTACCTCATTCCTTTTACAGGGATACCTGTGTTGTAGATTGTGAAGGGAGCAATCCTAAAGGGGTGGAATGTTGGGTAAACACGCGTGTTTAGGTTTGCTTGCTTGTGTTTTGCATTGGCAGGGGCAGCGCCATGTGTGTGCGGTCTGTGAAAGGCTGTATAGGTGCTTGCCCTCAGGGTGGCAGATTGTAAATTGTGGATTGCCTACCTCCATGGGGAGGGGTGATTGTTTGCTACTGTTTGCCAGGGGTATTTCAGCCCGGCCTGTTTCGCTGGGAAGTGCTGAGGCTGGTGGGGGCCTGTGAGTCCAGTGAGTCCGGAGGATGAGTCCGGTGAGTCTGGAGTGCTGAGAAGCTTGGGAGCCCCGAGAGAGAGGGAAGCAGTCTTCCCTGCCAGTTTGCTCGTCCGCTGTTATGAGACTCTAATAAATGGAATGGCCCACCATTTATTTTCTGGCTCCACAGTTCATTTATTGTCAGCCCGAACCCAATGAGAACCTGAACCTGCATGGCCACAGCGGGACCACTGGCCTGAAAGTGAGAATGCAAGAAGGAGAGATGAAAGGCTTTCTGCCAGCTCCAGAGGTGAGTCAGCCAGCTGCGCCCAGCCCAGTTGTAGCAGAATTTTCCGTCTGGGGTTTCAGAGGGAATTGAAGGTACTTCCCTGGCCAGTAATGTGAGCAGGACGGCTAGGAACTACAGGAAGGTGCAGTCCCGGTCCTGACCACAAGGGGATGCAGTGACCCTAGACACAGCCGCCAGGACTCTGGAAGAACTCTGGACTGCCAAGAGTTAACCACCAATCCCAGGGGATCTCTGGAAGATCAAGACATGCTGATTAACTAATTAATCAATGCGCTTTTTTCCACCTCAGATTCCGATTTGCCCATCCCTGAACAGGATCAAAAAGTTCAGGCTTAGGAATGAGCATCCCAGCTCCAACATGTATGTGACCTTAAGCAAGCCACTAGACCTCCCTCAGCCTCAGTTTCCCCACCTGTAAAAAGGTGGGCCGTGATAGCATCGCCTTGGTGGGGTAGCTGTGGGGACTCTGTGAGCAGGAAGTGCTGGCTGCTGTGTTGCGTTTGACAGCTGATTAAATGAAAATGTGGGAGGTGTGAGTGTGAAGAAAAGGGGAGGCTTGCCTCCATCCTCCATACTGACCCTGGGCCATTTTGGAACCCCCTGGGTCCCTGACCCACCTTGGCTTTATTTCAGGTTAATGGAGAGCCCAGCCTCCAACCCCGCGAAGAGAGAGAGCAGCGATGACAGTGGTGGAAATCGGGGGCCTACAGGAAACCTGGCTCAGGGCTCTGCCTTTCAAAACATCGGCAGCAGCCTGGGGAATCACTGAATTCCAGGCTTCATCGTTCTCACTTACCTCACAGGGGCCTTGGCCATGGGCCACTTTGCCTGTGGACTTGGGAGAGCCTCAAGTCAGAGACAAATGTGCCCTGTTAGTGTCACGGTTGCTCAGGAGTAAACGATGAACGGGTCACTGTCTCAGCTTTTCAGACCCAGACCGCAGCGACTCACTCCCAACCAGGGATGACTGCTCTGCAAACCCAGCAGACCTGTGCCCCCCCCATACACACGTGCGCATGCTTGCGCACCCATCTAACCCGGTGCCGACTTTGTTCCTAACACACGCCTGGGCAGCTGCCTTGTGCAGGAAAATCGCTGCCCCAGAAACACTTATCAGGCGGGACAGCGGTGAGGGTGCTGCTACTGCGGCAGCAGGGGTCACACGTGGCGGGTGTCAAGGTGACGGCACCACACTGCCAGCCAGGGCAGGGGAAAACCCAGGCAAAGAGTGAGATCTAGACCTAGCCGGTTGGCTCAGCGGGAGAGCGTTGAAGTTCCGGGTTCGCATTCCGGTCAGGGCACACAAGAGGCGACCATCTGCTTCTCCACCCCTGCCCTTCCTTTCTCTCTTTCTCTCCACTCCCCTCCCGCAACCATGGATGGAATGGTTCAAGCAATTTGGCCCCAGGCGTTGATGGCTTCATGGCCTCCCCTCAGACTCGGTTGCAGAGCAATGGATCAATGGCCCCAGATGGGCAGAGCATGGCCCCCTAGTGAGCTTACGTGGTGGATCCCTGTCAGGGAACATGTGAGAGCCTGTCTCGGCCTCCCTGCCTCCCTGCTTCTCACTTAATAAAAAATAAAAATAAAAGAAAGAAAAAGCCTGACCTGTGGTGGTGCAGTGGATAAAGCATCGACCAGGAATGGCTGAGGTCGCCAGTTCGAATCCCTGGGCTTGCCTGATCAAGGCACATATGGGAGTTGATGCTTCCTGCTCCTCCCCCCTTCTCTCTGTCTTTCTCATCTCTCTAAAATGAATTTTTTTAATCTTTTAAAAAATAAAAAGAGTGAGCTCTACGCCGTTTAGTGACAGCATTGTAGAATCATCTGCTACCCTGACGGTATCTGGAATTGGAGTGTCTGGAGGACTTCACATGTTCCCAGCCAGGGCTCAACTTCTCTGCGTCACAGGACTGTTTGATCCTATCTAGGAACAGATATCTCCAGAGATAAGAGGCACTCTCAGAATCCACTGACTGAGAAAACGCATAATCACTAGGGATTTGTATTACTTCAGGGATGATTTTGTTGTTGTTATGCAAGTCATTTAAAATCAACTTTATGTATGCAGGTACACTTTCCACATAGTAAAGTGAACCCATTTTAAGTACACAGTTCAGGAAGTTTTGATGAGTTCCTCCGCCTGGGGAATGACCACTCCCATCCAGCCTGCACTCCTGCCTGGCCCTCTATGGTCAGACACCCCCGCCCCCCACACCCAGCAAACACACAACCGCTGGGCTGACGCTGCATTAGCGTTGCATGTTGTGGAACTTAAGCTCAATGGAATAATACAGCATGCATGTTTGGGCATACAAAATTCCGGGGCCTCTGGCCAGCAGTGTGGGTTCCTCCACAAAAGGCCAGCCGAGGACCAGGAGTGTGTGGCAGACTCACCTGTGCAGGGTAACTGATGCTTTCTTTCTTCCCTCAAGGATCCTGGTCCTCTTGGGGGGCTTGTGTGCGTCAGCCTCCACTCCCAACACATAACGTACACACATGTACATATGCTTATGCACATACACATATGTACACACACGCACACCCTAATCACCATGTAAACCAGGGGTCCCCAAACTACGGCCCGCGGGCCACATGCGGCCCCCTGAGGCCATTTATCTGGCCCCGCCGCACTTCCAGAAGGAGCACTTCTTTCATTGGTGGTCAGTGAGAGGAGCATAGTTCCCATTGAAATACTGGTCAGTTTGTTGATTTAAATTTACTTGTTCTTTATTTTAAATATTGTATTTGTTCCCGTTTTGTTTTTTTACTTTAAAATAAGATATGTGGGCCCTGGCCGGTTGGCTCAGCGGTATAGCTTCGGCCTGGCGTGCGGGGGACCCGGGTTTGATTCCTGGCCAGGGCACATAGGAGAAGCGCCCATTTGCTTCTCCACCCCCGCCCCCTCCTTCCTCTCTGTCTCTCTCTTCCCCTCCCGCAGCCAGGGCTCCATTGGAGCAAAGATGGCCCGGGCGCTGGGGATGGCTCCTTGGCCTCTGCCCCAGGCGCTAGAGTGGCTCTGGTCGCGGCAGAGCGACGCCCCGGAGGGGCAGAGCATCGCCCCCTGGTGGGCAGAGCGTTGCCCCTGGTGGGCGTGCCGGGTGGATCCCGGTCGGGCACATGCAGGAGTCTGTCTGACTGTCTCTCTCCGTTTCCAGCTTCAGGAAAAATACAAAAAAAAAAAATTAAAATAAGATATGTGCAGTGTACATAGGGATTTGTTCATAGTTTTTTTTATAGTCTGGCCCTCCAACAGTCTGAGGGACAGTGAACTGGCCCCCTGTATAAAAAGTTTGGGGACCCCTGATGTAGACGTACCTGAGGACCTTCTCAGTCATCTCAAAAGCGGCACCTTGGTCTCCACGCCAGGCTGCCATGTGGGAAACAAAACAGCAAGTGAGCTCGGGCGTCGAGCTTTTGTTGGACTCATCCCAAGGTATCAGTATAATACCTCACAATGCAGCCGGGTCCCCCCTCCCTGGAACTGAAGGTGACCCTCAGCAGCCTTGTCAGGCCTGTGTACCAGTCTGATTCCATCAGGAGAGCAGAAGCCACTCCCCGAGCCTGGTGGAGGCAGCGGTCTATAATCCACGCTAGGCCGAGGCTGGCGTGGAAGAGTCGGTGAAGGCGGCGTGGGCCAGGCCCTCAGCCTGCAACCCCCAGGCAGCTGATGTCAGAGTCGGTCCAGAGCCTCCGCAAAGCTGGAAGCTGGAGAGCCTCCGGGCCACCGTCCCCAGCCCTCCCGGGCCACCGCACCAGAGCAGGTGACCCTGCAGAACGCGCCTGCCTGTGGCTGCCAGGAGCTCCGCTGCTCCGAGTGTGGCTGTGAGAGCCGGATCAGGCGCACGATTGGGGGACCCTGGCACAGGGCGGCCTCACCCTGGGACCATCAGCACCGTGGACTTCGGTTGAGCTGCCAGGAGGAGCCAGGGGTGCATCACAGATGGTCGCTGTCAGACCTGGCAGCTTGGTTTGACTTCCTGGGAGAAGCGTGGGCCTGCATGGCAGGCTGGGCGTGTCCATTCAGCCATCCTCTCTCCTGTCTGCCCCTCCCGGGCTCGCTATCCTTTAGGGGAAGAGCGCATGGTCGGTTTGTCGACAAGGACCTGTGTCCCTTGGATGTACTTAGGGGACTTGGACAAGCACTTCCCCGAACATTTTAGGAGCCTCCTGGGTTAACACAGAACATCTTCACCTAAGTGATGTCATTAAAGTTGAGCTAATCCCACTAATGTGCTTTTACTCTCCAAAATTAGTCGTGCAAGTATTACAAGATGACTTCTACTTTCAAAGAGATAACTTTAAAGTTAAAAAGAGGAAAATGGCCTGACCAGGCGGTGGCGCAGTGGATAGAGCGTCGGACTGGGATGCGGAAGGATCCAGGTTCAAGACCCCAAGGTCACCAGCTTGAGCCCAGCTCATCTGGTTTGAGCAAAAGGCTCACTGGCTTGGACCCAAGGTCACTGGCTCCAGCAAGGGGTTGCTCGGTCTGCTGAAGGCCCACGGTCAAGGCACATATGAGAAAGCAATCAATGAACAACTAAGAAGTCGCAACGCGCAACGAGAAACTAATGATTGATGCTTCTCATCTCTCTCTGTCCCTGTCTATCTCTGCCTCTGTAAAAAAAAAAAAAAAAAGAGGAAAATGTTTACCCTGGCTGGGTGGCCCGGTCACTTAGAGCATTGTCCTGAAGCACAGAGGTTGCCAGTTCGATCCCTGGTCAGGGCACATACAGGAACAGATTGATGTTCCTGTATCTCTCTCTCTCTCTCTCTCTCTCTCTCTCTCTCTCTCTCCTACTTTCTCTCTCTAAAAGCAATAAAATAAACATTAAAAAATAAAGAGGGTAACTTTTACATTTGTTTTCATTTGGAAATTAATGTAGAAATAAGATACCCCTCCCCAGTGTTTCCAGCATGCAAGAATGTTTATTTGCTTTTCATAATTCCCACCCCCTCAAAAAAAAAAATCATGTTGTTCACACTCTTTTATAACCCACCTTTCCCCCAAATCCATCAGGTCCCGGCAGGAAGCAGGCAAGGTACTCAGCGGGGTGATTAAAAAGAAGTTGGCGAAGAGACTCTTTACAGAGGAGCAGACAGGACTGGGGGAACCCCCAGGGGTGGGGTGGTATCCCAGGGGCCAGTCAGAGGGCAAGGCCATTACCATCCCAAAGCCTGAAGAGACAAGTACAGAGAGGGGTTTCCAGAACTCTGGCAATACCACCAGACACGGTAGTTTTTAAAGGAAATGTAGCCACTGCCCACCTGTGGCTGGGCCAACCCCCAGGCAAGAGACCCACTCACGCACAAGGTCAGGCTCCAGGCGCAGAACAGGTGGAGCTAGTTTTGAATAGGACAGCTTCCTCATTTGAAAAAGAAACGGGCAGAAAGCACTCCGAGTGGGAGGATCTGTCCATTGATACTGTGAAATTAATATTTGTACATTAACGATGTGTTGGGACGACACGAAGGCGGTACCAACAGGTTTGTTTTGATGCTGATGCTGCTTCCCCTCCCCTCTCTAGAACTCCATGAAGGTCATGTTCAAATGCCTGTGGAAGAACTGCGGGAAGGTGCTGAGCACCGCAGCCGGCATCCAGAAACACATCCGGAGCATTCACCTTGGGTGAGGCCATCCTTCCCCCGAGCCGGGTGTGGGCTTCTCTGGGGTGTCCGGGGCCACCTGGTCTCAGGCAGGACCCCCCACTCTGTGCCTTAAACGTTCTGAGCACGGGAAGGGCCTGGGCTGGCCAGGCCTCCCTAACCCCTGGGGAGGTGGCCCCTGTAGGCAACAGAGACCTGTGCCCCATGGTGGGAAGATTGTGCGGGACTGAGTCGCTGCTCTGTGCCTCGTGTCCCTCTGAAGATGAGGTTCATACGATAGTTCTACAGGGGCGTCATGTGAGAGGCTCAAAAAGTAAACATAGTGAAAGTGATTTGTTAAAAAATAAAACACTAGGGTAGGGTAGGACCGTTCCTGAACTTGTCTGTAAAATTAAATGTGCTTTTCATCCCCAGTGGAGAGTGTTCATGACCTTGAGCTTCAAGGGCATGGAGACCCTCAAAGGGTTGAAGCACCAGTGTCCATCAAAGCTGCTGTTGCAGCCCTGGCCGGTTGGCTCAGCGGTAGAGCGTCGGCCTGGCGTGTGGGGGACCCGGGTTCGATTCCCGGCCAGGGCACATAGGAGAAGCACCCATTTGCTTCTCCACCCCCCCTCCTTCCTCTCTGTCTCTCTCTTCCCCTCCTGCAGCCGAGGCTCCATTGGAGCAAAGATGGCCCGGGCACTGGGGATGGCTCCTTGGCCTCTGCCCCAGGCACTAGAGTGGCTCTGGTCGCGGCAGAGCGACGCCCCGGAGGGGCAAAGCATCTCCTCCTGGTGGGCAGAGCGTCGCCCCTGGTGGGCATGCCAGGTGGATCCCGGTCGGGCGCATGTGGGAGTCTGTCTGACTGTCTCTCCCCGTTTCTAGCTTCAGAAAAATACAAAAAAAAAAAAAAAAAGCTGCTGTTGCTATGGTTATAATGCCCGGTGACCTGGCTCTACGATAGTGTTCCCTGTGTTTTCTAGAAACCTGTCTAAGGAAAGACAGAATGAAGCTTTGGGAGCCACGGTGATTAGGGGTCATGCTGGGGGTAGGGGGGGTTCTTTAGGTTTGGGGTCGGTCTTGTCCAGAGATCGGGACTGCTGAGGGACTTGAGGTGCTTTTAGTCTTGACCAGTGTGCAGACGGCAAACCCACGCGCATGCCCCAGCCCTCAGCAGCTTAGACACCGAGGAGTCCTCTCAACAAGGTGAGTGTTGAGAAATAGACACTACAGTCACTTTTCCCAGCAAGGAACACATTTAGAAAATTCATCACCCCATAAAAGTGGTATAAAAAGAAAATTAAAATGGCTTCTAAGGCGATTTTGCTGACCTGTGTGGGTGGAGTCCTTTAGGTGACAAGAGAGAGAAACGAGGACCTCCTCCCCATTCTGTGGGGCTAATGTCTGGGGACTCAGCCAGTCCCTCCCAGAGCACAACGTGCAGGTCCCCGAGCCGGTTACCCAGTGATGGGGCCCGCCAAGGCTGGGCTCCTGCTCTCCTCCCCGGAGGGGCCACCCTAAGGCAATGTTGCCCATTCCTATTGCCCAAGACTTCGGCAAAATAACCCTGCAGTGTGCCCTCTCTGACCTCACCGTCGGGGCAGCCTGCAGTGGAAACAGCTCAGCAGTATTTAAAGCTCTAGAGAGAACCAACCCCCAAAGAAACAGCCTCTGCCTCTGAGGTCGTGCATGCACACCTGCCGGTGTGGAGAGCACCGTCTTCCTGCAGACTGTCTCTCTGTTCTTGTGCTGTGGGGCCGATCCCAGCTTATCCTCGCGGGGAGGCACCGTCTCTCTCCGGGGGCCCGTGTGTGGGACGTGGCGGCCCGTAGCAATCGGAAAGGACGTGGGGACAGGAATAGAACAGGCAGACTCTGTTCTTCGTCCCACTCTCTGGGGTCTCCCGTGGAGTGCTGTCAGAAAGCCAAGGCCACCCGGACCTGGGACAGCACAGACATGACACCCCCCCCCCCCCGACGCTCTGCCCAAGCACTCAGGGGACGTGGAAAGGGCCCGTGAGAAGCCACAATCTGGCCACACAGAAAGGTTGAGGAAAGGGGGCTTTTATTTTAGCTTCTCTGTAGGCATCATAAGTGGGAAAACAGTTTATTGTGAGTCAGTGATCTATCCGTGAAATGCGGGAAGCTCCCGGGGAAGGAGACACGTAGGCCCTCTGCTCAGCCACCCCGCGAAGCCAGGCTGCTAGACATGCGCCGCTTCTTTAGAAATTAGAACGTGGAATAAATGTTTTCTAAGGTTTGGACAGTTGTTTTCATCTACTCAAAACTTGCTGTGGAAAAATTCCATGGCTCTGGGCGGGCTGTGAAATTGGAAGCCCCTTTCTTCCCCTCTGACATGGGGTCTGAGTCTGTGGGCATTGCCTGCCTTGTGTGTCAGGGGCCCTTGTCCGCCCCATAGTGTCGCTTCCCCTGACCACAGGCAGGCAGGCCCTGTGTCACCCCATGTCCTCGGCGAGGGCCTTGGGGTTCCAGGCCAGGCCAAGGAGCAAGACTCACACCCGCAACACCGGACTCCAGAACTCACGCTTCCTGTCACCACGCTCCGTGTTACCACACTCCCTGTCACCGGGCATGACAGCATCCAACCCTTTCCTTCATTCAGCACTGACTGAGCACCTCTGCACAGCAGATGCAGGATGTGTGTGGAGCCCCGGGAAGCTGAGCGAGATGGGGTCCCAGAGAGTGCTATCTGGAGGCGATAGAACTTAAAAAGTTACAGAAATGTATAAAGTCATTTAATAAAGTGAACAAAATGAAATGGACACCCTTCAGGGGGAGCACAAAGGATCTAATATTTAGGAGTGAAAGCCTAATCCTGACCTCCACATCCATCCAAACTGTGACTTCCCATCACTTCCACTCCCCAACCACCACCAGCCACTGTCCATGCTCATCTGGGTCATCGATGTCAAGAGACCCGTTTAAGAAGTTACTGAGAGTCCTCAAAGCCCCAGTGGCTTCCGTCACATTCAGAATACAGCGCGGAGCCCTGCTCATGAGCTGCGAGCTGCTGGTGACATCGCCCCTGCCCCCTCCGCTCCCACTGCTCTCTGCAGCCCCAGGCCCCAGCCCCTGGCCTCTGCCCTCTCAGAAGACCCCAGGCCACCACCCCCTGCCCCGCCTCAGCTGCTCCTCGCTGTGCACTCTTCGCACGGTCTGGCATGGGTCCCCCTTTGCCTGGTCCAGGTTGCTGCTCAGATCACCTCCTCAGAGAGTCTCTCTCTGAGCTCAGTTTTAAAATACTGCCCACCACCTACCCTGCTTAAGGACACTCTTATGCTGCTTAATTTTTCTTTCTGGGATTTATTACTACCCAATGTATTAAATACCTATTTATTTCTGGGTTCCCTGCCTGCCTCCACCCTGAGATGTAATATCCACCACAGCCAAGTCCATGAAGTGGCCACGATTTGGCCACTCATACCAGGAGACCCTAGAAAAGTACCTGCACGTAGTAGCTCACCAATAAACTATTTAATGAGTGAGTGATTAGTTAGTTGATTGAATAAATCACTCTAAGAGATCAAGAAGGTCTTCCCTCAAAGTAGACGGTTAAGAGTTGCAGGGTGAGCCTGACCAGGCGGTGGCGCAGTGGATAGATCGTTGAACTGGGATGCAGAGGACCCAGGTTCGAGACCCCAAGGTCGCCAGCTTGAGCGCAGGCTCATCTGGTTTGAGCAAAAGCTCACCAGCTTGGACCCAATGTCGCTGGCTCGAGCAAGGGGTTACTCAGTCTGCTGAAGGCCCGCGGTCAAGGCACATATGAGAAAGCAATCAGTGAACAACAAAGGTGTCACAATGTGCAACGAAAAACTAATGATTGGTGCTTCTCATCTCTCTGTTCCTATCTGTCTGTCTCTGACTCTCTCTGTTCCTGTTAAAAAAAAAAAAAAAAAAAAAAACAAGAGTTGCAGGGTGAGTAAGAGTTTTCCAGACAGACAAGAGAAAGGAAAGGTATTCTAGACAGAAGGAACAGTGTGTGCGAGATGGTTTAGTCTGACCGTGTTGCTGTCCTTTGCATTAGGCGTGTTGGGGACTCTGATTACAGCGATGGTGAAGAGGACTTCTACTACACAGAGATCAAACTCAACACGGACTCGGTGGCGGACGGACTGGGCAGCCTGGCCCCGGCTTCGCCCTCCCAGTCCCTGGCTTCACCTCCCACCTTCCCCATCCCGGACTCAAGCCGAACAGAAACCCCTTGTGCCAAAACCGAGACTAAACTGATGACACCCTTGAGCCGCTCAGCCCCCACCACCCTCTACCTCGTGCAAACCGACCACGCTTACCAGGTGACCTGCCCAGTGACCCTCAGTGACACTTGGCCCCTGACCAGAAGCAGTCGTGTTCTGACCTAGGAATAGAAAAACATTACACACTGTTAGCAGCCCAGTAGCTGAGTTCCTTTATTGTTGTTGTTCTTTCTCTCCTTTCAAAGCCAAAGAGAAGAAGTTAAGTTGAATTGTTTTCATCAAAAAGTTAAAACAAATTGGCCTGACCAGGTGGTGATGCAGTGGATTAGAACATCGGCCTAGGTAACTGAGGACCCAGGTTCGAAACCCCAAGGTCACCAACTTGAGCTTGGGTTCATCCGGCTTGAGCGGAAAGGTTGCTGGCTTAAAGCCCAAGGCCACTGGTTGAGCCCAAGTTTGCTGCCTTGATCAAGGGGTCACTCTCTCTGCTGGAGCCCCGCCCCCCACCCCGGTTAAGGCACATATAAGAACACAATGATGAACAACTAAGATGCTACAATGAAGAATTGATACTTCTCATCTCTCTCCCTTCCTGCCTGTCTGTCCCTATCTGTCCCTCTCTCTGACTCTCATTAAAAAAAAAAAAAAGTTAAATTGTTTCCACTGTTCTCTCATTGTTAGGTATCTACTCTGGAGCATCTGCAGTTTGTCCCTGTCATTACTAACTGTACTATGAATGTCTCGGTGCCAGTAGCTTTATTTTTTTTTCTTGGAATTCACAGAAGAGTAATTACTGAGCCAGAGGACCAATCTGAGCAGTCACGGCTCATGTTAAGTGTTGCCAAAATATTCTCCAATAGTGCCAGAGACAAAACCACGGTCATCAGCGACTGTATTTATCATCAGAAAAACTAAATTGGTAGTGGAAGAGTTTTGGCCACTTGTTTCATAGACAACCTCAAGAACAATGGAACCGAGCTAATGTATTAAATGAGACGGTGTGATGAAATTTACTCCTGACTGTTGTTACATTGGTCAAAAAAGAACAATTTATTCCTTTGTTCTTGTTTTGTCAGTGTTGCACTGAGGTCCAAAGTCATGAGCTTGAACCAACTTAGTGAAATGATTGTATTCATCTATAAAACAAGTTGGAGCCCTGGCCATGTTGGTTAGAGTATCATTACGATACACCAAGGTCGTGGGTCCCATCCCAGGTACAAGAATACAAGAGTCAACCAATGAATGCATGAATGGGTGGAGAAGTGATCTCTCTCTCTCTCTCTCTCTCTTCCCCTTCCTCTTTCTCTAAAATCAATAAATAAAAACTTTTTTCTTAAAAAATGAGTTGGAACACACACTGGGTGATCTTGAGGGTTCTTTCTAAACCCTATATTTATATTTATAATATTAAGATTTCTTTGTTTATAGGAATTACAAATGTTTAGCATAGAAAATACCAAAAACAGAAACAGAGAAAGGAAATGTATCCCTAATCCCAATGACAAAAAAATCCCTTGGTTAATATCTTTTGTGTGTCTTTCAAGACTTATTTCTATGTGTATATGTATAAGAAATGAAGGATCTATCATAGGACTGTTTCTCCTCTGCTTTGTTTTTCTCCACTGCATATATCATAAAGTGTTTGCATGCCAATGAGTATTCTCCAACCAATTCATTTGTAACAGCTCTGGGTAGATCATGATTTAGGTACCCATTTCCTATGACTGGATATGTGTGTTTCCAGTTTTTTATATATAATACAGAGTTCTGTGATGAACATCCTTGTATTCATTTCCTTAGATGAATTTTAGAAGTGGAATAGCTGATATACAAAATGCTAAGAAAAAAAAAAAAAATATATATATATATATATATATATATAATCTCCAAATTACTCTCCCAAGTGTCGTAACAATTTACACACCATCACTGTAAAAAATTTGATAGTAAGGAATTCTATCTCACAGGTGTCATAAAATACAGAAATCAGTAGTCAAAGCCATCTCCTTTTACGCCTTAGATTGCTTAGATACATAAAAAGCTTATTTCTAGCTACTCTCTCTGACCCTGTTTCATCTCTTCCTACTACTAGCTCGTTAGTCTATGTCATTAACACAGCTGAGATCATTCCTGAGGCTCGACCTTGGCAATGACAGCCAAGACTCCGAGGGGAAATGTTCTTCCATAACAAGTGTCTCTGTTCTCTGTGCCACAGGCCACGCCCCCTGTGACCATTCCAGGGTCAGCCAAGTTCACTCCCAACGGCAGCAGCTTCAGCATCTCTTGGCAGTCTCCTCCTGTTACCTTCACGGGCATTCCGGTGAGTCCAAACCCAGAAACCCAGCGTGAAGCCAGAGAGCACATGGTAGGCCTGCGCCAAAGAAAGACAAAGGCCAGGACGCGGGGTGCCCCCTGTGCCTTACCTGGCCTCTGTCAGCCCCTCAGCCAGGTCCCACAAGGCCCAGCGACTCTGTCCAAGGTGCTCTGATGGGAATGTCAGGAAAGCAGAAGAGCATTTCAGCTGTTTAAGCGATGTGTTGGAAATAGATCAAGATTTTTTTTTTTTTTGGGTGGTGGAATGTTTGTGTGTTTCCGATCTCTGAACTCAGACCCTGAATATAAAAGAAAAATATGCCTGTACATAAATGCCATTCATCATTGAATGACTTGATAATATTTATGACTTTGAGATTATTGTTTGTGGGTGTGTCACCTTGAAGGTCCAAAAAATAAATACATTGAAATCACTTTTTTCCCCCAAAGCCTGAATAATCCATCCATATGGATGGGTAATTTGAAAATGAATGAGTACTAAAATATGCCCTTGGGTTTAAGTAGTATATGAGAATTGATTTGATATATTAAATGAGTACTGTCGGATAAATCACCTTGAATTAATATGATGCCTAACCATTCATTTAAAAATATTGGGCTTTTTGTAGCTTAGCACAGAACATCCATGGACCCCACCCCCACCCCCGTTGATGCTCACAGCAGTTTATAACTCCTGATAAGACCCAGAAAGTGGTTTGTGATAATGGCTAGTCAGGTTATTTTCTCCATCACACCTCTCTCCCCAAGGACCTCACAAGAGCTTCTTATTATCAACTCCTGGCAACTCCCAGAGGTTTCCAGCAAATTCTAAGACCTCCTGCAGAGCTGAGAAAAATGAAACCGGCTCAATCAATTATGCGGCTCTCTGCCAATGAATATTTATTCAACCCCCCCCCCCTCCAGGACTACCAACAATAAAAAGCATCCTGCCCGCAGCAGTTTGGGGATTTGTGGCTTCTAAAAAAATACTCCTGGCATTCGATTCTTGAACAGCACTGTGGACCTGGAGTCCTTATGAAAGTTGCCTGCTTCATAGACTAGCGACCACTGCCGGTCCCTCTGAAAGACCAGGAATGCAGTTGGGGATGTGTGAGTGGCAGGGGAAGAGAACAACTTAGGCATCGGGTATTGGGGTTGTTTCTGAGGTGGGTGTCCGAGGGTAGCAATCAGTCCTTTTTGGTGACTTCTGAATTTGTTAGACATAGAAAGACCTGAGTGCCTCTCCGTGTCACGTGCGGGACAGCCCTTCTCACCGAGAAAGGCAGCCGCAGTTACAGAATTACAGACACCTGCTATTCTTTTGTCTTTGACTTGAGAAGAGTTTTCAAGAGCATCCACCCTATTGTTCACCTCTTGTGAAAACAAGCTTAGTGGGTGGAGAAATCGCTCGGAATGGTGTGTTCTCCAAAGTTCCTCAACGTCTAACACAGCAGGAGACCAGCTGGGTACCTGTTTGTTTTCCGACAGCAAAATTTTAACTTCTGCTGTGGACATGGTATATCTCTCTATCCTCACCTCAGTGCCCCAGGTTTTCAGAGTTCCTACGTTCACTGCCTGTCGGTTCAGGGATGCTCTAGACTAGAACTTGGACAGAAAGTACACAGAGTGTCTGGGTTAACAGGCTCTCCCCCTAGCCCCCCATGTGAGCCGTCAGTTTATTCTCTCACCAGAGAATGCCCAGTGTACCTGGCTGTGTGGTCCAGTTCAGCCAAAGCTGGAGAGTGTTAGCAGTCAACTTGCCATTCCTATTGGGAAGCAAAAGTGAGGGCAGGCGGGCGCTATTTTCCAAGGTTTCTGTTTTAGTCTAGATTAGAAGACCGGAAAGCGTACCACTAAAAATGCTTTTCGTCTGTTCTACTCTCTGCCAGTGTTTCACAAGCCAGGGTTGGTGTGTGCTGTCCATCTCCTTCTCCAGGGCTGGGTCCCCCCAGGGCCTGGCACCCAAGCACAGGGGCATGACACTGCCACCCAGGACACCAGCCACTGTCCCTGTTTCCGCAGGAATGCTTTCCGGCCCCTGGAAGACGGGGAGTCAGGTTGAATGAAGAACATATGAATTCCAGCCCTGGCCAGTTAGCTCAGTCAGTTAAGACTATTGTCCTGAAATGACAAGGTTGCAGGTTCCATCCTGGTCAGAGCACACACAGGATCAATGAATGCAGGACCAGGAGGAACAACAAATGAATGCTTCCCTTTTCCCTCCCCTCTTTCTCCCTTCCTCTCTCTGTCACTAAAAAAAAAAAAAGAAAGAAAGAACAAAGAAATCAGGCGCTGGCTGGCTGGCTCGGGTGGCTGGAGTGTGGTCCCGAGCACGGAGGTTGCCAGTCCGATTCCCTGCAGGGCACTTACAGAAGCGGGTCAGTTTTCCTGTCTCTCTCTCTCTCCCTGCCCCTCTCAGAACAACAACAGCAAAAAGAAGAGCAGAACATGTAAATTCCTACCCTCCGATTTAGTGTAATAGCGTTTCAGACAGGCTTTCCACGTTTTAAATGATAGTGAGTCGGTGTGAGTCAGGGCCTCACCTATGTCTATGCTGAAGAATAGAGCAGTTGACATTTTATCAAATGCTCTTTAAGAATACATTTGTGTTTGTACTCCAAAACAAACACCCTGGGGTGATGGGCCCCATTTAAGATGTGCTTCCCGATTTGAGAATCTTGGCTGCCTGGGTTGGGAGAGGGGCAGTTTTTGGACACCTCCTGGAGAAGCCTGCAGATAACCTCCTTCTGAGGGCAGGATTTTACTTATTCATTTGCTGAGGCCAGACTTCCTGGAGGTTGGGCTTTAATAAGCTCCCTGGGTGAGGCCTCTTCCTAGAGATGTGGAGGGAGAAAGCCAGTCTGCATATTTGCAAAGGTCATGGGGAGTTCTGTCTTTTCTAGCCCAAGGCTGTGGACACAGGGGTGGGAAGAGGACCTTCATTAATTATAGCTTTCTTTGGCCTGGTTTTCCACCCGTCTTTTCCTCTCATTATCTCCATTCTTTTCTGTCTTTTCATGATGCATTAGTCCGCTCCAGCTGCCTTAACAGACTACCGTAGACCGGGGGTTTGCCTAACTGAAGTTTATGTCCTCGCAGTTCTGGGGGCTGGCAGTCCCAGGCCCAGGTGCTAGCCGATGCATCCCTGTGACGGGCTTTCCTGGCTGCAGAGGGCTCCTTCTTGCTGTGTCCTCGCATGGGGGGAAATGGAGAGAAAGCCCTTTGGTGTCTTTTCCTCAAAGGACTGTAATCCTAGTGGATCAGGGCCCCACCCTTTGGGCCTCATTTATCCTTAATTACTTCTTTAAAGGCCTCATCTACAAATACAACCACACTCGGAATTTGGGCTTCGGCATATAGATTTGGGGAAACGCATTGAGTTCATAAAAGGCCCCTTGCAAGCAAGCAGGGACGAACCTGCCTGCTGTCTCAGAGCCGGTCCTAGAGGCTTCAGCACAGGAGCGTCTCCCAATCAGAAATAACCGTGCTTGCTTGTTGGTGACTTAGCTGGCTTTGTTTTTTGTTTGTTTTGTTTGTTTAACACCTAGAGAAAGAATTTAAAATAGGGTGTTATAAGAGATTAAACCCAAGGGTCTTTTTTCATCCCCTTTGAGAGGTAGAAAATCACAAAGGAAAAAAATGTCTCCAACTCGCTTACAGGAAGACACAAGTCCCTCACTGCTGCTCGGGCACATGGCTCAGATGCAGATTCCCAACTCCGGCGTCCACACTGTGCCCTCTTGCCAGTCACGGGGCCTCTGTTACGCAGGAACCTCAGCTCTGGCACAGCCTGGCACTGGCATGGCGGGCACTTGCCCCCGTGGTCCGTGTGACATGTCTCCCGGCCGCCACACAGGGGTCAGAGGAGGTGATCCCCCTCTGTGGGAGTGACTCATAGGACACACATTTCCTCCACGTGCGGGGGATTAGCCATGACTTTGCATAGTGTATCTAGGGTGCTTTACACAATTCTGAGGTCGCACCTAACTAGTGGACAAATGACAGGTGTATCACCCAATAACTTCACTTATTTTTTAGAAATAATACCATATAGCCTGACCAGATGGTGGCGCAATGGATAGAGCATCATATTGAGATGCAGAAGACCCAGTTTTGAAACCCTGAGGTCTCTAGCTTGAGCGTAGGCTCATGGACATGACCCCATGGTTGCTGGCTTGAGCCCAAAGGTTGCTAGCTTGAAGCCCAAGGTCGCTGGCTTGAGTCCAAGGTCACTGACTTGAACAAGGGGTCACTCGCTCTGCTGTAGCCCCCGGTCAAAGCACATATGAGAAAGCAATCAATAAACAATTAAGATGCCACAACAAAGAATTGATGCTTCTCAACTCTCTCCCTTCCTGTCTCTCTGTCTCTATCTGTCCCTTTCTCTGTCTTTCTTTATGTCTCTGTCAAAAAAAAAAGAAATAAATAATACCATATTGTACTCTATAAGCATATTATATATTTTATAAAACGTGCCCCAAAATAAAATTTAAAAATGGATAAGATACAAAACAAAAATTGAAAAGTGGAGGCCTTTGGGGAAAATAGACAAAAGAGTGCTTTGCTGGGCTTTATTTGGGGCACACATTGTTCCCCTCGATGGAAGAGGAGAAAGAGCTGGGCGTGGACGTCACTCTGAATGGAGTCCCAAGGCCAGCTGGCACGAGACAGCTGTGTTCAAATCCTGGGTCTCTCAGTGACTAACTGTGGCCTTGGCAACTAAACGTCTCCACTTCCTCACCTATGAAATGAAATGATGGTTCTACTTATCTTAGGAGCGTGGCGAAGATTTAGTTAGGGGACACGTGGAAGGTAATTCATCGAACAAGCTCTTATTCAATTACTGCTGCTCTTAACTCTGGGAGGCTGCTCAGGCCACTTCTGTGCTTAAAGCTCACGTTATCCTACCTGCAAAACGCAAGTAACAGCCCTTCCATGTTGCAGGGGTTTTGTGGGGACTAAAGGAGATCGCACATGCCCTGGCAGCCAGTCTTGCCCATGTCCAAGTGCTGAGTCCGTGCTGGTTCCCTGTGCCGGTCTCCTTGACTTCCCCACTCTTAGCCCCAACTGAAATGAGAAGCTGAAACACGGTCGAGTTGCTGTTTTGTCTCAAGGGCAGCTCAAAAGCTGGGGCGTAAGGATGCTCGCTTGTGCGTGAGCCACACGCGACCTGTGCAGTTAGCGCTGGCTTCTGCTGCGCCCTGTGGACAGCAGGCGGCTGCCCAGGGACAGGACTGCACACGGAGCACGCGGGCCCTCGCTGCAGAGCTGAGAAAGCCGTTAGCAGGAATAGTCTGTAGAGAAGAAGGGTTATTGCAGCAGAAGGTCCACGTTCCTCAAACTGTGTTCTGGGGGTTTTCAAATGCCTGGTCCTCTCTCCACCCCTAAACCTGTTATCCCATTTCTGTAAGTGGTATCAGCACCCCTCCGACCTCTCAGGCCCGAAATGAGGATTCATCCTTGATACTTCCTGATTCGTCATCGCTTTATCTAAAGATTCGTGTTTGTGTTTTTGTTCCCGTTAACCATCTATCAACAAGCCTCTAACAGACACGGGCCCAGCCCCCCCTCACCACCCCGACCACCCCCTCACCGGAATCACCAGCAAGTTGCCTACGCCAACACCACAAACAGTCTGAACCATCCGCGGGGCTCCCGGCCGCTGTCGCCAGGCCACTCCCCAAGGAGCCAAACGTGACCTGTCCAAAGCATTTCTCAGATGTCTCATTTTCTTAAAACTCTCTGGTGGCTTCCTTTGCCCTTAGAGTAACATGGAATTCCTTATCACAGCGACAAGGCACAACCTGGGCCTGACGCCTCCCGACCTCCTGCCCTCCGCCCCCACACAGCATCTTCCGGCCCCCTGGGCACTCTGCCCCTTAGTCCTCTGTCACTGCCCTTCTCTCTCTGGACTGCCCTGGAGATGAGAGGTAGCCTCCTCCGGGGGTCTTCTCTCACCACCTTGGATAAATAAATGTGCTGCCCTCCCATCATGGTGCCTGTGACCCTGCCTCGTAGTGCTTGGTGTGTACCGACTCTCTCCCCACGAGAACGCATACTCCGTGGGGCAGAGACGTGGTTTGTTTGGGGCTGTTCCCCCACAGCCTACAGCAGTGCCTTGTGCATAGTCAGTGCTTAATAAAGATCTGCCGGATGAAGAGTGTTCTGTCATCTCATATCACCCCATACGAAAGGGGGTGTGTGTGTGGCAATTTTGCCACATGTAGACCCTTCCACAGGGTCTTGGGCTGATGGAAATAGAGCTGTGTCACCTAAACTTTTCCGGTTCCCTGACTAATAAGAAGGTATTTTGGAATTCTGCAAGTTCTGCAGTCATTTTTAAATTTTTCTATCATCCTGATCACTTAAAACAATCCAGAGGGTCTGTATAATAAATATGTATTTTCCGATGGCTTTAGGCGACCCCTGTGCTTTGGTCGTTCAACCCCCGTCTAAATATGTATTTCCGATGGCTTTAGGTGACCCCTGTGTTTTGGTCGTTGACCCCCGCTGGGGTTGCGACCCACAGGTTGAGAACCGCTGCTCTAGAATATCATTCTAGATCTCAGCCACCGTGAGCTGGAGCCCTCATTCCCTCTGGTTTGCTGTTATGCACCCTAGTCGGGGCGGGGGGGCAGGAATAGGGGGAAGAGGAGGACTGTGCTTCTGGAAGAACCTCTATCTACCCATACCAAATGCATCCCGGCACCCAACTTTAAAAAAAGAAAGACTAGGGGTACAGGCTAATTCAGAGTCACAGCCACCGTGGTTTAAACTGTTAGTTTTTGTTACTTGTTTAATCTTTTGTAAATCAATGTCTGGGGAAATAACAATGATGTGTTATACATACACTCCTTTGCATTGAAGGAAAATTAAACATACTAGTCTAGGATAGAGAAAATCGGTTCTGTAAGGTTGTCTTGGGAATGCCCCCGTGACAGTTAATTGGTAATGGTATTTCTGTGGCCATGTTGGTTATGTTTGTAAATGTATTCAATGTCTGCTCTTCTGTAGTAGAAAGATTCTATACTTAATTGAAACATTTGTTATGAAAATTAGTTTGGGGCAGCTTTTGAGAATTCCAGAAGCTGGGAAGGTATTTAGTGTTAAAAGGGCAGAGAAGGCAAAAAGACTAAGTGAGAATCCTACAAAGAACAGAAGGGGCCCCACTATTGTTACCACTGGAGGCAGCAGTGTAAGGAGGGAGAGCTCAGGACAGCCCTACCCTCTAGAACAGGGGTCCTCAAACTTTTTACACAGGGGGCCAGTTCACTGTCCCTCAGACCATTGGAGGGCTGGACTATAAAAAAAACTATGTACAAATCCCTATGCACACTGCACATATCTTATTTTAAAGTAAAAAAACAAAACAGGAACAAATACAATATTTAAAATAAAGGACAAGTAAATTTAAATCAACAAACTGACCAGTATTTCAATGGGAACTATGCTCCTCTCACTGACCACCAATGAAAGAGGTGCCCCTTCCGGAAGTATGGCAGGGGCTGGATAAATGGCCTCAGGGAGCTGCATGTGGCCCGTAGGCCGTAGTTTGGGGACCCCCGCTCTAGAACAAGGGCCGTGACATCAGACTCCTTATTTAACTCCCTATGCTTTGGTTTCCTCATCTATAGAATGGGAACAATAGCATCACATGGGCTCACAGCTTCTGTCAGCCAGCCTGAACTCAGCAATGTGCAGTTATCACTACGTGGGCAACATTCGTTCTTGATTCGCTTGGGCTACTGGCTTCTTCCTCTTTCCCATTTAGACCCCAGAAGGGCTTTGTTGCTTTGTGGGTGTCTTGTGCAAGTTGCCATTCATTTAGTGGCTGTGAATGACAGGGCAAAGAGAAGGGCCACATGGAGTTGTGGCCACAGACGAACTGCATAAGTTGAGGTGATGCTCTTAACCTCGCTAGCTTTTTTTTCTTCTTCAAAAGTGAGATCATGAGGTTTAGAATGGGAATCTCTTTTAAAGTTTAAAATAATATTCAGCCTGACCTGTGGTGGCGCAGTGGATAAAGCGTCGACCTGGAAATGTTGAGGTCGCCGGTTTGAAACCCTGGGCTTGCCTGGTCAAGGCACATATGGGAGTTGATGCTTCCAGCTCCTCCCCCCTTCTCTCTCTGTCTCTCTCCTCTCTCTCCCTCTCTCTCTCTCTCCCACTCTCTCTCCTCTCTAAAAATGAATTTAAAAAAATTAAAAACCAAAATAAAATAATATTCAAATGAAAATAGATTACTGTGGGTCAATTGAGTGCAGAGGTGTGAAGTGATGAAGATTTTAAAGGTTTTACCAGTAATTGTCACTGTGTCTTTTCTGTTGGAGTTACGTTTAAATTTCGCCGTGAGCGTCACCCCATCCGTTTTCCCATGTCATTTCCGTGAAAGAAGCACTTAGCCTCCCTGTGTAATGTTCAAGGACCACTGCCCACGTCACAAGGCCTCAGTAAAGGGGTGGCACAGAGAACCTGTCCTGACAGCTCTGTTTTCCATGTCCTCCCCAGGTGTCTCCGACACATCACCATCCTGCGGGCACAGGAGAGCAGAGACAGCACAGCCACACGGTCCTGTCCTCCCCGCCCAGAGGGACGGTCAGCCTAAGGTAGGACTGCTTTAAACTCCTCGTCTCAAGGGGATTAGCTGAGAAGTAGAACCGCGAGAAAAAGGGAAACCAGATAGGCTCTCTGTCATAAAATCTCCCTGTCATGGATGAGACACACTGTCTTTTGTTCGCGTGGGTTTCCCTGCTCATTAACTGTGAGTGAAAACGCGTTGTTTTTTTCTGTTGTAACAGTTCACAGTAAGTTTTTCTTCAGAACAGGCCATGGTGACTACAGAACGCCGTGTTGCATTAACCCCTGTATTAAATTAACTACAAGAGAATTTCTATTCCAATTCAAGACCTTTGAGAAATGAGACAGCATGAAAAAGCGCATTCTTAAAATCTTGAAGGAGTGACACTGTCTATTGGTGGTTCTCACGTGTGCATGTTCAACTCAGTGTTACGCGGAAGGCCAGTGGTGGTGTCCACAAGTGGACAGATAGAAGCTTAAGAGTTAGAGAAGCCAGGCCTGGCCGGTTTGCTCAGTGGATAGAGTGTCAGCCCAGCATATGGACATCTCAGGTCCGATACCCAGTCAGGGCACACAGGAAAAGTGACTATCTGATTCTCCCTCCTCCCCCTCCCCCCCCCCCCCCCCCGCTCCCCGTTCTCTCCCTTACCCCTCTTGTAGCTAGTGGCTCAACTGGTCTGGGCATTGGCCTCAGGCACTGAGGACAGCTCGGTTGATTCAAGCATCAGCCCCAGACAGGGGTTGCCACGGTAAATTCCAGTCAGGGCACATGCAGGGATCTGTCCCTCTACCTCCCCTCCTCTCACTTAAAGAGAAAGAGAAAGAGAGAGGCCAACGTAACAGCCCTGGCAGTGGCCACAAAATCGTCCTGCTCTGGAGAGGACCTGCCATGTCTCCTCACTTCTTGTCCCCGTCTTTCGTGGGATTGTGAGCCCTCTGTGGGAGGCCCACTGCATTCTTCCCGCTGACCACGCTGTCCTCCCGTCCACAGGAAGCCTCGGGGAGAGGGCAAGAAGTGCCGGAAGGTGTACGGGATGGAGAACCGGGACCTGTGGTGCACGGCCTGCCGCTGGAAGAAGGCTTGTCAGCGCTTCCTGGATTGAGGGGCCATGGTCACGGCCATGGGGTGCCCCACCCTCACTTCCTGCCAGAGCAGCTTTTGGAAAGCACCCTTCCTTCTGAATAAAACACACCTGAAGCCCAGAAAAAGCACTTCCAGGAAACTTGGTGGAATTGCAGCAAAAAAAAAAAAGAAAGAAAGAAAGAAAAGGTCTCATGGAAACTGGACTGCTCTGAGTCCGCCTGGGGCAGCTGTAACTAATTTTCACATATGGGAAAAGGAAGTCAACTTCTTTTGCTGTATGTCTAGGTCAGAAAACTTTGGATTTCTGTACCAATGGAACCAACAAAGCCCATTTTACCTAGAAAGGAGGCATATTTTGATAAGCTTTCTAAAAAATGCTGTTTCTGGTTTGGGGGGGGGTATTTTATTTTATGTGACACACACAAAAAAGTTATGTGTGCTTCTGTAGCATTTGTACAAAGAACAATACCCACCTTCATGTGAATAGTCTTTTCCGGTTTTCCATGTTACTTCTTAGGGCAGCAGGCTGGGTATCTCTTCCATGTCTTTCTTGTTTGTTTTGTTTTGAAGAATGTTCCCCAGAATGGTAAAGCTGTAGGCCTGGAGGGCCCCCGCTGACGGACACTTGAAAAGACACTGACGATGGCATCACCAGCAGACTTCCAGTCCAGGTGGAACTCAGGACGTCCGGCCATCAGCAATGGGAAGCACCAAGATGTCTTCCCGGGAGCTGTGAGAAGCCCTTTCTCAAGAAGCTCCTCCTCTGCCCGCTCAGCTCGATCCAAAACTGGTGCATGGAGTCGTCCGGGTAAGCCTGATGCTTCTTTCAGGGATGTGACACAAACCGCAGCTAGGACCTCTGTGTCACTGCTTGTCTGGCAAAGTCACTGCCAGGTCTGTGGGTCATCAGACTTTTCCCTCAAAACTCCACGCTGCCTGGTCTGAGAAGGGGTCGAGAGCTCCACCGGCCCCTGCAGGTTTGCTGTAGACAGCCGGGCACAGCCTCCATGTCCCCATCCGTTCAAAAAGCCACATGAGGTCAACGGACCCACCTCCATCCTGAGCGCCCCGTGGCTGGTTCAATGCTGAAGCATGTGTGGGAGACAGGTTCGTGCACGATCGAAACATTGTGTGCGTACAAGGAATATCCAGACCTTTATTTTTCCTTATAAACATAGAGGAACTGTTTGTTAAGAACTGGCTCGGAAGGGAACGTAGAGAACACCCAAAGGAAAAGGCGTGTCGGTACAGGATGCTCTCTCTCCGCTGAGAGGGGCAGGGCTTGTGCTGCGACCCGTTCGCCGGGCTTTCTAACCTGTGGGTGCGTGGGTGGGTTGGTGCGTTGGTTGGTGGGTTGCTTGGTTGGTTGGTTTTGGTGGCAGTGGTCTGGGAAGAGAGGAAGAGTTGTGAAGCCCTTGTAAACTCCTACCCTCCTCTTGACGGCCCTGCCTAAGAGGTGTTTCTCCTAGACCTATGCAAAAAGGTACGAGCACCTTACAGGATGCACTGTGCGACAGGAGCCTAGGATCAGCCATAGGAATGTTAAGGGAAATTGCACAGAAGAAAGTTTAATATATGTCTAGAGATTGTACATACACCTTTTTTTTTAAAGAGTAGAAAATCATCTAGTAATAACAGATATTCTTTTATATATATAAGCGACGTCCCACAGTGTAATATCCACCGTCTACATTCTTATATTTTGGTAATTTGATTTTTTTAAAACTCTCCTATGACTTTTTTAAACATTATTTCTTAGAAAAAAAATCCTGTTTTCCTCCTCCATCTATTTTTTTTTCTTTAAAAACACTTATTTTAAGAAAGCAGAAAAGGAGCTCATCCGAGTCCACATGTCCCCAGGGCCCCTTGGCAGTCACCACGGCCTCGGCCACAGTGTGTGATTAGCATTAACGTGTTCAGCCAAGAAAGGGCACTTTTTTAAAAAAAAAGTGCAGAAGTGTTGTTGCCTCCTCTGCCCTCCCGTCTTTCCTCTCCCCCCAGGGACCCGCCGCTTCCCCTGGGAGCACCTCGGCTGCGAGGGGGCGTCTGGCCCGCTGCAGGGGCCTGAGCTGGGGGTGGGGTGGGCGTCCAGCAAGCCCAAGGCTGGTCAACCCTTCCAGCAAGTTCACCCCGTACTTAAGTGGGAATAAGTCACTAATCTAAAATGATTAAAGTGATGAGGGGCTAATCCCCCTCCCCTCCCCCATGCACACAGAACTTTGGGACACGAGGAGGGAGAGACCGTGGCCGTGGATTTGACCTGGAACAGGCTCATGGCTCTCCTGGGGAGACGCAGGACATGAGTAGCTCTGAGCTCTACCTGGCCGAGCCAAGCTCAGCCCTTACCTGGAATTTAGCCAATGCGCAGGTATAGCCAGGAGGTAGAGCCATGTGCCCGTCCCTGGGAGCTCTTAACCCTTCTAACACCTTCTTTACACACACCCTCCCAAGTCTCCCGCTCACCTGGGGGATCCTTGCTGCCAGCCAGGCGTGCCAGACCCTCCGTACCTCCCTACATACATGGACACCCCTTCCCTGGACCAACACATGTGGTCACTCGGGGACCACCATGCTTTGCCTGGTCAGCCTTGATAAAACGGGATTCAGTCTCTTGCAGGCCACCCAGAAAGCTATGAATTGCAATATACAACACTGTAAAAAGCTCAGTTTTAAAAACGCAGAGCTATTCTGTTATACTTTGGAATGAAATGAAGTGCCAAATTAAGCCCGATATTTGTGTTTACCATCTTCAGGGTTCCACGTTCTTCAGTGTCCTCACTTGGCAGAGGGAGGAGGGAGGTGGTGGGAAGGGGTATCCCATGGCATGCCGGCTGCTGAACCAGAGCCCCATCCCACGGCGGGGACCGGAGGGGCTGTCTGTGCAGAAGGAGTGCAATACAGCGGATTCTGGCCCCAGAATATTTCTAAATAAGGCTCATCGTGGCCTTGCTGTTTCTCTCCCTTGATGCCCCTTCCTTCAGAAAAATTTTCTCATCTCTCTCCGAAGAAGGCATTTCTTAGCGGTGGACAGGCGTTCTCCAGGTAGCCGCACAAAAAGAGAGGCCACCAGGCAGGAGAAGTCTCAGGTCCTTCCCAAAGGACACGCACCCAAGTCTTGGGAGGCGGCGTGACAACGTGGAGAAGAGCAGCCCAAGGGTTGGAGGCCTGAGAGGAAACGCAAGAGGCCGTGGGCACCCTGCTCCCTCACCTGAGTCCTGGTCAGCCACTGGCGGTACCCGGGGCCCCTCTGAGGGAGCGGCCACCTGCAGAGAGCACCCTGACCAGCCAGGTGTGCACACCCGGGGAAGGAGCCCGTAGCTCTTTTCGCTGACATCGTTGGAAAACAGAAGCGCAGCTTTCACTTGAGAATGTTTAGAGAGAAGTGGCCACGCTTGTGTGTTTAGGGCAGACTACCTTGAGAATAGAAGCAAACTACTATAACTAACAGTCACTTCCTCAGGGAAAGTTTAAAGGGTCTCTGAAAAGTAGGGCTGGAGGGGCTTAAAGACTAGAGAGACATCGCTAGAGTCTTCTGGTGGGAAAAGTCGTTCTGTTTTGTTTTTAAGGAGCACATCATTTCAAGACAAATGTACACAAAGCATGCAGGACCGGCCTGTTGAGGCTGGGCCACCCTGTGCAAAGCACTGCCCCTCTGTGGCTGCCCACGGGCTCGTGGATGGCTTTTCTGGGATGTAACTGTGACTCTGTGGCCTTGGCATTTCTTCCTCTCAGCCGGGGGGGATGGCTCGCTCAGCTCCGAATGGAAGCCCGGAGGGAAGAGTTGTCCAAGCCGTCCACTTCGCTGCGATCGTCAGTTAAGGAGCAAACTTCCATGGATCCTTCTGGACAAGGTGCTGCTTTTTCTCATGACCCTGTCGAATTTCTCTCGACCTCGTCAACTGTAGCACTCACCTGGGTTGGCGCGAGGAAGAGTGTGTGTGCATGGACGGGTGGAAAGAGGGCAGGGGTCGTGGATACACGCGTGGGTGTGGATCACTTTTGGAGAACGCCCCGGGCACACGGGGCAACTAAAAATCCCGTTTCTCTGAGGGAAAAAAACATCCCAGCCGCACACACGCTCTCCCTGCTCCGGGTGCCTGTGGGGTCCCTCCTATGGGAACAGTTTGCTGATGTCCTTTTCCATCGTACTACTTATAGCCAGACCGCAGAAATTAAAATGAGAGTAGCACTTCGGGGCACCAATTGTATCACTGATCCAATAAGAAAATATAAAATGTATCTAATTGCAACTGACTTTGAAAATAGCCAGAATCCAATGGTCTAGACCAGTGATTTCCAACCTCTTTCATCTCATGGCACAGGTGATCTAATTACTCAAATTCTGCAACACAACAAAAAATAGATTTTTTTGCTGGTCTGACAAAAAAAAAATAGGTATAATTTTGACTCACACTGTATACCTATTGTTGTGTTGTCTGTTGTCCTTTTAAATTTGACAATCTAAGGGGGAAAACGGCCAGTGCCCCTGACTAAGCCGTCAGGTATTGCATGTTTTGACATTTTTTGTGGCACACTGATTGAAAATCTCTGGTCTAGATGCTTTACCAGATGTATCTATCATAGGACCAGCAACCGCAGTGGGACATTTACTTCTGGTCCTGATTTGTAAATAGTGGGTTTTTTTTGTTTTTTTGGAAGACAATCTCATATTTTATAACTTCTATTTTGGGTCTGAGAATCACAATGGTAACGTGTTATGTCAAAATGTAAGCTAAAGTACAATAACAAGTATAACTTCCTTTTCCAAATAAGACAAGGAACACACTGCTTAGATGTCTACAATTCTGAGAGGCATACCACTTTTATAATCAGCATTCGTCAAACGACTCAAGCCAACAGAACTGGAGATATTTTACAAGATGCAGTGTTTTGTAATCACACGGAACATGAACGTTTTGTGGGAAATGACCTTGGTTTTTATACATTGTAGCTTATTTTTTAAAATGCAGTGTTTTACAGGACAGGAAGTGTTCGTATTCTAAGCAATTCCTGCTCCCCAAAGGGCTCTCCCTCTTCTAAGCAAGTGTTTTGATACACACTTTTCAGTTAACCCTCTACAGTTGGCAGTAGAAATGTATGTAGATCAGATGGCAACAGGAACTTCTTTTCTCATGAACAGTGTGTTTCCAAAGTATGGTGGGGGGGAAAGATGCTTTAAGAATCATCCTGTGTTTCTTAAATCTTAAAAAAAAAAAAAAAAAAAAAAAAATTAATAGATAGGCTTATAGGCAAATGGGAGAAATATTCTTGTAAATTTTTTAGTATAAAATGATAGATTCTGCCACAAAGACGGACTTAGCAATCAACCGCCCAGAACCACAAGCCTGCATTTAGCTAGTAAGTACCATTTGGTGAAAATCTGTAAAATCATAGACTATAAGCCCAAAGGTAGAATTCTTAGGTGATCAGATGTGTTTAAAATAATTTTGTTCTCAGCACTCACTAAATAACTTTCATTTCCTTATCAGAAAAGTGACTGGTCTTTTGTTTTGTTTTTTTACAAGAAGAATTCACAGACACGCCAGGTTGCGATCGGCAAGTCAGGGTTCCCAGGCTGGGAAGTGAGGAAGGGACCTGTGGAGAGTTTATTAACTGCACAAATAATTCTGAGCTTCGCCGAACCATGCACAGCACTATAAAGGTTGTTTCCTAGCCACTCACTGTTAAAGCAAGAAAAGTATCTTTTCTTTCTAAGATTTTAGTTATTCAAAAGCTGGACCAATGAGCCAAAAATGCAGATAACATTGGAAGAAAAGCTGAGATGGAATAGTCCTGTACCCAGCGGGCGACTCCGAGGTGGCAGTCAGGGGCTCACTGAGACCTCGCGTTCAAGTGGGCTTGAGAATCCGGACACGTGAGAACTACAGCTGCACGGAGTCAGGGAACAATGGGTACGGCCTGGCCTCCCGGTCCGTGACGTGAGCCAGTCTGCAAATCTCTCTGTCTCCCTTCCCCTGGAATGTCTCCACTGTTGGTGTTAAAGATCCCAGAAAGGATTCACTGCTGAATGGTTTTGAACCAAGTGAGTCTCACTTCATCTGTAGGTAGAAGCATCTCAATGGTGCAGAGCAGGTACTTTAGAAGGGCCAGGCAGGTTGTGAATGAATAATTCAGATCAGACAGAAGATGGGGCAGGGTCCGTCCACTAGAGAATGGGCAGTTGTGGCGAACAAGAAAAACACGTCACCTCTGTATTGGGGGGGGGGGGGAGGCAGCCGTAGACAATCGAAACATGTGGAAATTGGGTCAAGGGCAGCTAGATCTTCTGACTTGGAAATGTGGTTTCACCTGACATGTAAGTGTGGACAGCTAACTCAGATCTGTGGCTAACACGGTGCAGACCAAAGAGAACCTGTATGTGGGCAGAAGTGGCCTTTGGCCGTCAGTCCCAGCTCTCAGAGAGCACAGAGTCCACATTCCCTGGCCATCAGCCCCACCCACACACACCTTGTGTCTGGGCAACCAGGACTGAGGAAGAGAGAGAGGTCAGTTCTCCCCAGAAAGCATTCTCATGGAAGACTTGCATACAGAAATACGTATGATGTCCTTAAACTAACTTTTCCTCTGATCGAAATGTACTGAAGGGTCAGTTGCCCAGCTCTCACTCCGCCTCCTGGTGACATGCTCAGGCCATGCCCCAGAGCCCTGAATAACTGTCATCCTGACCTCCTCACTGTCTTTGCTGCCGTGCCCTCCGTGTGCCAAGCCCCTTAGCCAGCCCCTCGCAGCTCTCCCCCCCTCCTGCCTTGTGCACTGTTGGCCCAGGGTAATGCCTCTGTAGTTTCACCTCTAAGATGGCAAAATCCTCACTTAAAAACTTACCTCAGATTGGAATTTTCCCACACAGACAACCTCAGCACCTTTATCTGAGGACCAAGAAAAAGAGGAGTAAGTGTGTTGTGGGAAAAATTAGATGTTATTTCCCTTGTTTGGATGGACTCGGTGATATTAGATCATACATCACACCAGAGTCCTGATGGTGTTGGTGTAATCACATTTATAGTAAAGTCTGTCTCTTTCAGATACAACATGTTTATTTGACTTTCCTAGGGACCCAGTGGCGAACAGGGATATTTAGAGTCAGCAGCACCCACCTCCAAGGCTAACCCAGAATGGTCTTGAACCTGGCGGTCAGCCTCATGCCTGCCTACAAGTTCAAGGGCAAGGGCTCGTTAAAGCTCAGATCTTAGTCTTCCCAAACAAATCCAGACCTGAGAAGATCTAGTGACCCACCCTGCTGTTGGCCCATGCTTCCAACCCAGTCTTTCAGTAGTGACCCACCGTGCTGTTGGCCCATGCTTCCAACCCAGTCTTTCAGTAGTGACCCACCGTGCTGTTGGCCCATGCTTCCAACCCAGTCTTTCAGTAGTGACCCACCGTGCTGTTGGCCCATGCTTCCAACCCAGTCTTTCAGTAGTGACCCACCGTGCTGTTGACCCATGCTTCCAACCCAGTCTTTCAGTAGTGACCCACCGTGCTGTTGACCCATGCTTCCAACCCAGTCTTTCAGTAGTGACCCACCGTGCTGTTGGCCCATGCTTCCAACCCAGTCTTTCAGTAGTGACCCACCGTGCTGTTGACCCATGCTTCCAACCCAGTCTTTCAGTAGTGACCCACCGTGCTGTTGGCCCATGCTTCCAACCCAGTCTTTCAGTAGTGACCCACCGGGCTGTTGACCCATGCTTCCAACCCAGTCTTTCAGTAGTGACCCACCGTGCTGTTGGCCCATGCTTCCAACCCAGTCTTTCAGTAGTGACCCACCGTGCTGTTGACCCATGCTTCCAACCCAGTCTTTCAGTAGTGACCCACCGTGCTGTTGACCCATGCTTCCAACCCAGTCTTTCAGTAGTGACCCACCGTGCTGTTGACCCATGCTTCCAACCTAGTCTTTCAGTAGTGACCCACCGTGCTGTTGACCCATGCTTCCAACCCAGTCTTTCAGTAGTGACCCACCCTGCTGTTGGCCATGCTTCCAACCCAGTCTTTCAGTAGTGACCCACCGTGCTGTTGACCCATGCTTCCAACCCAGTCTTTCAGTAGTGACCCACCATGCTGTTGACCCATGCTTCCAACCCACTCTTTCAGTAGTGACCCACCATGCTGTTGACCCATGCTTCCAACCCAGTCTTTCAGTAGTGACCCACCATGCTGTTGGTCCATGCTTCCAACCCACTTTTTCAGTAGTGACCCACCGTGCTGTTGGCCCATGCTTCCAACCCAGTCTTTCAGTAGTGACCCACCGTGCTGTTGGCCCATGCTTCCAACCCAGTCTTTCAGTAGTGACCCACCGTGCTGTTGACCCATGCTTCCAACCCAGTCTTTCAGTAGTGACCCACCGTGCTGTTGGCCCATGCTTCCAACCCAGTCTTTCAGTAGTGACCCACCGTGCTGTTGGCCCATGCTTCCAACCCAGTCTTTCAGTAGTGACCCACCGTGCTGTTGACCCATGCTTCCAACCCAGTCTTTCAGTAGTGACCCACCATGCTGTTGGCCCATGCTTCCAACCCAGTCTTTCAGTGCAGAGGTCAGAAGCCCGTGTACTCCCGCTGTCCGATGCGGATGAATCATCCCCAAGTGTAACCCAGGGCAGCAGTCTGCTGCAAGCCCCACGTTCCAGCCGCCTAAGTGATCGTTATAGGGGTTGATTCGTTAACACAAGTAACAGTCTAGGCTCCTTGGAAGAAGTGATTTTGCTGCTAACATTCAGCATTTGTTGTCCAAGGAAACATAAACCGATGCCTGGAAATGTTAAAATAGCTCAGATTTACCCTGTGTGGGGATTACATCGAAAAGTACTGTCAACCCCAAGTAGGACACCCCTGGGAATCTGATTAAGTCATGTGTGAATGCAGATGCAATGTAAACAGCTCCTGTGATGCCTGAGGTTTTGCACACTGAGGGGTGCCAGGATGGTCCAGCGCCTGAATGAATTGCATTGCATCCCACCCTTCTTCCTCAGATCACCAGGTTTCACATCTTGAGTTTAGGGCAAAACCATTCACAGGGAGCTAAACCATTCTGGCCTGCCACCTACATCATGAACAGGCCTTTTGGTAAATGTTTCTAAAATAATAACGCAGTGCTGGGAGAGGGGTGGGGCGGGCACGCGTCTCTCCTCTGTAGGAAAAGCAGCCCGTTGTCAGTGGTTGGCACCATGCCGTCCCTGCCAGGACTCAGAGAAACCCAAGCTGTAGAGAACAAGAAGAAAGCCACCTTCCAAAAGGGGGATAATGATAGATGGTGAAAGAAGGTGGAGCTCATGAACTCAATGCTTAAAAAGTAGTCTTTGTTTTTAAATATACTCTACTATTGTAACAAACTACCACCTTCCATAGAAAAGATTGCCTTTGTTTGTATTATGAAATGTTAAAAATGAATTCTCAAGCCTGCTTAACTACAGGTTTCCCCCACTATCTGAAGGCAGAGTGGTCTCATGAAATGAAGACCTATATTAGTAAGGCTTTTTTCGTCAAAGTGAGAATCCTCTGGATTTCTTTCAGTTGGCAAACACAGGTGCCAGCCGAAGCAGGGCTTTCGTGAGAACCAAGGGGCCAAACACAAATGTTGGAAAGCAGGGAGCAGACAGACACATGGACTACATTCACGTAGGGGGCAGTTTCCTAGATTTTTAATTCAGAAAATTAACAGAAGTACAAAGTAGCAACTCCTGGAGAAGGCAAGCGAGTTGTCATTAAAGAACTGAGCTACCTTTTCATTAAAGAAAATAATAAATAACTAAATTAAAAAGTTGCTCCTCTATTTTCTTCTGAATTCTCTCTGCACCCCAAACTAAAGAGGGAAACCAGTGCTCGGGAGAAGTTGAGATTTGAGCGACAGAAAACAGCCCCCATCGTGACAGCTACCTCGCATTCACTGGTGACACGTCCCTCTGACCTCTCCCCACCAGGGGCCACCTGTTACTATGTATGTTCCCTTCTCAAAATCCCAGGTTAAACGTGTTGCTTCTGGGCTGCTGATTTCTCACTCTTCATCAAGGTCCTAGGGGATAAAAGTCATCGTGACTAGTGTGGTAGGCTCGGTCCGTGAGGCCACCCCTTCTTCCGGGGAAGAATTACCGTCTGTCTGAGCGGTTTTAGGACCTCACTCAGCGGGCTGGTCGGTCAGTACTCAGCCCACCACACTCATCACAGAAGACTCGGAGTCGTGGATAAAGGGCAGGCAGATATATCCAGTCCTCTCACTCTGAGTCAAAGCCCCACGCAAGTCCCCTACCCACCAGCCCCTTCCACATGGACCACAAATAGAGGAAGGGTGGAGAGGGAGAGCTTCATTGCCCCAGGCCCAACCTCTGCCTACATTTTACAGCAAAGAAATTGATTTTTTTTAATGTAAGAGGAAGCAGCTCCTGCTCCAGGGTATCATTGTTTAATTTTATTTCCAGGGATCTCTAAAGCAACAGCTCCAGTCGGCTCACATGGTGAAGTCCTTGCTCCTCATCCACGTAGCCTCCCACCCTCCCTGCTTTGAGCACAGGTGGAGGGACAGAGAGGAAAGGGGAAGAACTTTGGGGACAGTGGCTGCTGCCAGAGCTGGAATGACCCCTCCACACACAGGATCGATGGTATAGCTTCCTTAGAAACTACCCCAACCCCACCCCAAAATAAGGAGGCACCTCCTGCAGGTTACAAACCCTTGCTTTGCTCTTTAAACATTTTTTCCCCTAGACTCTGCTAATTGAAAATCAATGACTGTGACTTGACCAAGCCCTGTGATGATAGAAAAATCTCTTCTTCCAAAGTCTCCCAACTGTTTGGGGAGCCTCCTGACCACTGGTAGGAAGCTTTAAAATAGAGTTAGATTTTTAGGGAAGAGCTCAAGACCCCCAACTGTACTTGTGACTTCAATAACTGAAAATGCCCTGGGTATAAATAGCCCAGGAATGTGGATGGTATATGTAAAAAAAATAATAATAAATTTTAAAAATGCCATTTATCAATATTTTCCTACAATATACCCTAAAATTCCTATTTTTGTAATTAATGGTTGGATGGTGCCCAGCCATTTAAACATGTGCTCTCTAGAATAACCACACACTAGTGTAGTTTCCAAAGCATTTTGTGTATCAGAATCTATATACTTAGAAGAAGAACTCAGGATAAGAAGAAATTGCTAGATCCCAAAGGGTTCAGGACTGTCATCAAAGGCTGAGTGGCCTGGGGTCAATCTTCCTCAAATGATGGGCTGGGGAGTGAGAGAAACAGCAGTTATCACAAAACCTCTGTTGCCCTTGGTCCGTGATAAGGTTAAAAAAAAAAAAAAAAAAAAAAGTCTACTTGTAAAAATATTAAGCCATCTTTCAAATTGTTCTCCACACCAAATCTAAACTATTGACATGAAAGTCTAAAGCATTTATAACGGGGTAGTTAGTGGGAATGCTGTTGGGAGAAAGCATTGCTCTTTAGTGCCCACTGAGCAAGGACAGGAGAAAAGTCAGACTGAAGAGAAATTGGTCTTTTCTGTATGATGCTCACCTTCCCGTGGCTGAACTTGTACTTGGGTGCTAATTCAAAAGCAATGTGGCAACGGTCTCCAGTTTTTAAAGATCTTCTGAAATACAGTTTCACCACCATTTGGACGTGAGTGCGTGCTTACAAAGGTCATTACTATTAGTGAGGTGAATGTATGGAGTTACCAACTATGCATTTTCAAAGAGTAATGTCCATTTTGTGTCAAATCCAAGTAAATTCTTTTCGTAGAGACTTATGACAACCACAAATTAAAGATAAACTTGGAGCATGTATGATTATGGGGAAGCAGCACTCCCATCTGTATTCTGCTAGCTGATATTTTTAGTGCATTGAAACTTCGGACTCTACACAAATTCAGCCATTGAGGTGGATAACTAGGAGATGGTTTATTATATTTTATTTCTTGAACAAAAAAGGGACATGGTGGCTATCACAAAAGATGTGCCCAGTTCTTTAGAGGGATGATGAGTTCTAGTAAGATCAGATTAACAATCAAACAAAATTCCAAGAGGTTGATGAGGACAGAATTGGCTAGAAACAGCACAGGTTGTGTCTGGCGTGTTTAATTCTCTAAGAAAAAAAATAAAATTCCTCAAAGGGTTTGGGTTGTAGTTTCAAAGAACAAAATATAAAAATAAAATGTTGTCACTTGGGGTGGTGAACACACAATACAGTATACAGAAGATATATTATAGATAGTACACCTGAAACCTATATAATTTTATTAACCAATGTCACCCCAATAAATTCAATTTAAAAAATATTGTCCAGCAAAGGAAATCACTATTTTTTTTCAAAATTACATGGAGATGATTACTGATCTTTTGGGGATGTTCATATAGAAGACGCACATGTTTCTTCAGCCCTCTTGTTGATTTTGTATGTTCAGGAAACCTTTTCCACTTTCCACTAATAATTTATCTTTGCTTCTTAATCAATGCTTTACTACATGATGCGGCATGAAAAAAAAAGTCCTTTCCGTCATCTGACAATGTGGAAACAGAGAAGTCTGTTTCTCTACTGTCTGTCCCTTCCGTGTCCGCTGAGAATGTTTCTCCAGTGTCTGTGTGTAAAATGTAAGAAAATGCACTTGTAAACCTGGTACTCATGGCTGGTTATCCTGGATGTGTTTGCTATGTATTTAGAGGTCGTGGAGGGGATGTGTCTTTTTATATGGTTCTTAGCCAAATCCGTATGTTCTAATACTACATTTCTGAATACCTAACTGGCTGTGCACACAGCCTGTGAGGGTTCCGGTTCACACACCTTTCAGTGACTGTCCCTCAGCCGTGCTCCTGGCCAGTTTTTGGCACATTGTACATAGATTTGTTGAATGTTTGAATGATGTTGTTTTTCTAAATGCTGTTCTCTAAAACAACTTTTTTGAATGTTTCTTGCTTTTCGTTGTTTGGGACTTTGTGTGTGGATTTAAAAAAAAAAAAATTGTTTCCTAAACACTTAACACCAGGAAAAATTTCAAATAAACTGGTGCTAATTGAAATAGAAGAAAAATGTCAGATTGGAGACGTACAGCATACAATGTTCACACCAGTTTAAACTGCACTTTCCCAAGGGGACGGCCGGCATTGACCTGCAGTGAGCATCAGATGACCACTGAGTGTTTACAGGTTCCGTGGCCCATTTACGTGTAAAAATATAGAAATGGTGCTGTCACCCTGAGTCGAGGGTTTGCAACATGGATTCCATGGAAGCATTTAAGTAGAAGTCAAGGTTTATAGTAAGAATCATGTTAGTTAGTAATAGTCTTCTGGTCTTTGGAGTTTTATGTCTATAATGCTTCGTGTAACAATGAACCTGGTGTTGCCAGTCTAGTCTGACGTCCTCGTGGACCTGACTCCCTGTGTGCACGGTTCCAGTTGGGCTGCGCAGGCACGTGCCAGGCCAGAGCACGGGGCTGTCATAGACCAGCCTGACTTCCGCAGAGTCCACACACATGAATTTAAAAGCACTTGTAACTGGTTACTTACCATGAGGTCTGACTTCCATTTAATAAAAGTTTTTGTGTATCTGCTTCTATTTGGGGGCTATTTCTTTAAGTCAAGAGTAACTCACTTATACCCAAGAGAGCTCACTGAGGTTAGGAGGTTTGGGGTTTTAACTACAGGGGTAAAAAGCATTTACAGCCAATGGCCATCTTTCCCATGTCAGCTGTCCGAGGCTGCCTTTGGAAACTGCAGAAGGCACACCTGTCTTCCAGAACTCAGCCCCGCTGAGCACAGCCCCTTTACCTGCAACGCCCGCCCACCCGCATCAGCTGTCCAGCCTGTGCCACGCATCCTGTTGTCCAGGCATGTACCCGCAACCTGGTGGAGAGAAGGCAATGTCCACTCTGGTGGCAAGCCAGCCTGGGGACCTTCCCGAGGCCCAATCAATGTCCACTAAAACCTGAAATATGTGGGGTGAGGTAGCAGGCTTTCCAGAACAGGCTTGGGCACAAACCCACGTGTCACCTCTTGCAAGATGGGTAACTGGACAAGTGGTTTAACCTCTGTGAGTCTCTGAGTCTCCTCGTTGTAATGGGAATGACAACGAAAGAGAGGGAAACTAACGAGTCTGGTTTGGACAGTGTCTTTACCTAGTCCTCATCCAATTGGCTTTAGCCAGGGTGGGGAGGAGGTTCAAAAACATTCCTATGTCCAGGGACTATTGCAAGAATTGCCAGAAAGAACACGTCATCATGCACAGAGACTGTTCCCCAAAAGGAAGTCAAAATACTCAAATACTGAAACCCTCAGATGTCCCGAATGAGTGCCTAATAAACAGAATGTTTTCTCTTTAATTTCTCAAGAAGATTCTTTCTACAGTAAGAATGCCCTGCCCTAGTAAACTGCTTCCTTGGCTGCTCCTGGCCGTCATTATTTCTTCAATTCCTAGATTGAACAGTGGAGACAGAGTTTTACAGCTCAGCCTACTTGAGAACTAGAAGGTCACGCAGTTGGACACCCACTGCTTTCTCCTGTGCCACCTTCAACCCCCACCCAGCCCCCTGCTATTGAACCTCTGATCTCATGTCCAGCACAGGGGACACTGAGCCCTTTGACCTTTCCTGAGAGCTAGTGGGACCAACAGTAGGCTAACTTAGTTCCTGCATGCTAGGCAGATTGCTGGACACTTTCAGGGGACCATCTCACTGGGTGCCCACCGCAGCTCTGCATGGGGGAAGTGTCTGTGCTGGGAGTCAGCTCCCCACACACTTACGTGCTTGGGGCAAATAATAGTCCCACTCACGTTAGCACTAGACAAAGCAAACACGTGGGGGGTTATTGAAAGGACCCAGGGTGTCTTGTCAGATCCAAAGTCAGGTAAGGGTACCAGGCGCTCTGGAGTCCTGGATCCAAGACCAGGAAATAAGACAGCCACACCCCCATCTGTGTGGTCACCCCACCCAGCCAGCTTCCGTGGGCTGCAAGTCAAGACCTCTCCCTTCTCTGTGAGTCCTTTACCTGCCTTCTGTGTTTCTCCAGCACATGGTGGAAAATGGCCAGCAGAGGCCCACATTAAACTCCGTGCATGTGGTCACGGGTGGGCTAGAATCCTGGCACACTGATTACAAAGTCAGGCTCGCCCTGCTATAGCCCCCCAGTCAAGGCACATATGAGAGAGCAATGAACAACTAAAGTGCCACAACGAAGAATTGATGCTTTTTATCTTTCTCCCTCCTGTTTGTCCCTATCTGTCCCTCTCTCTGACTCTCTCTCTGTGTCTCTGTCAAAAAAAATGCATTTTTTCAAACTATTTCCATCCATATTTACTTGTATAGTTGCGCTCACACTGTATATATCATTCAGCATATTGCTTTTAGCAACTTAACATTCGAGCATATGCACTCCTGTGTCATTAAATATTTCCGAATGCTTCCATCTTAGTGACTATATAATTGTACAATATATAGATATAAATGATTTCCTGAAGTATTCCCCTCTCTGGAAAACATAGGTGTTTCCAAATTTAATCTCTTCTAAACTCTTGCTACAGGTTGCCAAATCACTGTTCAAATGATTCAACTTAATTTATTCTAACAGCAAAGTGAGTGAGCGTCTTGCTGTATGTTCACCTGAAGTATTATCATTTTTTAGATCTTCCTGAAGTTTATAGGCATTCCTGTTTTAGTTTATGTTTCCTGAATACTAGCTAATGATAGTAAGCATTTTTCTGTGTTGACCATTGATAATTATTGCCTATTTATCTTTTGAGATACTAACCTGTCCTCACGTGGCAGTAGAAGTCCTTTATATTGTTAAGGATGCAAATGGCTGCTTCATTTGCTAGACTCGTTTTCCCAGTTTTATGGGCCTTTTTTTTTTTTGCATTCAATCATGAGACATTTTTGCATGCGAAGTTTTAAATCTTTGTTTTATTAAACCTGTCAGTGGTTTTCTTTAAAATTTTACATAGTAGGCCCTTGCATTCAATCAGAAAATATTTCCTTATACTTTCTTTCAGCTTTTATTGACACTATTTTTTTTTAACTATTGAGAACATTTTGGTAGAGAAAAAGCTCAAATGTATTTTTCCTTCCCAAATGTCTGGCTAGCTGTCCTAGTCTCCTCAGTGAGTAACTCAGCCAGCGTGCAGGTTTGGTCACCATGAGTTACTGAATCATTATGAGAGTAGGGTCTTCTCAAAGCTCCTTTGTTCCAGATTTAACTCAGTCAACGCAAGTCATGACTCCCTCCTTCTTCTTTGAGTGCTTGGCCATGGTCAGTCATGGGGACAGTGAGAAGGACAGTCCCTGGTCCCGCAAAGCCATGTGCTGTCATCTGAGGACAGTGGCACTTCATCTGGTCTTCGGACTTCTCGCCACTATTATCTCGTCATCTGCTATTTTCTTTTTTTAATTTTTCAATTACAGTTGATATTTAATATTATACTAGTTTCAGTGGTTAGACATTTATATAATTTATAAAACGACCCCCCCAATATTTCCAGTCCCCACCTGGCCCAACACATAGTTGTTACAATATTATTGCATATGTTCTCTATGCTGTTCTGTACATCCACCTGTCCTTCTCAGTCCCTTCCCCCTTCCCCAACCCCCCAACCCCTCCGCTCTGGCAGCCGTCATCCACTCCTGATGTCCATGACCCGCTGCGGTCTCTAGTTGGAGTCATCTCTGCCACGTCCACTCATAGAGCCCCATGTTGCTCCCCCCACGGCCCTTCCAGCCTCCTGGCCTCTCTCCTGGGGTCCTGGGTTTTAAAAGAAAAAACATGAAGGACAGCAATGGGAGGATTTTCTGAGACAACTCCAGCAATAAATGTCTCAGAGCAGAGGTTTAAGCCCCAGGACTCATAATCAGATGCTTTGGGGAAAATTGGGTTGTGAGCCTACACCTTCGCATTGCTGAGACAGCACAAATCATCTCTTCTCTTGCCTGACCTGTGGTGGCGCAGTGGATAAAGCGTCGACCTGGAAATGCTGAGGTCGCCGGTTCAAAACTCTGGGCTTGCCTGGTCAAGGCACATATGGGAGTTGATGCTTCCAGCTCCTCCCCTCTTCTCTCTCTCTCTGTCTCTCCTCTCTCTCTCTCTCTCTCTCTCTCTCTGTCTCTACCCTCTCCTCTCTAAAAAATGAGTAAATAAAAAATAAAAAATAAAATTAAAAAAAAATCATCTCTTCTCTTGGGTGGATGTTTCCCATTTTCTTCGGTGTAACAGTTTTCTAGCGTATCTCACGATCCAAAACTGTTATGTAAGTGGCAACACCTTCACAGGCAATTACTACTTTTAATAATAGAAAGGTTATTTCCAACAGCAGCAAAACCACACATTTGCCTGTACTGTCCCAGTGCATTTGCCTACACAACCGTCTGGCAAGGTTACTACCTCAGTATGATCCAGTGTTTTCTGTTTCAAAGCTGATGTGGTGCCTGAGGCTGAGCCGTAATTCTTTTTTATCCCTTCCCTTGGCTTTTTATAGCCAAATAAACCCAGGAGTTGACTTAGAACCTCTTGTACTTCCTTACTCACCATGCAATGATAAAGCAATAAAATTGCCTTTAAATGTCCCAGCTGGACCTCAGTGTCAGAACATTGCAGAGTTGCAGACGCCAGCCTGCCAGTGATGCCTCACCTGGTGGGATGGAGGGACCATCCCTCTCCAGGGAGCTGGGTCTTCAGTTGTGAGGCAAGCAGCTCAGAGAGCTATGACACTTCTTTTCAGTGGAAAGAAAAGAGGCCTTTGGGGCAAGTCTGAATAATCAATTTTTATGCATAAGAAACAAACGAAATTTGGACAGTCATGCAGGGTGTGTGTGTGTGTGTGTGTGTGTGTAGGGAGGATAAGGAATCTGGAACTAGAGAAGGAGGCAGGGAGATCTGAGGAGCACCCAGCGCTGACCTCTGTGAGGTCACGGGAATGGTCTACATTGATGCTGGCCAATGTGGCAGCCATGAGCCTCCTGTGGCTACCGAGCACATGAGATATGGCTGATGTGACTGAGAAATGGAATTTTTAAATTTAGTTAAATTTAAATTTCCACGTGCAGCTAATAGACAGCTATTGGACAGAGCAGAGAAGAGGCCCCTCTCCCAGGATGGGGATGCTGAGGGACCTCCAAGAAGGTGATGGGTGAGTAACTATCGGTTTGAAGTTGCTGCTTGCTCTGTGTTTTCCTGCTGTGGCCCACAAGCCTCCAGTCAACATCTCCTGTATTAAAGTGGCCCTTCACGTCAGCTTGCCTGGGACTGCTGTCTTGTGCCTGATGTCCTGATGGAATCACTGTTGGTCCTGAACTTGCTCTCAAGTCTCCCACTTGGACAATACATCATATCAACTCCCCACATAGACACACAGCCTGGTATTCATGATGTTGTAGAGCGTCAAGGGCAGAAATGTGCAGAGAAGTTGGGACTTCCCTGCCACCTCCCCCCACAGCCTGTACAAGAATTGGAGGAGGCAGAGCCAGGAGCAGAAGAGCCACACAGCCTGATAGGCCAGGTCACAGTGGGCTGGCCCTGGCCAGAGCAGACAGAAAACAACCCATCTCTCAAGTAAACGAAAGGGTGGTGAGCAAAGAAGGCAGGAGGAGGAGGGAGACACTTACACAAAAGGAAAGAGAAATAAAGTTTTTCTGGCATTTTCAAGGATTGCTGAGAAAAGCTGGCCCAATGAGATATTTTTCTACCTCCCTGTGCGTGATAAAATTCATTATTCATATGCACGGACTCTACCGCAGTCAAACCTATAATGACATCATAAAAATTCTTCCAGGCATAATTAAAGTTTAAAATAAAGTATCTAAGGTTTCCACAGGGATAGAATAAAACTAAGCAAGCCACATATAAGGTAAAATAAACCCAAACAGTAGTATAGCCAGAGCTCTACCTGAAATATAGTAGGAATTAATTTCTAACTTTAGGTCTAACATTTGGGTTGGTTGTATATTTGTGTGTGTGTGTGTGTGTGTGTGTGTGTGTGTGTGTGTGTGTGGTAGTGGTGAGATTGCTTAAGCTGTACTGTCTTAATCACATTTCGAGTATGCAATAATACAGTATTACTTCTCCATTTTCCCTATCTACCCACCCAGGTAACCACTACTGGACTCTCTGCCTTCTGTTTCTATAGTTCGTCTTATTTCTTCTCTAACATTCCACATGTAATTGCGATGATATAGTATTTGTCTTACTCTGTCTGGCTTATCTCACTTAGCATAATGCCCTCCAGGTCCATCTCTGTTGTCAGGGTGGCAGAACTTCTCTCTCTCCCAGCAGGATAATATCCCATTATGTATGTATAGACCATCTCTTTATCCATCCATCCCTCAATAGACACTTATGTTGTTTCCAAATCTTAGTTATTGTGAATCATCCTGCATGGACACAGGAGTGCAGATAGCTGTTCGTGATACTATTATTATAGTTTTTGGAAATAGATTCAAAAGTGTAATTGCTAGATCACATGATTATCCTATTTTTAGTCTTTGAAAGAACTCTATACTGTTTTCCACAGTGGCTACACCAATTTACATTCCCACCAGCAGTGCACAAGGGTTCCCTTTTCTCTACATCCTCACCAACTCAGTTATCTCTTGTCTTATTGATGATAGCTATTCTAACAGGTGTGAGTTGTTATCTCATTGTGATTTTGCATTGCACTTCCCTGACAATTAGTGATATCAATCACATTTTCATACACCTATTGGCCATTTGTATGTCTTCTTTGGAAAATGTGTATTCATGTTCTTCGCCCATTTTTAAATCTGATCATTTGGGGGGTATTTTGTTTCATATGCCTTTTTAAAGTCCTATGTGGGATGCTAAGTGATTTCTCACTTAGATCTATAAATGAGAACTAGAGATTTTTACTACATCAGTCCTAAATCCATTGTACATATGAAACTTTAAAGAACAATTCACTTTAGGCCCTGGCCTAAAGCTCAGAGGTAAAGCATCAGCCTGGTGTGTGGAAGTCCCAGGTTCAATTCCGGGCCAGGGCACACAGAAGCAGTGCCCATCTGCTTCTCCATCCTTCCCACTCTCCTTTCTCTCTCTCTTTCTCTTCCCCTCCCACAGCCAAGGCTCCATTGGAGCAAAGTTGGCCCAGGCACTGAGGGTGGTTCCATGGCTTCTGCTTCAGGTGCTAGAATGGCTCTGGCTGCAATGGAGCAAGGCCCTAGATGGGCAGAGCATTGCCCCCTGGTGGGCATGCCAGGTGGATCCTGGTTGGGCGCATGCGGAAGTCTGTCTTTCTGCCTCCCCCCTGCCCCGCCCCACTTCTAACTTTGGAAAAATACAAAAAAAAAAGAAGAAGAATTTACTTTAATTTACTTATATACATATATAGGATAAATTTGTCCTTCTTATGGCACAAGTAGATAAATGCTTAGAACACCTCTCACCTAAACATCACTGAAGGACGGCAGCAAGCAGTGGACAGTGCAGTTATTAAGAAGGTGGACTCTGGAGTCACACTTCAGGTTTTGAATCCTGGTACCACAAATGTAGTTTTATCATCTGTGAAATGGGGATATTTTTAGTAAACGCCTCATAGAACTGTTAAAAGGATTCACTGACCAAGTCCACATAAAGCACTCAGCACAGTTCATGGCAAATAATATTTGCTGAATTCGTGCTAACCATGATGATGATGATGATGATGATGACAACGATGATGATTTGTGATTTGGTAGAGAGAGAGAAACAGAAACATCTGAGAATTCAAGCAATCTTGAAAAGAAGTAACAAAGACACACTTGAGGGAATGGGTTTCACTGTTGCTATCTAAGATAGCACCAACTGTGGAGTCATTCATTCCCCACTCCCCTGATCACACACAGTGACAGAATTCTTTCCAAGTATTTTCTATCTAACAGAATGTAACGTCCTTGAGGGAAGGGATTATTGGCATGTATCCGTGTTTTGGAAACTAACAAGGTGCTTGAGATATGGGAGGTAATCAATAACTGTTCATTAACATCAGTTATGCAAAAACAATTACTGACTGAGCATCTGCCCATGGCCAGCACTGACTATCGCAGATGTTAGGGACATGCGCCTGGCTCGCTTTTGGGGGTCAATGGAGGAGAACGTGACAACATCAAACCAGAGAAGAAATGTGGGGTTTTGTGTGTCACATATAAATGAATCCAATATTTCCTTCCTTCTGTGGAAATAAAACCACGCTTTGTGATCTCAGGCTCAGCTAGATGGACTTGCAGCACCCAGGTAACCCCACTGGTGCTGGCTTTGCCAAGGGCACAGAGTACAAAGCCGCTCTGCAGGGGGATACTCCCCGCAGACCAGGACTGGGTGGGAGGGTTGGAGCCACAGGACTGAGATGAGAGCCAGAGAGCAGACAGGTGGGTGCAGACGCCCCAACATCAGGAACCATTTCTTTTGTGACAGGCCCACGGCAGAGCTTCTGCGTCCCAGCCAGGGGCACGCCCCGTGGTGTCACTCCACTCAGGAAGCCCAAAGCTCTGCTTTCTCACCAGGCAGTCATATGTACTCCGCGTCCTCCCAGCCCTCATGCCGCCCACCAATCATGGGTCAGGCTTACCAGAAGCTGCGTTGCCTAGTAACCCAGCTAGCACTCACCCCGGTCAGGCTTCCAAACACACAGAGCTATACAGTTAACCCAAGGTCTTTTTTTTTTTCCAACTTTTACTCACACATCCCCTTTCCTGACCCCTATGAGCTCCCAAAGTCTTATCAGAAATCACCAGTGTGCCTGACCTGTGGTGGCGCAGTGGATAAAGCGTCGACCTGGAAATGCTGAGGTCGCCGGTTTGAAACCCTGGGCTTGCCTGGTCAAGGCACATATGGGAGTTGATGCTTCCAGCTCCTCCCCCCTATCTCTCTCTCCTCTCTGTCTCTCTCTCTCTCCTCTCTAAAATGAATAAATAAATAAAGAATAAAAAAAATGAATAAATAAATAAAAAATAAAAAAATAAAAAAGATAAAAAAAAAAAAAAAAAAGAAATCACCAGTGTGTGGTCTTTGACAGCTTGTAAACTCAGCATGTACAGGACTCATGCAATTCTCTGCTGTCTCCATCCCTGAATAGCCCATGTTCCCCGGTTTGGTTAACACAGTCGACATCCACCCAGTCTTCCCCTGCCCAGAACTCCCCCATGGTTGTCCTTCCCAAGTTCCCGAGCAGGACAGTCTGGGCTCTGCAGAACCTAGAGCAGTCTGCTTCCAGTCCCTTCCACAGACGACCTACATGAGACCCCAGACTCTGTCATTCTAAGAGACCATGGTTAGAAAATACCTGCAGCCTTTGCTTGTGATTTCAACTTTCTTAATACACAGTCTTCAAAACAGAGGCCTGGGAGTCTGAGGAGAAGGATAAGGAAGGCCGCCACCACTGCTGCAGCACGGAGCACGGGGCCACTACCAGCATCGTCTTTGGCTTCCGAAGGTCCCTCCGTGCCCCGTCATCACAGACCATCGGCCAGAGTAATGAGATTATGAACACCTGCCAATGCCAAAACGCAGCTCATAGTTGTTGAGAAGTAAAAAAAAAGCTGGCATAGCCCATGGACCAAAATGATGCAAGGCTTCCTGCAGTGAATTTCAAGCATTTGGGGCTAAGAAAAGTACTAGACAAGGCCCTGGCTGGTTGGCTCAGCGGTGGAGCGTAGGCCTGGCATGCGGGGGACCTGGGTTCAATTCCCAGCCAGGGCGCATAGGAGAGGCGCCCATTTGCTTCTCCACTCCACCCCCTCCTTCCTCTCTGTCTCTCTCTTCCCCTCCCACAGCCAAGGCTCCATTGGAGCAAAGATGGCCCGGGCGCTGGGGATTGCTCCTTGGCCTCTGCCCCGGGCGCTGGAGTGGCTCTGGTCATGGCAGGGCGGCGCCCCGGAGGGGCAGGGCAGGGCAGGGCAGGGCAGGGCGCATGCAGGAGTCTGTCTGACTGTCTCTCCCCGTTTCCAGCTTTGGAAAAATACAAAAAAAAAAAAAAAAAGTACTAGACAAGATGACCCAATGTACCCTTTCCAGCTCTTGTTTTTTTTTTTTAAGAAATGAACAAAACAAATTCCTCATGGGGTTATAGCCTTCCTTCTTCCTTGCCCCACCTCACCAGGAGCAGGCTGACCTTCCAGCCGAGGAGCCCAGAATGGCTGTTACCACCTAGCACGTTGATAGTGTGCATTCTCTCGCTCTCTCTGACACTGAGGTAAAGGGGACCAAAAAAAAAAGTTGCTACTATTGAAAAATAAAATTGAAAAAGTTAAGCAATAAGATACCGAAGATTTCCAAGAGGTATTGTTGAACAGTAACAATTAAAAATAAATAAATAAAGACTTAGCGTCTATATAGCATGCGCCTATTTGTATAAAAATGCGTGCAGTACATACATATCCCTATATAAGCATGCCTTCATGCAGGTTTTCTGAATGATATGAAAAAAAGTCATCGCTGGTGGTTACCTATGGAAAGTGAGTCTGTAGGGTAAGAAACACGTTTCTGATCATGCATCATCTTACATTGTTTGCTTACTACCATGTGCATGTATTTCTTCAGTATTTTTAAATTGTTGCTACAATGAGGAAAGGTTAAGCAACGTCACAAGTTGGGAAATAACTGCATAGCAGGTAAACAGAAGAGGAACCAGCATTTATCTACTGGATCTCTGAGCCAGGCAGGCGCGGGTCCCTGCTACTTCCCAAACACTGCCGCCCCAGGCTTGACTGCGATGTTCCTGGTCCCGGGAAACCAGCCTGAACCAGTCTCCTCCTGCTGTCCGGCCACCTCAGGCAGACCCACAGGCAGCCTGACTGAGAGCTTTTCCTCGCACAGGGAGAGCAGCCAAATTTGGGCAGTTTCCCAGGGAGGGTAAATAGTGCGTTGGAAGTCGAGTTAAAACAACCAGACTCCTTTTTAACAAATCAATGGGATCACTCTGGGCTTGTAAAGTACCAACTTGCATTGTTTTTGGTTCCTTTGATTGCTTTTTCATCTTGAAAGCTGTAAAGCAAACACGCCCTTTCCGAGGGAGGAGAGGCAGCTTTCAGAGCTGTTTACCCCAGGTAGGAACCAGGCACGCAGAGCTTCCAACTACTTGTGCTGATGGAAGCAAAGTAAGTACTTTTGACTATTATCATTGTTAATTAAACTAAAACTTCTGTCATGTCTACAAAGGACATTGTTAATTTAGATTTCTATCAAATGCTGGTCAAATGCTGCCCTCTAGTGGAATATTCAGTAAAACCTGTTAAAAATAGATTTTGAAATTACCATCCAACAATGTCAGTTACTTCTGCCTTTCATAAAATAAAGACATTGTCATCATTTCCTTAAATTTTAAAAAAATATTTATCTTGCTGAGAAATGTTTACCTGTACACAAAAATACAGTCTGTTTTCCAAGGCATGTCTGAGTTGATTTCACATATAGTCCTCCCCCCAAAGAAATGTTTAAATGTATCCTATTTCATAAAAGTACTTCTAGAACTGTGTAGATATGCACAATCCCTTAAAAATCCTATGTCGGCAGCCCTGTTCTGAGTGTTAGAAATGTTAAGGCAGAGCTTAAAAGAGGAGTAACTTTGAGAATGCAAGGCCATTTTAGCAAGAACACCATAGGGCCCCAGGATTTGGTGTCCTTGATCTGGACAAACTGGCACCCTCTTGGAAACCTCTGCCTCATTGCCTGGAAGCCATTCGTCACTTAGTTTAACAGAACAGAGCCCAAAAACTTCAGCCAGGTCACATTTGTGTTTCTAGCACTCCCCTCCCCCTTGAGAAGTCCAGAATGCTTCGCCCAGACCTCTGCAGAACCTGTCACCTGCGGAGGGGTGAGAGAAACAGCAGGGACCCAGCCTCCTTTTCAGCACCTGGGGCAGAATCCGTGCCTCCGATTCCAGCTGCATTCCAGCTGTCATTTATCACAGGGCTTTGATTTTGACATCTACCCATCCAAAGATGGGAAGAAAAACTCATTTAAAATTTCTACGAGTGTGCAGTTTGCCCAGGAGTCCTCCTCTACCTACCTTTCTGAGTGGCGGTGCCCAGCACCCTGCTGCCTGCCAGGGGTTGGTGCAAGCCTGCCTGGTGCAGGTGAGTGTTGCCCTGGTGGTGAGCAGCCCTCTAGGCCCTGGTTAGAGGTGCGAATGCCTGCTGAGCTCAGCCAGCTCCCTGACAGGTCACCTTGACAACCTCACACCCAGTGTGGCTACTCCCAATCCAGCTTTACCGATTTACCTTCACTTGGCTGGCCACCCTGTCCTCACCACGGTCCCTATTTAAAATTACAAAAGCCTAAGTAAATACCAAAATACAACACCCTTCTGTTTGGAAAGCTTGGTGCTCACATCCAAGAGTTAAAGTAGGAATAACTTGGAGGGAATTTTAATTCCCTCCTCAATCCCAGCACCCACCCTCCCCAATATAAGCCTTCCCGCTGGTCCACCCCTAAGTGCCTGTTATTATCACCTCTATTATAAAACTCTCTCAACTTGCAATTATCACCTCTTTCATCTTCATGCAGGCTCTCCCCTTTGATCCAAAGTTCTGTGTGGCTTCTCCCTGCATGGAGGCTCCTCAGCAGAAATCTCCACCCCACCATCTCAGACTTATCTGAATACTTAACCTGTCCCTGCTCCTGCTCACTCTTGTTTGTGAGGGAATCACACCCAGGATGGCAATGCCTCATTTGAGCCAACTTGCACTTCTTCTATGCTAACATGTGCTAAAACAGTGTGGTCTTTAAAAAGAAAGAAAAAATGAATGGATAAAGAAATACTTCGCATAGGTTTTGCTTAACCGTTAGGAGGAGAGGCAGGCAGAGACCTGTCTTCATGTCCTTATCAGGCCACAGCGAAATAGACACAGGAACCCAGCTCCCTTGCTACATAATTTGCCCACTGGTCACATGATGTGCAGGATCCAGTATAAAATGAACATGAGGAGCCCCTTCTTCAAAAGATATTGAGACTTTCAAGTGACAACAACTGAACATTATATCATGCATGGGCCCTTATGAGCCCAAGGCAGTGACTACATGAGTCACATGCCTTCTGCAAGCCCCATTGCCTACCTGCCATAAATCAAGACAGCAGCCTTACTGTGCACCATGCCTGCTTGGGTGTTTGGTCAGCCCCTGCCAGGGTAATCACTTTGTCCAGGTTTGCCCGAAATGATCAGAGGCCTAGCACTGAAAATCCCACACCCCAGGCACCAACTACCGTGATCCCAGGCAAATCCGGAGTTTAGTCACCACCCACTTCTCTGTGGACCCGTTCTAGGGACAGAGCTGTCCTCTGGTTTTCTATGGGTCTTAATTTCTTCCTTTTAGAACCAGCAGCAATCTTAGGCTCGGTGGTGGGGTGAGAAGCCATTCTATACGCCCCCAGATTTACTCTCCTATCATTCACGTCCCCAGCCGAAAGGGGCTGCCCCATGGTCCCAACTGTTCTGTGTGGCAGAGGCAAACTGAACTGTGCCCATATGGGGGAGCTCCTGCGGTGGCTTCTTGTCACCCCACTTTAGAAGCAAAGCTGCACCTTGGGATTTGGTGGTTGTACATTGGTAGTCTTTTTTTCAAGGTGTGATATCCAACAATGTATGAAGCATTGTCTCTTAAGAAAAATCGCACATTATATGGTGTCTGCCCACAAAACGATTTTTTTTTTCAATTCCTTAAGTCACCAAAAATATATATTCATGTGAAAACTAACCAACTGTCGTTTTGTTCCAGGGAGACAGCCTAAACTACAAATTGAACGTCACATGCTTATTTACTGGTAAATATGAACTGAATATTCCCTGAGCACTTGGCTGGGCCTGGAGACATCTTGATGGATTTCATGCCACATCCTTCCTGGAATTGCATAAAGTTTGATAGGTAGATGTTCCCAGCAATGTACTGATACAAAGATGAGTCAGTTAACTCCTTAGGCAGGTGCTCAACCTGGCTCAAGTCCTCTTGGTCATGCCCCAGGATGTATTAGACCTCGCTGGGATATGGAACATGCCAAACTGTTTTATAATTTCTCCTTACCCTGCTAACAGTCCTGCATCAGGTAATGAGAAAATAGAAGCCATTGGACAGGAAGGATCTCCATGGCCCCCTCAGAGCAAAGGGACCAGCCTACCTTCTCTGTGGCTGAGCTTGCTGGTCCCCTTCCTGGCAGCTGCACACACATTGCCCTGGTCCTATCAGAGTCCAGCCTCCCAGACACTCTGTAGTCCAGCCTTTCTGGTCTCCTTGAGGACTTACTTTCCATAGCCAAACTACTTTGAAGTAGTCCTCCTCTTTTATAGTTCACCTTTCAAGCAAAAATCATAACCTAGAGCAGTGGTTCTCTTGGTTCTCAGAGTGTGGCGTGGACCCTGAGCGCCAGCATCACCTGGGATTTGTTAGAAACACAATATGTGGACCTCACCCCAGATGCACTGAGTCAGAAACTGTGGGGGCAACGCCCAGTTCTGTGTGTTTCAACAAGCCCCTGGGTGGTCCTGATACGCACAAAAGTTTGAGCCCCACTGATCTGTGGCTGACGCCCCTCGTTCTCCCTCCCACCGTTCCATCCTGTGTCCAAAGGCAACATGGATAGATAAATCATCAGGCCCCCAGTGAGAAGGCTGTCTAGGCAGCAGACGACTGCCTTTGGCCCTCTCCTGATTCTATTTTTGTTAATGGCTGGGAGGGAGGCACAGAGAACACACGGATCTCGTTAACAGATGACAGAGAGCTGGCTGGGGCAGAGATGTTGGGTGATGACATCAGTACCCAGAGAGTGAGAGTTCAAATCGCTCAACATGAAACTTAACAGGGTGTGTGTGTGTATATGTGTATATATATATATATATATATATATATATATATATATATATATATATATATTTTATTTTTTTTTATTTTTATTTTTTTTTTCCATTTTTCTGAAGCTTGAAACAGGGAGAGACAGTCAGACAGACTCCCGCATGCGCCCGACCGGGATCCACCCGGCACGCCCACCAGGGGCGACGCTCTGCCCACCAGGGGGCGATGCTCTGCCCATCCTGGGCGTCGCCATGTTGCGACCAGAGCCACTCTAGCGCCTGAGGCAGAGGCCACAGAGCTATCCCCAGCGCCCGGGCCATCTTTGCTCCAATGGAGCCTTGGCTGCGGGAGGGGAAGAGAGAGACAGAGAGGAAGGAGAGGGGGAGGGGTGGAGAAGCAGATGGGCGCTTCTCCTGTGTGCCCTGGCCGGGAATCGAACCCGAGTCCTCCGCACGCTAGGCCGACGCTCTACTGCTGAGCCAACCGGCCAGGGCTTAACAGGGTATATTAATTAGGATTAATTCAGCTTGAAGTGATAGGAAGCCCAAAATAGCTGTGGCTCAAGAGAGAAATGTCTCCCTCATTCCCATAAATGAAGCCTGGAAGTGTTAGGCCAGGGACCAAGTGGTGGCTCTGCTCCCTGGAATTCCCAGGATGCAAGTTCCCCATCCATCCCATTCCTCAGGTGTGGCCTTATCCTCCAGTCGAAAATGATGACATCCATGTTTCAGGCAGCAAAATTGGGGAAGGACGGAGAAAAAGGCCAGTTCCCACTGTCTTTGAAGGATTCTCAATGCTTCCTTATTCTGCTCACATCCCATTGACCAGAACTCAGTCTTATAGCCACAGCTGCAGTGTAATTTAAGTGTAGTCTTTATTTTTCTAGGCAGCTCAGCTAGATATGACATGGAAGAAAGCAAGGACAAATATTGGGACACAAGGAGCCATCCCCGCGGATCAAAGCAAAAACAAAGTCCCTTTAATAAGGCCCATAGTTTTGGCGAAGAAGAGGGAGGGAGGAAGTAATAGCTTAATAGCCATGCAAGCAACACTGCTCACTCCCTTTACCGAGGCAGCAAGCCCAAGCCATCCTGGCTAGGATAAGAGAGGTGTGGGCTCTCCAGCTGACGTTGCTAGACACAGGGATATCTCAGATGACGTCATCAAGATCTGAGTGTTCCAGCGTCTGCCCCAACTCCGCCATCTTCCATTTGGGGTTTAGTTCCAGACCTCGCGGCAAGAGGCCTGCCCCCAGGTTCAGGCCCCTAGTCCCCCAACCTGTTGGTAGATCATGGAGAGGTCCAAGTTCACTGGTCCCCACCCTCACCTCCACTTGTTTCTCAGGTCAGCTCCCTCTATCAAAGGAGTTCCGCCTGACCCAGCCTTGGCGCAGTGGATAGAGTGTCTAACTGGGATGCGGAAGGACCCAGGTTCGAGACCCCGAGGTCGCCAGCTTGAGCGCAGGCTCATCTGGTTTGAGCAAAGCTCACCAGCTTGGACCCAAGGTCGCTGGCTCAAGCAAGGGGTTACTCGGTCTGCTGTAGCCCCCCGGTCAAGGCACATATGAGAAAGCAATCAGTGAACAACTGAGGTTTGATGAAATGAAAAACTGATGATTGATGCTTCTCATCTCTTCCATTCCTGTCTGTCTGTCCCTATCTATCCCTCTCTCTGACTCTATCTCTGTCCTTGTATTTAAAAAAAAAAAAAGGAGTTCCCAACCCTGGCTCCTCGATGGACTCCCCTCAGGAGAGTTTTCAATTCCTGGAAACCAGGCCCCTGTTCCTAAAGCTGCTTGTGCGGGGCAGGGCGGGCTCCGCACTGAACCACTGAACCGGCCTCCCAGGTGATTCTGCAGAGCACCCGGAGTGAGAAGCCCAGGGGCCACACACCGTGGGCAAGCAGGGAGTGAGGAGCCCGGGGGCCACACACCGTGGGCGAGCAGGGTTTGCCTCTCCGGTCTCTCTGGCATCATCTCCGCGGATGTGTGTGGGTGCCACGTGTCTCCCCCACCAGGTCCTGGTGCGCCGTCACCACCTGGACCGCCCCACCTGTGCCCATTCCCTCTGTCGGGTCCAGCTTCTCTCCGTGGGGCCTGAGGGAAGGCAGCCCCGGCTGCCCTGCCTTCCTGTCTCCCCAGCATCTCTATGTCTGTCAAGGTTGACTTTCTTGTATTGAAGGATGGGGCAGGGCGGGGTGGGGTGATTTTAAAAGGAAAACATCCATATGAAGGGAAAAAATTAAAGGTTTGGGGAGCCATCTGTTCACAGACGATAATTGAAATGTAAGAGCAGGACTAAAGGAATGCCAGCACGCAAAGGCTCCAGCATAAGGATTCGCTCAGCAAAGAAACCGTGAAGGTCATCTGCAGAGGTCACAGCGACCACCATAGCGCAGACTCCCAGGACCCCCGGGGACTAGGTGGGAAGCTGCAGGCACTACTATCACTTGGTGACTTCTCTCTGTCATCTAGTGGTCCTGGCCCCTTGTCATCTACTCCAGTGACTTCTTTTAATGAAAATGAAATATGCAAAACAAAGGCCACAATGCTCTGAATTTCAGCCGAAACTCAAATTACCACCTTTTGATATGTTTGCAGTAGATGTTCCCCGAGTTCTCTACAACAAGACAGAGGCACTTGAAAGGCTCTGAACTTCTCAAAAGATTTGAAAAGATATGGCCCCTTAAGTCCTCACAACTAGGAAATCAAATACCTCTAGTTCTCTAACTACGTGTGCTGAGTCACCACCGTGAGTCAGGTGGGCCCTGCGGGAGGTTTTTAATTTTTGAGGGAAACACAATACCCTACAAATGACTACTGGTAAATTTCTGCAAACCAACGAATTGATAATCTAAAGTTTTATAAAGACATATATATACGGGCTCATTTCTGGGTTGACTACAACCATGAACTGAGAAATTTCAGGAACCTCTGGGATAAGTGAATGATTGATTGACTCGAGCAAACCAGTCTCAGTGGATAATGATAAACAATAAACGTTTGCCAGTAAATAAACAAGATGATAGCCACAGATCACGGTGTAAATTCGTCATTAACTCATTTGGTAACCATGGGCTGGGCTGCACACTGGCTTTGTTTCAGAGGGAGCGCCAGTGCCAGGGATATATATTGACAGACAAGACAAAATCTCTGCTCTCATGAAGCTTGCACTCCAGTGGAGAGGATGGGCAGCCGTAAACAATACACAGAAACAATAAAGCAAAGGTCAGAGCCATCAGGAGAAATGGGGCTGGGAGGCCAGCGTGGGGTGGCCTCTCCCCTACAGTGATTTGTCTATTTGGGTTCCATGTACATTTGATGAACTGAGAGTAAGACTATTTGCTGTTAACCTGTCTCCCCTCCAATCCTCCAATCTGTGCATGGATCCTGATGTTGGGATTCCATCAGATCTTGTTTCTTAACAAGCAAAGATTTTCAAAATATGTTAAATTGAACTTTTAAAGTTCAGGTTAAAGTATGTCATGTGCACAATATCCCATCCCCCAAACTAGACTGGATGAGAAAACAGAGAAGCCCCCACATTGATCTGCTAACAGAACAAATCCTGGATGTTGAAATTATATATTAGGTTTTTTTCTTCACTTGTGGAAATTCACATATTTTCCCAATTCATCTGCAATAAACATCGAGTATTTTAAAATAAATTAAAACAATAAAAAAATAAAATGTATGAGGACTCTCTGTGGGTTAAAAAGCTAAAGGATTCATAGGTGATCTAGATTTTCCCCTGGAAAATAAAGGTATATAATCTTTTGAATTTGCTCTTGGGAGAGTCAAGAAGGCAGCCAAATTTGGAACAGGTGGGGTGTTCTCAAAGGTAGGATTTGTTTTTCTCTCGGTGATTGAAAGGAAGTCTTTTTAGGAAGAGGGAGGAAAAGAGTTCATGGGGCTAGGATCATGAACAGGGAATATGGCCGCTCTTCTGGGAAAAATCTGTGAGGCGTTCAACTCTACATGCATGCTGTACCATGTCCTAGGGAGGTGGTGCGCCACTCACCTGGATGAGGATGCCACCTGAGGCAAGACCTAGACACGTGGGACATCAGCCTGCTCTAGGAGGTGCTGAGAAAATGGCAGAGCCCCACTGGCTTTGGCCCAAGCCCCCAGCAGCAGAAGGCACAAAATGAGCCCAGGGTCAACAGGGAGGGAAACGAGCACGGGACACGGGCGAGGTGGCCTGGAGAGTTTGGGTATTAGAACAGTAATAACCATCATCATCATCATCCTCACCATGTAGGAGTATGGAGTTTTAGTAGAATTCTAGGAAATGTATTACAAGTGTTATTTCATGATCTCATTCCCTGTTTTCTGTACAAATTCACTCATATTCTTATTAGGTAATATATTTTATTATTTTCATATTTTGACATAGTCTGGGCCGAAGTATTCACCAGGAAGGTCACATAAGGAGGCTCAGGTAGGTAACAATCCCAAGTGTGAAGAAGAAGCGTCCTAGAAGGAAGGGACAGGGAGCCCTGTGACAAGCAACCCAGAGGCTGTAATAATAATAGATATAGAGAATGATTTCCTATTTCTGGATGGGAAAGAATTCTGGATGGGAAAGAATTCTTTTTCTCACTTGGGAGTTCCCCACTGGACTCTAAATTGAAGACGAAAGAAATAGAATACTAAAAGCGGGCAAGGAGGACTGACCAGGAACGCGGCAAGCTGTCCTGGCTTTCTGCTCCTCCCGCCGAGCAAGCGTTCCATTCCCACCCCATCCTGGGGCACAATTCTGAGATAACAGAAACATCAGCTTTCTACCAGAATTGAAGGCTAGGAAGAAAAAAATGTTACAAAGTGTCTTGAATTGCTATTTCATAAGGCACAGTCCCTAGGATGTATCTGCGATGAGAGCGAGGAAGCTGCCCGTAATCAAACAGTAGTACAGGGGTCGGGAACCTATGGCTCGCGAGCCAGGTGTGGTTCTTTTGATGGCTGCATCTGGCTCGCAGACAAATCTTTAATAAAAAAAAAAATAATAACGTTAAAAATATAAAACATTCTCATGTATTACAATCCATTCATTTCCTACCGCTCATGTTCATGGTTGCGGGTGACTGGAGCCAATCACAGCTGTCCTCTGGGACAACACCAAATTTTTATTGGATAATGCGTAATGTACATGGGTCGTTGTATGGCTCTCATGGAATTACATTTTAAAATATGTGGCATTCATGGCTCTCTCAGCCAAAAAAGATCCCCACCCCATGATTCTGCAGCAGAAACAATAACCATAGGAAATGGGAAAAATAAAGGAAAAATAGCCTGGTGTCAGTTTAAACCAGATTTCGTGAGTTCATCGAAGAGCGCCCATCCGCAGCTATAGTTCTCAAACTCTCCTGGTTCTGGCTCTCATGTGGGCTGCTCCAGCCGTCTGGCACGGCCCCTCCCCCAGCAGTTTCCAATGATGTGTGTTTCACCCACATTTTCGGATTTTCTTCTCTATAAGCACTTTAACATTTTTATTTTCACTTTAGTATTCAGAGTTTAACTGCAATTCAGGGATTGTCATAAAGATCTGTGATTAACATTTTTACTCTTTTTCAGTAAAAATTAGTCATTTTTAAACAAAGTTTGTAAAACTAAAACATAGGTAAAACTAGTTTTTAGGCTGGGCTAATTGTCATACCTTCTACTTGTCCTTTGTGTAGGTTCTGAACTAACCAGCTTCTGTCCCTCATTTAAAATCATTTCTTCCATTTGTTTTCTATATAACCTCCTGTTCACCCACTGTCCCTTCATGCTTCCCCTGAAGTGACCTGCCTGAGTCTTCCAGGGTTGTGCAGACACCTCAGTGGGGCCACCTTTAGCCTGGTCATACGTCCTCAATTCTATTAGGCTCTGCAGGTAACTGCCCATTACCCCCCCCCACACACACACACACACACACTCTCACACCATCTTTGTTTTTGAACCGCAACAAAGTATTTCATAGATTTTTTTCTCTTTCTTTTTTTTTGCAAACTTTATCCAAAAAACGATCTGCCTCCTAGGACACTGAATTCTGTCTCATGTTTATGACGAAGCAAGCGTCCTTAGGACAGAAAAGCTTCATCACTGGCCTGCAGCACTTTACCTGTCACCCCATTCCCAGTGTGGCCTTAAGTCCCATCACAGCCACAATCTAAATGGAAGACTGCCCGTAAGACGCTTCTGTCTCATTCTTGCCCCCTTTGCCATCAGTAACATCTTTAGCTCCAAATATTGGGTTTAATTATTCTTTAATGTCTGACGTGGGTTCTCAAATTCAGTAAAAACTCATTCATGGAATACCACCTTCAGACTTGAGTTGTCATGACTGGTGTGTTAGGAATTTCCAGAGAAAAAGAGCAAATAGGAGATTATATATTTATAATTTATGTATGTTATATATAATCTCCCATATATGATATATTAAAATTTATGATAAGATTTCTTTATAAGATATTAATGCGATTATAGAGGCTAAAAAGTTCCACAATCCACCATATGACAGCTGGAAACCCCAGGGAGCTGATGATGTAGGAGGCCAATGTTCCAGCATAGCCAGTCAGCAGAGGGAGAATTCAAACTGCCCCTGCCACTTTGTTCTACTGAGACCTTCACCTGATTAGATGAGGCCCACCCACAGTGGGGATGACCGTCTGTTTACTCACAAATTCAAAGTCCATCAATTCAAATGCTTCTTCCAGAAACACCCTCACAGACACACCCAAAATGCTGTCTAACTGACTCTCTGGGCATCCCATGACACATAACATGAACTATCACAACCAGATACGTAGAAGTAAGAACACAGGCCTTGGAGCTCAGAAACCAGTCTGTGAGCCTTCCCTCTGCCCCTCCCCCATGAGTGGGGGAGTTGCGGAAAGCACCTGAGATCTGTGGGATGGGGAGGGGGGCACTTCTTCTCATTGCTTTTTCATGCTCAGCAAACTAGCCATCTCTGAACTTTGTCTACCCAGCACATGACACAAGGGTCTCACCTGTGAGAGAGGTCTGTGCTCTCATAGACAAAATCACAGAAGTGCTGCACAAGCAACCCTCTTAGGCCTTGTTTCCTCAAGGACAAAAGAGCCATCAGAAGCCCATTTACTTCAAAAACTATGCAGTGCTTAAGAGTTCTGGCGCTTTTGTGGTCTTCTTGGCTGTACAGCTGTCTAGCATGCCCCTTAACAGTTCCAAGTGGCCGCTTTGCTATGCCCACGCTTTATGATGATTTCTCTTAAGACAAAGGGCCCAGGAAGCAGTTCTTTCTAAAACCATGTGTGATGTTTTCTCCTTTAAAAGAAACCTTCTGTCCATGTGAAATGACTTCCCAGAAACTGATGTCAGAGCCTAAGAAAGGTCTAAAGGGCACCGTGCGTGGGGGTGAGGGCAGCATTCAGAGAAGTTTTAGAGCCCAAGAAGGGTGGAGAGGGAGTCTGCCCATGGGAATGGAGGCAGTGTAAAGGGTCGGAAGTCTGGCTGGACAAGTAGGTAGGTGGACAAGTAGGTCCATGTGGAGAAGGAAGCAGAGGTGATGAGACACTGAATACACACAGGGAGATCAATCAAACAAGGAGCTATATGGGAGTCAACTTGAACCCCGTGCTGTAGGGAGTATCTGTATGACTATGGGTTGTTACAGATAAAAGGTAGCTAAATAGCAGCGTTGGTGGTATAGTGGTGAGCATAGCTGCCTTCCAAAGATAGCTAAATGGATGGATAGATGATAGATAGATAATAGATAAATAGATAAACAGATTTTTACAGAAGGACAAGAAAATGTCTCCATAAAAAGAGGGAACTGCCAATAGAGCTATTGAAATTCATAAACAAGCAAATAAACTCTTAGTTAAAAAAATTGATTAATTCAGATTTTTTTTATTAACAATTATAGCAGAGGATGAGCAATTATACTGGCTGTCTGGAATACCACCTGTGGTACTAGGATTTTATATTGTCTGAAAGCAAGTTTAATGCAAGGAGGGAAAGGAAGGGGGAGAAGGTGAGGGGGAGGCAAAAGAAAAGCCCAAAGAGTTCAGTTACGTGAGTAACAATAGATGTACTTTATGAATTATCACTAGCTTCGGTCCAGGTCATATTTTACAACTGTCTAGAACTTTCAAAGGTCTGTTTCATAAAAATAAATGGTTAGTTTTATACATCAACTTGGCTTGACTACGGTGCCCAGTTGTTTCACCAAATACTGGCCTGCTCTGGGCAGCTACATCAATAGACTTTGAGTAAAGCAGATTCCCCTACACAACATGGGTGGGCCTCGCCCAATCAGTGTAATGCCTTAACAAATTCTATAAAACCCTCCTCCAGGAAGGAAGGAATTCAACCTTCAGGCTCCCTTTGAAGTCAAGACTACAACAACATCAACTCTTGGAATATCTAGGCTTCCAGACTGCCCGACAGAATTCAGGCGTGCCGGCCTCACTGCCGCAGGAACAATCACATCTGGACTGCTGAGCCCTGCTCCACGGTAGGAGCACCGCCTTGTGTCCCCATGGGCTCCTGATCCTTGATGTCAGCCATCAGTCAGCTGGTTTTGTATTTTGGGTTGAAAGAAAGTAAACAGTTCCCAGTGCTTCTTGTCATCCCTCTTAGGAGCAACGTTCCCCTGGTCACTCGCGCGGCCTGGTTGTCAAACAGCGTGGTCAGCGGCTAACATATGGAGGGGAGGATATTGGCGAGGAGAGTTTTAATTTTGTTAAGCGTTTTCTTTAATGAATCTCATTTTGGCAGGAGGAAGTCATGACAGGCATCAGAACGCCATCTAATGTGCCACAACCTTTCGAAAGCTGACATTTTTCCCTTTCCTCAATCAATCCTGGGTATCCTTTCAAAAACCCCGAAGGGTCAGGACCCTGTAGTTGCAAAAAAATAATATACTAAATGGCTTTTCTTTAAATGAAAACTGTTTCACGATGCTCTATCTTAATTTACCATCTGTTCCCTCCAAGTTGCATAAGTTGTGCTTGGCTGGAGGTGGGCTGGGTCTAGCTTAATTTAATGGTTAATACATACAAGCTTAAGGCTTGGCTGCAAAGCAAATTCACCTCCCAGGAAAACTGACAAAATTAACAAGCATCTAACGGAGTCAGAGTCCAGTACGCAAAGCTTAAGTCTGTTATATGGGTCTCTTGGCTTCTTCTGCTTGCTTCTGGATTGGTTAAAAAAAATTTTAATTTCAGGAAAAATTTTTTTTTCTTTTTTGGAAATGAGGTGTTCTCAGGTATAAGAATAAAGTCAATGGTGTGCTTGTGAAGAGATCTCAGCTGCTTGCTGCACAAACCCAGACAGGCACGTAAGCTCTGCAAACCTCAGTTCCTCACCAACAAAATGGGGCTAAAATAGGACTGACATCATGGAGTTAGCATGAGCATTGACTGACAGGCATCGGGCTGAGTGCCATGCTTGGCTCCGATGGTCATTCAGTCAGTGAGGTTGCTACTAATAGTTTATTGTTATCATTCTCTTAAAAATAATAAGGAAGGGTTTGGATTAAATAATATGTAGGCAACTACTTTCTTTTAATATTTTTTATCCTAAATTGTCAGATCCCAGATACCTGTTTGCCTATAGGTTCTTTCTAGCACCCCTTAATTATTTAACAATGCCCCCAAAATGAAAGCGAGGGATGGTCAAGGAGCCTGAAGTCCTGAGTTTGAGTTCTCTTTCTTCTACCAATTGGTGACCTTGAGTGAGATTCGGGACTTCATCATTTGGGGGTGATAAACTGTTAATTTATTTGAAAGACCTTTGTAAGTTAAATGTTAGACTATTTGGAAGAAATGAGACCTTATTAACAAATTTAACAATTTGCCATTGACAATAAAAAGAATAAATGCTATTTTCCACGTTGATGTTGCCCCAGAATTTTATACTCTATGACAAGAGGAAGATGAGTCCGTTGTGCACAAAACGAGGAAGCCCAGGGTGGCCTAAGCCATCCGCCCAAGCAGATGGAGAAGAATGAAGCTCAAAGCTGGGTTATAACTGCAGGTATCCCCTGGAAACTGCACACTGCTGACCAAAGACAGGGACAAAGATAATAAAACAGAGAATCAATTCTCTGAGATCACCTTCTGGGATCAGAGGACCTAAGATGAATGTAAGCTGTTAATAACATTCCCTAGAGAGTATGACAATGTGTGCATTTGTAAAGAGTGTTAAAATGGAACCCCAACCCAATTTAAGTTTCATTATAATAAAATAGTCTCCTTTTTTTGTACCATTGAGACTCACGCAGATAGCTGTGTTTCCAGAGCCATTTGTCTATTACTTCCTCCTATGAAACACTCTTCTCTCCCTATAAACTTCACCTTGTGAGTACATATTGGCTTCTGGAAGTCATTTCATAGACAAGGGGCTTGGCACACCACCTCCCAATCTCTCCTCCCTGCAAAAACAGTACTTTATTAAAAAAAGAAAAACAAAGGAAAATTTGTCCTGTAATGAAGTCTAGAAATCACAGTGGTTTCAAAAATAATGTTAAATACTTTGGTCTTCTTCCTCAAGAAGGAATACCTCATACATTCAGTTTGATTGCTAAAGAAAATACTCCAACCCTCACGGACAGGTGAAAGGACTCAGTACTCAGTCGGAAAGGACAGCAGGTGCACAGGGGAACCATGCCTCAGGCCCAGCCGAGCAACAGCAGCTGGCTTATTTTCTGACTCCGTGTCCCCATACCTCCCAAGCCTGTCCATATAAACATGAGGTCCCACTAACATTAATTCCAAATGATAGTGCCTCTTAGCCCCACCAGGGTAACCCCAGGACCTCAGCTGCTCCACCCAAACCTCCCTAGCTGTTTCTGGGAGTCTCCAGAGTGCTGTCGCAGGCCTGCTCAGTTACAGATCTACCCAGGTTTTCTGCTCCTGCTATCACTTCAGGATATCATGCCTGCCTCTGCTGCTCACCAGTGTGGAAACACCACTGGCCCATCAGATGTCACAGCACTGCTGGATCCTGAGAGAAGGGCGGAGGCATGGCCCTCCCCTGATTTCAGGGCACCTCTTGGTCACTTAGGCCTGAAAACTTAAGGCAAGACTCTTTGACAACCTCAATGGCGAGTCCCTTCAGCTTCCAGCTCAACTTCTTTCTCCACCATGGCTTCCAGCGGGTCAGATAGAGCACAGACGCACAGATGCAGATTTAACCGCAGGCGCACCTGGCACACACCCTAGGCCCCGACTTCTGAAGGGCCCCACAAAACCCCAACTTTATACTTTTTTCTAATGACACCAAGTTTGGTTTTATATGCGCATTTTTAACATTAACAGTGCATAGTATTTTTTATTTATTTGATAATATGGTTAACATGTATTTTTATTTTCCCTGTCTCTCTCTTTTTTTTTTTTTTTTTTTTGTATTTTTTCTGAAGCTGGAAACGGGAGAGACAGTCAGACAGACTCCTGCATGCGCCTGACCGGGATCCACCCGCCACACCCACCAGGGGGCGACGCTCTGCCCCTCCTGGGCGTAGCTCTGTCGCAACCAGAGCCACTCTAGCGCCTAGGGCAGAGGCCAAGGAGCCATCCCCAGCGCCTGGGCCATCTTTGCTCCAATGGAGCCTCAGCTGCGGGAGGGGAAGAGAGAGACCAAGAGGAAGGAGAGCGGGAGGGGTGGAGAAGCAGATGGGCACTTCTCCTGTGTGCCCTGGCCAGGAATCGAACCCGGGACTTCCGCACACCAGGCCGACGCTCTACCACTGAGCCAACCGGCCAGGGCCCCCTGTCTCTTTTTTTTAAGAGGCCCAATATTTTGTTCTGCGCCCAGGGCCTCAATTGAACTTAATCTGCTTCTGCAGACACATGTCATGTCCTTCCACTGTCCTTGTCCCTGTCATCCCCTTCTGTTCCCTCCACAAAAGAAGCAAGAGAACCAAACACTCTCTCCTCCTTAAGTTTAAAAAAAAAAGCCCTGGACTATCAACCCCATCAGTCAGGTTGGGCTGAGTTATGGAAGCAACAATGAAACCGGGCATGGCCTGCATGCACACAGACATTTGTTTCTTGTGCCACCTGAGTGCACAGTGCAGGTTCTCAGAGGGTCTCCACTCCTCTGAGTCACCAGGGTTTATGTGGCAAGCCCACACGACACGCTCTCCTAACTTATGTGTCTAGGCAGCTTCTTGATGTGACTCAAATCGCCTCTAAACACATTCCATCAACCAAAGGAAGCCCCACTGGCATGCCTGAACTCAGGGCAACCGGAAAGCACGGCCTTCCCACGTGCTTGGAAGGAGAGCCAGGAGGGATGAGAAGTGTCCAATGAAATCAAAGAAACCTACACAGACAGACCTTCGTCCCTCTGCTAGGTTCATACACAGCCCGGCTCTGAACCCGCCTGGGGCTCCCCCGGAACAGGGGCTTAGTTATGGGAACAGTGAACTCGTCACCTTGGACAGTCAAGCTGCCCCCTAACTGCGCAGGCGTCCGTGCTGTAGTCCCCGCCCACAACTGCTGTGGGACCAGGAGGCCGCACTTACCAGGGAGCAGGAACGCTGCCGTACTCAAAAACTCATTTTCAGTACCCAAAGGTTACGTTTTATTTTAAAAAGAACACACACACACACACACACACACACACACACACACACACACACACACAATTATATCCAGAAAAAAAGTGATAAGCATTTGACTCCCTGGAGCGTGTAGCGAAGCAGCTGCACCTGCACCGAGGAGTTCCCACGCCGTCCTGTTCTCTATGGCTGTCACAGGCCAGGCAGTGTGTGGGGGGGTCTGTCATTATACTCCTCTCTCCTCACCACTGCCCTCTCAGAATAGTGCCCCCTTTGGCAGATGGAAAGCGGAGGGATGAATAATTTGCTCATCTTCTCTAGTTCATGTGTTTTTTCAGTTTGCCATTACAGGGGGTCCTCAGATTACAACAGTTTCGGCAAACGATGTTTCAAGTTTACAACGCTCACTCCCATAAAAACCTTAAAAAATTGAGACGTGAGTATTAAGGCAGATTTTGGAAGAGAAGAAGTCATCAACCTTCCAGACTAGCTTGGAACAGTTCTTTAAGAAGGCAGAGAGGCTGCAACAGATCCTGTACCCTCTACATCAGCTGCTTCTTGAGATGAAACACCTGTAGTACAGGTAGAATCATCTCCAGCATCTCAAGCATGTTCTTAGGCAATCCTGATTCACCTGACCCAGTATCTCCAGCACCTTCGGCAGGTTCTCCTGCCTCTGCAGCTCCGTCCTCCCAATAAGTCACTCTCTACCACCTTGCAATGCCCCTTCCAGTGTGCAAGCCAACCACAGGACTAAAGGTAAGGAATATTTGTTTACACTCATTTTTTTCTGTTACTACAGTACAGTACAGTATATTTATGTTCTTTTCCTTTTTCTGTGGCTTAATTGTGCTTTTTGTTCTAGATTATGATTTTACAACTGTGTTAGGATAGGTAAGTGACTTAGGCTAGAGTGTATTTTGACTTACACCAAAATTCGGTTTTTGTCACTGTCATAGGAATGGAACTGTGTAGTAACCCAAGGACCCCTGTACTGTGCATTTGCCCTTCAGCGAGCCCTATTGCTTTTCCTCTTTTTGCTCTGCTTTGGTCCCCTTGTTTTACTTATTGTTTGTTGGTTGGTTGTCCAGAGAACAAATATCCTAGCCAATCCCAAGCCTCTCTCCTGATTGGCAGTTGCTTCTCAGGCCTCAGGAATCTCCTGTTTGACCCCACCTACCTTCCTTCTAACACTGCAGGTAAAATTGGCCTTCCTGTCCTGCTGACTAGGAGCCGCTCTGCTCTGCCAAGGTTCAGTGGGCTCCCTTCTGAGTTGCTGGGACATCTAGTGTGCAAATACTTCAGGTGAGCAAGTGGGAACACAAATGTCTCCAGGGGCCACCCAGGGACTTAAAGGACTGGTCAGGGTGCCAGTGGTGAGGACTTGGGATGAGGCCGGGGAGAGGCCTGGTGAGCCCATGAGCTGCCAACAGTCAGTGAGGGCTGCTGGTGGCATTCCAGGGGAGCTAGCTGCATGGTCTGATTTCCAGGAGAAGTCATAAACCCAGATTTTTAAATATAAAATCCCCCAACTGTTACATGGCACCTGAAAGTTTTCAAATACTGTGTAGTTCTTTCTAGAATCTCTTCCATTTTCAAGAGCTACTTGTTCAAAATAAATAAAATGTCTGTCATTTGGGGCTTAGCCTTCCAACTTTCAACCTGCAGCCTCTCCTTTCAACAATGGACAAGTTACAAAACACATGTGCATGTGTGTGGGCACACACACATACTTTAAAACATCTAGAGCAAGAAGTAGCTGAGACTTTTAATTATAGAACAGTTTTAAATATAACCCACTACAAAGAGAAGTAAAAAATAAAAATGAAGAGGTACAATGTGCAGCATTATTTTCAATAGCCCAGATATAAAAAACAACCTCTGTCCATCGATAGATGACTGGATAAAGATGTGGTATACATATATACAATGGAATACTACTCAGCCACTAAAAAGAATAAAATCTTGCCATTTATGGCAACACGGATGGACCTAGGAGGTATTATGCTAAGTGAAATAAGTCAGAAGGAAAAAGACAAACACTATATGATTTCACTCATGTGGAATCTAAAAAAATAAAACAAAACAAACTCAGATATAGAGAACAGACAGGTGGTTACCAGAGGGTATGATGGTTGGGAAGGGTGAATGTGGTGAAGGGGGTCAGTTGTGTGGTGATGGATAGTAATTAGACTTTTAGCGGTGATTACTTTGTAGTGTGTACAAATGTCCAATTATAATGTTGTACACCTGAAACATATTTTAATAAAAAGAGTGGAAGTTCCTAGACAAGGCATTTCACACAGAGGAACAAGAATCAGTAACTCAGGAGTAGAAGCCTAGGTGCGGACCCTGCAAGGACACTGTGGGGCCACAGAGAAGTGGTGGGATCGCAGCTCCTCAATTCTTCATCTTGAAACAGATATTTTTAAAAAGTGAAGACCAACGTGCCACACAGGAGTCTGCAAAACATGAGTAAAAAACTGATACTACTTTCACTTTGAGCTTCCTCAGTTTGACTAGAGAAGCCAAGATTCTTGGAACCATCAGCCATTAGAGGCACAAGATCTTAGAAATCTTCCTGAGTGATGTCCTCATTTTGCACTTGAGGGAGGGAAGTCCTAGGAAGACTGGACCTGGCCACACAGCTGGAAGTCACCCAAGCCTGGCTGAAGGAGGGAGCGGTGATAACATTAGGAGGGAAAAAGTGCTGCAGGATAGATCCACGAGTGCTGCAGGTTCAACCATTTACAAAGTGGGCCTGACCTTGAACATGTACAACCTTCTGCTGTCTCCTCCTCTAGGTGCCAGGGGAATAACGCCCAGCCTGAACCTGCAAGTGGGGAAACTGCCAGGATGGGAGTGGACCGTGACTGTAAAAGGACTTCTGCAAATGGGAAGGCATGACACCATCACTGCTGTTAGTCCACTTTCTTCGTGTTCCCTGACGTCCTCAATGCCCTGATGCACCCCTCCTCAGGCCTGCCACTGCACCCTTTTTCCAATCATACCCATCATGCCCCTGTGCTGACATTGCCAGGCATGCAGATCTTCCCCCAAGGTGCTGAGCTCCCTAGGGCCAGGGGCTTTGCCAAATTGCATTTAGCAGGTTTGGTGGACTCTCAATGAATGTTTGCTGAGAAGGAACCTCTAAACACCTACCCAAAAAGACCAAAAGTTAAACTAGACTGAGCGCATTTAAGGTCTCACAAATAATACGGCAAACATGTTTATATGAATTTGTAAATGAAGCCTTTCTGAGAAATGTTTGCCACATTTTAAGTTTATAACTTGCAGTGGTCATTGTGTGAGGACTCTATTGAGTGTCAGAGAGAGATATAGAAAGAGACTATAAATTGAGGATGTCTCTAGGCCCTTAACTTTCCAGATTCCTCTCTATCCAAAATAAGAGACCCACCTGATCACATGGAATCAAGCGTTCTGTTCTGAAAGCTGCCCATCTGAGGGGTTAATCACAAAGATGATGAAACCTCAAATACTCACTCCATGTGTTCAAAACCTGGCTTTCTCCTGGGAATCCCAAATTAGCCTGCTGCTAAGTATAGATACATGCAAAAGTCCCCCTTATATAACTGAGCATTAACGCCTGTTTTATCTCCTATCTCATTATCTGTCACAAACACTGGCAGCACAAATTTAAATTTCAAGGGGACAAAAAATATATAGAAATACTAAAAATATAAATATACATATAGAGAGAGAGCACACAGAAATTCCCCTTTAAGGCATGACCTCAATGAAATTTCTTTATTCTTTGTCTTCTGGAATTAGTGGGGTGGAGGGGAAAGAGAAATGATTGTGTTTCTGTGGACCCTAAAAGCCCAACAACGGTACCTTGGGTCGTTACTGCCCTGTGTCCCATACCTCTAAGAACAGATCCAAAGGTCTTGAGAATTTTTAGAGTCAAATTTTGGAAGTTTGAAATTTATATTTATATTATTCCCATATAAGCAGCAACAATATATTCTCTGCCAAAATGTATGTAAAACCCACTGCTGATTTTCTGCTCACCTAATAATCTACTTTTATATGGTACTGTTTATATGTCCTAGAGAAATGTTAAACTATTTTGAAGCCTAGCAAATTTTTAAAGCTCCCAGAAATAATATTTATCCTGAACAGCCAGCAGTTTCTGTACTCAGCAAATGTGAACAATGATCTTTATATCAGAAGATGGAGATAAACGAACAAAATTACATTGTATCACAAGGAATTTGGGCTTTAAACACAAGCCAACATAATTAATGTGATCCACCTACTTGACTCATCCAGTATTGGTTAAACATTAGGTTATAATGTGCTGCCGTCTGGATCTTGAGGATGTAGCAAAACACAAAGCCAACAAAAGTCCCTGCCCATATAGAGCTTCCGGTGGAGCCGAAAGAGAAACAAACTTCCCAGTAAGTAAAATATGTGTCACACGTTTTCAAGGGCTGTGTTGATTGTGTTAATTGCCCCAAGTCTTTATCCTCTCCTCCCCAGTTAATGGCCTCAAGCCTTTACCCTCCCCTCCCCACTCTGTTGTCGTTGTTGCAAGGTGGAGATGGTGGCAAAGTGTCAGCTCCTAACTTTACTGACACCTCAAGGGGCCTTCGTGATTTCCTGACTCCAGAACCCAGCTTTGCTCCGTGCTCTGCAGTCGCCATGCGAAGAATGTGCCCACGCTTCTCTGCTGGCCCCAGGAGGAGAAGATGTGGAGCAACTGCCGGGATGAGCTCCCTCGGAGCCCCAGAAGCCCAGGGAGCCCCTTAATGCCTGCATAAGCAGAGCCCCCATCAGCCAGGCCCCTCATGGTGCCCAGCCTGGTCAGGTGACCTCCTGCTGACCCCAGATGCAGAGCCTATAATAAATGACTTGTTGAGTTTTGGGGTTGTTTGTAACACCTCAATAACTCACCAATACAAAAACTAAAGAGCAGTCAAAATAAAGCAGGAAAAGGAATAAGGTAGTATGTGAGTGTGGTAGTGGTGGTAGGGAGTCAATTTTTAATTATTTCCTTATATATAGTTATTTAAAATATATAAATCACATTTTTAGTGATTCTAATTCTTTCCAAGAATGGAGAGGTTTTGTGTTGATTACCTAACATCCTCACCAAGTACCTGGCACGCTCATCCTAGTACTGGGGGCCCAAGCAAGGGGGAGGTAGAAACACTTGTTGGCTCAATTTGGGATGAGAAGCAGAGCTGAGAGAAGCCCCATGTCCACTTCCAGCCCCACTGTCCATTCTCATTCCTTGTGTTTCAAGTGCAACTTGTGAATTCCCATTGTCTCTCAATGTGGCATCCTGTGATCACTACAACTCCACCAAACTGCCCACAAGCACTCTTCCCCAAGTTATCACAGGCTCAGGGAAGTTTAAAGGCAGAGGGTTTAGCCAATAGAATTCTTCCAACACACTCCCTGAAGGAAGGAGAACCCATTTTAAAGATTGTTTTTTTCAGCGGCTATAAAGGTAGCTGATGTTGTTGTTCTGTGCAGATCAAAGCCTTTTCAAATTAGCCACCCTACTTTCTAGAAGGTGAATGCAGGTTCCATCATAGTCATTTGTCCTCCTACCTTAAAAAAAAGAGAGAGAGAGGGTTCCAGCCCACCTTTGATTTCTCTTTTCATACAAATCCTAACCATGCATCTTGTCACAAAGCAACCGCTCTTGATGGAAAACCAACTCATGAGCTCTAGTTCAGGGTTCTGGAAGATTCTCGTGGCTAGAACTGGCTCCCATACAGCTCAAGTTAATTAATCTATATAAAGACTGCGGAGGGAAAAAATTCCTCTCAATCTCTGTCTTCTAAGAAATTACCTGCTGGTGGCTCCAACGGACTGCTGGAGAGGTTCGAGACCTTGCTGATTAAGGGATTTTCCTGGGCTCCTAAATCAAGCTGTTACAAAGCTTCCAACTTTTAGGGATTCCAACAATTGCGATCATAAATTCCAGAGCAGTACGATCTTGGGAAAATCACTTAACCTTCCTAGGATTCAAATTCCTAACTGGTAATATAAGAATGGAGTTCCTCCCTGTTCTAACACTGTCATCTAAGCACCCGCTTTAAACTATTGATTCCAAACTAATGGATGGCTTTTCAGCCGGCTCCTGGCTATAGCACTGAATCAACTGCGAACCAGTAGTTTAATAATATGAGTTAGGTCAGATCTTTCATGAATAATTTTTTAAGTCCTAGCAGTCCTCTTGATGCGCTTTTGTGTTCAGCCTCACAATCTTTACAAGTGGACCAAAGAGGAAAGTGTACACAGTAAGAATTTCAAAATCCTCCTCAAATCCAAACTATTTGGCTTTCTGGCTTTGTGGATTAAATGATAAGCTATAAACTCTGTAATACAGAGAGCGTCATAAATCCTGGGAAGAGTTTTCCCTTCTATGATCCTAGGCTGATAAGGCTGATAAATCTTTCTTTGTGAGCGCAGGGTCTCTACAGGCCGGATCTAATAACTGCCGGTTCCCAATCAATTACTATTCACACTCACACATCTGCACACAGAAAGCCTTACTTTAAACAAATCGCAGTGGGGTCCTGACACGATGACAGAGCCACCAGCTGTCAGGGCACTGCCCTGAATCGGGGACGCAAACCCCATTTTCCTATGTAAATTGGCTTGGACTTTGCTCCGGCCCCCAACAAAAGGGGACAGTCCAGTTAAATGGGGCCATCTGGCCGTCCCCCGGCCTCAGTGACACACCTCCGGGATGGGGGTGGGAAGAAGCGAGAGTGATCTTCGGGGGCCGGGAAGGTAACTCAGTAGCGCGCAAGAGTCACCCGACCCCAGGGGTCCGGCCCACAGAGGTTGGGGGCCAGTAGATTTGAGGTGGTCTTAAGCTTCACGGACGCGGGCGCCTGAAGGTCTCACAGCGCAGTCCCGAGATGGGGAAGGGCGCTTTGTTCCTGAGCCCCGAGGAGAGGCACCGCAGCCTCGGGCAGAGTCACTGGTCTGTCCCCAGATCCCCGGGCAGCTCCAGCCAAGCGGCGAGCAGCCGGGGGCGCCTCCATAGCAACCGCGTGGGAGCTCAGTGAGTCGAGTGGAGGAGCAGGGATGGAGGGAAGGAGGGATCCAGGAGAGAGGGGCGGGGGAGAGTACGGAGGAAGGGTCCAGGGGGGAAAGGGTGGGGGAAAGAAGGGAGAAGGGGCGCAAGGAGGGGCGGAGGAGGAGGGAAGGGGGGGCGCAAAGGAGCAGGATGAGGGGGTCTGGAGGAACCCGGGAGGAAGAAAGGGAACAAGAGACAGGAGGGAGGCGGAGGAGCAGGGAAAAGGGACATGGGGGAGGAAAGAGGGAAGGAGGCAGGAGCGTGGGATGGGGGGCAGGAAACTGGAGTGCAGGGGAGGAGGACAGCGGGGAGGGCAGAGAAGGAAGGCAGGGTGGAGGGAGCTGGAGAGGAGGGCGAGGCCCCGTCGCTGCTTCCCGCCCTCGAGGGCACCGTGCCCTAGTCTGGTTCTGGGCCGAATTCCGATCCCCGCTCCCAGGGGAGGGAGACGGCGGCGCGGGAGCCGGAGGCTGGGCGGGGACGCTGTGGCTTGGCGGTGACCACGCGCTCGGAGGAGTCGCGGGGCTCCGGGGGTGAGGGTGGGGGGGGCAGAGGCAAGGATTGGAGCCCACTTTGCAGCTGCGCCCACCTTCCTGCCGCAGTCGGGCTTCAGCAGCCCTCGGAGAGGTGCTGTCTCCGTCCCCTGCAGGTCTGACTCTAAGGAGGACTGCACTCCAGCTCAGACTGCCCCACTGCAGATTACTTTCTGTTGTAAGAATATTAGAAAGGTGACGTGGGTTTTGTATTGACTCCACACACACACACACACACACACACACACACACACAAATGAGAGAACATATTGCCATTATTAAGGTCGGAAACTGAAACAGCATTCTAATATCCAGCTGAAGAGTTCTGGGAAAAGCCAAACTCGTCATGGTTCTTAGGTGCTACTTGCTGGCACCGGCTTGCACGGGGCATCTAGCAATGTGGGCAAAACGGGTGTGACCCTCACACGGGAAGAGCTGACTACAAACTTGGACTAGACTGCACTCCAAAATGTGTGAGAAAAAACAATTTCAGAATTAGGATTTAAAAAGAAAGTCAGTATATTTACGTGCTGTATATTTTATTTTAAAAATCATTATAAAAAGGAAAAAGAAAGAAAAATAAACTTTTGGACGTTCTCAGCTAATATGGCCTATGGGAAAATGAAAATAAACCTAATTGAAAAAACAGTACTCACCATAAATAGATTTAGCTTCCAGGCCTGGAACTTGGTTTTTTTTTTAAAAAAAAAAAAAAAAAAAAAAGGCAGAAAATGGGCCAATCAAATGTAAGGTTGTCGGTTTTCATAAAGTAAAGGCCAAAGAATTCTCTAAGCCTTCAAGGACGGTATTTCTGTGTGTAGAGCCAGGGCTTTTATTTTGTCTTTTTGTTTTTCGTTCTGAAAATCCTAATCTCTAATTCCTGTTTTCAGGTATTACTCAAGGGAATATTTTTTGGTTTCTTCTACCCACATACTCCCAAATTAGGTACCAATCTAAAAGGAACAGGAAAACTTGTAGGTTTGTAATTGTATGATATCCCATCTGGTTTCAACTCTATCTTTGACCAAAGAGAAAAGAAAAGATGAAAAAACGTAGGCAAACGTCCAATTACATCTATAAAACTGTAAATGTTCACTTATTTTGACATGAAATGAATGACTTCCACTCTTGGCTTCCCAACTAGTTGATATGGAACCCTTCTTGAGGGTTTCACTGCATTCCACGTATTATTCTCGGCAATTTATAGACATTAACTTTTTATTTAAAATTCTTAAAATTAGAAGGCAGCTACTAATACAGTATTGTCCCATTTTATAGATGAAAAATCGGAGGCTTAGAGAGGGTTTACAACATGCCCAGATTCACACAGCGGCAGTCAGCTGGCAGGGCTGGGGTGAAGACCCCAAACCAGCCATCACTGAGCGCTGTCTGTAGCTCCCTGACCTCATATCCCACAAGGGTGGGACTTCCTTGTATCTCATCTGGAATGATTTTGAATATAACTATGGGTCAAATATATAATATTTACAGATTAACTGAACTTCTCAGTGTATGGCCAGTAGTCGTGGCTGCCATCACAGCCAAGCAGGTGCAAGTTCACATTTGATTTGGACAAATGGTAATGAAACAGTGGAGCTGGAGGATGGTGGGCCATTCCTTTATTCTAGCCTCGCACCCGGCAGGTGAGTAAAAACACAAGGCTCCAAAACCCACTCACTCAGAGCTCTCAAAGCTACTGACACATCCAGATTTTCCTAGAATCAAAGGCCAGCTCAGTTACCTCTGGTTCCCCATCTGCACACCTTCTCCCTTCTCATCTCTGCACAAACTGGCTTCTCCTTCAGCACCTTGCCATCTTGGCTTTCTTCTCCTTCTTCTTCACAAACTTTTCTTGGTGTGAAAACCCCTCCTCCAGCACACATTAGCATAACAAAGCCCCTTCCCAAGCAGTAAGGTAATTAGAAGTTTTACCTGGCAGCACAGTTTACCTGGGCAGCAGCCATTTTTAACAATAAAAGTGAGCAAACCCAGAAGATACAGATTTTACAAACTCATTTGCCCAACATTCAGTATCATTTAGTTTTTGTGGCAGTGGGTAGACAGGTGAACTTACAAGTCATTACCGTATTTCCCCATGTATAAGATGCACCTTAATTTTGGGGCCCAAAATTTGAAAAAAAAAAAGTATTACATAAAGTTATTGAACTCAAGTTTTATTTATCATAAAATTCATACAACTCTTCATTACTGTCAAAAAATCTACAACCACTGTTTAAGATGCACCTGGTTGTTGTTTTTTTTTTCAGAGAGAGAGAGGGATAGACAGGGACAGACAGACAAGAACGGAGAGAGATGAGAAGCATCAATCACCAGTCCTTCATTGCGCATTGCAACACCTTAGTTGTTCCTTTATTGCTTTCTCGTATGTGCCTTGACCGCGGGCCCTCAGCAGACCGAGTAACCCCTTGCTGGAGCCAGCAATCCTGGGTTCAAGCTGGTGGGCTTTTTGCTCAAACCAGATGAGCCTGCTCTCAATCTGGCAACCTTGGGGTCTCGAACCTGGGTCCTCTGCATCCCAGTCCAACGCTCCATCCACTGCGCCACCGCCTGGTCGGGCAAGATGCACCTGGTTTTTAGACCACAATTTTTCCCCAAAAAATATGCGTCTTATACATGGGGAAATATGGTACTTTCTTTCTTTTAAGATTTTCCTCTACTACATTTTTGCACGGTACTGTCAACTTTAGAAATCAGAAAGCAGCGATTTGCCAGGCCCAAATATAAGCACAAGTTGTTTGTACAGGTTCACATGAGTATTTAGCATTTTGGTAATATTTTAAAATACATATTCTGAATTCAGTGATACTTTTTTTTTTTTTTTTTCCCTGAAGCTGGAAACAGGGAGAGACAGTCAGACAGACTCCCGCATGCGCCCGACCGGGATTCACCCGGCACGCCCACCAGGGGCGACGCTCTGCCCACCAGGGGGCGATGCTCTGCCCATCCTGGGCGTCGCCATGTTGCGACCAGAGCCACTCTAGCCCCTGAGGCAGAGGCCACAGAGCCATCCCCAGCGCCCGGGCCATCCTTGCTCCAATGGAGCCTTGGCTGCGGGAGGGGAAGAGAGAGACAGAGAGGAAAGCGCGGCGGAGGGGTGGAGAAGCAAATGGGCGCTTCTCCTGTGTGCCTCGGCCGGGAATCGAACCCGGGTCCTCCGCACGCTAGGCCGACACTGTACCGCTGAGCCAACCGGCCAGGGCGATACTTTTTTTTTTTAATAAACAATTGTGATGTCCATCATTTGAGAGAATGTGCAGGGCCTCACAGCAGTGAGGGGTTTGGAGCAAGAGTATTATGGAGTCTTAGAGAGACCAGGAGAAAACAGGGCAGGACTTACTTGGAGCTGGGGGATTTCCTTATAAGGCTAGAGGTGTGTTCTCTAGGAGAAGTGAGGTGGCTGAAGCGGAGCGGGAAGACTGTGATTGGTGCATGTGAGGTCTCCTTGAGAGGTGTCTCCCCTAAGCAAATGCTGACTTAAGGTTAGATTTGTGACGTGGGCGGGGTTGCTGGGGCAGCCTCCATTGTGTGGGTCCCCATATATAAATTAACCTTATCCATTCTCCCTTTAATCAATACTTGCAGTTGTACTAAGAGAACTGATCAACAGTTAAGGTATTCCTGCACCCTGAGCTACTGCTTCCTGTTGAGATTGGGGGTAGGTTGGCTCTCTGACTGGAATACTTGACATAAGTTAGGATATTGAGGTCTCACTGCCTTAGTGGGCTGTTTCCTTCACACTGTTTTTGGCTCTGTAGGCAAAGGGAGATCATCTGCTTGGTCACCAGAGGCGGCACACATGCATTTAAAGCCTTTGAGAGAGCACAGAAAACAGGGAAGTCTGTTACAATGACTGTAAGGAGAACAATACCCCATCTCTGGAAGGTTCTCTGAAGCCACATCCCCATGACCCAAACCAACTTAGATCAAATCAAAGACAGCCCCTGTTGACGAGTCACTTTCTGAATCCAAGCTGCTTGCTCTGTGATTTCACACAATTGGGCCTCAACTTCCCTAGAAGTGTTATGCCCAGAGCAGGCCAGATGCCTTTTTGCCCAGCACCCTCATCCTCAAGAACAAGCTTGGCCAGAGGTTTTTAGTTAGGCAGCTAGTGCTTCAGCAGCAGATCCTATAGTGTCTTCAAGAGGTAAGCAGGGGCTCCTGCTCACAGCCTCAGTTCCACTCACCCCTACGCAAGGGAGTGGGAGTCTGCCCAAGGAAGCGGATTTTGAATCTTGAAATCCTCCTGGGAATTCCCATTTGAATCTGTGGGCTCAGGACTGCAAAGGTGACAACCACAGAGTCCTTTGTGTCCTTGTACAGATCCTGGACCCCAGGATCCTGGATTTGGGGTTGTCCTGTTGCTTATACTTTGACTTGTTTCTTTATTATCTTTCGTTCTGAGGCACCTGCACATTAGGAGGCGTAGACTAAGCACCATTTGTTTGCACATTCACAGTCAAGTGGGTGCTGAGAGTTTCCTGCTGAATTTGGCCTCTAGAAAATGAGGATGGGGGAGCGTCATTGGGTTACGACAGTCTCAACATAGGACATTTCGATTTTACGATGCTCTCCCATAAAAACTTTTAAAAATTAAAACGAGTGTTTTGGCTTACGCCCATTAGTGTCATACTTACAGACTACGTGGGTGAACTAGTTTGACTGCGCGTGATGGAAGAATACATAGCCATAGGCCATGTGAGTGAGGGAGTTGGCATACTCTAGCTAGTACACTTACCTACACCATTTTGGACTGTTAAAAGCAAAAGTGTTCTGTTTGTGTTGCTTTGTTTGATGACTTTTCGGCTCATATCATGGTTCCTAAACAAAATCAGTCTTCTGATGGTAGTGCTTCAAAGAAGAGGAAAGCCATCATAAGGGAAGTGAAATTAGACATTGTAAAGAGATCAGAAAAAGGAGAATCAGCGACAAACATCAGCCACATGTTAGGCCTTAGCTGCTCTACTGTAGCAACAGTTATCAAGGATAAAGACCATATCCTAGAGCATGTAAAGCCCCTGTGAAATCAATTGTGATTATTAAACAGCGAAGTAGCATAATGATTGAGGTGGAAAGATTGCTAGTTTTGTGGCTGGAAGACCAGCATCAGCGGCATGTATCAGTGTTTATGTCCTTTCCCTTTTTCTGTGGCTTAGTTGTGCTTTTATGTTCTAGATTGATTTTACAACTGTGTTAGGATAGGTACGTGACTTAGGCTAGGGTGTGTTTTGACTTAAACCAAAATTCACATTAAGTCACAGTCACAGGAACAGAACTGTGTCATAACCCAAGAACCCCCCATATACCCACTCCTAAAACCTTGTGCCTGCATTTTTATTTCCCCTTTTTTCTGTAGGAATCAGTCCTACAGTTCTTCCCCTGACTCGGTTCTGGGACAGAAGGAGTGCAGAAGAAACAAAGATGGAGCATTTGGGACCAAAATGAGCAAAGGACTAGTGTTTCCCTATGAGAGTCAGCAATGCCAGGGCTGAAGACTAGGGGGCCTAGGATGGGGAGAAAGATGGGAGATGGGGTGAGAGCCACTAAGACCATCTTTTAGGTGGAGAACTAGAGGGAAGAGATTCTTTTTCAGTCTTGGCTGAGGGGTCCAGCCTGAATTCCGGCTGATGTACTGGGGATGGCCTGAGACCCCTGCCCACAAGGCCAGGCCCCCAGGAAGTTTCAGAGAGTAGGACTTAACTCTTCCTTCTTCCTATCACTAAAAAACTGAATGTCATTTGCTCATGCCAAAGCCATTTTTCCTGGTGGCTTGTGTGCCTATCCAAAGGTCCCAAGAACAAGGGAAGGCATGGAGGCCATTGTGCTCTGCCTGCGCAGACGCCACTGGCCAACCTGTCCTTCTGCCAGAACTGACTGTAATTTCCAATGGTTCATTTCTTTTCATGCTTTTAATTGAATTTATTGGGGTGACACCGCTTAAAATCACACAGGTTTCAGGTGCATGATTCTACAACACGTCATCCGTACACTGCATTGTGTATTCACCCCCACACGCCAAGTCCCCAACCATCACCATGTATCCCCCTGATAACCCCGCTCCATCTCCCTACACTGCCCCCCCAAGCAACCACACTGTTGTCCGCGTCTTTTCATTTTCTAAAAAAGATTTTCCCTAGGAAAGCACTCCCTTTTCCTTTAGTCCATAGGGGATTTTTTTTCCTTTTACAGACTTTAGGAGGGAAAATACCCTGTGACTATTTTTAACACGTGACAGAGAAGAGATCATTTACAATTTTGCTTAAATATTCTGATATTCCCACCACTGGTATTTGACATTTCCCAAAACTCAAAGCCAAATTTCCCAGTTGGTCTCGAGTCTGAATAAGATTTATTAGAAAATAAGAATGAAGGAATGGGGTGGGGGGGAGAGAGAGCCTCTAAGTATTTTTCAAAGGATTTTAAGTTTTCTCTCCACAAAAGTTCATTTTCACTGAATTCATGAGCAGCATTTTGCCATAATATTATTGTATACCTTGTTTTTTTCTTTTCATACCCACAGAATGATTTTTAGGTCTGAATTGTAAAAGAATACAACTTAATTATTATTATTTTTTCTTACAAAGCAGGCCAAATGAAAAGAAGACAATTCACTCAATATAAAGTTTGGGTCAACTAATCCAAAGTGACAAGATAAAAGCATAGAAGGAAAGCTTCAAACACCCACTGAACAGACCATCTAATTAGTATTGATCACCAAATAATGCTAAGCACATGGACTATTTGCATAGACAGGAAGTAATATATTTTTCTAGAAAAAGAAAAGCAACGACACTCTATCTGGACCTCATTAGCATGAGGAACAGAAAAAGGGCCTTGTAAAGTGGGACTGCAGCCATGGCTACATGGGAGAGCAACCTGCCAGCAGGACATGCCAGACCTGCCAGTCAGTGGACGAAGAGACAAGACCCGAGATGAGGGCTATGCTAGCAGAGGAATCTGAACAGGGATGAGAGTGACAGGACGAATTGTCCAACCGGGCTTTTTTCTGCTTGGATCAAAAGAAAGCCAAGGTTGTTTTGTGTGCGGTCAGGTTAGCCACATGCTCTGCAATCCGCACAGGGACTCTCTGAGGCCCACCTGCAGCTGGGGAACTGGAGAGGGTGAAGTACTGACCCCAGGTGACCCAGATCATTAATGGCAAAGGTGGGATTCCCTCTCCATTCTCCATCTTCATAATCCATGAGTGGGGTGGTGGGGAGATCCCTCCCTCACACCCAGGCACAAGGATACACGGAGAAGCCTGGTTTAGCCAGGGAGAGCTCCCTGTCTACTGCCCTGTAGTTCTTGTTGTCAGTGGAAGAGGCCACAGAGCTGGGGGTGTTGCTGGTTTTCCCCGTGGAGCAAAGTTCTAGAAACCATCATCTTTTTTACTGAGTATCATGTAGAAACTGGAGGCAATCTCTTAGGCATCTGGATATGCTCAGAAACATCCAGAGGACTGACTACAGTTTTCAGTTTAGAACCAGAAGTATAGGCCTAGTAGAACTAAGGGGAGGATCACGGCCCACCAGGTGGATGAAGGAGAAAGGAGAGAGACTCTCTTAGCATTATAATCAAGCAGTGGAAATGTGAAATAAAGGTAAAGGACAACATTAATACCGTTACCATAAAATCTCATTGAAAACCCTTGTTTTTGCCTGACCAGGTGGTGGCACAGTGGATAAAGCATCAGACTGGGATACAGGGGGCCCAGGTTCGAAACCCCAAGGTCTCCAGCTTGAGCGCAGACTCACCAGCTTGAGTGCAGGTTTGCTGGCTTGAGCGTGAGATCATAGACACGACCCCATGGTCACTGACTTGAGCCCAAAATTGCTGGCTTGAGCAAGGGGTCATTTGCTCTGCTATAGCCCCTCAGTCAAGGCACATATGAAAAAGCAATCAATGAACAAGTTAGAAGCTGCAACAAAGAACTGATGCGTCTCATCTTTCTCCCTTCCTACCTATCACTCTCTCTGTCTCTCTCTCTCTCTCTCTCTGTACAAAAAAGAAAGAAAGAAAGAAAAGAAAAGAAAAGAAAAGAAAAGAAAAGAAAAAAGAAAATCCTTGTTTTGTAGAATTTGCTAATTTGGAAATCATTAGTCTTTTTCTTTATGGCCTGAGGAAAAAGTCAGGATGGAGGGACCTGGGGTTGGGGATGAAAGGCCTTCCTGACCTGCCAACAGCATGTTGGTCAAGGAGCCATGCCATGAACCAGTGCAGCTAGTAATTCCAGGTCCTGAGTGGGAACAGTGTGGAATTAAGAAAATAGACTTAAAAAAAACACACAAGATAATAGACTTAAAGAGAAAAAGGATGGGATTGGGAGGCCTCTGCAATGCTGATGGCAAGAACTGACCACTATCTCTACCCCTAACCCTGCTTTCTTTATAGGGCAAAGTGAGCCATTAGCAAATTAAAGAGACCATTAAAACAAAGTCACATTTCCAAGGTATCTCAAGAATTCTACTAAGTGCAGAAAACCTCCACCATACATAACATCTTAACCTCACAAAACAAAGGATAAAAAGGAAATTGCCTCAAGTCTTTCTGAGGGACGCGGGGGATAGGATGAGTATAAACAATCCAGCACATAGCTAATAACATGATGTGGAAAAAAATAGCCTTTAGCAAAACTTCACAGAACAAGTGAGGTGGGGGGGGGGGTTCTGCAGACTGTCAGCTTACTGTCAGTTCCCCACACCTCTGTCCCCCAAAGATCTAAACTGCAAAGACCCTGTTGGCTTTTGGTCCCCAACAGAGCCAACCAGCAGGAGCAGAAGGGGAGGGGAGAAGTTGGCGTAGCATGGGACAGCTCATGCAAAGACCCTGCGTGGCTGATGGAGTCACCTTCACTAGGATTCATCCTTTCCTCCGCTGTCTAAGAACCAAACTTCTGGACCAAGGACATGTTTCTCTACTGGTTTTCCTCGTTACCCTAAACTAGACAAAAATGTTCCTGCCGCTTTCTCTATGATGATGCCTCAGTGATGTTCACCAGGGAGTTTTCTGGAGGGATTCAGGAACACGACCACACGCATGCACCCTGGCCCCAGAAGGAACTTGGTCCCCATACTGAAAGCCCACAGGAGCAAGACAGAAAGACCTCTCTATCCCTACCTTTTGCCATTTCTCTTCATGAAGCCACCTAAGTTGTCACCTCTCTGACCAGCTCTGCTGTTCCTCTGAACATGTGATTGTGAGATCAGAGCAAGGCTTAGCACTTTAGCACAAGGAGCACTACTTACTGCCTATCTCTGAATCTCAGTTCCAAATACAGGGCAAAACTGACGGATCCAGCTCAGTGCAGTGTGCCCCTCTGTAATGATCTGTAATCAATCATCTGTAATCAATCATCTGTAATGGGAACACTAGCTTTAAACGAGAGCCAGGTCCCTCTGAGATAAAGGGACCTGATACAGACTAGGCAGGCAGTCTCCCACATCATGTTCTAACTCTGCAGACCTTGACTTCCAGATTCTCTAAAACAGTATTTTCCTTGTTCCATGGTAACCACTACTCACCCCCATTCCTTTAAAAATAACATTAAATGTGTTCTCTGCTTTCCCGGCCCCAACGTCAAAACTCCCATCCTGCCCTGGAATGGAACATACCTTTTCCAGTGAAATCTACCTCCCACAACTCCCATTCTTGCTTCTGGACCAACGGGCAGGAAGGAACGCTGCATTATTGCCATGCAATCAAGTACGGCATATTCTTTTGCAAACTGAAGTAAAAAAAAAAAAAGTCTCCTTTTTATTATTTGATCAGGTATATGTTGTTTTTTCTTGCTTATCCCAGAGATTGTTGAATCCAATCCTTTAAGAACTGTAGATGCTGGACCTGGCTGGTTGGCTCAGTGGTAGAGCGTCGGCCTGGCGTGCAGAGGTCCAGGGTTCGATTCCCGGCCAGGGCACACAGGAGAGGTGCCCATCTGCTTCTCCACCCCTCCCCCTCTCCTTCCTCTCTGTCTCTCTCTTCCCCTCCCGCAGGGAGGCTCCATTGGAGCAAGGATGGCCCGGGCACTGGGGATGGCTCCTTGGCCTCTGCTCCAGGCGCTAGAGTGGCTCTGGTATCGCCAGAGCTAAGCCCCAGAGGGGCAGAGCATCGCCCCCTGGTGGGCAGAGCGTCGCCCCCTGGTAGGCGTGCCAGGTAGTGGATCCTGGTTGGGCGCATGCGGGAGTCTGTCTGACTGTCTCTCCCCGTTTCCAGCTTCAGAAAAAAAAAAAAAAAAAAGAACTGCAGATGCTAAGTTTCTTGCCTAGGGTCACACACTGCATTTGTACAGAACTCCCTGTACAGGAGTTTTCAGTTGTAACATGCTGTTTCCTCCTCAGTGTAAGGACAGAGGCACAGAGTAAGGGAGGAAAGGGCAGGAATCTCACCAGCCCGTGTCTCAGCTCAGAGCAGGCGCACTGGATTGATGAGATAACCCTGGCAGGTGCATGAAATCTTGATTTAATATTAAATGCTACGATAATTATACAAATCAAATTTGACACTTTTTTTTTTGTATTTTTCCAAAGTTAGAAGTGGGGAGGCAGTCAGACAGACTCCCGCATATGCCCAACCAGGATCCACCTGGCATGCCCACCAGGGGGCAATGCTCTACCCAACTGGGGCTTTGCTCTGTTGCCGCCAGAGCCATTCTAGTGCCTGAGGTGGAGGCCATGGAGCCATCCTCAGCACTAGGGCCAACTTTGCTCCAGTGGAGCTTTGGCTGCAGGAAGGGGAGAGAGAGACAGAGAGAAAAAAGGAGAGGGGGAAAGGGGGAGAAGCAGACGGGAGCTTCTCCTGTGTGCCCTGGCCAAGAATCAAACCCAGGACTTTCACACGCCGGGCCAACACTCTACCACTGAGCCAACCAGCCAGGGCCTGACAAGCACTTTTTAAATTTTGCACTTTTAAACCTACATATTTGAAAATATGAATAAAATTTCCTTCAAATACACCAAAATATTGATATCAAGTTAACTCTGTAAATACAAAAGTCAAACATTTTTCTTTGTTTGCCAGTTGGGAGAAACATTAGAGAATGTGTGCCTGCGAATATCTGTGTGTTTCTGTGTGTGTAATCGTGTTGACGGGGCTAAGTGTGAGTGTCACATGGTGCAATGAATAAAAATCTGAGTTTCATTATTCAAGAAAACATATTCTGGTTTTTACAAAATGAAAATCCCTATGAGCTTACTTTCTCATGAAGGACTTCTTCAAAAAGAGCCAGGAGGTATAAAAAGGGTGTTATTTCTAGGCAGCATTTCCCAACATGTCGTAGGGTAGATAATTTTATGTGGTATATGAATAAACATTTTTATTTGAATAATCATGCATTTATTTTTATCATTCCTCTCCACTCCTCCCAGCACTCTGCCTCAGGCTCACTGGTTTTATTCACGGCATTAATTTGGTTCCTCATGTCTGCCACCAGCAGCCTGGGACCCAAGGTCATTCCTTTCCTTCTACTCCCTACTCAACTCTCTGCACGTGTCTTTTCTGACCCCCATCCCCCACCTTCCCTGACTAAATTAACTCTTGCCTGAGCCCTTTGCAGCTCACAATGAATCATCAAACTGGAGAAGCAAGTCCAGCTGTCTTTCCAATAAAGCAAAGCTATTCCCTGTTAACCAAAAGATATGGAGCCAGTGAATGGTTTACTTTCTATTTTGGTTATTTCTTGCTAAGAAACAAATTACCCCAAACTCAGTGGCTTAAAATGACAACCACTTTGTTTGCTTTCTAGCTTCTGTGGGTTGACAGCTCAACCAGTGGTTCTGCTGGTTTCCCTTGGTGTCTTCCAAAGGAGGGCTGGAGCTGAAGGCATCTGGAGGCCCAGCCTCCTCCCTCTCCAAGCAGGGCATGTGGTCACAGTGTATGGTAGTTTGGGGCTCCCAAAAAAGACAGAAAATGCAAACCTCTAGGCCATCTTAAGCCTTAGGCCCTGAGTTGGCACACCACCACGTCAGTGGCTTTCTATTAATTAAGCAGTCCCAGAGCCAGCCCATATTCAAAGGGAGGGAAAGAAATTCCACCTTGGGAAGCCGGGGTGGGGGATGGGGGTGGGGGGGTGTAAGAGGTTAGAAAATGATGGACACGTAGTCACTTGTATTACTTGCCCTTCAAACAACACTCTGAAATCTAAGTTTTATGGCAATGAACCTCATTTTGTAGATGCTCTAATGTTCTTTACTTTTCTAGAAAATAAAATCCATTTTCTAATCAGTTAAGGCGTTTCTGTCCATACTTTTAAAAGCAGGAAAAAAAAACAGGTTATAATTCACAAGGAGTATCAATAAATTGGTTTTAAATAAATGAAAAAATTTTTCCCATCGCAAACATACCTAAGCAAAATAAAAAAAATAGTTTACAATAACCTAGCATGGAAACATTCCTGCTTTAACTTAACCTCGTCTTCCTCTGGAAAACTTCCCAGGGTACACACTTTCAGGATAGGTCCCTCTGTTTTTGGTTCATTTCACAACCCACCTCTTCTCTCCTTTTTATTCATTTAAATGCATAAATGTATCTAAGGTAATTAAAGTTAGAGTGGTGGAGACAGTTGAAAAATCACATTCAATTCGGTAAATATATTTGTACTTATATTTGGAATGGCTGTATGAAGGTGTTTCTCAATCAAATCTGGCTGTGCAAGGCAAATCCTGCGCAGTGAGTCCCCGCAAGTCTGCTTATGTTACAAGTAGATCCCCAGAGGTTTGCCTTCCCTCTGGCCTCATCTGTGACTTATCTGGGGCTGGGGTCAATAAATGTTTGGGTTCAAAGGGCTTTTCTCTTTGCAAAGTAAACAGAAGGAACGGAGATGGGAAGAGTGCAAGTAATTAAGTGGGAATATAATCAGTTTGCTGGACTTGACAGGTTTGCCGGTCATTTCCTACCGACACCATCACTCACTACTTCGGTTATTCCCTGTGCCAGGTGCAGCGCTGAGGCTAACGGGCCGGGAGCGGCCGAAAGGATTGCCTGACAGTGTGGTGGGAGTTCGCCAATCGGTAGGGGTGTTTGCATCAGAGCTCTATACACAAAAGGAGGATCTGATGTACAATGATGGAACCGACCCTGCAGAATAAGAACGACATGCATTTATTTGACAGTAGCTGGTTCACGAATGACGGCCAGTGTATTCATTTCTGATCCTTCTTCTCGCTCCCAAAAATCTTAGCCTGGGCACAACGGGAATCATTCACCACAGCGCTGACTCTTCTTTCCGTGCTGTCAAAAGATTTTTGGCCCCGGCCGGGAGGCCGGTCCGGAAAAGGAGCTTTCTTAGTTTCAGGGTGGGCAGCCTCCTACCGGGAGGGGCGTCTCCCCAGACTCGGAATCCCCTGCGAAAGCCGCGCGCACCTGGTTCTGGAGGGCACGGCTTCCTGTTTGCATCGGGCTCCATCGGCCATCTGCCCCATCCATCCTGTAGCTGCTCCGCGGCGCACAACTCTGCAGGGCTCAAAGAAGGTCCCCACGCTAGCCCCCGCGTTGGGTGGGAACGCGGGCCCGATATCTGTGTGCATCACCAAGTCGCTTCATCCATCCGGAGCCCACCCACCTTCGCGAGGCCGAGAGGGCTCACGCGCGGCGCAGCTGGCCGTGACGTCATCACCCTCCGCCCCCCGCGCGCGGTTGCCAAGGTCACGGGGACAACGAGGCTGCTGTTGAAAGCGCGGTTCTTGCCTCGCAATTCTGCTTCCACCGCAGGACTCTGTTACAAGCGTGATAAGCCTTAAAGGGGAAAACGACGGGAACTCCCACCCACGCAGGCCAGGGGGAAACCATCAGGCACATCCTGGGGAAGTAACCTGGAAGCTTCTCGCTCTCCCGGGGGAACCATCCTAAAATGCTGAGCAAACCTCTAGCGGGGTTCAGACGAAGGGGCCAGGACGTGTTCCTAAATTAGCCAACGACTGACATCCATTCGCGGGAGAGAGTTGAGGTTGAAACTCAGACGAGCACTTCAGTTACTTAAGAAGTGTAGTGATTAAAATAATAAAATAAAATAATAAAATAAACAAAACAAAATAAAATAAAATAAAAAGTGTAGTGAGACCGGACGTGGAGGAGGGCGGTGGAGCCCCAGACCAGGTGGGACGCTAACACTGACCCAGGTCGCGGGTGGGGGTGGGGTGGGGGGTTCCAAGACGAACCTGGCACCAAAGATGCAGAAGTGTCGCAAGGAAAGGCAGTTTCTGCTCTACGTCCTCTGTGGCGTCGGAGGGCAGCCCGCAGTACGGTCGTTATCTGTTCGGCACCTGTGTGTACTCGGTAAGGCGGAGCCGTCCAGGATGCTTAGAAAACAGTCCTGCGCTGTGAGACGAGAGCGCCCCCTCGCCGGCAGGAGAGGCTCCCTCAGAAAGCGACCTGTCGGTCAGGGAGGACCATGCACGTGGGCGGGCATTCGTGGTGGGACACAGGCGTGCAGGGTGGGCGCCGCTGCTTTCCGTGGGCTTTTAGACGCGGTCCCCGGGCTCCGGGCAGACAACGCGCTTCTGGTCAGTTTTTCCAGATGTGTGGTTTATACGTTCTCCCCGTCAACGTATTCCTACCTTTTACCCCTTGCTCATCATAGGCCTTTATCTATATTTTTCTTCCTTTGCTAATTGATACAAGGTCATAAAGAGACACTCATTCTAATGTCTCTTTATTTTTGGACTGAGTTCTTTTTTTTTCTGTTGTAGTACTCTAATGCTAAAATGAGAGTGTTGTCATTTGAATAAGGTCATTTAAGCAGTTAACCAACATTTTGCATTGTATTTGGTTACATAAGAACATTAAGACAAAACCCTTTAAAAAGAAAAAAATATATCTCCAACATGTGTGTGTATAATGTATATGCATATGTATGTATATGTGATAAAGTACATGCAAGTAGGCATCTTTACTGCAACACTTAGTTTCAGATGTCATGATCAAGCAAGATGTAAAAATGTAAAAACACCATTTCAGAATTCTTCACACTTCCAAACTTTCATCCACTAAGCCCATAAGGAAGATGGACCTAATTCCACAGCCTTTACATGGGTGTCTGCGTAATAAGATGTTTTATTCTGATGGTAAGCGTATTTCTAGAAGTTGTATCTTTGGTTTTGCATTTTCGAATACAACACTCAAGCCTCTCAGTCTCTAAAAACAAGCAACAAAGTTGCAAGGAAAAATTAGAACCCTGAGCACTTCGAGTTTTCTCTAGTTGGACGGGTAGACTGCAGTGAGAACCTATGTGAAAGCTGTGTTTTTCAAGGGAATGTAATGTGGGGGAGGAGTAGGATTCCTTGTTAAAAACATTTTGGGAAACATTCTATATCCTCCCTGTTGGAGATTCACAACATCATTAACATATTAAAGGCTCTTATATTTATGCTCAATTGAATTTCAACAAAGGTGCCAAGGCAATTCAGTAGGGAAAGGATAGTGTTTTCAACAAATGGTGCTGGGACAATTGGGTATCCACATGTAAAAAGTATATTTAAATCCTTCCCTCCCGTCATACTCAAAATTTAACTCTAAATGAATCATCCGTCTAAATGTAAAAGCTAAAATTATAAACTCTTACAAAACATGGAAGTAAATCTTCGTGACTTTCATAGATACAACGAAGAAGCACAAGCCATAAAAGAAGAAATGTCAGAAATTGAACTTCACCAAAATTAAACATTTTTTATGCTTTAAAAACACCATTGAAAATGTGAAAAAAAAACCAGAGGGAGAAAATATTTATAAATTACATTTGATTAAAGGTTTGTATCTAGACTACAAGGATCTTGCAGCACAATAATAGAAAAATAACCTTGTTTTAAAGTGGACCAAAAAATTAAATAGATCTTTGATAAAGAAGGTATATGAATGGCCAATAAACAGGTGAAAAGATGCTCAACATTTTTGGCCATCAGGAAACCCACTGGTTGGTGAGGACGTGGAAGTAACAAACTCTCATACACTGCTGGTGGAATGCAAACAGTTTGGAAGTTTCTTTAAAAATTGAACAGAAATTTCCCTGGCTGGATGGCTCAGTTGGATAGAGTATTGTCCTGAAGCACAGAGGTTGCCAATTCGATTCCTGGTCAGGGCACATACAGGAACAGATCTATGTTCCTTTTTCTCTCTCTCCTTCCTCTCTCAATGAAATCAATCAATAAAAAAAATAATAATTAAATAGAAATTTACTATGTGATTCCCAACTTCAACCCTAAGTATATTCTCAAGAGAAATAACAGTGTGTCCATACAAAGATTTGTACATAAGTGTTTGTAATACAGTAGTTCACTGTAGCCAAGAGTGGAAATAATGCAAATGCCCATAAACTCATGAATGGATTAAAAAAAAATAGTGTGCTATGTCTATATGGAATACTGTTTGTCACCAAAAAGGAATGAAATTCTGATACATGCTGCAAAATGGGTGACCCTCAAAACCATGCTGAATGTAAGAAACCAGATGAAAATTCCAGAAGAGGCATACCTATAAAGAAGGAAAGCAGATTAGTGGGTACCTGGGGCTGAAAGTGGGTATTCAAAGTAATGGCAAATGGGAACAAGGGATGTTTCTGAGGTGATGGAAATGTTCTAAACTTGGATTTAGTGATGATTGCTTGATTTTGTAAATTCACTAAAAATCACTTAACTGAACCTTTAAAACAAGTGAATTTCATATCATGTAAATTATACCTCAATAAAGCTGCTGTTGTGTTTTTTAAAGGAAACAGTTTTCTCTGTTCAGGGCAGTTTGAGAAACATTTTCTGTCCCACCTCTTGGAGATCCACAATATAAATTAACATATTAAAGACCAAGAAAACCTATGGTAAAGAAATCTACTTCATCTTTTTGCAGCATACACCAAATTTATGTGATCACAGGAACTTTTTAAAATAATTACACCAATTAAACCCTTTCAAAATGAGTGTTAAGGGAAACACACTTAGAAATCGCTAAGTGTAGTTCCCTTCACTGGCAATCCCTCAAACTCTCCAAGCCCTCGGGTCCAAGCAAATGGTATCAACTTGACTAATAACTGAGATATTTTTTATAGCAAAAATAAATACAACTTATGTAATTAGTGAGAACATAGGAACCAGCAAACTGAAAAGGCCTCCCCACCCACCCATGACTGCCACCTGTGTGTCTGGATTTCTGCCAGGTGTCAAACTGAGAGGCTGAGATTAAACAGTAATTATAACTAAAGCTGAGTATAATTAATTACATAATTTTGAGTTGTTTCAGGTTAATTCCACTACTAAAACTACATCCTAAAATTAGAGCAGTAAGAAGGATTACTGTCAAAAGAAAAGTAGGTGTGAATCAAGCACCTGACTTATGTATGAGTCATGTCTAAAGCACTTGGCTCTTATTTGAATCATGTATAACAGTTGACTGGCAAAAAGTATTTGCCAGATTCCCCATAGTCATTAGTTCATCGTTTACGCAGACTGTTCATACAGAGCCCTGATCATCCACTACCGTTGGAAAAAAAACTAGAAGCCTCCATGTCATGTCTGTTGCTTTTTACAGGGGTTGGGTATTTGCGGCACAAAAGACATGAGATTTTGATTAGGGTTGTTTACATAAAGAGGGAGAAGAGGGATTTTTATTTATTTTTATTTTTTCTTTTTCTGAAGCTAGAAATGGGGAGAGACAGTCAGACAGACTCCCGCATGCGCCCGCACCAGGGGGCGACGCTCTGCCCACCAGGGGGTGATGCTCTGCCCCTCCAGGGCGTCGCTCTGTTGCGACCAGAGCCACTCTAGTGCCTGGGGCAGAGGCCAAGGAGCCATACCCAGCGCCCGGGCCATCTCCGCTCCAATGGAGCCTCGGCTGCGGGAGGGGAAGAGAGAGACAGAGAGGAAGGAGAGGGGGAGGGGTGGAGAAACAGATGTGGCACTTCTCCTGTGTGCCCTGGCCAGGAATCGAACCTGGGACTTCTGCATGCTAGGCTGACGCTCTACCACTGAGCCAACCGGCCAGGGCTGAGAGATTTTTAAAGAATCATTAACAAGACGTAGTCTGCAAACAGCTATCCTATACTTTCTTTTGTGTGAAAGAGACAGAGACACAGAGAGAGGGACCCATAGGACAAACAGACAGGAAGGGAGAGAATGAGAAGAACCAATTCTTTGTTGTGGCACCTTAGTTGTTCATTGATTGCTTTCTTAGGGGTGCCTTGACTGAGGGGGGGAGGGGCTACAGCAGAGCGAGTGACCCCTTGCTCAAGCCAGCAACCTTGGGTTCAAGCTGGTGAGCTGTGCTCAAACTAGATGAGCCTGTGCTCAAGCCAGTGACCTTGGGGTTTCAAACCTGGGTCCTCTGTGTCCCAATCTGATGCTCTATCCATTGCACCACTGTCTGGTCGGGCTATTCTTTTTTATTTATTTTTTGTCAAAGAGAAGAATGAATGTGGGGATGGAGAATGGATAAACAAGTTGTTATACCCAATTGATTACTTTTTGAAGAATTTCTTATAACCATATTAAATAACTATGACAGTTACATAGCAGGATTTGCTAAGAGAATGATACTTTTTAATGGTATTCTTTGGTGAAAAATATTGGCTTCAGGAAGGCACAGATAATATTACTGGCTGTTTGCCTTTGTTTCAAATATATGCAAATAATAATGATACTCATGAGACCAAAAGATACCAGTCAGAATTTCAGGAATATTAGTTTTCATATTTAGGAAATGAATATAAACTTTTGATGCAATTATTTTGGATGCATACATTTTAAAACACCATTTTATATAAATTTTGCATTAGGTTATTATAATTGTAACTAGAATAATCTTTTAAACAGAAGTGTGTATTGAACAGAGAAACCAAAATCATCCAAGATTAAACTTGTTTAGGCAAGATGAGAAAATGCTCCTTATTAAAGCAGAGGAAAGAGACAAGAGCATTTTAATAATCTCTAAAATCTAAATATGTGTTCCAAGTACACATGTAAACTCCAGCTTAGCAACATGCTTATGACAGAAGAGCAAGCCAAAATGCCTGCAGGTGTGCAACTAGACCACTTTGGAATCCCAAAATACTCCAGCTCCCAGCCACCCCCATCCAAGTTATGTAATTTTTGTTTATAATCTAACTTTTGTTTATATCAATACTTGTCTGTAAAGTTTGTGGTTCAACTACATCTATTTTGCAAATTCCACTTCCACTTCTTACTGGTTTTCCTACATGAGTTTTAAGGTTTCCCTCCTCAAAACCAGGCTTACCTCTGCCGGTGTCAAATCTTCCTACATTCTTCATTACCTCTTCACTAGACTGAATCTTGCTTTCTCAAAAACAGCTTTGCAGTTCCTGACGTGCATTTTGCTATATTTGAAATTCAAAAGTAAAATATTCACTCCTGCTTTATAAACAGAATGCTTTTTTTAATTATTATTATTCAGTGAGAGGAGGGGTGGCAGGAGAGACAGACTCCCACATGCAGCCTGACTGGGATCCACCCAGCAAGCTCACTAGGAATCAATGCTCTGCCCATCTGGGGTGTTGTCTGTTGCTCAGCAACTGATCTCTTTTTAGTGCCTGAGGCGGAGGCCAAGGAATCAGCCTGTAGGGCCAACTTGCTCCAATTGAACCATGACTGCAGGAGGGAAAAAGAGAGAGAGAGAGAGAGAGAGAAGTGAGAAGGGCAGGGATGGATAAGCAGATGGGCACTTTTCCCATATGCCCTGACTGGGAATCGAATTTGGGACATCCACATGCTAGGCTTACACTTGACCACTGAGCTCACCAGCCAGGGCCCAGAATGCCAAGACTGTCTTTGGAGAAAAATTAGGAATGGGAGCAGAGTTCATTTGTAAGGGGACTGTGTCCACTGATGGACTCACCTCGATGTGCCTCGTGAATCTGGGTAACATGACAAAGAATGGACCACTGTTAAGACTTTCTCCATATTTAGTTGTAGCTCAAAGTGATCTTTCTTCTCTCTTGCTGGATTCTAGCATTGTTTAGAACTCAACAATTATTTAAAATTTTTTTAATAACAATAACATAATCACCTTTAGGGTTGTAGAGAAAAATGAGAAAAGAAAAAATAATTACGCTTTATTCTGTCACCCTTGTGCAATGTTTGTTAGCATTTGAATATACTTCATTCCTTTTTCTATGAACTTTATTTTGTATAGCTGTGATCACAGTCAGCGTACTGTCTCAATGTAGTATTTCCACAGTTGCTAAATAGTCTTCATAACCATAACGTGTAAGCTCTGCACACTGCAATATACTTGACAGGCTTTAACTTCTTGACATCTTAAAGATCACAAACAATACTGAGATGAACATTTTTCTGCATGGACTCTATCAATATTTGGGGTTTAATAATTATTTTTACTGAATCTTAGCTCTCTGAGACATAGGCTGTAGGGCAGAGTGGAGCTTCAGGAGGATGTCCACATAGCAATAGATGCTAACCACCTCCTTTAGAAATTGGCACTGATTTTAAAACTTAAAAAATGTGATTAAGAATCAGATTCGCAATTTGCTTGAATCAGTAAGCGCTCAAGATTATAAACAAAAGAGAAAAGAGGAAGAAAACAGTAAGGGGAAGAGAAGAGGGAGCTGATGTCTGTTTCTTCCAACTTTATCATCGAGGCTGTTGCCTCCCCGAGAGCCAGTAGATGTGCTCTCATTTGTTGGGTTGGCTGTCCAAAGGGAGGCGCCCTTGTTAGCCAAAGTCGAGATCCTGTGGACTTGACAGATGCCATTTTCAAAGACAGAAATAGGTAGTATGACTGAATTGGGAATAAAAAAAATTAGACTCTAATAGCCTTTAGTTCTTAATAAAAAATAGCTTACGTTTTATCTTTATTAAAGAACAAAGGCCACCTGACCTGTGGTGACTCAGCGGATAAAGCATCAACCTGAAATGTTGAGGTCACCAGTTCAAAACCCTGGGCTTGCCCAGTCGAGGCACATATGGGAAACAACTACTATGAGTTGATGCTTCCCACTTCTCCTCTCTCTCTCTCTCTATCTCTCTCTCTCTCTCTAAGTCAATAAATTAAAAAAATTTTTAAACAAGAATGAGGGCTGTGTTATGCAGGATTATGTGCTGCAGCCTTCTCTTCGCTTGAAATGGTTGATAAGCCTCAAGCTGGTTTCTTCTATCTCATTCTTCATTGCTTCCCCCAAATAATGTATTTCATTGTTAGTAGAAAAGTGCACTGTTGTGCTCTCAAAAGAACTTGGCAGTTCATAAATAATGGGGGGAAAAGTATGCAAATCTTTGCCAACCTCCAAGTCCCTTAAGGTTAATTTGACTGTCACAAATAATTTCCCAGGAAAGAAAACAGCTAGGCAGTTAACTCATCTACATCACACACTTCACTCCTGTGTGATTCTTTTCATCACGATAGGATTTAATGTGTCAAAAGCATTGATGAGGTAACCACATCTGTTCCCTCCGATTGTTCAGTAATGTGGGGCAAATCTCGCAGCATCCCACAGCAAGTAAGAGGCTCTTCATCACAGGATCACAAAACACCAGCGTTAGAGAATACATTTCTCATACCCGTAACAGGAGTTTAACTCATCAATAAGATATTAGAAAGGTTTTGCCACAGTCATCCTGTAATCACTTAAAATATTTTTCTCTGCCCTTTCAATTAAGAAGAAAAAAAAATCCAGGTATCACAAATGCGTTTTCAGTGTTCTTGTTTGAAAGAAAATGGGTGGACCCTAATAATTTTCCAGGGACTTTTTGTCCTAGTTTGGGGTCATCTTGCTGGATCTCACCCTTCTTCCGTTTGACCATGTTGCTTCTCACTGTCCCTGGAATAAGAACAGAAAGTAGAAGAGGGCCCAGGGGAGGCCCGTGTCCGCAGCATGGGAGCCAGCCGTGGCCACTTGGTTTACCTATTACAGTATAGCAAGCTACCTAGGCTAGTGGCTTAAAACCACCGCCACCACTCATTTTGTTCGTGAATGTGAGCTTTGGACAGGGGCAGCAGGGGTAGCCCTTTCCTTCTCCGTGAAGCATCCGCTGGTGACAACAGCTAGGGGCTGGAACCGCCATGCGAAGACTTGCACACGTCTGGCAGTGGCTGCTGCCTGAGAGCTGGGACTTAGGCTGGGACACCTGCATGAGGCCTGCCCCAAGCCAGCTGGGCTTCCTCGCATAGTAGCTGGGCTGTAAGAGCAAGTGCCCCAAGAGGACACAGCAGAAGTCCATGACATCTTGTGACCTGCCTTTGAAAGTCACGTGGCAACACTTGCAACTGTACTGTATAGATGGAGGCAGTCACAGAGGTCTGCCCAGGTTCAAGAGGAGGGGACATAAGACACCGTACTTCATGGGGGGAATGTCACCTTCTCATTAGGATATACTGTGGTGGCCATTTTTGAAAACTAAAATCTTCTATAGTCACTAAATAAATTATTCAGATGGAAATACTCATTTAAAAGAAGATCTGCTTTTTAGATACCACCATTGATATGTAAGTACCATAATCTAAACATTGGCTCTAGAACATAGCCCTCAAGGGCTAGGGTTCTAAGGAAGAATAAGGCATTATCCTTGCTTTTAAGGAGCATATTGTCTACTGGGAGAGATCCTGAAGTAAATAATTACAATTCTATGTGAAAATTATATATGAAGATAAGTATTAATATACACTGCTCACAACAGTTAGGGGATATTTCAAAATGAATATGAAGCAATAAAAAAAGAAACATTTGATTTTTTTTTATTAAACAAGAACATCAAAAAGCAAATGACGCCTGACTAGGCGGTGGTGCAGTGGATAGAGCATCAGACTGAGATGCCGAGGACCCAGGTTCAGACCCCGAACCAAAGTCACCAGCTTGAGCGCGGGCTCATCTGGCTTGAGCAAAAAGCTCACCAGCTTGGACTCAAGGTCGCTGGCTCGAGCAAGGTGTTACTCGGTCTGCTGAAGGCCTGTAGTCAAGGCACATATGAGAAAGTAATCAATGAACAACTAAGGTGTCACAACAAAAACTGATAATTGATGCTTCTCATCTCTCTCCATTCCTGATTCCTGTCTGTCTGTCCCTATCTATCCCTCTCTCTGACTCTCTCTCTCTGTCCCTGTAAAAAAAAAAGCAAAAAAAAAAAAAGCAAATGACAAGTCAAAGAAAGTTGTTCAATTATGCAAATGAGATGCAAACTCAATTATCATGATTGACTAGCAAGTGACATGTTGGTGGGGTTGAACAGAAACTTGTCAAACTGGATGAGAGTGCCACACATTGATTGTTCAGTAGGGTGTATGGTCACCCAAGACTGCCAAATCACACTGACAGCGATGGGGCATGGACAGGATCAGATTGTCCAGCAGTTCCTGTGGGATCCTCCGCCACACTTGCTCCAGGGCAACTTCCAGTTCAATAAGTGCTGTGGGAGGCATTGGACAGTTTGCCAGACGTCTTCCCAGGGCATCCCAAGCATGATCAATGGGATTCAGGTCTGGAGAACGTGAAGGCCAGTGCATGCATTCGATTCCTGCCTCCTGAAGCATGTTGTTGATGAGATGTGTACAGTGGGGCCTTGCATTATCATCCATGAAAAGAGAGTTGTTTCCAACTGCTCCAGCATAGGGTACCACTATAGGGTGCAGGACCTCGTATATAAATCTCACAGCAGTCAGAGATCCATTTCTGATGATGTGGAGGTTGGTACGGCCGCCAATGCTGATGCCAGCCCAGCCCACACTATAATTCCACCACCACTGAAGGAGTCTTTTTCTCACATGAAACATGGATTCTCCCGTGTTCCTCATTCACACCAGATCAGGACACAGTGATTGTCAGGCTGCAGACTGAACCATGACTCATCAGAGAAGAGGATAGTGGACCACTCATCATGGATCCAATGTCGATGCTCATATGCCCACCTTCTACAGGTTCTACGGTGTTCAGCAAATAACAGAATGCATACCATTGGTCGCTGGGCATGCAGTCCAACATGATGGAGCTGATTTTGTATGGTCTGGGTGCATATCTGTTGTCTAGTGGCAGCAAGAAACTGTCCCCGCAGCTCTGTTGCATTGCTGTACCTGTTCCTTCTTGCCATTAAAGTCAAGTAGTGGTCATCTCTTGCTGTTGTGGCAGGTGGGTGACTCTGCCCTCTTCTTCTTCATACTGTGCTAGTCTCTTGAAAGTGATTCCAGTCTGCTAATCACGCTTTGGTATGTTCCAAGTGCTGTTCCCACTGTCCTCTGTGTTTGACCAGTTTCAAGATGTCCTATGGCTCTCCTGGCTTCACATTCAGGCAAATCATGTTGCAGGGGCACTGCAAGAGCTGGGAAATTGCAGGATGTACACTTTCACGATCAGGGAACGTGCAGATACTCCAATATTTTTAGCCTTCCGTATAGTGCATTTTCACCAACGAAATAAAAGTTGGTTTTGCAGCTCATTTGCATAATCAAACAACTTTCTTTGACATGTTTGATTTTCTGATGTATTGAATACTTGTTTAATTTAAAAAAATCAAATGCTTCTTTTTCTTATAGCTTCATATTCATTTTGAAATATCCCCTAATTTTTGTGAGTAGTGTATATGTGAAAAGATATACACTACTCATTCTACCTGAGTGAACAGGTGCTTTGGAGAGGGGGAGTCTTTATGCTGGCTCTTCAAAAGTGTGGTAATAGAAAAGCAGGGGAGACCATCGTTGACAGTGGTGGGAATGGTATCCCGCACTCTGCTTCTGATGAGGACACCAACTTCAGGTCGTTGGCAAGAAACGACCTTGTACTTGGATTATTTTGGTTGCCTCTTAAGATTGGCTTCTCATGAAATATAGCTGGACAAATCACACTTGACTCAGTGACATTTTAATAGCTCACAAAAGAGAATAACATGCTAAAATTTGTGAATTACCATATAACCAAAAATGTTATAAGTGTGATCATTTTAAATACCTGACATTTCCACAAGATACTGGTGTATTGGTTTCCAAACGTTATTTACCAATACATATGAATTGAATAAGTGCACAAACAGCTGTTTGTCATTGTCCTCAAAGAGCATTGTTTCTCAAGTATAAAGTGCTCCTTAATGACTCCTAAAACAAACTTAAGTCATGTTGATGTGAGACCAAAGATGTTTCTAGATAAAAAATACATTCAAATCACTTTACAGCTATGCATTTTTAACATAACAGTTAATTTTAGCATATAGTTCTGAGATCTTTTCACTTATAGGTTGATGAAGGGTATTTCCCTTGTCGGTTCATGAAGCTTTATTTTCTTTAACATGTATGTACAGGGTGCTAGCATGTGTGTACTGTAATCTAACTATTCCCTACTTATGAACATTAAAATGTTTCACTGTCACACACAATGGTATCTCTGGGTAATGAACTGTGGATTAGTTTGACTTTTCTGTTTTCCAAAATTTTATTTTGTAAGTCATATAAAAATATATTTTAGTGTTTAAAAAGACACCCACCAATGCATCAAATGCATAAGATAGCCAGAGAAAGGTTGCTTATTAAATAAATCGGTGGCTCACACTGGGTTTTAACTCTTCACATTTCATTTCAAAATATTTGTTTTCTAAGGGGAGTCTTCCAGAAGAAAAGCCTTCTGATTGGCTATTCTTCATTCCACTTTTACTCCAACTAAGCAAACAATATAGGAGTGAGGGAAACATTTTGGGTAAACAATTGAGAACAGGTTGGAAATAGTATCCTTATTTGGATAACGTTTAAAGAAATACTATCTTGCATGTGGATTTATCTGTTCAAGAGCTGAAATTATTTTCTTATTGCAAAGTGTACCCCTTATTAGGAGTCAGGACGGTGGTCACTCTCAGGTGGAGAAAGTAAGTGGTAGGGAACTCTGGGGGTGGCAGACTTCTGGAGCACTGGCAGTATGTCCTAAAAGTGGTGCTAGTTAGCCTGACCAGGGGGTGGTACAGTGGATAGAGCATTGGACTGGGACACAGAAGACCTAGGGTCGAGACCCCGAGGTTGCCGGCTTGAGCGTGGGCTCATCTGATTAGAGCAAAGCTCACCAGCTTGAGTCTAAGCTTACTGACTTGAGCAAGGGGTCACTTGGTCTTCTGTAGCCCCCCAGTCAAGACATATATGAGAAAGCAATCAATGAACAACTAAGGTGCCGCAACGAAGAATTGATTGTTCTCATCTCTCACCCTTCCTGTCTGTCTGTCCCTATCTGTCCCTCCCTCTGTCTCTATAAAAAAAAAAAAAGTGGTGTTGGTTATTCCCTTGGCCCTGGCTCAGAGCATTGCCCTGAAGTGCAGAGGTTGCCAGTTTGATCCCTGGTCAGGGCACATACAGGAACAGATCAATGTTCCTGTTCCTTTCTCCCTCCTTTCCTCTCTCCCAAAAATCAATAAATTAAAAATATGTACTTTAAAAAAAAAGTGCAGGTTACATACAGATGTGCTGATTAGTGAAAACATCAAGCTCTATACTTTTGCTTCCTGTTCCCTACTGTATATATGTTACTCTTTATGTACAAGTTAACAAAGGAAGGGCCCTGTGAAAGATGATGTCATTTTGGCAGTCCCAAAGAAATCAATGATATAAAGGGAGGGCTGAGGCGAGAGCACTTGTAACTGAAGGAGTACTTCCATGAGAAAACTCTATTATCTCTACAAAATGAGTAATGGTAGCTAATGACACAATATCCACCATGTCAAATAATAATTTTACTCTTCATAATAAATGTAATGCTATTGTAGGCTTTGCCTTTTCTCCTTTGCTTTATCCCTGAAGTGGTCACCGTGCATGTCACTTTTCCTGGGTGTATCCCTCCACCTCCGTACATGATCCCCCGTCTCCACTCCCAAATCCACCGACACTGCTGATCAATTAATCATGCCATCTTTGCCTCTCCGTGTGTTCCTTTCAACCTGTAAACAGTTCTCAGATCTCTTCCTATCCTAGGAAATATCTCCCCACTACCAGGCTCCTTCCCCAATGTTTACCCTCATCTCCTGTCATTTCCTCCCCTACTTGCAGGCTCCATTTCCTCTGGTTTTAACTATTCTTTAACTCTGCGCAGCTGCAAAATGGTTATGTTTGTCTAATGCATTATTATATTATATTGTAATTATGTGTTTCCTGCCCCCACACTATCACTGGCAACAGAGAAAAGACGATGTTTATTGCTCTTTGCATCATCAGCGCCAAGTATAACGTCCTCCTTTCTGAAAGCTGCATTTGTTGTTAGCACCAGGAAACTCTTAAGTAAATGCCTCCCCCCAGTGCCATGAGGAAGAGCACTGTCTACCCCGTCCTCCCCTTACTGCTCCCCCTGTGAGGTTAGATCTCTTCTGACTCAAGACCCCTTAGAGCTGTCTAGTCCTGTAAGCTCCGGGAGCGCTCCGGCCCACCTCTGGATTCCCAGTAACTGGCCAAGTACTCAACTCTTAGCAGGGGTTGCATAGTATTCCTCTAATAAAGGAAGAATGAGTGAATAGTGAAAAGGAAGTGTGGAAGTGAATCTGACACAGATTGGAAAAGTTCCTGGGGCTGGTACAAAGAGAAGACATCTCTTGTTTTTATCCATCCTGTACCCTAGACCAGAACAATGTTCTTCAAACTATTAAGATCAAGTAGTAAATTGTACAGTCAACTCTGTGAGCTACAGTTGACCTTTTAAAGTGAAATAGAATAGGATAGAGCAAACCAGATGAAGGAATAAAATAAGATGGAATGAATGCAATGAAAATGTAGTAGTGACAGTTTGTCCCCCTGTACTAAAATTAACTCAAAATGGATCAAAGATCTAAATATAAGACCTGAAACAATTAAGTACATAGAAGAAGACATAGATACTAAACTCATGGACCTGGGTTTTAAAAAGCATTTTATGAATTTGACTCCAAAGGCAAGGGAAGTGAAGGCAAAAATTAATGAATGGGACTACATCAGACTAAGAAGTTTTTGCTCAGCAAGATAAACTGATAACAAAATAAACAGAAAGCCAACTAAATGGGAAATGATATTTTCAAACAACAGCTCAGATAAGGGCCTAATATCCAAAATATACAAAGAACTTATAAAACTCAACAACAAACAAACAAACAATCCAATAAAAATATGGGAAGAGGACATGAACAGACACTTCTCCCAGGAAGAAATACAAATGGCCAACAGATATATGAAAAGATGCTCATCTTCTTTAGTTATTAGAGAAATGCAAATCAAAACTGCAATGAGATACCACCTCACACCTGTTAGATTAGCTATTATTAACAAGACAGGTAATAGCAAATGCTAGAGAGGCTGTGGAGAAAAAGGAACCCTCATACACTGTTGGTGGGAATGTAAAGTAGTACAACTACTATGGAAGAAAGTATGGTGGTTCCTCAAAAAACTGAAAATAGAACTACCTTATGACCCACCAATCCCTCTACTGGGTATATACCCTCAAAACTCAGAAACACTGATACGCAAAGACACATGCAACCCCATGTTCATTGCAGCATTGTTCACAGTGGCCAGGACATGGAAACAACCAAAAAGCCCATCAATAGATGACTGGATAAAGAAGATGTGGCACATATACACTATGGAATACTACTCAGCCACAAGAAATGATGACATTGGATCATTTACAGCAAAATGGTGGGATCTTGACAACATGATACGAAGTGAAATAAGTAAATCAGAAAAAACCAGGAACTGCATTATTCCATACGTAGGTGGGACATAAAAGTGAAACTAAGAGACATTGATAAGAGTGTAGTGGTTGGAGTGGGGGGGAAGGGAGAGGGAAAGGGGGAGGGGGAGGGGCACAAAGAATACCAGATAGAAGGTGACAGAGGACAATCTGACTTTGGGTGATGGGTATGCAACATAATTGAACGACAAGATAACCTGGACTTGTTATCTTTGAACATATGTATCCTGATTTATTGATGTCGCCCCATTAAAAAAAATAAAATTATTAAAAAAAAATAAAATGTAGTAGTGAATTGCAGGTGGTAAAGTAGAGCAATATTTCATAAAATTTCTCAGTTATGTGTATATATATTCTTCATACATACACATTTAAATACCTGTTTTTTTGAAGTGTCAAAAGACAGATAGCTATGAGAGAAATTAGGTTATTGTCATGATCAGCAAAGTTTGGACTGCTTATTTCTTTATTATTTTTGTAATCTTTTGGTATTTTTGGCAGCACAAAGTCTTCTAAACAAGGTAATCTTCAACTCAAAGGCACAGTTCACTTTGAACTGTCTGGAAATACTTTTTGAAATAGAAGATGGATAAATCAATTCTATGTATAAAATATATTAATGCACCAATATTGCAAACACACTCTATACAAGGCTCAGTGTGGAAATAGCGTGTGTTACTTTTTTCTTTGTCAAAAATATTTTTTATGTATTTCAGATACATATGACATTTAATATAGTTAAGGAATATTTTTACTTAACTCAGTTCTCAAAAACTATTCTCAGGCTTTGGTCTGTCTTTACATTTTCTGAATTCATTAGCAGTTTCTGAATGAAATTTCACTTTATTTTTATATTCTTTTCCCCCCCATTGATTTGAGGGGGTGAGAGAAGCATCAACTCGTTCCACTTAGTTGTTCCATTTAGTTGTGTACTCATTGATTGCCTCTCGTACATGCCCTGACCAGGGATCAAATCTGCAACCTCGGTACACTGGGACAATGCTCTATCCACTGAAGAACCTGGCCAGGGCTATTTTCATATTCTTTAATATAGTTAATTTCCTAGCTATCTTTCTGTTCAGTTTGAGCTGATGACTTTCATTGTAATCTGTTCTCTTTCATTCTCTTTGACCATGTTACCCTGTAGCTGAAAGTTACGTTGTAACACCTGTTACTGGATCTTGCTCTGGACATTCTTGTTTTGTAGGAGGCAGTTCCCAGAGCCCTAGCCAGAGTAGAGGGGCACCATGGTGGCTTCCATCATTGCCATGGTCGGGATGACCTGTTTGCCTGGTGAGGCAGGGGTGGGTTAGCCCTACCTGAACCACATGGACTACAAAAAGGAGAAAGGAAAGCATCAGAGATTTTGAGAAGACCAAAGACCAAACAACACAAGTAGAGACTGGCTCCCAGCAGGGCCCCAGCTCCCAGCAGGGCTCCGACCCGCATTCAGCTGCTCTCCGTGCTGCTGACTGTGGAATGCGTTATGAGCTGTCCTGATGTGGAAGACTCAGCTGCCACATGTTAACATTCTGAAACTATTTTCTTTTCATAGTTCCTAAATCCAGATGGCGTTCAGGAGGAAGGTAACCAAGCCTGAAGCAGCCGAGACACAGAAACACACCAGACACGGAACTCCAGATACTTCCAGGTATGTAAGAGAGCAGTTTTGTGATGTTTTCTTGAAACCTGTAGCAACCATAAAGGGAGAGGATGAACAGTGACCGCAGGGTTGGTGAGGCGGCCGCGTTAGAGCCGTTTAGGAGCAGCGCTGTGCTCAGCGTCTGAGCGAGGCGGGGAACGTCAGCCCCGCGGGCGCAGAGGAGCCCACAGCTGTGCGGCCCTTTCATCGCCAAAACACGTTTCTATTCAATAGTTCTTCCCAAGCACACAAACAAGCAAGAGGTGTTCCATCCTTGGTGCTACTGGGGGTCAGAGTGTGTGTCAGAGCGTGAAGCCACTCAGGGAGCGCTCTGACAGCCACTGATCTGTGCCCCTGCCTAAAGGGCCCCATAGGGAAACGCAGACAGCGATGTGGGGCCTTCTTCCATTTTCTCCTCTGCTGTAGGAGACCTGTACAGGAAAATGGATCGAACTCTGTAAGCTTTATAGATGAAAGCCATGTAAAAATAGTTCAGGGACAGAGAAAAGGGGAATTGTTTTTTAATGGGGGCAGAATTTCAGATGTGCAAGATGAGAAAGCTCTGAAGATCTGTTTCACAACAGCGTGAATATGTTTAACACTAAGGAACCAATTAGTTAAAAATGGTCAAGACGGTAAATTTTATGTTGCCTTTTGTAACACAGTAAAACAATGTCATTGTGTATATTTCAAAAAAAAAAAAGTACTCTTTAAGTAGGAAAGTTAAATCACCTGTCTTCTCTTTACTCTTCAACAGTCCCTAGAATCAAGGAGAGATCACAAATCAAACCAGGTGTTTCCCAGTTCTGTGCCATGTGATTATTATTACCCTAAGAATAATAATAGTGGTTGTGAGAACCCAGGAACACAGGGGAGTTCATGGTCGTATGCAAGACGCTGCCTGGGTGCAAAATAATATTAGTCACCTCACCTGGTAAACAGGAGCTGTATGTGCCACACACCTGAGAATGCAGTTCTCGTGAATGCCCGCTCAGTGCTGGACAGTGACGAGCTTTGAGCCACAAAAGGAGCTTGGAAGGTTTTACATGCAGCAATATGGATGGCTTTGGCCAAGAGTGTCAGCCCAGCCTGCAGGAGTCCTGGGTTTGATTACTGGTCAGGACACACAAGAGAAGTGACCATCTGCTTCTCTCTCCCTCCCACTCCCCCTTCTCTCTCTCTTCCTCTCCCGCAGCCAGTGGCTTGATTGGTTTGAGCATTGGCCCCGGGTGCTGAGGATAACTCAGCTGATTTGAGCATCTGCCCCAGATGGGGATTGCCGGGTGGATCCCAGTCGGGGTGCATGTGGGAATCTGCCTCACTATCTCCCCTCCTCTCACAAAAGAAGAAAAAAAGATTTGTTGTTCAGTAGCATTGCCCCATTCTGCATCCCACCACCCCAAGAAATCTTACTTGAATCTTACCATTTGTGACAATGTGAATGGACCTAGAGTGTATTATATTCAGGAAATAAGTCAGAGAAAAACAAAAACCATATGATTTCACTTATATGTGGAATCTAAAGGGCGAAATAAATGAACAAACAAAACAGAAACAGACTCATTGACACAGACAACAGATTGAGGGTTGCCAGACGGGAAGGGGGTTTGGGGACCTGTGTGGAAAAAGTGAAGGGATTAAGAGGTACAAATGGGCAGTTACAACACAGTCACAGGATGTAAAGTGCAGCACAGGGACATAGTCAATAATATTGTAATAACTATGTATGGGGCCAGGTGGGTACTTGAATTATTGGGGGGGGGTCGCCTTGTAAATTATATAAATGCTTAACCACTATGTTGTAAACCTGAAACTAATATTAAAATAATAATGAATGTCAACTGTAATTAAAAAAAATTCTTACTTGGAGTCTAGAGCTCTGAGGCTAAGCCATGGGAGGGATAGATAACCACTATCCAGTACTGAGCTCAGAAAAAAAAACAACCACCCAAGAAACAAACTAGTAATCCAAAAATCTGAGAGGCACCTCAAGAAAGTTCCAAGTAAACCATTGGCGTAAGGGGCTTAGAGAGGAACACTGGCAGCACAGATGTGGGTTTGAATTCAACCCTGCACTTTATTTGATGTGAGTTTGGAAAATTTGCTGAACTTGGGTTTTCTTTATTTGTGATTAGTGGACAATGAGGTTTTTAGTTTTCATTGTTGTGTACAGTGTTGTGATCAGTATCTACATGAACATCCTTGAAGTAATCTATGATTATTTAGAAGATATTAGTAGATGTGCATTCCCTAGTCAAAGGCTGCATTGATGCCTGTGGTCAAATGGCCTTCCTGACAGTTTCCAGTCTAGTGCCAGCACATGGGAGTTCTTGTTTCTCAGCATTCTTGCTGTGTCATGGGGATAATTATTAAAAAATCTTGATTTTGTTGATTTTCCTTGAAAATATGCAACCCATTGTCATGTTATGTGGTAATGCTGTAATTACGAATGAAGTTAGCTATTGTTCACATATTTATTGGCCATTTGTATACTACTCCCAACAATTAGGGGATATTTTATCGCTTCATATTCATTTGGATGTCCAGTCGTCCCTCACCATATCGCGGTTCAATTTTCGTGGTCTCTCTATACCATGGATTTTTAAATTGTATATATCTAATTTTGTATCACAGATTTTTCACTATATTGCGGGATTTTGCAGTATATAGGTATTTTATTATTTTAATTATTTTTGTGGTATAATTAGCAAAATAAATGTGAGAAAAGTTAATAACAGTGTGGGAAAGGTTTATAAGAGTGTGGGAAGGGTTTATAAAGCCTTATAAAATATATAAATAATAAAATAAATATAAGTCACTACTTTGCAGATTTTCACCTATCACGGGGGGTTCTGGAACCTAATCCCTGTGATAGACGAGGGACTACTGTATTCCCTAATTTTTGTGAGCAGTATATTTCTTCTTTTGTGAATGGCCAGTTTATGGCCCATTCCCATTTTTCTATTAGTTGATTTGAATTTTTATTACTGTTTTCTGAGAACTTCTGATACACAAAGAGTAGTACACTTTTATCTGCCATAATTTGCGATTTTTGTTTGTCATTTTTTATGATGGCTGTTTATACATTCTGATGTTCTTTGAAATTATTCATGACATGCATTCCTGATGATTTGGGGCCAGTGCATTTAGATTTACACAGAATTACTTTGGACTTCATCTATGGAGAATTAGATGTGGAGATATGAGAAAGATATACAAAGTATACAAAAACCAGAAAGGAAGTACTCATATATTTAGTTATAGAATTAAATATTTAATGTTTAACAATATATATATGAATCAGCATAATTCTTAATTTTTCAGTAATTTCAAATTTAGAGTATGCTTTACATATGTATATCAGGTAGTTTGGTGTTTAAATATTTAAATAAAACATTTACTAATAGAAATGATGAAGTATGCTTTACCTTGAGCTAGCAAATGCACAATACATCAACAAAATATTCCACGCTTATATTTATTCAAACATACATACATAATAAATGTAAATGTGAAACATACAACAACATAAATGTGAATGAAGCCTAAAAAATATATGAATATTTTTTCTAAGATCAGGTAGAATGCTTATGTGTATGAGAAAATAATGTTAAATAGAAATAAAATTAGACATAGTATTATATGTATACTCCTTGTTTCTTCCCTCCAGCTAAAGCAGTCAGAACTAAGTCAATAACGTGCAGTTTGATATATATTTTTAATGTGATATGAATCCTCTGAAGAGGATCCACAAAAACAGAGAACCACACAAATGACTTAGCCCATTCCCAGGCTTCCAGGTAGTGCCACAGCCCACAGGCTGATCCAGTGGGCCCGTTTCATACAGCATTCCCAGGTTGACCATTAGCACATTAAGGAGAGTGTCAAAAGGTTGAAAGGAAAGCTTCAGAAAAGGTTAAAGACTGTGCTGAGGGACCAAGGTGCAGAATTGGCGCAGACCTGCTATCTAATTCTGGTATTATTAAATCACTGCCTTTTAAAGCAAGTGATTCTACAAACACAAATGACATTTAGCTACTGTTATTTGGGTGCTTGAAAATGGATCAATAGAAACTAATTTTTTAATATCTTGCTCTTTTTTTTTTGTAAAACTCATTCTCTCGCATGGATTCCCTAAAGCAAGAGAGGTCATGAGGAACATTTTCCTTATCCTTGGGTTAAAAAACCAGGTGTTTTACCTGAGAAAAGAAGCAGAATATGAAAGGCAATAGGCTTTCCTCTCCACCCCACAAAGGGCTGGTTGGTAAGAGGAGGGATTGAGATAGGGAGGATAACTTCCTGACCCTCCGGATTGTTACATTTGTAAGTAGCACAATACAAAAAAAGGGTGTGGGAGTGGAGAAGAATTTAGGGAAATATTAAAATATATCAGTCCAATCTCCATACTTGAAAACAATCTAGCTTTGCTCCAAGTTAGAGGCAGGTGGATGCTCAGGGGAGGCAGCCAGACCAGATGTCCTGATTATGCCCACCCAGAATGTAGCAGACTGTATTTCTGAATTATATACAGGAATTAACATAACACCCCAACACCTACTCCATTACCTCTAGTCCTTCTGCACAACACACAGAGGGCCCCAAGGAAGGACTCTCTATGATTGGTCCTGTTTGAGAAGCATACCCACCAATCACTGAGCCCAGATGATAGGCTGCTATGATTGGCTAGATCCTGGGCTGGGCTATAAAGGTAGTGTTCTGGGGAACCAAACATGCAGGTTGCCCCAATGCATTGCAGAAAGACAGAAGCAGAGCTGGAGTGAGATTGTTTTTCCTCAAGGAAAAAATTTTAAATTTAAATGTAATACATACAGAAAAATACATAAATTTTCTAGTATAGAATTTGATGAATATTTACAAAATACAAACACTCATGTAGCTATCTATCATCAAGGTCAAGAAATGAAACAAAGCATTTGAGTTTTGTTTTTATTTTATTTATTCATTTTTAGAGAGGAGAGAGAGAGGGAGAGATAGAGAGAGAGAGGGAGAGAGAAAGAGAGAGAGGGAGAGACAGGAGAGAGAGATAGAGAAGGGGGGAGGAGCTGGAAGCATCAACTCCCATATGTGCCTTGACCAGGCAGGCCCAGGGTTTCAAACCGGCCACCTCAGCATTTCCAGGTCGACGCTTTATCCACTGCGCCACCACAGGTCAGGCCAACATTTGAGTTTTTTTATAAAGTTCACGTAAGCCTTGACTGGCTTTATTTGAGCCTTTCTCTGGGAAGTTTTCTCTATATGTTAGCTCAATAAATAAGTTTCCTCAAAATGGCAAAATTGTAGTCATTGGTGGTTGGGATCAAAGGCTTAATTAATCTTCTAAACAATACAGAAATATTTTGCTTTTCTCTCATTCTAAGACATATTCCCATTAAAAAAGAAAATAAAAAAGATGTGAAATAACACTCAGAACCTATGTGCCCTCCCACCATTTATCAGTCACCTGCCTGCTTTCCTTTCCCATGTTCCAGGGCTTTCTTCATTTCCTGTTCCCTGCAGTGCTGTAAACTAAGTCAACAGCTTCATAATTATTTCTTATATTTGCTATATTTTTATTTTTGTTTTTACTCAAAGCCATAATTATATCAAATGTCTATTCCAATATATTTTAGTAAAAGGGTATATGAGTCTATGTTTTCTTTTCCAAATATTTATTTTCTAATGTAAAAATAATGTACTGTATATGCACGTCAAACTTTTGAAAATAAGAAAAGAAAGTGTAAAGAAACTGAAAATCATCTAGAATTACACCACTCAGGAGCACCCACTGCAAGCATGATGCTCTTTGCAGGGTACTTTTTTTTCTGTGGAAATACACTTTTCTCCTTTTGTGCAAAGTTCATAACCTCTGTCAGTTAAGTGTGCTGCTTTTTTCTCACTTACCTTTACAATCCTATGGCTTGGCCTTTCTAATCAGAAAAAAACACAGTGACAAATGTTAGTGAAATTAAATCCACATGCCACTCAGCAGTATTTCAGAGAGGAAGACTGTAGAACTCCATAAAGTGCCTCTGTGGAATCAAAAAACAGGAAGGAAGAAGGTACTGGGAAGTGCTTATGGCCACTCCCAGCTGCAAACCTACAGAGCTCATCTGGTGGACCGGCAGCCCATTACAAGAGCGGATAAAGAATTCAGTGGCTCTTCGGGAGAGATTGAAATTTTAGCCAGTTCTTCCACAGAGCTACATGTGGATCATTCATTTGTGTTATGGGTGCACAAGAGGCCATACAACAGGCAGCCTCCGAATTAAATGTTCTCTCTTGTGGGAAATTAGTGAGACCATTTAAGAACTCATTGAAGATGTGAGCTAATTATTGAGATGTATCCGAGATTAATCTCTAGGAATAGGAGTGCCCTTCCACACTCCCTGGGCTTCTCTGCAGTTCATAAACATGAAGCAGTTTCAAAGGTAATTGAATCTGTTGAAAAGTTAAATTTGAACATGATAAGTTCCAATATCAAGATGTGTAATGGCCTGACCAGACAGTGGTGCAGTGGATAGAGCATCAACCTGGGATGCTGAGGACCCAGGTTTGAAACCCCAAGGTCGCTGGCTTGAGTGCAGACTCACCAGCTTGAGCACAGGGTTGCTGGCTTGAACTCAAGGGTTGCTGGCTTGAATCCCAAGGTCACTGCCTTGAACCTAAAGTCACTGGCTTGAGCAAGGGGTCACTAGCTCAGCTGGAGCGCCACAGTCAAGGCACATGTGAGAAGCAACCAATGAACAACTAAGAGGCCATAACTATCAGTTGATGCTTCTCATCTCTCTCCCTTCCTGTCTCTCTCTCTCACTAAATTAAAAAAAAATTAAAACAACTTGTAATGGAGAAGAGAATGTGATAATAAAATTGTGTAATTTGTTGGGACTCTGACATGGATTTCTTCTTAATAAATGGCCAAGCAGTCTTACAAACAGCCTAGAGATTAGTTTCCTTTAAGAGAAATACTGAACAGAAAATAGATGAATTTTAAAATAATTTTGGATTGGGGAAGGTCTTTCTATACAAGACATCAAAGGCAGAAACTATAAAGAAAATAAAAGTGATTTATTTGACCATGTTGAAAAATAATCTATACATTTACATATAGAAATCTATGCAGCAAAAAGATAATAGACAATAAAACAATGTTAACAATTTATTGCATGTGGAATATCATAGGAAAACACCCCTCTCTCCACTGCAGGAATGTAATTAGTTTGTTGGGCTGAATTCATTCTGAGCCTCTGACCATACAGCCAACCAGCTTATAATTTGTTTTGGGTGGGAGATGGATCTTGTAGAGACAGGCTTTGTAATTATATTAAAATAACCTCTAACACGGGTTTTCTTGAACAACAAAAATTACACTTCATCGAGTGGCAAATAAATTATAGGGATGCAGGCTAGCACCGATCAAGAGCCTTTGTGGCCTCAGAAGGCTCAGATTGTCTAACGTTGTTCATCTGGGTTTAAATTCTGCCCTGCACTTGGTAGCTGGCAGGTTATTTACCTTTCTGACCCATAGTTTTTTAATCTGTGAAATGGACCTACGTGCCTATCACACAAGGTCTATATAAAGGTTAAATGAGATAATCTGTGTAAGGCTCTTGGGAGCATACTTGGCAAACAAAACATGTCTAAATACATGGTCACTATTTATACTCCGTATTCATTCCTTGGTGGTAGTCAATTTAGAAAAAAACAGCAATACTTATGCAGTTCAGACTATAAAAAAAAAAGAAGCGTATGTAATGAGGCTTGAGAATACGGCTTCCAGAAGACCACAGAAAGGCTGGCCTCTTTCTTCAATATGAAGTCAGTTTTGTCTCAGTAAAAATATACAAAGCAATGGGAAGTTTTTACAAGGAAAGAAAAAAACGAAGTTATGAAATATACCAGTGCACTCAGTGAACACGTTCAGTTTCTGGAATAGTGGAATAGTTGTGATAGGTGTCTGTCCTATCAATTGTAGTTTTAGTACTTGGATTGGAAATGAAGGTGTCTGTCCTATCAATTGTAGTTTTAGTACTTGGACTGGAAATGTGTGACAGAAACAGCAAGCTGGGTCAGAGGTATGATTTTTTTTGCTTTATGCCTTCAGGCATCAACAGAATGTTTTCCAAGAAGATTAGCATCTAACTGGAGGAGACTTAGGTTGTGACACTGATACACATAATTCCCAGCAAGAAACAAAGCTCTGTAGGGAAGCATTGAGCCAGAGGAGGGAGGAGGTAGCCTAGTGTGGCCCACAATTGAACCTGCCACCTGTTTTGGGGTGACAGGCACGCTAAGAGGAGGGAAAATGATTTTACATTTTTAAATGATTGAAACCATTTTTCCCTGACACGTGGACATTCTGTGAAATATTTCAGTGGGACATGGCCACACCCGTTTGCTAGGTAATGTCCATGACTGCTTTTCCACCACAAGGGCAGGGTTGAGAAGTGGAGACTGGAGGGCCCACAAAGCCAAAAATATATATGTATTTACTATCTGACCCTTTACAGAAAACGTTTGTGGACCACTAAGCTAGAGATAAGCAAAATAGATGACAATTTTAATCATTTATATGTGGAGGTTTTTCTAAGAATACAATCAAATACAGTGAAGCTGTTAAAATGATGTAGACCCATGTTTATTAACATAAAATGATGTTACTATATTGTTAAACGTAAAAAGGGCGTGATAGGATCACATTTTTAAAAATTAAAAAATAGATTGACCAATTGATAGATCGACTGATAGATCAGAAAAGGGTGATAGTCAACATACTTTGCCACCAGTAGGCATGAACCCTGAACCACCAGAACAGTTGCCAGTTGCAAATAACAGATGTAATTCTCTATCAGCGTGCATCCCTGAAAATCAGCCCCAGATGCAGACATCTATGCATGAACATTATTTGGAAGAATATGCAATAGATGTGAACAATAATTGTCTCTGCCTTGTCCAGTTAGCTTAGTTTGTTAGTGTTGTCCCAATACACCAAGGTTGTGGGTTCAATCCCGGTCAGGACACATACAAAATCAACCAATGAAAGCATAAATAAGTGAAACAACAAATAGATGTTTCTTTCTCTCTCTCCCTCCTCTCTCTCAAAAACAAATAAAAACACCAAAAAACAATGTCTCTGGATGGTAGAATTGTGGGTAATTTTTAATGTCTCTTTTTTATTTACTCATAATTTTTCCTATTTTCAGACATTTAAAACACTAACAGTATTATTTCTCTTAAAATCAGGGGGAAAAAACTATAGATCTTTGGAAAATGAAATAAAGCAAAGGAGAAGAAACCAACCAACTAATCAACCAAATAGCACCATGTTTGTTGTCTAAAATAATAAGAAATGCTTTGATTCAATTTTTAGCATGGGACTTTCTGATTTAAAAACTGCTTATTGGCCTGACCAGGCGGTGGCGCAGTGGATAGAGTGTTGGACTGGGATGTGGAAGGACCCAGGTTCGAGACCCCGAGGTCGCCAGCTTGAGCGCGGGCTCATCTGGTTTGAGCAAAGCTCACCAGCTTGGTCCCAAGGTCGCTGGCTCGAGCAAGGGGTTACTCGGTCTGCTGAAGGCCCGTGGTCAAGGCACATATGAGAAAGCAATCAATGAACAACTAAGGTGTTGCAACGAAAAACTGATGATTGATGCTTCTCTTCTCTCTCTGTTCCTGTCTGTCTGTCCCTGTCTATCCCTCTCTCTCTCTCTCTGTCTCTGTAAAAAAAAAACACCACAAAACAAACAACAAAAAAAGACTGCTTATTGAAGAAAATTGGGAAAATACAGTGAAGGATAAATATCCTAAAAGTTAACATTTTTCTGTATTTACTTTTTATACAAGATTGGGAGCATATTACAGTTTGTGTCTTTCTTTCTTAATAGTTAGACAGGGTAATATGTTCTTTCAAAATATTATTAATGAGTACCTAATAAAATGGGTATCTACCACTACTTATTTATTCCAATATTATTGGAAATTAAGTTATTTTTTATTTTTCTCTTATAAATAACACTTTGTAAAACATCCTTGTATAGTAATCATCTCTGCTCCGGGGAGTGCATTTGGGGCATGAACATTTTTAATGACTCTTGGAATGTTTGCCAGAGCCACTTCCAGTGGTCACTTAGTCTCAACTCACCTTATACTGGCCAATTTAGAGCATTAAAAAATTTTAAAATAACACCATCTATTTGTTAGAAGCTTTTAATTTCTATCTGAAAACTAGTTTCATTGAATTATGTGTGTTTACCACATGAATGGCACTTTGATGGCAAGTGCTACTATCATCGCACTATACTGAAGACAGTATCTAATAATAGGCCAGAAATTTTGTTGAAAGGTTTTCTAAACAATAGGATTTTTTATAAATTTTTAACTTTATTGCTTTTTAGAGAGAGGAAGGGAGAGACAGAGATATCAATTTGTAGCTGTGTGTGCCCTGAGTGGGGATCGAACCAGCAACCTTTGAATATCAGAATGGCTCTCTAAAAAAGTGAGCTATATGGTCCAGGCTAACAACAGGTTTTTAAGGAATAACTTTATATGACTCATTTATGTAGAATTATTTTGTTTCCAAAAATGTGATCACCTTAATTCACAAGATAGAAGCATTCTTATAATACTTGAATTTCAGTTGTTAAAATGGTATAGTTTTTAATATTTGTATTAAGCCTGGATTATAAGCATTCCACTAAATCACTAAGGATAAAAAAAGAACTATATTCAATTTCTAGCTTATGATACTTGCCATTGATATATATGTTTGCAAATTAACATTCAAAAGGACTTTTTATTTCTGTGGACTATTTTTCATGCAGTTAGTATGTGGTAGCATCAGGTAATGGTAGTGGTATGCTTGTTTACCTTTTAAACAACTCAGAACTTAAACTTTTAATGTTTAGGCTTAGATGCTGTAAGAAAGTGACTTAGAAATGTCAAGCTTTTGAAACAAACACACATAGTAAATCTTTGTCAGCAAATCTTAATTGCCATTAATCACCATTGTATAACCCTGGTATCATCTCATCTTAATTATAATGTTTCCTTCTACATTTCTGGGAGTTTTATCTTAGAGTCACATTAGTTCTTCGGTTGGCTTTTCTATCTCCACTTTATTTGGGCTGCTAGACCTAATTAAAACTCTCTTGTGTAATTCAATCAATGGCTCTGGTTGTCTTTTTTAGCAAGCCCTGATTAGCTAGGAATAGAACAACTTAAAATTGGCTCTTCTGTTCTCCCAATTCACAAAAGCAAAATCTAGGAGAAAGGGGCACGTGGAGCTCACCATCCACTGTGACCTCAGTACTTGCCAACACCCTCATCAGTGGAGGTGGTTCTTTATACCCTCTTTAAAGAATTTCCCATGTGGTGGCTCTATCCAAGTGCCACTGGGCTCAGGTGCCATCGGTCATTCTCCTTAGCACTGCCCAGAAATTTCTAATTTTACAAATAATTGAACAGAAAATTCATCAAGAAATACTTTTAGGAAGAAACTTTTTATTCATGTACAGAACAATTTAGGACATAGTCAAACATTATTATAAACAAAGATTTAATGGTTTCATGATAATGGTCCAATGAAGATCATTTCAATACTCTACACTAATGTGTATGCTGAGTAAATGCTAAATAATTTCACAAAAGGGATGTCCATCTAGTTAAGAAAATTTGGATTTCAATACCAGTTTACAAGAAAAAAGACAAGATTTTTTTTCATTTATTGAAAATTATAAATTCGTTACTAACTCTCCATATATGTTGTATTGAAAAAATTTGTTGGAACTGACAGGTAATTTTATAGCAAGATCCTAAATATAGGCTTGGGCCTTTTTACGTGTCTTAAGCAGGAACTACTACTATGAGTCACTTAAAAGTCTTGCTTCTAACAGGAAAAACTTTAATTGCACCCAGCTTTCCCTGGTAAGAATGGGCACAGCCCAGGAACTACTGGTTACCTCCTGGCAAGCGCAAGTGAAAAATCAGCTAGGAGTTGAGTGTGCGTGTTCCTTTTTAAAAAACTTTAGGCATTCAAAAAAACAAAGTTTGGGCATTCACCCAGACCTGTGGCTATGACATTCCTGGGCAGGGCATGCTGGTAGTGGAAATAATGAAGGTTATTCAAACCACTGAGTTTTCTGCTACAAAGTAGAAACTGGCAGACATACCCAGGCCTAAGTGCTCCACCCTCTCCTTCTCCACCTTACCCCGCATCTAAACTGTTGGGTCTCAGGACATGCTGTATTTCCCATGTATAAGATGCTCCCATGTATAAGACCCACCCTAATTTGGGGGTCCGAAATTTGAAAGAAAAAAGTGTTACATAAAGTTATTGAACTCAAGTTTTATTCATCACAAAATTCATACAACTCATCACTGTCAAAAAACTCCCATCCATTAGCTTATCCTCATCTGTGTCTGATGACGAATCACTGTCTTCATATATTGCCTCATCCTCAGTTCCATCTATGGCATTGGAAATGCCACACTTCTACAACCACTGTATAAGACGCACCCAGTTTTTAGACCCCAAATTTTTTGAAAAAGGGTGTGTCATATACATGGGGAAATATGGTAAATCACTTTTGGTCTTTGTAGGCACACAAAGAGAGACTTAAAAATTCTAACTGTCCTGTTAGGACTGTAATGGTGTTTATAATTATCCACTTATAAATTTATACAAATTACAAATGTATAAAAACAGAAGCAAAAATCCTCTATTAGTATTTGGTGAGAATGAGGATGCTATGATTAGGGATTTCTGTTCATAGAATGGCTTCGTCATTAAAAATTACATCTAGGATCTATGATATTTGGTGTTTTTCTACTAACAATATCCAAACAAGCACTTGACAACAATTTTAGACCTAGGGGGACTTCCTAATCAGTAATATGAGGTCACTGATGCCTCATTCAGAGAGGGAATAGTAAATTGGGTCTCACCTTGAATGCCAACACGGGTGGGTTAGGAGTGATGGCTCATAGCATCTTGTGGAGCTGATGATCAGGGAGACGATTTGAGCCATTACTGTCTGCCTCACGTGTGGGAGTCAGGTAGGGGCACACTTACCTTGGATTTGCCATTCCCGGCTGAAACTAAGGCATTATTTGGCACACCCAGATTCAAGTCCAAAGTCTGTCACTTAGCAGTTGTGACCTCTTGGGCAAGTCATTTCATCTCCTTAAGTCTCAGTTTCCTCATTTGTAAAACAGGGGTAATAAAAATGCTTGATCTTACAGGGTTTTTTTTCTCCAGAATTAATGTTAGAAAGTATTTAAAGCAGGGTCTGGCATATGATAAACAAAAGTGATTATTATTGTTGTTGTCATCATCTGTGAGTGTTTTTACATTAAGTGGGTAGTGAACCACGTTTTAAGGACCAGGCCGGGCAACCCGGGAGATGAAAGCGGAGCTGCTGCCGAGGTCTGGCCCGGTGGCCACCTGCTCTGCCCCCCCCCCCCGCACCCCCCAACCCGGGAAACAGCTTCAAAGCGGGCCTGGGATCCGGGAGCAAGGGCTGAAAATCCCTCAAGAAGGTTATTTACAAGTGAAAACAATGCCCCTCTTTTGAGGTTTGTTCTGCATTTGTAAACCAGTTAGGCTTAAATAAGAAAGGTCATAGTCAGGGCAAAATGGCCAAATTTAAGGCAGAGAGAAAAACCACACGGTGAAGACAGTATTCCTGGAAGTAAGATATTCAAAACCAGGCAGTAAATTCACCTGGTTACCAGTGGAATAAACATTTTCTTTCATTGAGATTATTTTGGGCAAATAAAATAGGATTAAAATTCATATAACGTTAGGTTAATTAGAGGATAAAGTGGACCCTTACTTAGCTTTTTGTATTTATATCTAAAACATGACTAGATTTAGTTAAAAGAATTCAATCAGAAAAAATAACTCCCAATTGGTCTGGACACATCTTTCAATTATTTACCAAATTAACCTGCTCCAATAAGTAAGGTTCACATGAAATTCGGTAACTTGTTCTTAAATCTTTCTGAGTTACATCTACGAATCATGAAAACTTTTGCTTGAGGAATCCTCTTGTGAATAGGCTGTGCATCACAAAACTTAGAGAAGGCTTTTCTTCAATATCTGAATGAGAGAGCCACGTGAAAGAATCACAACCGTACTTTTTAGAAGATGTGGAAGGCTTTCAACTCTGAAACTAAAATATTAAAGGCCTGACATATACATCATATTCTAATATTAATCCCACAATGGAAATACTTAAACAAACTTAAACTCTTACGATGGGACTCAGTTACTTAGTACATTAATCCTTGTTTCAATTGGTTAAGATTTCCCTTTAATGGTGTGATTAAGTTTTGCTTTCTGTGTGTACATGTGGCTAAAAAAAAATAAAATAAAATTGACAGTCTTTTAGGATACACAGAATGTTCAGATTTTGCCTTTGCGGTTGCCTCATTAATCATTTCCAACAATGAATTATGTTAATAAAGGCGGGAATATAAGAAAAGAGGTTCTATTAAAAAGTAGGACGTTAATGACAGTATGATATATTGGAAAAATTCTCAAATCTGATTTTTCAAGTCGTTTCCTTTCTATAATGCAGAAAACGGACTTGTACAGAGGCAATTACTCACTTTTTGCCTGCAAAATAAAGTATGTCTGCATCACTTTTTCTTAGTTTCCCAAAAATGGTTTGGATTAGAGACACAATTATTCTATTAAGAAACTGCTTACACGAAACATCAAAGTTATAACTACTTGGCATGATGTCAGTGAGTGATAAGTGTTAAAGGGTCAAGTCATCCCCTCTTTTTCTCGCACATCCATCATCAAGGGCTGACAACAGGCAAAATGTGTGAGGATTCTCATTTCTTATATTCTGGGATTTTTTGTGGAGAACTAGATGAAGGATGTCGTGGTAACTTCGATACATAAACCATACAAAAGGCATTTTGCTATTTTTATAAAATTCCCTGACTCATATTTTTAAAGTCCAAATATTGAGAAAAAAATACTATGTTAATGAGCATTTAATAATTTTTAGGACTTAAACTGGCTACCTGTTCAGGACCTGTTCACATTCTTCCATCTTCGTGACACGAATGCACTAGGTCTGTACTCATCATCTCTTCAAAACAAGTATAAAAAAAAAACAAAGCCACAATTATAAATCTGTCTTGCTGTGTCAAGGAGAGGAATGACTTGGACTTGAGGAACGAGAAGTTTTATAAGGACTTCATAGAAATGAAATATTTCTCACATCTTTCAGAGTATGAGCTAAAATACAATTAAAAGAAAAAATAACTCTCATCTTCCTTGTAATACATTTTCTAAAGGGAGTTGAATCATTAAATATATATGGTAAAATATACTACATTAAGAAATCCATTAATTATGAAATTCTTGAAAGCCTAAGATTTCATTTAAATTTTTATATCCATCTGTAAAGTTGATCTTATCTTAGAGAAGCAAGTTTAAATTTTTGTTACGTGTAGTGCCAGCAAATTAATATTCTGCTTTTAAGAAATATTTCTGGGTGCTTTTCTTTTAAAATCTCTCTTTGGGCATTAGTTTTCCGCATTAAATATTTGATTCTTAGCCGTAAAATGAACAGAGAAACATTAAACTGGAAAAAGGTAGACACTGTAGGTTTCTGATATTATCCTTACAAAAACAAAAACACAGAATACTGTTTACTATGAATGGATCAAGTTTAAGGCCCTAGGCACTCCTCAAACACAGTGCACCCCCTTCCAATTTCCACTGCTGCTCAGGCATTAGGTGGGAGGATGTCAATCTCGGTGGCACTGAGAGATTGAATAAGCAGATTTCAGCTTGACTCAAATTAGAGAACGAATAGTCTCAAATTCAGATGACCCACCCGCTACATGCACATTCATGGAATGAATTCAGAGGCTGGATACACATGTGCATAGGCCTTGTTTCTAAGGTTCCTTCAGTTCAAACATTCTATTAGTCTGTATAGTTAACAGAGACGTATATGTGCTGATATAGCATGATAGAGTCAGCCAGACACCACCGCATCAAAGACTGTGGATGTAAACTTTCTGGTCACCCAGGAGAAATGAAAGAACTGAGACCCTAGTCAGGACTGTGACTAAAAATACTTTGTGCATCAAACAACAATGCATGGCATTATTTAGACAAATGTTTGTAAACTTGGAAGAGAGGTCAGCAATGAAAGTCACCAAGATTTAAGTCATTATTATTATTTGGGACTGAGTAAGAACACCAAGGGAAGAATACTGGGAGAGTGCCCTTCAAAGAACTAAGGGAATACCATGCTTATGGGTCAAGAGGAGAGAGAGCTGAATGACAGAATTAGTCATCAAAGCACCAGATGCTGCAGTGAGGGTTTGGCTCTTTGTCATTAGTGGCCTTCATGAAGGTGGTTTCATTGCAATACTAAAGCTCAGTCTAGATTGCAGTGGGTGCAGGAGTGAACGAGTGCCCAAAGAGAAAGCCTGGTGTAGCTCAAGTGCCTGGGTTCTGAGTTCCATCAGATGTCCCTTTGGAATAGACTTGACACTCCTGATGGTACAGTTATCTCATTAGACTCAAGAGCAACAAAACTTTTTCTAAATCCATTAGAATCAGGCCATCTGCTCTGATTAATTTTAATCTTAATGAAAAGGAGAAACTTTTTTTGTGTGTATGTGTGGCAGAGACAGAGTCAGAGAGAGGGACGGATAGGGACAGACAGGAAGGGAGAGACATGAGAAACATCAATTCTTTGTTGCAGCTCCTTAGTTGTTCATTGATTTCTCATATATGCCTTGGGGGGGGGCTACAGCAGACCAAGTGACCCCTTGCTCGAGCCAGCGACCTTGGGCTTAAGCTGGTGAGCCTTGCTCAAACCAGATGAACCCGTGCTCAAGCTGGCGACCTTGGGGTCTCGAACCTGGGACCTCTATATCCCAGTCCGACGCTCTATCCACTGTGCCACCGCCTGGTCAGGCAAAAGGAGAAATTCTTGAAACTATTTTAGATCCACATTAAAAATGTTTTAAACAGAAAATTTTTTCTGAGAATTATTTTAAAGAATTTATTTGTGCCAAACTGATGACATAGGCCGTGGGGCAAGATCTCAGATGCTTTCTAAATAGAAACTTCGACTAAAAGAATTGTGCTCAATGCTGTTTCATCTGACATGTACTAATGAGAGCCTCCTATTGTGAGAGGTTGTCCTCAGTGGGGCTCACAATGGGGAACCAACATGTTTGAAACAATGACACAGACTTCCAGTTCCATTTTAGTTTTTGGTCTCAGAAATTTATTTCACCAGACTTGATGGAAAGTGTTGTTCAGGAAAGATATTTTGGCTCAGGTATAAGGTCAGCATTTTCAAGCTATTTCCAAGTGACTGACAAGTTTAATATACTGACAGTTTTTTTTTTTTTGTTTTTTGTTTTTGTATTTTTCTGAAGCTGGAAACAGGGAGAGACAGTCAGACAGACTCCCGCATGCGCCCGACCGGGATCCACCCGGCACGCCCACCAGGGGCGACGCTCTGCCCCTCCGGGGTGTCGCTCTGCCGCAACCAGAGCCACTCTAGTGCCTGGGGCAGAGGCCAAGGAGCCATCCCCAGCGCCCGGGCCATCTTTGCTCCAATGGAGCCTTGGCTGCGGGAGGGGAAGAGAGAGACAGAGAGGAAGGAGGGGGGGGGGGTGGAGAAGCAAATGGGCGCTTCTCCTATGTGCCCTGGCCAGGAATCGAACCCAGGTCCCCTGCACACCAGGCCGACGCTCTACCGCTGAGCCAACCGGCCAGGGCTATACTGACAGGTTTTATAAATGCATATATTAATGAAAGACTCCCACACAGTTGACATTCCAAAGGCTATGGAAAGTCAATGTCATAGTGCTTAATTAGGGTTGAGGCCTGATGTATAAGAAAAGGATCTTTTAGAAAATTATTTATTGATTTAGTGAGAGAATAAGGGAGAGATGGAGAAACAGGATACTGATCTGTTCCTGTATGTGCCCTGACCAGGGATCAAACTGGCAAGCCCTGTAGTTCGGGACAATACTCTAACCAACTGACCTATCCGGCCAGGGTTGATAAAATGATCTTTTAACATAGGATATACTGTCAATAAAAGGGTCTAGTTTAGAAAGATTACTTTTACCAGCAAGTGAAAGTCTCTTCTTCTTAAAGCTCTGAATGGATTTCTGAATTGGATGTGTTTGTTTCTTTAGGAACTAGGGAATGCGGAGGGGCAGCTTGTGTATGGGGATGTGGTATTTAACTGAATTCTTATGAAGGTCTTACTGCTTAATCAGAGCGAAGGTGCTAGGTTTTTACCCATCTTGGCTGAAATGATGCCACTAGTGTTAAATCTTGTTGCTACTCCAGATTAGTTTAAGAATTCATTGATGTTAAGAAGGCACATTAACCTGACTGGGTGGTGATGCAGTGGATAGAGCATCGGCCTGGGACACTGAGGACCCAGGTTCAAAACCTTAGGGTTGAGGCTGCCGGCTTGAGCGTGGGATCACAGACATGACTCCAGGGTCGCTGGCTTGAGCAAGGGGTTGCGGGCTTGGTAGGAGTCCCCCAGTCAAGGCACATAGGAGAAAGCAATCAATGAACAACTATGGTGCTGCAACTATGAGTTGATGCTTCTCATTTCTCTCCCTTCTTGTCTGTCCCTCTCTTACTAAAAAAAAAAAAAAAAGATTCATCACCCTTCAGTGCATGTATTGCAAGGATAGAAAGGTAGGGGGAGAGATGGATGCTGTGAGAACTCACAGAGCAGGGGTCAGCACCTGGCAGGTGCCTAATGTCCTAGGTCAGGTTCAATCAGAACAAAGCCATGTTATTCATTCACACTCCTTATGGCTGCTTTTGTGTTAAAATAGCAAAGTTGACTAGCTGTGATAGGCATCTTATGGCCCACAAAGCCAAAAATATTTACTATCTGGTCCTATCAGAAAGTTTGCTCATCCCTACTGTAGATTATTAGAATCCTAAAGAAAGCTAACTGTAAGACACACACACAACACAAGATGACTGGAATTTTGAACACTGATTCAATATGTTTGCTATGAGATTTTGTAAGGTGTAAATACACCAGACTAAAAAAGCACATGGAAACTGAGGTAACACTTAGGCCATTACCTCCCTTAAGACTAACCTGACCTAGGCCCTGGCTGGTTGGCTCAGTGGTAGAGCGTTGGCCTGGCGTGCAGAAGTCCTGGGTTCGGTTCCCGGCCAGGGCACACAGGAGAAGCGCCCATCTGCTTCTCCACCCCTCCCCCTCTCCTTCCTCTCTGTCTCTCTCTTCCCCTCCCTCAGCCGAGGCTCCATTGGAGCAAAGTTGGCCCAGGCACTGAGGATGGCTCTGTGGCCTCTGCCTCAGGTGCTAGAATGGCTCCAGTTGCAATTGAGCAATGCCCTAGATGGGCAGAGCATCGCACCCTGGTGGGCGTGCCTGGTGGATCCCGGTTGGGCGCATGCGGGAGTCTGTCTGACTGCCTCCCCGTTTCCAACTTCAGAAAAAAAAAAAAAAGTGTCGACCTGGAATGCTGAGGTTGCTGGTTCGAAACCCTGGGCTTGCCTCGTCAAGGCACATATGGGTGTTGATGCTTCCTGCTCTTCTCCTCCTTCTCTCTCTTCCTCTCTCCTCTCTCTCTAAATATGAATAAAATCTAAAAATAAAAATGAAAAAAGAAAGACTAACCTGACCCGTGCACAGTGCTGTCTGCACGAGCTTCCCTTAACCTGCACTGTTTTAGCTTTGGTTATCCTACCTGTCCACTCCTCCAAGTTACTCCTGTTTTTCAAAACTGATGAAATGATGAAAGAAAGGGCCTTTTTGATAAAGTTCCCTGCTTCTGTAATCTTGTATCTTTTCCCATCCCAAATGTCTTGTAGACTAAGAGGTAAACTGTGATCTCATTATCCAGCACAAGTAACCCTTTTCTCACAAATGGGTCTTTTAATATGTATCTGTTGAATACATGTATGCCCAAATGGTCAGAGATGACATGGGAGCTCCCACTGAGCATGGTGAGTCACCAATAATAACCAAGGACCAGACAGACTAGGGTGCAGTCAGCTACCTTCAGAAGGCAAACTGGAAGTTTAATGTAGGGTTCTGATCAATATCTTTAAGCTATGTAATAATCAAATCTTAAAAGGAGGCAAATTTAATACTACCAAGGAAAGAAAAAAACATATACATATATAAAACTCATTATTTAAATGAGTTTTAATAGTCTTTAAATAATGTCTTTAAATTTCCTTTGCCACAATGAGGATAAGGCCCTGGGCTAGTACTCTGGGAGGCCAATCCAATTCTATAATGCCATTCTTTGGAATGAGCTAATAGTTTTACTTAATTAATAAGGTGAAAATTACTTGAGAAATTAGTAATGTAGAATCTGCTTTGGAGAATTGTGCCTATCTTTTTTTTTTTTTAAAGATTTTATTTATTCATTTTAGAGAAGGGGGGAGAGAGGGAGGGGAGGAGCAGGAAGCATCAACTCCCATATGTGCCTTGACTGGGCAAGCCCAAGGTTTCAAACCAGCGACCTCAGCGTTCCAGGTTGACGCTTTATCCACTGCGCCACCACAGCTCAGGCAACGCGCCTATCTTTATGTAAACATCACCACTCCAGTTTAGGAATCCAGGTGGGTGTGGTCAAACAGGGGACCGGGTGACAGAAGTACGAAGCTCCATGAATCTTTCACATGAACACGTTTCATATGGTACAATATAAATGTCATCACCTGACATGCCTCTTCACAAACACAGAAATCCCACTGGCAACTAAAACGCAAGATTCAAGAGCCTTTATTGAGGCATCATGTACTCTACACTATCAAGGAACAAATGCCAATAGTGCTTTCTTCCTAGTTTTCCACATCTCCCTCACATACACTGAATGTTAGTCATTTACATGATTCGGTGGCTGCACCAATCATGGTAAAACAAGTATTTTGCAGAAAATGGTCAATATTTAATCTTGTCACTAAGTATTCTGAGTTACGGAGAGGGTGTACATGTTTTTTAAATCACAATAAAATTTAAAAACTAATCACAACGCTCTTGCATTGAGATCTCTAAATGTTTGCTATAGGTTGGGATTGGTCATTGTCTTTGGGTATGGTCCCCTATGGGTGTACTGGGGGAAAAGGGTCCCAAGGGCTCAGGAAGTGTGATCCTTCATATCCTGTGCTGCCTGGCAACACAAACTACTTTTAAACAAAATTTGCTGGATGGCTACAAGCCATTAGATGCCAGTGGGTAAAATCCTTAAGTTACTGATGTCTTTAATCATACACTTGGGGATGTGAGGGCAATCTGGCTGCGATATCTGTCAACCCATTGATCGCCAGGGTTGATTTGGCTGATCTGGCTGGCTAGGCGGGTGTCCCCTTCCTCCCTCACTGCTCCACATGCATCCCTCCCGAAGCTGCGCGCTCGGTCGAAGAGGACGACCTTCCCCGCTAGAGGAGAGGACCATTCTTCAGTCAAGGGTTTACGAGTAGCTGCACTCCCCTGCTAGAACCTCCAAATAATCATACACTTGGTAAATAATATTGACCTCAGACTATGTGCCAGGTATTATTATTTGAATATACATTGTAATTTCTAATTTCAAAGTTTTCCCAAACCTGAAATATTAAATAAGTTCAATATAGGGAAAGAATATTAAAATGGAAGTTCAGGAACCATGGGTCCTAACATTCACAGCAGTCATTGTATCAATCTCTCTGGGAATCAGTTCTTTATTACTTTTGAAGTTTCTTTTAACCTAAAAAAATTCCTAAATTACCTTGAAACCTTTCTACATACTCTTCTGTCACCAGCTGCTGGGACCTATGCCATGAAGAAAGTGGTCTTTGGCACATCTCTCACTAAAATTCTAAAACTGGAAGATAATGTATTTGATTGCCAAATGGGTTGTGTTGGAGGAAAATAAAAAAAGATATCTGGATATTCATACCAAGGTAGGCATTGCGCAGCTATGGAGCCTCACCCCCTTTTGAACTTACTTTTAAATATCCTGTAGTGTAGTGGTCCCCAACCTTTTTCGGGCCACGGACCGGTTTAATGTCAGAAAATATTTTCACGGACCGGCCTTTAGGGTGGAACGGATAAATGTATCACATGACCGAGACAAGCATCAAGACAGTCTTAGCCGGATGTAACAGAGGGAATCTGGTCATTTTTTAAAAATAAAACATCGTTCAGACTTAAATATAAATAAAACAGAAATAATGTAAGTTATTTATTCTTTCTCTGTGGATTGTACCAGTCTGCAGCCCGGGGGTTGGGGACCACTGCTGTAGTGCACTTTTATCTCCTTCTTTAGGACAAAAGTCAGATATTTATGACGTAGACCAAAACCTGAAGGACCTCTGATTTATCTAACTGCAGACTCAATAATTAAATTTTCCTATACCAGTACATGGTCTGTGCTGACTTGTAGTAAAAAGGAAAAAAATTCAAGTAGGAATTTTTTCCATAAAGTGAAATATTTCTAAATTTTAACTGTGTCCTTTGTAGTGTCAAAATATTTTATATTTATGCATACATCATCTTATCAATGTTATTAGTAAAGCAAGACAAAAAATTGGCAACTACAATGGACTGAGAATTTTAAAACAAAACACAGCTTCCTTCTATAGGAATGTTTGGTCAATATTGCGTTAGCTAAAAGCTGCTCAGTCTAGAACATCTCCAACTGGTAGATTTGGACTTTTTTCTGAAGCAGTCCCATTTCATCTTTGAGTAATTATTAAAAACTGCCTTTTAATCTTGAGCCACGTGGTCTCAACTGAACCTCTTGGGACCATACAGACTGTATCTAACTCTTCTGCCTCCTGATAAGTTATTTCACAGGTAAAGAAACTGGGCATCAGCATGAGCAGGTGGTGGAGCAGTGGATAGAGCGTTGGACTGGGGGCGGAGGATACAGGTTCGAAACCCGAGGTCTCCAGCTTGAGTGCAAGGTTGCTGGTTTGAAGCCAAAGGTCTTTGCTGGCTTGAGCAAGGGGTCACTCACTCTGTTGTAGCTGCCGCACCCCCTCAAGGCACACATGAGAAAGCAATCAATGAACAACTAAGATGCTGCAACAGAGTTGATGCTTCTCATCTCTCTCCCTTCCAACGTGGCTCTCCCTCTGTCACCAAAAAAAAACCCCCAACCAACCAAACAAAAATATCCGGGCATTAAATGCTACATGGACATCTCAACCCTCCTTTAATTTACCTTCTCCAAATTAAATCATAATGCTCGTTCCTTTAGTAAAGCCTGAACATCTAGTCATGCCATGATTTTCCTGTCCTACTATTAACACTACTACAAAAACCTGATAAAAGTATGTTTTCTCCATATTAAAGTTTTAAAGACTTTAAATTTCTACATTTATTTTTACTCCACTAATCCACTAATATACAGTTAAAATGGGATGAAGTGATTTACCTTTGCTCTTCAACCATTTCCCAAATTATACACACATGTAAATCACAGGGGAAATATTTTAATGTTTTCTAAAATCTGCAGAGAATCCCTAAAGGAATCATGATAGACGACATGCTGATTACAAATCACTGCTGTTAATGGAAGCAGCTTTCCAAGCGCTTCTAGGAGGTAGTTTGAGTCACTTATGCACTTCATATAAAAACATACAAACAAAAACCCTTAAAATATTCTATAATTCAAACTTGTAAACCTTAAGTACAAAGATATGAATTATATATATATGTCAAAGTTTACAAAGGAGTTCCCCTACACCCCAATGTCTAGTTTTGTACAGTTTAAATGCAAAGAAATCTGTATTAAATGTCAGAGTCAACAAAATTCACAAGCCAGAAGCAGTTTTAGTGCTCACAAGTTTATATTTTTAGGTTTGATAAAGATTCTTGTGTATTTTCTAAATACACAGACAAAACAGTTTTGGAAGTTTACATACATGTCTTAGGACACTTATACTAGGTAGGTAAATTACATTTAAAAAATTGGTCTTTGTAAAAGATCTTCCCAAAGAGCTTTTACAAACAGCAGGCAGAAGAAAGTGTTCTTTTTTTTACAGTGTTTAAATGCTGATTCTCCCATTTCGTAATGGCCTCAACCATCCCTCTCCTCAACCCAAAATTGTTCTCAATAGCCAGTGTACTCCAAATATAAGTACCCAATATCACAAAATGCAGGGCTTAACGTGTGCTTATCCCTGACATATCTGAAATGACCTAGAGCCGTTCAACTTCACTTGAAAGCAGGGATACAGCTGGAATAAAACTGTCCATTTTAACCCTAAAGTGACTAAGAGATCACCTGTTAGTTCTAAGCACATATATTAGGTACCATAGATAAATTTAAGGATCTGGGTGACTGAACGGCACAAAAACTGGGGTCCATATCTAGTTCTTCATTTAAAACCCGTCAATTTAAAAATGAAAATGCCACAGCCAATTCCTAGCATGTGTCACACTGAGGTTTGGTGTCTTATTTGTAGCCGGGTGACAAAACAATGGCTGTATCAGGAGGAAACAGTAGTGAGGATGTTTGGGGGAGAAAGGATTAGACACCCCAATTTCTAACATAGCTGTTGAAAGGGAAAATATGTCTCCATAGAAGATTCCTTAAAGAGCTGAAATTCTACAGAAGCTGTTGCATGAGGCAGCAGTAAGGCCTCCCACAAAGTGCCCGGCATCAGCTCAGCCAGGGCGGCGGGCGCTGTCTGGAGCCCTTCCTCTTCTATCAAATGGAGACAGTAGCACCTGCCTTAGAGGGGAGTAGATTAAACAAAGCGCAACGGCACGAGTAGGCACTAAAAAATGGTAGCTTTTGGAATCATTATTCAGAAAAATAAACTCTTCATTCTATGTTGACAAAGTCCTAAAAATATAAATAAAGCTTATCAAAGTTTTAAAATCTATGATTTTTAAAACCCATCTTCATCACGCTTTCCCCATGATTACACTGCTCCAGGTAGTGTCAGGCCTGTCCCTCTACTGTAGTGACAGAAGTTCCCAGGCCCTGGTCCTCTCATTTCCTGTTTCCTCCCTCTTTCCCCCTTCCTGTGTCTTCTTTCCCTTTTGGTTCCCACCATGGCGACAGGACCACCAGAGTACTCTAAGCGCTTCCCACGCCGTGCTCCTGATTCCCCTTCCTCAAAGGACAGCTCGGTCCTCCCTCCAAATTTCAGAGCTGCTCATGACTGTTCAGTTCCCCTTCCTAGTGTTTCTTCTTTTTTAGCTCTTAGTTGGTAGGGTACTAAAATTTAGCTAAACATTTAGTGAACATGAAAAATGAGGGTAAAAAATGACAAAGCAGGGACCATTAGGGAGGTAACTATCTCTGAGAAGCCAAATAAACAGTGCATGACCTTGATTTACGTGAGAGGGTCTGTTACTACAGAGTAAATAGGAAAGAAACAGCTTATACTCTTCTCCTTCATTAAAATTAAAAGCTCTAAAATATTTTTCATTTAAAATATAAGTTATAAGAGAAAAAATCAGCAAATGTTTATCACATAATTCTGCCAGGGCTCCACAGACAAAATTATGAGTATTCCATTGATATCTCTGAGACCAATCCTAAGTTCTTAGTATCTATCAACTTCCTGAAATTGTACTGTAAGTCAGAAAAAGAATATACTTAAAAAAATAGAAACGTCCAGTAGTATACCTTAGTACTAAAACTACTTTTTAAAAAAGATCTGGCAGGGAAAAGGTAGTCCCCCTCAAGATCATGGAACAAAATAAGTTAGGCAGTCAGCAAGTAGAAAAATCCATCAGTTCCGTTCCTGGTAAAACGTTCACTTTAAACAAGAAATTTCTGTATAGGCTGAGGCTAATATATTCAAGAGTATAAACATTTTTCCTTTGGATTACCTTTCTAAAAACAAAATTGTAAAGTATATTTCAGTTGACTAAAAATATAGCCACATCTGTCACAACACAACATAAAAGGTAATGGACATTTATAGAATATTTTAAATTAACAGTAACAAGCAATCTACATCAAACCTTGTTTCCAACTAAAACCAAAACAAAAGCACAACAATCCCGTAGTGTACCAAGTGTGTATTTCAATTTACTGTATGCAATCTAACAAAAATTTGGTCATAATTTACCAGATATACATAAATGATTTAAGTAGTAAAAGAAAATTCAGCTTAAAGAGAGTAAGTTCATATCTTGGGTAAAGTAAAAGCACATTAGGAACGTAAAGCCAAGTCCAGTTTCTATGCAATAAGTGAACTGTAGTCTAATAAAGCAGATTTAGGTGATTTTCAGATATATATCTTTTCTCTTTAATATATATTTATATATAGACAGATCTACTGATTGTAAACTATGGTTTATTTTAAAGGATGGGGATAAATGGGATGAAAGAAATCTTTATAGTCTACTTACATATTCACAATGCAAAACATTACGCTTAAAATACTTTTTCATTCATAGTATCTTTGCCCAACTAACATCTACTTTGGACCCCACCAGAACTACATTTTACTCATTTATCTAGAACATTGAGAATAAGATGTATTCATCAGTCTTAAACAAAAATCAAACCCAAAACTATTCATGTCAGTTTTACAGTTATGTAGAAACTACAATAAAGTTTAGATAACAAAAGATGCATCTAACCATGTGACTGTACTTGATCTTTGATTTATCTGAGCAGAAACATCAATGTCTAACATTTTAACCTTTATTCTGCTGAAATCAGAGACTAGAAAGCTTATCTCTCAAAAAAACCTGTTTCGACTTTGACCAAATGAAGCACCAAAAGGATTATGTCTGTCAAGGTATACTTGCACCTTTCTCACATAACTAGCATAATTTAGTTACCTGATATAAAATAGGAAAATATACTCAATTTCTATTTAAAAGAAAGCTGAAAATATGATATCCCTCACTCTTATATAATATACAATATGTTCCTGATAAATGTGCACGTTAACACTATGTGAAATGTTGCTGTGAGTTTTACAATCAGCTAATTCATCTACCGTCAGGCTAAATAAATCTGACAAATTCTACTTTGTAATACATCACTCTTGTACCCTGAACAATTTAGTTAATAATAAATTGTAAAACCTCTCACTATGTTATTTGTAAGACTTTGCTGATTGTTGGATCATGGTGACTACTAGAACAACTATATATCAAGGTGTAGTGACTTTAAAAAAAATAATTGTCTTATCATAATTTTAAAACAATATCCCAGTAAGTATGAAACAAAAGAGAATGCAATTTTTGTGTTAATTTTAATGATAAAAGGGCACAAGAGTAAAAACCTGATATTTCACTTATATTGCATAACAAGCTAACCAAACTGGACATGGAGGATAAATTAGAAAACAAATCATTTCACTCATTGTTTCTGTGACTCTTCTTTCATTAGATCTGTCTTTTCAAATAGGACTGAGGTATAGTACACTGGCAAAAATAAAGAGAGGCCAACAAGAATAGTGCCAAAGTAACAGATACCCAGAACCGAACACCAGGCCAGAAAACGTCCTAGAGTAACCATTTATCAGACTAGAAGCAGCAGGAGCCAGTCACTTCTACATCATAATCACTTAGTGGTACTGTCAACTTCGCCACGGTAACTTTGAAACATCATTCTTCATTTGTGTAGTAAAATTCATGTCAAAAAGGAAGGGGGAATGGAGGAAGTCAGTTAGTTCATTCCAATAAATTACCTCTCCAGTTCTTATAAACATGCCTGTCAGCACAAAACTGAGAAATGATACCTAAGATTAGAAGAGACTTGCTTTAACTTTTGAAGCAAATTAGAATGGAAAATACAGAAAGTACAACCAATGGGGTTGAAAAGGCCCCTCACTGAAAATCTGTATTAAAAAAAAAATAAAATTAATAAAAATAAAAACAAGTACTAGTACAAACTAGCCTGAGTGGTTTGATGGACAGAGTAATTGGGCCAGCTGTCACGGTGTTGTCATGAATGGGTTTTCTTCATTCATGTTAAACTTGTACATGAATGTCAGCTCTTTAAGGACAGGTACTCCATTTTCATCGGACCCAGAGTTACTGTATAGCCTATAAATAAAAATACTTTACTCTGATAACTGACTGAAGATGTGAGACTCCATGTGATCCAACCACAAGGTTGTTTGCTGTACAGTCCTGTGCAAATATAAAAAAATTTTTTTTGCTATAAGGCTTTTTGACCCTACAGTTTTCACAGCAACATAACTACCATCCAGCATGTACCATATTTTGCAAGCCTTCAAGTTCAACAATTCAAATTGTCGATTCATATTATGTCCAAATGCAGCATCCTTGAGGAGTAGAGTAGGCAGTCAATCATCTAGAGACATGCAGACATCTCCTGACTCGTCCCATCGAGACGGGTCGTTCTGGTCTTCTCCGTCATCAGCCAGCTCCTCGTCAGCTTCTCCCACTTCATTCTCCTCGTACTCTTCATCCCGCGGGAAGTCTGCATCCTGTCCCTGATCTACTCCTTCTTGCCCTCCTGGCTGTGACTTATCTGCACAGTCTACACAAACACCGTAGCGTCGAGATCCGTGCCTGATTCCCACACTGGCTGCTAACATGAAGATCTTCTTACACACCATACATTTGTATTTTTTATCCTTTTTATGCACCTAATTGAAAGGGGGAAAATCCAGTAAGGATAGTATAGACATTATAACACATTTGAATGACCCAAATTAAATCACCTGCATAGCCATGAGTAAATATGCCATTGTTTTTTCTCTGTGAAGTTCAGTACCAGTTCATAAATCATATTCTTTGTTTAAAACTATTGAATAATCAACTTGTTTAAAATTGCAGGTAACAGGGTTAAAATATATTAAATTTTACTGACAAGTGATAGGTAAAGTTACTTACCAGGGAATGTCTTTTCACATGCTCTCGGCGAGTAAACAGTTTCCCACAGATATCACAGCTAAAAGATCTGACTCCCGTGTGAATGAGCAAATGCCTCTTTAGTGTTCGTCTGTATTTGGCTACATAGGTACAGTGAGGGCATTTTAACTTGTTTGTGTTTAGAGATGATTCACCTTTGAGAGCAAAAAAAACACACAAAAAAAGCACTTATATATAAACAGAAAACTTGCTATTGAAAGCTTACCTATCTCTGAGAATAGGACTCTTATGGGCCTATGTATGGGGAAAATATGGAAAAGGATTTGGGAACTTTTAATTGTTAAGCATTATTTAATAATTCTGTAGATATTTAGTTGACTGATACTTGCCATTTTCCCAAGTTTCTTGTTTTGGCCACGATTCAGGCAATAATCCATACTTGAAATCGTTTGAAGCACCTGGTAACAATCCATACTTGAAATCAGTTGAAGTACCTGGTAGTAGTCCATACTTGAAATCACTTGATGGGCCAGGCATTAGGCCATACTTGAAATCGTGTGAAGTACCTAATACAATTGAAAAGTGATTTTGATGTAATAATGGTAAAAGAACGTTCTCTTGCTAGAATCATAAAACATAGTAAATGAGCATTATAATAGAAGAGCTTAATATAAAAAAGCTAAACAAAAAACTCTACATTTTAGTCTAAAACTGAGGCGTCTTCTTCATACTTTATTACCCTAAATATAATATTCTGATTGGCAGGCATCTTTACACAAAATGAACCAAAGTTTAAAATACAGTTTAACAGGAAAAACTCAGTGAAATAAATCTGAATACTATTTTTTTTTAACTTTTCCATTGATTTGGGGGAAGAGGGTAAGAGAGAGAGAAGCATCACTTAGTTCCATCTAGTTGTGCACTCGATTGCTTTTCATGTGTGTCCTGACCAGGGACTGAACCCACGACCACAGCACACTGGGACAATGTTTTATCCACTGAGCCAGTCGGCCAGGGCCTGAACACTATTTAATAGTGCGTGGAGGCCACATGAAACTACTTCTTTAAATATTCTATTTCAAACATATTCAAAACAGAACAAAGTTGCCTGACCAGGCGGTGGCTCAGTGAATAGAACATCAGCCAGGGACGCAGAGGACCCAGGTTCGAAACCCCGAGATTGCTGGCTTGAGCACTGACTCATCTAGCTTGAGTGCAGGCTCACCAGCTTGAGCGTGGGGTCACTGGCTTGAAGCCCAAGGTTGCTGGCTTGAGCCAGGGGTCACGTGCTCTGCTGTAGGCCCCCCTGCCTCTGTCAAGGCACATATGAGAAAGCAAGCAACAAAGAACTGATGCTTCTTATCTCTCCCCTCCTGCCTGTCCCTCTCTCTGTCTCTAAAAAAAAGAAAAAAAGAAAAACAGAAAAGGGTCTTAGTAGTTGTTATTCCTAATGATTCTGTCACTGGAGACTATCACCCTTGGGGCCGTGGGACAGAATAGTCTCTTTTGTCCCCCCAAATCACATGGTCTTGCTTTAAGACTAACTGATATAGAAAAGTGGACCATGAAAAATATAAACACAAGTGATGTAAAGTTCTTGGATTATTAGACTCGTTTGCCAGGCACAATGGGGGGGGGGGGCGGCGGCAAGGTAACTGAATGCCTTTTTGGGGTTTCATCAAGATCTCTCTTTCTACACCTAAGCATTTAAAAATCCAGAAGGTAGATTCAAAACAGAATTGCTGAAGTCCCATAGGGACTTGGTGCCTGAGGATCTTCAGACTAGCTAAAATAGAAATGATCCCGCCCTGGCCAGATGGCTCAAATGGTTAGTGTCACCCTGATGTACAAAGATTGCAGGTTTGATCCTGGGACAGGGTACATACAGGAACAGGCTGATGTTTCTCTCAAATCAATAAATAATATTAAAAAAATAAATAAATAAAATGGGAATGATCTCTGCACTTAATCTGACCTTGATATTCCTTGTATCCAGGAATCTTTTGGCAATGCGAATCCAGAATCCTCCATGGCTACTGCCACCATGACCCAATTAACCATAAACTCACAGCAGGTTATCTGCCCTCCTAGAGTTTTGTTCAACATAACAATCAGATTCTTTTAAAACTTAAAGTGACACCCTGCACTACTCTGCTCAAAAGCTTGCAAAGACTATCCATCTCACTCAGAGTAAAAGCCAAGGACTTCCAATATCCTACCATCTAACTGACCTAGCCCTTGCTCCGCCACCCTCTTGGGCATTGTTCCAACCACACTGGTCTCTGGGCTGTCCCTCTGTGACAAGGTGGCTCCTACTTCCAGGCCTTTGCACTCCCTCTTTCCTCTACCAGGAACACTCCCTTCCAGGCAACAGACGTAGCTCACTCATACAACAATTTGTTTATTTTTTCTCTCACAGCATAAATTTGATGAAAGAATGCTTGCCAAAAATGGGTTATCTAAAAATTCATTTTCCTATATCTATTTTGCAGGTACATTGCCTCTCATATAAATGAATTTAAGGCTTCTTCTTTGGTGAAAGTATCAATACCCAACAGGGCAAAAAGGTCTCTGAGGTATTTAAAATCTGCACCTCATTACTATTTATGTAAATTGTTTTATAGTTGGAAAACCACCCATTCTTTTAAATGTTAGGCAAGCTCTCTCAAAACAAAGAAAAAGAAAAGGAAAGCCCTCTGATTCCGTAATTATAAATTAAAACAAAGTAAGCTCTAAGAGCAAAGACTGTGCCCGTCTGCTGGTATTTCCAATGTCCAAAACAGATACTTTCAGTTATTTGTTGAATAAATGTATCTGGCAAATGCTAATATGTACACATGGTGTTTCTGGCTTGCCCAAAATACTTGAAAAATTAACATAAGAAATCATGTTAGATATACTGCTATACTCACTAAATATTATTCACTACTATAATAGAGATAGAATAGTACTAATAGAACATAGAATTTGGCCCTGGCTGGTTGGCTCAGCGGTAGAGCGTCGGCCTGGCGTGCGGGGGACCCGGGTTCGATTCCCGGCCAGGGCACATAGGAGAAGCGTCCATTTGCTTCTCCACCCCCGCCCCCCCCTCCTTCCTCTCTGTCTCTCTGTTCCCCTCCCACAGCCAAGGCTCCATTGGAGCAAAGATGGCCCGGGCGTTGGGGATGGCTCCTTGGCCTCTGCCCCAGCAGAGCGATGCCCCGGAGGGGCAGAACCTCGCCCCTGGTGGGCGTGCCGGGTGGATCCCAGTCGGGCACATGCGGGAGTCTGTCTCTCCCCGTTTCCAGCTTCAGAAAAATACAAAACAAAACAAACAAACAAACAAAAAAAGAAACATAGAATTTGATCATCCAAGAGTGAGAATTAAAGGTTTTTAATCCATGTTTTTCTAAATAACCTATAGTAAAAATATAATAAAAAGCATTCATAATAGGCAAGAAAGAGGACTCTGATATTCAAACTAATTCAAATTAAGGAAGCTGTATCCCAAACTTCTGTCATCTCTCTAAATCCTTACAATTAGTAGTGGTATCTTATAGGAAACATAAAGGCAGCTTGAAGAAAGGCATTCCTTTATAATCCAGTGCACTGAAGGACCATTAAGGGCATTAATGAGCTACCTCAAATTTGTGTTTACTGGGCCCTGGCCGGTTGGCTCAGCGGTAGAGCGTCGGCCTGGCGTGCGGGGGACCCGGGTTCGATTTCCGGCCAGGGCACATAGGAGAAGTGCCTAATTTGCTTCTCCACCCCCAGCCCCTCCTTCCTCTCTGTCTCTCTCTTCCCCTCCCGCAGCCAAGGCTCCATTGGAGCAAAGATGGCCCAGGCGCTGGGGATGGCTCCTTGGCCTCTGCCCCAGGCGCTAGAGTGGCTCTGGTCTTGGCAGAGCGACACCCCAGAGGGGCAGACCATCGCCCCCTGGTGCGCAGAGCGCCACCCCTGGTGGGCGTGCCGGGTGGATCCCAGCCGGGCGCATGCGGGAGTCTATCTGACTGTCTCTCCCCATTTCCAGCTTCAGAAAAATACAAAAAAAAAAAAAAAAAAAAAAAAAAATTTGTGTTTACTGTTCAGTAATTCCCTTCTGGGTACATTATTCCATAATGACAAACTAAGAATAAAGCACTGTTCTTAGAATCAAAATTTTAAGACAAAGGCTGATCTCAGTTGCAAAAATTCCAATGCATCAAAGTGTTCCCCTAAGGAGAAGTGACTCTAAATCAAGGGCTGACTTTTCTGAGAATGAGATAAATTATATGGACCATTACCCTCTGAAAATATGTATATGCAAATTTAAAACTTTACATAGGAATTCACACAGCCCAGCTGACCCTATCTATTCTTGGAACAGATTTCTAACCAAAAGGACAATAAAATATTCCTGTACTGGGTGATTCTCTGAACAAGCAAAAAGTCTTCAAATTTCAACCCATCTTATCTGTAAACTACTCATTTCCAAACCTTTTCTGTAAATTCTTTTCAACAGTTAGGAGAAACCACCTCAAGGCAGTTTCTTCAGAATTGTATCTTAATTTTGGTCACTGTATTCAGAATCCCAGCAGCTCCTGTAAGGACTATCACTAGCTGTCCCACCCCTCATCAATTTTTTAAAGAATTTCAAAGCTACAGAAATGGAAACAATGAACACTAATGTCCCTTTATATATACACTCAATAAATGTTAGTTTTGCCACATGTGCTCTATGTATACATATATACATCTTTTATGTCTATTTGAAAACAACCTGCACACTCACCACCTCACCCCTAAACACAGTGTGTATCTTATAGAACTTTCTCCTCCATAACCACAGCATCTTTATCACAGCCAAAAAATTTATTATTAAACAACTATCATTTGACCCATACAACATACTCAAATATCCAACTGTTTCCAAAATGTGCCTTTTGTAACTGTTTGGACCCAGGATGCAATCAAGATTGACACAGTACATGTAGCTGGTCCCCCTCAATCTAGTGGTTCCTCCGTTTGTCTTTCATGGCCTTAACATGTTAGAATCTAGACTAGCTGGATCTGTGTCTCATCTTCCCATGTGATCAGATACGGGGGCAACATTTTGGCAAGGATACCACACAGATAATTCTGTGTGTCAGCATGCACACCATGTCAGATGGCCCGTTATTTCAGTTTCTTTTACTACTAGTGCTAACTTTAATCCCTTGGTTATAGTAATGTTCATGAGATCTCTGTATTGTAAAGATACAATAGCCATCACTCAAAACACCAATCTCTTTTGGAATTATTTCTTAGGCAGACATAGAAAGGCTATTTGCAAGTACTGAATACCTGCTTAATGCTATAAGGCACGAAGCGTAAGACACGGTTTTCAACCACAAGAGTAAGTGCATGCTCAAGCGGAAGTCCAGTGTCTTGGACAGGAATGAGCATTTGCGCTGGGGGAGCTGGAATTTCCCCTTTGTAACTGGAAGACACAGAGGCCATGGAATACACTCTTATGACACCCTTTTGCTCAGTCATCACATGGCTTAGCATCCAGTGACAACCTTGAATTTATTTCCTGTGTAGGTTGCAAGATAGGTATTTTTACAATTATATCTTTCTTCTATATTTATTAGCTTGGCATGCTGTAGAAAAAAGCTTTTTTTCCCTTTCTAATTTACTCGTAATGTACTCATGTAATTCTTTGGAATATTCTCTGTCCTTATGTTCTGAATGCTTCCCAAAAGCACGCTTGATATAAACATTAGTATTTAGAATTAACATCTTCTACAGCCATTAACAGCCATAGTACCCAGTTTACATCAAAGTTAACTCTTATACATTAATCGTTCTGCCTGACCTGTAGTGGGGCAGTGGAGAAAGCATCGTCACCAGTTTGAAGCTCGGGGCTTACACAAACAGGGCACATAGAAGAAGCAACTAAGAGGTGATGCTTCTTGCTCTTTCCCCACCCTTCTCTCTCTCCTCTCTTTAAAATCAATACATTAAAAAAAAATCAAATACATTAATCATTCTGATAATTACCATTCTCATTCCCTCTATATATTAGCAGGAAGCCACCATAATTACTTTAGATATTTGTGAGTTTTAAAACGTCCTCCAAACAAACAAGCACTTATTTATTCATATTTACCAGGCTTCTCGAGTTTATCATAATCATAGCTACCACAGATGAAAGTATTTACACATAATACTCTCCTTTCAGGAAAAGAAACTGTAATAGGTCCTTAATAAACATATACAACAAACACTTCCCAATCCTCAACTCCTCTTAAAGGTACTCTTTTTAAAGACCTATCGTACCTACCAGCATCACCTCCGTCTTGACCCAAGCTGGCTTCAGCCAGTAAATTTGCATTCACATTCCTATCACAGTCTGGCCCTGAGAGTAGAGCACCATCCAGATCTGAAAAGGAGATGGAAAATAATCTGTTATTTACAACCACACTATAGCTATCACCCAAAACACCACCACCTTTTGGAATTATTTCTCAGGCAGACATAGAAAGGCTATCTGCAAGTACTGAATACCTGCTTAATGCTACAAGGCACGAAGCGTAAGACATGATTTTCAACCACAACAGTGAGCGCAAGCTCAAGAGGAAGTCCAGTGTCCTGGACAGGAATGAGTATTAGAGCTGGGGGAGCTGGTATTCCAGCTCCACTTGTTACCTGCTATGTAATGTGCCTCAGTTACCTCGTGTGCATCCACCTGTGTCAGATTTGATACAGAAATCAGGTTAATGCAAGCTGAGTGTTATAATTACTGTGTCTGGCACCCACAAGACAGCCACGACTCCTGGCACAAATGGATAAACATTGTTTATGTAGCAAGCGTTGTTTCTGTGCTGGTTCAGAAGTGGAAAAGACCATTTAAAGCTAGAACAGAAAAGGAAGCTATCAGGGAAGAAGTAATTCCCCAGAGTTAATTGTGAACTATAGAAAGGATGTGGGGAGGCAGCATAAAAAAGAAAACTAGTGTGATGCATACTTCTGGTTCCAATCTGTTAGTTCCCTTTAAATTGGTTCCATTCCTTCCTCGCCACGGCCTTCATCTGGGCACTTGACCTTACTCTCCTGTAAGTCAGCAAATGACTCTCACAGTTCCTTAGTCTCCTTGCTCCTGAAACATAGTGCTCCCATCCCATTCATTTCCTACATACTGCCCGAGAGATTTTCCTAAAACATAAATCTTTAAATTGCTCCGTTACTTAAAATCTTCAATGGTTAACCACAGTGTTACAAGAGTCTTCGAACTCCTTAGAGTGCAAGGCAATTTTCAGGTTCCTGCTTATGAATCTAGAATCACCCCACTGGCACTATCTACTCTCTCAGATGAATTCAAGTCTCTGAAGCCAGTTTTAAATGCCACTTTTTATGGACAGCCTTTTCTCTGCCTCCCATTCATTGTAGCACCATCCTGTAGTACTCTAAATTCCCAACACTGAAGGTTTGAAAAAAAGAAAAGAAGAAAAAACCAAACCCCTCCTCTTTACATAAGATATTTATGTTTAAAAAAGTTAATGGTGCAGTATTGTCATGCCATGGGTTCCTACCTAGCAGTGGTTCTAGTGTCCAGTGATAAATACACTTCCCACCTAACAGGTGTGGTGCTTCCACGCTAAGAGGCACAGGATTGCACACCTTCATAATGACGAGGGAAAAACGTGTACATAGGTCATGTAGACCCATGAAAGAGCAGGCTTCAGAAAGAGCAGTAAAAGTATTGTAAACAGGGTGTTAATCTCATTTGCCTTAAAACAAACACACACACAAAACAATTCTTGGTGTTATGTCAATGAATTAAAGGCTACAAGAGATACAGGGAGACCAGTTAGAAAGCTATTTTGAGCCTGACCAGGTGGTGGCGCAGTGAATAGAGCGTCGGACTGGGATGCGGAAGGACCCAGGTTCGAGACCCCGAGGTCGCCAGCTTGAGTGCGGGCTCTTCTGGCTTGAGCAAAGAGCTCACCAGCTTGGACCCAAGGTCGCTGGCTCCAGCAGGGGGTTACTCAGTCTGCTGAAGGCCCGCGGTCAAGGCACATGTGAGAAAGCAATCAATGAACAACTAAGAAGTCGCAACGCGCAATGAGAAACTGATGATTGATGCTTCTCATCTCTCTCCATTCCTGTCTGTCCCTGTCTATCTCTGCCTCTGTAAACAACTAAAAAAATAAATAAAAAATTTTAAAAAAATCAAGAAATTAAAAAAAAAAAAAAAAGAAAGCTATTTTGATAATTCAGGTGAGAGCTGGTGGTCACCTTGATTTGGCTGAACAGTGTGGCAAAATGGAGAAGAGTGGATGACTTTAAGGAAGTATGTGGGGGAAATTGCTAGAGCTGGTGAGACTGACAGCTGGGGCAGGAGCAAAGAGAATGCGTGCTGTTTCCAGCCTGTTACTAGAGCAGCGGTTCTCAACCTGTGGGTCGCGACCCCGGTGGGGGTCGAACGACCAAAACACAGGGGTCGCCTAAAGTCATCGGAAAATACATATTTTATATGTATTTTATAATAAATTTATAATAAATTTAATAAATTTATTATAAAAATAAATAATAAATTTATACATTTTATAATAAATATGTATTTTCTGATGACTTTAGGCGACCCCCGTGTTTTGGTCGTTCGACCCCCGCCGGGGTCGCGACCCACAGGTTGAGAACTGCTGTACTAGAGGTAGTTGGGGACCCCAAGATAGCCAGTTCTAAAGGGAAGTTTACTTATGAACTTATTTAGTGTGACATAATTAAGAAGAAAGGTTTGAGGTGACAATGACAATGGTGGTTAAAAATGGTAAGCTTGAAACTTCCTGGGACCAGCTCTGCCACTCCACAGCCATAAAGCAGGCTGTCTGTGATTGAGAACTGCTGCACTGGTTGGTCCCTAAACCAGCCAAAGTGCTATCTGGGAACTTGCTAGGATGTAATGCTCAGTGCCATCCTAGACCCACTCAGACCCTCTGGAGGTGGAGGGCCCGTGATCCATATTTTGATAAGCCCTCAATGTGAGTTTGATGCTCACTAAAGATTTATGGCTGTTCTAATATAAAAATGGCAGAAATACCAGGCAAAGAGCTAACTACTTTTCATTTACTGTGACTGAGATAAATGACAAGTGCTTATTAGCTCTTTGCCTAGTATACAGCAAACACTCAAAATTATAACTCATATTTTTTTTCAAACTCCCGAGTAGAGAAATTTAGTACCAAAGGCTGCAGATTTGGTGCCTGAGGTGGTGACCAAAAATGTTTGTTAGAATATGCACAGTAAGTAAAACAAAGTGGTGGGAGTAAGCAAGAGACCAAAAGGGAGAGGGAGAGGGAGGGGGAGAGGGAGAGGGAGACTGCCTAGCACCATGAGGACTCCAGCAGGAATAAGCTACAGAAGGGTGGACAGACTTAAGGAGAAGTATGTCAGCAGTGGTCCACTGTGACAACGCTGTCAAGAACTGCAGGCAAGCCCCAAAGTGTGCAATTACTTTTACTTCATCTGAGACACTGAGCACAGAAGTGGGAGGCTGGGGAAGGAGCAGCTAGAGTGGCCTGGGTCTGGCTAGAGATGATGGATGTGAGCATAACACAGACAATGTCAGAAATGTGGTCGTAAAGGGGAGAGTGACAAAGAACGAGAGTTCTGTTGTTTTAAGGTGAAAGTAATAAACATATTTAAATGCTAAAAGAAGTCACTAGGAAGTTAAAGATACTGAAGAAATACTATAAAGAGAAGTGGTCAGATGTTAGATTCCTGGGGAGTCCGTCTGGCTATGTGAAGGGAGACAGCCAAGACAAGCTGTACAGAGAGAATTCTGCAGATAGGCCCTGCGGGACAGACGCGCTGTCAGGTCAGGTGGGGCGTGAGGTCACTGCCAGAGGAAATGGGCGGGCCTCAGGAGGTTGGCCAGAGCTTCCCGAGCAGTAAACAGACAGACTCCTCTGCCTGTCCCTTTAGAGCCGGGACACTGTGTCGGTTTCATTTTACCAGTATTTATCAAAGTGTACAACAAAAAGCTTTTCAACAAATGTTAAATACTGGCTTAAATATTCTGCCCTTTGCAACCTGTATTCAAGTTTAGTTGTAATTAATAGTACCTGAAGAATAATTCCTGTTTTCTGGTGTACAATAAACACTAACACACACCCAAAAACTGAAAATAACTAACTGAAATTCATCAGCTTTGTTTTACTATAAAAAATTAAATATATTTTGAGTCAAAATAAAATTCAAATCATTATCCAAACAATTTTACTAGGTTTCTCAAATATCATTTTTAAAGTTATTCTAAAGTATAGTCTGTTCAGAAGGTACTTCTTAAAAGTCTGCCAAGTGGGTTTGAAAAGAGGGTGTTTCTATTTATGTAACATTCTATAGTGATTTGTTGAAGGCTTTCCTCTGCTGGTTCTTAAAATAGGCATTTCCTGCCTGCTACTCTATCTCTAGAGTTTTAGAATTTAATTTGTGATCTTTAATCCTACATGGACAAGTACAGAACGTCTCACCCTACCCTAAAAGCTTACTAGACAGCATATGCAGTCTTCCTGTGAACACTATTTGCTCTAAGAACAAAACCATACCTAGCATGCTACAGACAGATCTCTTGAGAGGTACCAACTGCTTGGTTCTTGGTATCAAAAGCAAACCTTAAAGCAGGTGAGCTCCTTCAGGCTGACTTAAGTAAAGTTTCATAAACAGCGTGTGTAACTCAGGATTCAACTGTATCTTACTTGAAACCAGCCAAACTGCCTAACAACTAATTTTTAATCAGTTTTGTTGATGTGACTGGGATAGAAGCCAGGCAACCAACCATTCACTTCATTGGGAGTGAATTTTGCATCACTGGGAAGCAAAGCACTGACTCACCGTCTTTTTCTCTAAAATTATAAAACTAAAAAATACACTCCAGCACAGTGGTAGGCAAACTCATTAGTCAACAGAGCCAAATATCAACAGTACAACGATTGAAATTTCTTTTGAGAGCCAAATTTTTTAAACTTAAACTATATAGGTAGGTACATTCCTTATCGAGGTGGCGCCCACAACGTGGTATTCTGTGGAAGAGCCACACTCAAGGGGCCAGAGAGCCGCGTGTGGCTCGCGAGCCGCGTTTGCCAACCAGAGCTCTAACGTTACTTGTTTTTTTACATTCATGACTTGCTATGGGTATCTTTCACTTCATTTAAACTTAGCAAAAAGGGCCATAAAAAAGGGCTATAATCTCTCTACTACTGACAGACCTTTTTGAAGAACTGTTAAAAATGTTATATGCACAAGATAATGGCTCTTTCTGAATGGTAGCAGGTATTATGTGCGCTATGTAATATCACTCAAATCATCAGAACTAAATGATAAACCATATACAATTTCTTCTGTATTTACAAATGTCCTCCCATAAACAGGTCATAGCAGACCCCATCCCAAAAGAAGACACAAAGACCAGATTTTATGCATCAAGCAGTCAAACCATTGGCATGAGCTTTCTCATTCAAACTTCACATGTTTATGTAACAGAAGGAGAATATTCTCATCCTCAGCTGCATGAAGAAGCCTAGGTAAGCTGGAGGCAGAGCGCTGCCTTGCTGACTGACTGAGCACCAAAGTTGTGGCCCGGCACACAGCAATCAAAAACAAGGCTTGACTTGCAGTGCTGGAAATGAAAGTGAGAAGTATATCCATCCTAAACTTAATTTTCTAGTGATACTTTATCACTAGACTTTTCTGTTAAAGTAGCAAAAATAAACTTTATGTACACTGCTCAACACCATTCACTTTATTAACCTTTTTATTTAATAAAACCATCTCAAAATATTAAGTAGACCTTAGATTTCAGCTATTATTGTTCTTTGCAATAATATATTTTTATTTATCTTTAAAGCAACCTTCTCCTTAGGATTCATTTTTTTTTTTTTTCTTTTTCTGAAGCTGGAAACGGGGAGAGACAGTCAGACAGACTCCTGCATGCACCCAACCGGGTTCCACCCAGCACGCCCACCAGGGGGCGATGCTCTGCGGGGTGTCGCTCTGCTGCGACCAGAGCCACTCTAGCTCCTGGGGCAGAGACCAAGGACCCATCCCCAGTGCCCGGGCCATCTTTGCTCCAATGGAGCCTTGGCTGCGGGAGGGAAAGAGAGAGACAGAGAGGAAGGAGGAGGGGGTGGGGGGTGGAGAAGCAAATGGGTGCTTCTCCTATGTGCCCTGGCCGGCAATCGAACCTGGGTCCCCTGCAAGCCAGGCCGACGCTCTACCGCTGAGCCAACCGGCCAGGGCCTCGGGGTTTTAAATAAAAAGTTCATTAGCAAATTTCCCCTTATAAGTCCCAGAAATATAATACAGTGTGTCCATAAAGTCATGGTGCACTTTTGACCAGTCACAGGAAAGCAACAAAAGACAACAGAAATGTGAAATCTGCACCAAATAAAAGGAAAACTCTCCCAGTTTCATACCTATTCAGTGCAGTTCAATGTGGGCTCATGCACAGATTTTTTTAGGGCTCCTTAGGTAGCTATCTCATATAGCCTCTACAGACTCGTCACTGACTGATGGCCTACCAGAACGGGGTTCTCCACCAAACTGCTGGTTTCCTTCAACTGCTTATCCCACCGAGAAATGTTATTCCTATGTAGTGGTGCTTCCTTACAAATGCGCTAATATTCACTTTGTACTTTGGTCATGGATTTGAATTTAGCGAGCCACAGAACACACTGAACTTTCCTCTGTACCGTCCACATCTCGACTGGCATGGCTGGGGGCTGCTCCGCTGTATACACGGTGTTATGTCATCATCTGCGCATGCGCACATGCTGCCACATCATCCTATAGAAACTGGGAGGGTTTTCCTTTTATTTGGTGCAGATTTCACATTTCTATTGTCTTTTGTTGCTTTCCTGTGACCGGGTGCACCGTGACTTTACGGATACACTGTATTTAGTTATAAAGTAACTTTTATGGAGAGGAAAGCTTTGAAAATGTAAAACTATCTGATCACCTCAGAATATTAAAACTATATCAGAAATCAAAGGTTCAGTATTATAAAAACTCAGGGTTTGACATTTTAGGGGTTTAGATAATACCCTCAGCAGGTAGAAATGACAAAAATGATTTTCCAACTAACCCACATAAAGCTTCTTCAGCACTCAGCGCAAGTCTGGGTCAAACACAGAGAGACAGGGAAGGAAAGGAACACAGGCGGAGGTTCAGAAGCAGAAAGGGGGAGAGATGGCAGGATATTCTTGCTGCCATGCAATTGCCTATTAGCATTCTTTCAAGATTAAATACTGAATATTCTTAGGAATTAATATATTTTATATATTAACTACTTGTGGACATTTATATTTAAAAATGAGCACCAGGCCTTCTGGAATCCTTAGAGGAACAAAACAAGCCAAGATTCTGACCCATGGTGTAGTTTCTGAAAGTCTTGGGGTAAGAAGCAGAATGTAGTAACTTCAAATTTTAGACAAGTAATTAACTATGACACTTCCAGTGGGGTCTACAATAGCATCCTGTAATCAAAAACAGTCTTTTTGCAACAAAACATACACTTACATTTAAGGAAATAAGAATGAAATAGCTGGATTTGCTGCCAACTGAATATAAGGTTTTGTTACTAAAATGATTGAGAAAAAGCTCCAGGTAGTTTTTACAGCTTTCTAAGCTTTCAGGATTAGAGTTATGACATTTCCTTCCTGCTCTTCCATGCTTCCACGACAGACCTTATGTGGGATACACTCAAGGCTAATTACAGCGGCAAAATTTGAGTCTGGGGCCCAAGCTCCACGTTTGTTAAACATATTTTAACTAGTTCATACAATAAATGAATATGGCATGGTCAAAATATTAGAAATCTCAAATCAGATGGCCATTTTTCAAGGTTGTAAAAATGTTTCATAATTGAAGAAACATGATCATTTAGAAAATGTTTTATGCTTGGCCTGTGGTTGTGCAGTGGGTGGAGCGCTGACCTGGAACACCGAGGTTGCTGGTTCAAGGCCCTGGGCTTGCCTGGTCAAAGCACATAAAACAAGCAAGCAATGAACAAAAAAGTGAAGCAACTGTGGGTTGATGCTTCTTGCTCCCTGTGCCCTGTAAATTAAAAAAAAGAGCCTTGGTAATATTAAAAAAAAAGTTTTATGATTCTGTAGCATATGAAAGTAATGCCAAATATCAACTATTACCCAAAATGTAGCAGGGCAGATGTGCTGGTTAGCAGATAAAGAGTTTACTGTAATTAGAGGTAATAATTCATTTCAAATATGAACTGTATCAGGATATCTTAAAGATACAGAGTTTGAGCATTCTTATCTCAAAATATTTAATACTCAAATTATATGCCTTTTAACCAAAGGCAATTATAAAAATTGAAAAGGTAAAGCATTATACCTGATTCAACACTAGTTGTAATGATTAATAAAAACATACAAATGCTGTGCAGTTGTTTTCCCACTGGAAGTACAGACGGGAGAAAGAAACTTTTTAGATTGATTTCATAACCCTTGATTACATCAAAGCACTTTACATCTGCATATCTGAACAGCATTAAGAAAAAACTTAATCATCAGTATAGAATTCTATCATGACTTTTAAAGATAAAAGTCAACTGTATCATGGGCAGCAGCATCTACTTGAGAATGCTGAGGAAACTGTCCATTACACTAGCTCAGTGGTAGTCAACCTGGTCCCTACCACCCGTTAGTGGGCGTTCCAGCTTTCATGGTGGGCGGTAGCGGAGCAACCAAAGTATAAATAAAAAGATTTAACTATAGTAAGTTGTTTTAAAAAGATTTAGTCTCAGGCCCTGGCCGGTTGGCTCAATGGTACAGCGTTGGCCTGGCGTGCAGGAGTCCTGGGTTCGATTCCCGGCCAGGGCACCCAGGAGAAGCACCCATCTGCTTCTCCACCCCCCCCCCCCCTCCGCTCTGTCTCTCTCTTCCCCTCCCGCAGCCAAGGCTCCACTGGAGCAAAGTTTGCCCGGGCACTGAGGATGACTCTGTGGCCTCTGCCTCAGGTGCTAGAATGGCTCTGATTACGGCAGAGCGACGCCCCAAGATAGGCAGAGCATCGCCCCTTGGTGGGCATGCTGGGTGGATCCCGGTCGGGCGCATGCAGGAGTCTGTCTGACTGCCTCCCCGTTTCCAACTTTGGAAAAATACGAAAACAAAAACAAAAACAAAAATTTAGTCTGCCAAACTTAGTGAAAACCCGACATAAAGACTTGGTAAGTAATTATTATTATATGCTTCAACTTGCTGTAACTCTGCTTTATAAATTTTATAAAGTAAACTTACTTCCCTACTTTATAAATCACCATTACTGTGGAACCAGTGGGCGGTTAGAAAATTTTACTACTACCAGAGATACAAAAGTTGGCGGCAGGTATAAAAAGGTTGACTACCCCTGCCTAGCTGGTATCTGCTCCTAGAGTCCACTGCAGAAACTCCCTGCTGAGGTCAGTGCCACAAGTCTAAGCCCACAGAACTGTCCCCTGTGAGCGAAGCTGATGAGACTATACAACGTTTTAAGAAAGGCAAAATATAGAGGCATAAAGGACCAGTAGTTGTCAGGCATCTGAAAGGGAGGGAGGGGGAATAAATAGGTGGAACATGAACTTCAAGGGCAGTGAAACTATTCTTTATGATACTGTAATAGCAGATACATGATGTTGAGCATTTGTCAAAATCCACAGACCTTGACAACACAAAGAATGACCCTTAATGTAAACTGTGGACAATATATTAATAAGAATTCATCAATATTGGTTCATTAAATATACCACAAATGGATTCAGGGGAGGAGAGGCATACTGGAACACTACATTAGCTGCTCAATTTTTCTGTAAATCGGAAACTAGTCTTTAAAAGAAAGGTCTAGTAAGGAAAAAATAGCTGTTTAGTACAGACACACCTCATTTTATTGCACTTCACAGATGTACATTTTTTTTTACAAACTGAAAGCAGAACCATCCACCAGCAAAAAAATCAGGGCTTGCTTTATTGAGGTGCTCTGAACCCAACCTGCAGTATCTCCAAGTTGTGCCTGTGTCTTAGAGCCAATTAAAAGCTTAATTAGGGTGACCATATTAACACACTGTTGACTAGTACACTGAACTTAAATTTTATCTGCTGTCTAACCATGGACATCACAAGTTGTCTCCCCTTCTACCATGTAGACAGCTGTGACTTAATTTTCTTCCAGATACAGGGGGCAATCTGCCTGTTTTTCAAAGTGTTTATTTACTGCTGTTACTATTTGATTAGAATGTATTATATTTTTTAAAACTGACCTTTTTTTAAGGTCAGAGAAGGATGGACTGTGAGACAGACTCCTGCATGCACCCCATACAGGATCCACCCAGCAATGCGTTAGTACTGAGCTATTTTTAGTGCCTGTGGCTGATATCCTCCAATAGAGCTATCCTCAGAGCCCAGGGCCACACTCAACCAATCAAACCAATTGAGCCTCTGGCTGCTGGAGGGGGAGAGAGAAGGGGAGACGGAGCCAGTGGTCACTTCTCCTGTGTGCCCTGACTGGGAATCAAACCCGGGAAGTCCATATACAGGGCCAATGCTCTATCCACTTGGCTACTGGCCAGGGCCTAAAAAACTGACTTTTACAAAAAAAAATTTATATGTATTTTGCTCATTCATTTCTTGTGAGTCATTTCACAATCTTTGTTCAAAATGAGGTATGTATGCAAAACAAATACGTATCCATGCAAAAACAGGTTATTTACAATGGGTGCAACCTGCTAGTGTAACTAATATTTATAAAATCTAAATTCAGGAAATAATGTTCCATGAATGCAGACCAAAAATGGGATTCAAATCTTAATATGCGTTGATTAATAGTAACATATAAATAGTTTGAGAAGGGCCTGGCCTGCAGTGGTGCAGTGGATAAATAGTTTGAGAAAAAAATGTAGGCATAAATTATTCCTATAATTTAATTCTTAATTTTTTATCTACTTTATCTAAAATTTGTTTTCTGATTATAAATCAGCAAAACAAGGATTTGAAATTTTTACATTATCAGAGCAACTGACACCTTTATTTAAATTTTGGTATCCAGACTTCAGTGTTTCCCTTTGGTTTTAATTATCCTAGAAAGCCCAAAAAACAGTAAAAAGGACAGAAGTTTCTAAGTTTCCCTGAGTTCTACTTTCAAGTATCCTCATATATCAAATTAGTCAAAGCGAATGTCAGTAGTGAATCAAATAACAGATATGCTAGCGTAAGATGAAAAAATGCCATCTGAATAAAATCCGATATACGTATGTGTATACATCTTATCTCAACATCTTACAGCATTTCTTTGAGGCAGACAAACACCAGCTTCAACATTATGTGGCAAAAAGATATTATTTAGAGATGTGGTTTACAAACTGTAGTCTTAAGAATCCAGGGATGGCACAATTCCTACAAGACATCCAGAAATCCAAATATGTGAAGCACTGCTTATAGAGTAAGTGATGAATTTATGACAATCCTCCAGACATTTAGGTATAGAATTTTAAATTTATTTAAAAGCATTTATTTCTGGTTCTACTAGACAGTCCTAACAAAACATAAAACCTGTCTCTATTATCTATGAGCTGAATGACCTTGAAAAAGGCCTCATCCTTGGTAAACACAGATCCACTGTGTTCATACTGGTCAGAACTTGCCTGAAGATTTGTAGTCAATTCTGTCCACCAAAATTTCAAGGTGAAACAAGCCATGTCATGTCTATGACTAGAAGAATTCACAAGGTGGGAGGTATAGCACTTAGGCTGTAAGGAGACTTCAGGGAAATCTTTTAAATGCTGAATATCTGAAGGGTCATCAGGGAGATTAGAGGTTAGGCTCAGATTATACCACCCAAAATGGCAGAATTAGGAAATTAAAGCAGAGAAAGTTTTGGCTTAATATAACTTAATAATTATAGTCATCCTATACTGTAATAGGCTGCTTTAGAAAGTATTCTAAATATTCAAGCTGTCTATGTATTCAGAAAGTCAAGCTGAAACTACAAAACCATTTAATCTAGAATTTAGTGGAGCCTGACCTGTGGTGGCGCAGTGGATAAAGCACTGACCTGGAACACTGAGGTTGCCAGTTTGAAACCCTGGGCTTGCCTGGTCAAGGCACATATGGGAGTTGATGCTCCCTGCTCCTCCCCCTTCTCTCTCTCTCTCTCTCTCTCTCTCTCTCTCTCTCTCTCTCCTCTTTGAAAATTGAATAAAGTCTTTTAGCCTGACCTGTGGTGGCGCAGTGGATAAAGCGTCGACCTGGAAATGCTGAGGTCGCCGGTTCAAAACCCTGGGCTTGCCTGGTCAAGGCACATATGGGAATGGGAGTTGATGCTTCCTGCTCCTCCCCCTTCTCTCTCTCTGTCTCTCTCTTCTCTCCCTCTCTCTCTCCTTTCTAAAATGAATAAATAAATAAAATAAATATATATACCAAAGCTTTAAAAAAAAAAAAAAAGAATAAAGTCTTTTAAATAAATAAATAATAGAATTTAGTGGAAAGTACACTACTGGAAAACTGATTTCAAGTAACCTCCATAGTCTCCCAACTTTAAGGAGGATTAAAATTACCATGATAGTTGTGCTTTTATGGTTGTCATTTAATTTTCGTAATAATCTTATTACTATTGTATTTTAAAGATGAGGAAACTGGGGGCAAGAGTTTACCTAATTTGATTATGCTTACACAGTGCGTAGGTAGAAGAGCTCCTTTTCAAATCCTGAATCTATTTGGACTCTTTCTTGTATCAGTGGATCTCAACACTGGCTCACAATATAATCTGTACACTTTATAAAATAAAAATCCTACCAACCAGGCCACATCCCAGACCAGTTAAACTGAATCCCTAATGGAGAGACCCAAGAAAGTTCCTAAGTGATACCAACATACAGGCGTGATTAACATCCAGTGTTCTAGACAAAGGCTTAGCAAGAAAGCTTTACTGCAACACACCCATGTCCACTTGTTTACATGCTCTTCATGGCTGTCCTGCTACAATGGCAGAGCTAAGGAACTGATCCTATGACCAACAAAGCCAAAATATTTACTACTGTTTGGCCCTTTACAGTAAACATTTGCCAACCCCTGGTTCTGTTATCAATTATATTCTAGCCATCATACTCTTTATAAGACCCATTTTCTACCACTAAATGAGGCTGGACTTAGAGGCACTAAAATGTTATAAAAAACAGAAACAACAAAATCAACCTGAATGTAGCACATATCAGTGTTACAACCAAATTTATGAGTTAAGCTGTGTTTAGATACCAACAAAACAAGAGAATTATCTTTGATAAGATTTAAGAGATGAATTGAAAGTTTTTTTTTTCTTTTGAGGTTAAGTTTAATAAAGCTCAGGACAGTGAAACAAGGAAGGGCCTAGAACAGCAGCAGCAGGAGAGCCTGGGCGGGGCTGCTTTGACTCACTGGGAAGTCAGAGACAAGGGGGCCTTGGAGACAAAGGACTCAGCCTAGGGTGAGCTGCTGCTGCCCGCTGCCCACTGCTCCCCTGGTTGCAAGTCTCCCAAGGACCCTCAGAGTTTAGGAGATGCATGCCTTTGGGGAGAGAAGATGGAAAGCAGATGGCAAAGGCATGGGCATGCTGCTAGGAGGCAGAGGGCCAACTGAAAGCATATTTGACTATCAAAAATTAATTTATCCTCACATCAATACAATCTTAGCTAGAGATGTTTGCTAGGAGAATTGCTAATGCTGTTACTTTTTAAAAAGATTTTATTGATTTTACAGAGAGAGGAGTGGGTGGTGGAAAGCAGTATTGGCTCATAGTTGCTTCATTCTAGTTGTTTAATGCTTGCTTCTTGTGGCCTCAGCCTTCCAGGTTGAGGCTCTATACACTGCGCTACCACGGGCCAAACTAGTGATGTTACTATTTTAAAGTATGCATTGTGGGTCAATATTAGTGCTTTCCTTTTCTTTAGAACACCCCAATTACATGTGCAATGAATTTTAAAACTAGCTCTGATTAGTTATGCCAAACAGCTACCACCGAGGAACTCTCCTCACTCACTCCTTAAACTGGTATACATTTACCTATTTTTAAAAAAGCATGTACCTCCTACATTAAGAATTGCTTCAAGGTCTTCTATATTAAAAAATTAAGCAAGACTGACCTGTGTTGGGGCAGTGGATAGGTGTTGACCTGGAATGCTAAGATGGCCCGTTTGAAACCCTGGTCTTGCCTGGTCAAAGCATATACGAGAAGTACTACTGAGTTGATGCTTTCCGCTCCTCCCCCCCTTTTCGCTCTCTCCCCAACTTTCTGTCTCTATCTAAAAAAATAAATTAAAAACCCCCAAATCATGCACTGCTACTTTAAAGAAATTGCCTGAGGTTTTTATAGCTAAAGACTTCTTTTGCTAAGTGTGGTGAGAAGAGCAGCAGTGTTCATTTTCAAATGAGTAAAAGTTCTGATGAAACTTAACCCAGACCTAAAAAGCTAAAGGAACCCTTTCACAGGACTACTATAAAATTTTGCCTTTTTTTTTTAACTTTCTTTTTTTAGCGGGGGGGTGGAGGAGAGAGGGACAGACAGGGAGAGAGAGAGATAAGAAGCATCAACTCACAGTAGTAGCACTTTAGTTATTATTCATTGATAACTTTCTCCTATGTACCTTGATGGGGGAGGGGAGAACTCCAGGAAAACCAGTGATTCCTTGCTGAAGGCAGCGACCATTGGGCTCACGCCAGCAACCATAGGGTCATGTGTATGATCCCACACTCAAGCTGGCAACCACGTGCACAAGACAAGAACCTCAGGGTTTCGAATCTGGGACCTCAGAGTCCCAGGTTAATGCTCTATCCATTGCACTACCACTGGCAAAAAAATAATTCATTTTAACTAAGTATTCTACCCCTAGATGGTCACATTATGGAAATCAGATCTTGAACAGTTACAGAGCTTTAGGGCAAAGCAAACATGAAATCATACAAGCAGGGTGGTGCATGAGTATAGGTCTGCACAGAAAACATCAAGACCACTGAACTGCTTCTTCAAATATTATAAAAATAAGTTAGACACAGGCAATTAAATTACATTAAAGTCTCAATCTATTCATATTCTTTAACAATGCTCTCTCACCCCCTTTTTATAAAAAACCCACACAACACCCTGGCCTGTAGCGGTGCAGTGGACAGAGCATCAGTCTGGAATGCTGAGGTCGCAGTTTGAAACCCTGGGCTTGCCCAGTTCAAGGCACATTGGACAAGCAAGCAATAAACAAGTACAGTGAAGCAACTATGAGTTGATGCTTCTAGTTCCCCCCACTCTCTCCTCTCTGTAAAATTAATAAATAAAGTCTTAAAATAAAAACCCACACAACAAATGTGATATGCGAAGATTCTTGTATATACTTCTTGGGGATATAATGAAGTCTCAGAGTTCTCTTAACTAATGAAAATAAGGTGACAGTGGGACAAACAAAATATTCCTGCTTCTGTAACATTTACTGTTAGAATAGTAGCTCTAAACAAATTACAATAATCCTAGAACCGTTTGCAAAATTCTATGAGCAACTTGCAAATGTTTAATTTACCAAAAAAACTGAAAAGTAAAGAATGTTAACAAGGTCTTAAAAATGTTCTGAAACAATAAGGTACATATTTCACTACAAAAGTTATTTTTCCCAGCACTGGGTGCAAAAAAAGTGAGCAGAGTTCAAAGACAGCAAAGTCAAAGAACTAACTATGTACTTTAAGTGGAGTCCGCAGGCTGCACAACAATATGGAGGAGTGCCTACTAACACAACCTTTGTGAAATCCACATATACATGCCTGGAGAGGAAACTAAGATACTAAAATTATGTACTTGAGCAATTTTTCCCCTCTTCTAAGTATTTATATTTAGTATTACCTACGTGTATTACCTTTATGACAAAAAAAATTTTTTAAAGTATACTTCAAAATTTTATCCAACCACACACAAAAAAATTATATCCAACCAGAATTAGAAAACCGAAGTGCCTTTGTAGGTATGACATTTATATTTACCTGGCTCCTCCTTAATGAATGACAAGTCTTCTTCTGGATAGGCAACAGGTGGCTGTATCACTGAGCAATCTTCTACATTTGTTTCATTACTAGGTGGTATATTATAAACAAATCTCTTTGTAGTTTGGTTTTTCCTCCTTGTTTTGCCAGTTTCTTGAATTCCGTGGGAGCCCATATTATTCCAAATAAACACTTTTGTTTGACCTTGGGCTTCATTTTCAGCCAATTCAGGTGAACCATCCTGGACCCAACTACTGTCATTCATTTGGTAGTTTTCTATTTGGCCCTCATCCACATTACAGCCATCATTTTCAATTTTTACATTACTTGCCAAATTGGTAAGATTCCGCGTTGCCCAAAAACTGGCGATTTTTTGATCCCGTGATGAAGACAGACCATCCCTGGTCACTGGCTTTCTGTTGTTGTAGTCCACAACCACAGACTCCGGGGCTTCTGACTTAATGCTTATGTTTAAGGCATCTTTAATGAAGTTTCGGCAAGTCTGAACCACTTCGCTCATTTGAAGGTAGCTGGCCACTGTCATCACCTCAATGGCATTTTGGCTTGTAAGCACCAGGTTACCAGAATACAAGAAGTCCAAGATGACTGAGAAACCTTGAACTGCAGCAATGTCTAAGTGGGTTGTATTGTTTTGGTTAGGGCTTTCTTTGTTTGAAAAGCAATATAAAGTCTTAAAGAAACGGCTGCCTGCAACCAGGATGTTCTTATGAGCTTTAAAGATTTTTCCACTCACCACAATGCTGACGTCACAAAGAATACCTTTCTTTCTCTGTTCATTTAGTTGTCGAAGAAGTTGATAGCAATAAGAGTTCTCATTTGGCCTACTATTAAAGTCACAGTATCCCTCTTCTGAAGGTATTTCTGATTCCTGTAAGTGAATGAAAAACATTAATATTGATTTTATTTACTTTTTAAAGCCCTCAAACCAAGTAAAATAAGTATCATCATCAATATAATTTTTTTAAAAAAATAGCACTAATCAAATACAGTCATCCTGCAGCATCCACAGGGTTGGTAATGGGACACTTCCCCCTATCAAAATCTGTGGTTGATCAGGTCTCTTCTGTAAAATGGGTAGGACTTGCGCATAACCTGCGCACACCCTCCTAAGTACTATAAATCGTCTCTGGATTACTTATAATACCCAATACAGCCTGAACAGGCAGTGCGCAGTGGATAGAGCATCAGACTGGGATTCGAGGACCCAGGTTCGAGACCCCGAGGTTGCCAGTTTGAGCGCAGGCTAATCTGGTTTGAGCAAAGCTCACCAGCTTAGACCCAAGGTCGCTGGCTCAAGCAAGGGGTTACTCGGTCTGCTGTAGCCTCACAGTCAAGGCACATATGAGAAAGCAATCAATGAACAATTAAGGTGTCGCAAGGAAAAACTAATGATTGATGCTTCTCATCTCTCTCCGTTCCTGTCTGTCTGTCCCTATCTATCCCTCTGACTGTCTCTGTAAAAAAAAACAACCAAACAAAAAAATCCCAATACAACGTAAATGCTGTGTACATAGTTGTTACACTGTGCTGTTCAAGAATAATGGCAAGAAAAAGTCCACCATCTCCAGTACAGAAGCAACCACCTTAGGCCTAACTACACAGTGTGAGTCAGCAACAAGTAATCACTATTAAGTGTTCACAACCCAAATACTGAAAGGAAAAAAGTGAACACCTTGGGATAAGTTGCTGCTATTTTAAGGAAAATCAAACATCTGAATGAGGATCAGCAGGGCTTCATTTACAGAATAACATGTATCATGTTATTCTTCTGAAATATAAACTAAGAACATGAATTAAGAATTTTTAAATATTAAAACAAACCCTGGCATCATACCATGGTCTATAGAAGCAACGAATTAGCATTTCCAAAGTCAAGTACTGCTTCAAGTTTACATACTCAGCAGTCCGACACTTTATGAATAAAGACTGGCACCCTGGCTGGGTAGCTCAGTTGGATAGAGCGTCGTCCCAATATGCCAAGGTTGCAGATTTGATCCCAGTCAGGCAGCATACAAGAGTCAACCAATGAATACATGGGTAAGCGGAACAATACATCAACGTCTCCCTCCCTCCCTCTCTCCACCCCCCTAAAATCAATAAATTAAAAAAAAATTTTTTTTAAGGAAGGAGGTGGCGATCTCTAATAGTAGTCACTGTGCTCTAAATGTTCTGGGCTAGTGCCAACTTCTGAAATTCTCTGCCATTATCAGACCAAATGTCCTAATTTTATAAAACAACTCGCCTGACCAGGTGGTAGCACAGTGGATAGAGTATTGGACTGGGACACAGAGGACCCAGGTCCGAAACCCCAAGGTTGCCGACTTGAGCACAGGATTATAGACATGACTCCATGGTCGTTGACTTGAGCCCAAGCTCACCGGCTTGAGCAAGGGGTCACTTGCTCTGCTGAGCCCCCCCCTCCGTCAAGGCACATATGAGAAAGCAATCAACAAACAACTAGGGCGCCACAAGGAAGAACTGATGCTTCTCATCTCTCTCCCTTCCTGTCTCTATCTATCCCTCTCCTTTGTGTCCCTCTCTCTGTCACAATATATATATATTAACTCAAACTCAGACAGCTGTCAGAGCAGCTGAGTTGAGTGAGCATCATCCTGATATGCCAAGGTCGAGGCTTCCATCCCTGGTCAAGGCACACACAAGAACCAACCAAAGGCCTGATCTGTGGTGGCACAGTGGATAAAACATCGACCTGGAATGCTGAGATCACTGGTTCAAAACCCTAGGCTTGCCTGGTCAAGGCAAATATGGGAGTTCCTGCTCCTTGCCCCCTCTCCCCCCCCCCCTCAAATGAATACCGTACTTCTGCATGAGTAAGACACACATTTTTTTCGAAAAATTTGGGGTCTCAAGACTGGGTACAACTTATATAGTGGTTGTAGATTTTTTACTTGCATTTCCTGCTTTTTCACGCTTGTTTTTGCACTCATTGTTTAAGACAGTGATTCATCATCAGACACAGATGAGGACAAACTAATGAATGGGAGTTTTGACAGTGATGAGGAGTTATATGAATTTTATGATGAATAAAACTTGAGTTCAGTAACTTAATGTAATACATTTTTTCCCCCAAATTTCGGGCCCCCAAATTAAGGTGTGTCTTATACCCAGGGAAATACAGTAAATAAAATCTTTTTTAAAAAAAGAATCAACTGCCCTGGCTGGTTGGCTCAGTGGTAGAGCGTCGGCCTGGCGTGCAGGAGTCCTGGGTTCGATACCCGGCCAGGGAACACAGGAGAAGCGCCCATCTGCTTCTCCACCCCTCCCCCTCTCCTTCCTCTCTGTCTCTCTCTTCCCCTCCCTCAGCGAGGCTCCATTGGAGCAAAAATGGCCCGGGTGCTGGGGATGGCTCCTCGGCCTCTGCCCCAGGCACTGGAATGGCTCTGGGTGGATCCCAGTTGGGTGCATGCGGGAGTCTGTCTGACTGTCTCTCCCCGTTTCCAGCTTCAGAAAAAGAAAAAAAAAAAAAGAATCAACCAATGAATGCATAATCAAGCAGAACAACAAATTGATGGTTTTCTCCCCCTCTCTCTCCACCTTGCTTTTCAAGTGAGAGGAGGGGAGACAGTGAGACAGACTCCCACATGCACCCCGATCAGGATCCACCCAGCAACTCCCAGGCTGACATGCTTGGACCAACCGAGCCGTCTTCAGCGCCTGGGCCAATGCTCAAACTGAACCACTGGCTGTGGGAAGGGAAAAGGGAAAGAAGGGGGAGAGGGAGAGGAAAAGGAAGAGGAGAGGGAGAGGGTGAAGGAGAGGGAGAGAGGGAGATGGGGGGAGAGAGAGATGGAAGGAAAGGGGGATGGAGGGAGAGGGAGAAGGAGAGGGAGAGGAAGGGGGAGAGGGAGGAGAAGACAAGCAGATGGTCACTTTTCTTGTGTGCCCTGACCAGAAATCGAACCCAGATGTCCATATGCCAAGCCTATGCTCTATCCCCTTAAAAAATTTTTTTTAAATGCTTTCAGACAATAGCCTATCCACCAAAACATTTGCCCATTCTAATGTGAACTATAAAAGTCAAGCACTATTAGTCAACCACTATTTTTTCTCATTACCATTGCATAACAGTAATGTCCCTGCTTTTACAAGCAACACTAGCAATTCTTTTTCACTACTGATTCTAGCAGTAGGCTGTGTTTGAAAGCAACTATTAACTATGCCCTTAGCAATGAAGGCTTTACAAACCAAGAGTTTGTATACTCTCCAAGGGGAGTATTACCTGAGTATTTGGGTGAAAGAGAGCGGAAATAAATGGCCAATATTATTTCCTGAACCAAGTAAATTCTTAGTACTAAAGACCAAAGTTATTACTAGTGAGCAAAACTCTTAAAGTACTGAAGAATATGTCAGGAGTGTTATGAGAGCAGACAGGAAGCACATGTATCCCAATTTTTCCAGACGTGATGGGATGCCTTTTGGAGGAAAGATTTGAGCAGAGCCTTAAAGAAGACAAGAGTAGGCTGGGCCTGACCTGTGGTGGCGCAGTGGATAAAGCGTTAACCTGGAAACACTGAGGTTGCCGGTTCAAAACCCTGGGCTTGCCTGGTCAAGGCGCATATGGGAGTTGATGCTTCCTGCTCCTCCCCCCTTCTCTCTCTCTCCTCTCTATAATGAATAAATAAAATCTAAAAAAAAAAAAAATTAAAAAAAAAAAAAAAAAAAGAGTAGGCTGGAAGGATGTGCACTCTAAACGAATAAGATACTGTGAGAAAAAGAACCAAGATGGTCTAGAGCAGGGGTCCCCAAACTTTTTACACAGGGGGCCAGTTCACTGTCCCTCAGACCATTGGAGGGCCGGACTATAAAAAAAACTATGAACAAATCCCTATGCACACTGCACATATCTTATTTTAAAGTGAAAAAACAAAACGGGAACAAATACAATATTTAAAATAAAGAAAAGTAAATTTAAATCAACAAACTGACCAGTATTTCAATGGGAACTACGGGCCTGCTTTTGGCTAATGAGATGGTCAATGGGCTTCTCTCACTGACCACCAATGAAAGAGGTGCCCCTTCCGGAAGTGCGGTGGGGGCCGGATAAATGGCCTCAAGGGGCCGCATGTGGCCCGCGGGCCGTAGTTTGGGGACCGCTGGTCTAGAGTATCCTCATAATTCCAGATTTATGAAAAACTTCAGGGTGATCCAAAAATCCCCAAGATATGTGCACTGATGAGCATTTTGAGGTAAGTGTCTATAGCTTTCATCAGATTATCTGAAGAGACTGGAATCCCTGACTAGATTAACAACCACTGCTAAAGGTGCCTTACAGAGCTTTAGAAGCAGAGTGAGTGGATTAGCGAAGAGCTGACTGGAATCGAAGTGGAGGATTAATACTGGGGACTAAGACTGGAAATACTGGGACCAAGGAAGCTACTGTTACCGTGCAACATACTTGCAATAAACAAGGACCTTAACTAGGGAAATAGGACAATGTCAGTGGGGGAGAGGTGGTAAGGCAGTCTAGAAAAATATTTGTTAAGGTAAAATCAGAACTTGAGTGATTAACTAGATGGGGGGGGGGAGTTCAAGGAGACGGGAATCACAGGGTCTTCAGCATTCTAACTTGGGGAGCTAGATAATGCCACCAACTTGTAGAGAAATCTACACCACCCTTCTGAGGGGACAGTGATAGACATAACTTCAGTTACAAATAGTGAGCTCATCTGTAATCAATCCACTAAATAAGAAAATGCTATTTAACTAGTATTTACTTACCTACCCAGAATTTTAGTTTTCAGTAAATGATTACAGAACCTAACACAATGTTAAAACCTACATATTATTCTATAAAATGGTTATTTAATGGACCATAGGCTCATTTTTAGTAGTATTTCTCCTTCTTAGTGAAAGGTTTTTCAAATTTTTTCCTAAATTGCTTAAAACAATAAACCTTGAGCCAAATTTTTGTCAAATTCAAACAAGGTTGTTGTTTCCCCCTTGCTTTAATTGATGACCTCAACAACCTCCATATAGTTAATTCAATCAAACCACTGATATGAATTCAGTCTTTACTTTCTGGAAAGGTTAAACAAATTTATAAATATACATCTGAGGGCATGTTCCAGGGAAAGAGTTGACAGAATATGTGATTGCGGCTATGAAAATTTCCACATGGGAACAAAGTGATCTGAACCATGATACAGTGGTAATCACTGTTATTAAAGCAATTTTAAAGTTCTCTAGACTAATTGGTCAAATCCTGTATGAGCTAATTATTGAACTTGAGTCTCTGAAGATATACTCAGTTGTCGGGCAAAATGAAAACTATATGCTGTCCTTTATACCCTATACTCACACATCCTTTTAACCAATATAGGAAATCTCTTTGAAATAGAAGGCTCAGAACAGATTCTGACAGCTTATTACACTCTTTCATGAAAAGTCCTTAACAATTAACATCCAATTAACACAAGAATATCAAACTTTTTAAGAGGATGCCATGTTTTGGTCGCTACCATGGAATTAATGAAAAAGAATTTTTCTTACTTACAGAAAAAATAAGAAAGAAAAGTAACCTGTAGTGACATACTGAGATTTGGCCAAACTCCTCTCAAAAAACAGGCTTCCTTTAAAAAAAAAAAAAAAAAAAAAAAAAAAGGGTAGTTGTATGTGTGGAATACTGAACTACCACAGCCTCAAACTGAATTCTTTCCTGAAGCTCAGAGAGTTTCATTTCAATATTCTAAGATAGGAGAAAGTTAATACAAGTCATTTTTCATAAGACTGAGAAAAATCTCAAAGTTCATAGAACTGAATGGCCAAAGTGTCTGAAGATACGAGAATGGGACCTGATTTGCTCTCTAGAATCAGAGTGATTCCACGAGATCAACTTAATTGGCTTCCAAACTGATAAAATTGGTAACCCTGAGACATGAGATGCCAGGCCACAAGAAAAGCATCTTGCTACACTTACTTGCTGAGAAAACAGGAATGATGACTTAAAAAAAAAAAGTTTTTTATTTATTAAGTGCCAAGTCCTGGCACATATACCTTGCATGCCATGAGGAAACGAGAAGTTCTGCCTGCCAAGAAAGAGGATCAGGACTTGCGTCCTCCTAACCTTAAACTCAAAAGTTCTCTTACAGATTGTGTTATACTGCCTCCTACAGGCCAGCAAGGACAGCTGACCAATGGGAAAAAATGAACTGTCCACAAGAATTTGTCAGTTCTTGAACCTGCCATTCATATTAACAAAGAGAAATGAGAAATATAGGTGGTACCTGCAAGGCACACACAATAGCAAAGTAATACTCCAAACTAGAATTAAAACAGAAATGATTAGGATCAATTCAGAGCAGAAACATCCAAAAACCCAATCAAGGGAACCAATATATAGCCTCAGACAAACTACACTGAATCCCCTCATCTAATGAAAGAATGTCCCAAGAAAGAGGATGGGCTGCAGATTAGATCTATAAAAAGGGAGCTTCAAGGGGATGGGAGGGGAAGGATGATTCAGAGATCAAGTTTAATAATGTTTTAATAATGGTTCTACCTAAGAATGAATTCCGTGAGCCAGATACATGCCTAAGGGGAAGGATACGTGCACCATACCAAGTCTGTCATAAGGTGATCCAACTAATTCCCCTTCCTCTGATTTCAGGTTCACTAAGCAGCTAATTATAATTTGCATTCCCATTCATATTTGCCTACAGGGAGAGACTACTGATAAGAGGAATAACTGGCCCATTGTATATTAAGAAAATTCATTCTAATTGTCTTTTTAAAAATTTTCTATATAACTAGCCATTATTTAGAAAAGTCCACTTTCATTTTCACAAGTCCACCACCTCCACCCACTTTACTATTTAACTTCAGAAATAAATTACTTAACCCTTTAAAGCCTCAGACTCTTCTTCTGTAAAATGAGAGCAAGATAATTACTTTGCAGAGTTAAGGTAGGGGTGATTGGCATATGGAAGACAAGGAAATGTCAGTTCTATTTCACTCCATTGCCAAAGCTCACAAAGCTAGTAATTGCAGAAAGCTGAGATCTGAACCCAGATTTCCTACCAAACCCATTCTTTTCCCATTACAACATTCCTTACAGACTCACTCTAGTCTCAGTTGTCACCAAGGGCTCTAAGACTCAGGACAATTTACTTAACCTTTCTGGACCTTATATCTTTAAGTAACTTTCCTTCTATGGCTCAGGCAGCTAAAATTTTTGCAATAATTATTGCCATTGTCCACTGGGAAAAATAAACCTATGCTTTGAAGTTAAAACCTTAAATCCGAGAAGCTTCTGGGCTGTGTGGTTATTAAATACTGCCTAATTAACTCCAGTATAAGTGTTCTGAACAGCAAGACCACTCCAATAAACATAAAAGGACTAATATCTACAAGTCAACTTTCCAAACCAGTTGCTGGCTACCAGTTCGAGAGAATGAATCCCACCCACCACCACAGGTTGTCTAAAAGTCTTAAGGGAGAACGTATGAACATCTGCTTGCCTTAAAAGGGCACTATCAAAATGATAAAGACTACTATCTCTACAATGAAACTATTAAAATAAGAATTATGAACTAAAGAGCAGTTTACTTGTGTTGTAACTAAGGACCTGATTTCAAGGAGTTTGGTAAATATGTTCTCTACCAGTCCAAACCAACTTTTGAAAAGGGGGGACTATATAAAATCTCAACACAGAAATCTGAGGAGAAAACAGGTAAGAACTACAATAATTTACCAAAAGCGAAGTTAAACAAAATGTTCAACGGAGATGAATTTAGTAAAATTTAGAAAGGAGTGCAATAAGCAAATAACTCCACTACACTTACACACTACTCTCATATTTCAAACTATTCTGACCTGATACAAAGAATTTTCTCAGTTAAATGTTTTCCTAAAAGGATCAGAGTCAAAGATGAACTAATTTGTTCTTCAAAGAGTTGCCAGATTTGACTTCCACCAGCATGCTAAGGACTATGACTTAAGGAGCTTTTCAAAAATCACAGGCAATAAAAATGTTGACCGCAAAGCCGTCAACCTTTCAGAGCTAAAACCTACAACCTTATTTTATTAAGTTTTCTTTTTGAATCAATCTGATGGGCAAAGATATCTATCTGGTTCCTAAAAAATAAGGTAAATTCAGCGCTACGGTTGGTAAATTGTCATTCCCTCTCCCTCCCCCCAGCACCCAGATAACTTCGGAGAACTTGTTCCCAGGCTAGCTGACCTCCCACGCACAAGTTGCCGGCACCTCTCCCCACTGGTGCCCCACTGGAACGATGCTTCCCCAGGGAAAGCGGAGGTTTTAGCTGGCAAACCTTTCCCTAAAGGACCTGAAGAAAGCAGGAGCAAGATATACATACAGTACCTGGGCGTTGGCTTCGTGGAGTTTGTGCTCGGCAGAGACGTGGTGCCTCAGGAGGAGGGTCTTCTTGTAGTTGCGGGTCCCTCGCGACAGCTCATCATGCCCCACTGGCGGAAGGTCCCCGCTGCCGCCGTCCTCGGGGGTCTTCTGGCACCAACAGCACGACATGAGGCCGGTATCCTTGGAATAGCGCAGCCAGGGGAAGTCTTTGAGCCAGGCGGTCTGGAAGGAGCACTGGAGCTTCTGCATCAGGGACTTGGGCCGCGCGAGCGGGAAGTGCTGGACAGCCTCGCCGTCGCCGGCCCCCACGCCGCCGCCCTCTGCTTCGTCCCCGCCATCGCCGCCCGACCGCCGGCTGCCGCAGCCGCCCTCCGCCCCGCTGCCGTCGCCCAGACTCGCCCCCTCCTCGTCGTCCTCAGTGCTGTCGCTCAGGGACGCGCCGTCCGGCACCAGGTCCTTCCCCTCCAGCGCGTCCAGCTCTAGCTCCACCGCCGCCGGCCCGCGCCCATTGAAGTGCCGCGGGGGCCACGCCGGGGGGTCGGGCCGGCCGCGGCTACTGCCATTGTTGCCGAGCCCCCCGCCGCCGCCGCCGCCGCGGAAAGCCAGAGTCCGACGGTTCCTCTCCGCCAGCAGCGGACCGCCCGCGCCGCCGCCGCCCAGCGAGCTGGGGCCGCCCGCGTCCGGGGGCAGCGGTGGCTCCGGGGCTTCGTCGGCGGCGGCGCCGGCGGAGGCCTCCGCGTCCTGGGGCTGCGGGCCCTCCAATTCCACTTCCTCGTCCGCCCCCCGCCCGTTGGGTTGCGGCGGCGCGGGCGGCGGGGGCTGTCGCGGCGCGGGCTGCTGGGGCCAAGCCGAGGCCTCCCCGCCGGCGTTATTGTTCCCGGAGCCGCCGGCGCCGGCGAGCAGCCCGCCTCCTCGGAACGCCAGCGTCCTGCGGTTCATCTCGCTGAACGACATGGCGCGCGCCGCCGCCGCCCGCTGCCCGGCTCGCGCCGCCTCGGGCCGCGTCCCGCGCGCTCCCCGCGCTCCGGTCTCGCGGCCCGGCCTCGCCCTCCCGCCCGGCCCGCGCTCGCTCCCGGGGCCGCCTCACGCGTCCGCCGCCGCCACCGGGCCGCCGCCTCCGCGTCCTGCGTCCCCGCCCGCCGCGCTCCGGCCGCGTCCCGCGCGGAGAAGGGACGGCGGGGAGGCGAGGAGCGGGCGGGCGCGTGCGGCCTTGGAAGTTGGGCGGAGTGCGGACGCCCCTCGCCGCCCCTCCGGGCGCCGCACCGATCCTCCGAGCCGAGAGCCCGCCCGGCGCGCCGCCGCCGAGCCGCCGCCGCAGGTCCGAGGCGCCGAGGACGCGAGGCTCTCTAGAGCGCAGGGCTCCGCCACATAACGCCCGACAATGAAGCCGGCGGAGCGTTTCCGTCCGACCAGGCCCCGGCGGAGGTCGAATGGCAAATGAACAACGGACCGTGCGCCCACAATGCACCGGGGTAGCAGCCACCGCTGGAGGGGGAGAGGGTGGGGGCCGGGCGGGGAGGGGGCTGGGCTTGGGCCGGGCCGGTGGGGTGGGGTGGGGGCGCCGCGACCCGGCGGGCGGGGGCGGCGGCGGGCACTGCGGGCGGGGGCCGGGGCGGGGGCGCGGGCGGCGGCGGCGGGCCGGGGTCTCGGGAGGGGCGGGCGTCTGCGGCCGGGTCGGCCTCCGCGGGGACAGACAGCTGGCGAGTGTCAGGGCTGGCCGCCTCCCCGCTGCCCGCACGCACCTACCCGCGCCCGGGACGCTCATTTTCCTCCTCTCGCCACGCGTCCACCTGGGAGTCGGGAAATGACTGTGGGAGCGGTGGGAGCGGCGCTCCGGCCGTGTCATTTGCCGGGGGCGGGTGGTGGCGCCCGAGGAAGTTAACTTATTTTATTTCGCTCCGTGACAAAGACTGGCCCGGGCGGTGCCTTTTGCGCGAGGAGGCTCCTACCGCGGACACCTCCCGCCGCGACGCCCGCTGTGTGCCAGGCGGCACCTCGGGCCCCGGGCGACAGTCGTTTCGCTGAAAATGCACCGCCCCGAGTGTCTTATTGCTGTGATGAAATGGAAATTTAAATAAAAGGTCGAACACGTGCGTTCACTGGGAAGTATTGACATGGGTGTGACATCACCAGCAGCCAATCAGATAACTGCAGTGGTGTTTATACTTCTACAACCACCTTGTGAGTATTACACTATGTCATAACGTTATAAATATTAGGCAGGGTTTTCCCCAGGAGTGGGGAGGAGTCTGCTCACACGCACGTTGTATGGGACTCGGATCGCTCCCTGTACAGACACAAGAATCCATTTCCAAGACATTTTTTAACTGTTTACATTGCATATGGAATTTGGAATGATTAGAAGAATAGATTGAAATGGAAATGAAACTCATAATCTTAGTCGAGTTTTTCCGGATAAAGGTTTTCTAACTTAGAGCACTTATGCTGATTAAAAAATTTTTAATATGCTAAATTTAGCAAATTCTAAAGTGTTTAAACTGATTTTACTATTTTTATTTTTTTCTTTTAAATTGAATTTATTGAGGTGACACTGATTAACAGAATGATACAGGTTTCAGCTACCCAACTCTATGACATATTTCTGTACACCGTATTTTATGTTCACCCTCTAAGTCAAGCTCATTTTACTATTTTTAAACGTGAACTAAATCTCAAATTAGTTTTATTCAAACTTATTTTGGGTAAAAATGATATTCTCAAACTATGAAAAGGGGTTTTAGTCTTTTAAGAAGTACATTAAAGGGTTAATCACAAACAAAATATCAATGTATTCAAGATAATTGAGTGGAAAAAGGATATTTACATTTTTATATTAATACATGTATATTAGGATGTACGTAGAAAAATGAGATGTACATCTGGACTCGGCAGTTATAGTTTATATAGTATTAGGGATTTTAAGTTTCCATATTGTATATTAATGGAATATATTACATATTAATGTTCTATAAAGAGCATGTGTTACAATATTTAGGCTCTCTAGTTTTATGTTTCTGTTCTTTTAAGAAATTTCTATTTTTAAAATAATAGTATTTAAAGCTTTGAATATGTAATGTATTATAGAATAAGGTATGTTTTTCAAGATTAATTTTATTTTTTTTGTTGTTCTACCTATTTATGCAATCATTTCTGCCTTGACCAGAATCATACACACAACCTTGGAATATCTGACCAACTGAGCTACCCTGCCAGGGCCAAGATTAACTTTTAAAAATGGATTTTCTGGGAGATAGTATTATAAAACACCACTTATCTTAATATTTATATGTATATATATTTAATTTATTTATTTTAGAGAGAGAAGGGGACGAGACAGACGGAAACAGATCTTTTCCTGTATATGTTCCTTTATATTCCCTGATCAGGAATCAAACCCACACGTGTGTGCATTGGAATGATGCTCTAACCAACTAAGCTGTCCAGCCAGGGCTATCTTAATATTTTTAAATGGACTACATACATACAGGCACAGCTAGACTCTACTTTTTATTGATTGTATAGATTTACTCAAAGCAACTTCCACTTATTCACTGTAATTTTACCATCTATAATAGATGAAATGTAATTTTAATGTAAAGAATGATGCTACTAATCTGCCACAAAAGAGATTTTGGCTTTGAATTATTTTTCCAGTCATAATCATATTTTCACCTATCCATATTGTCACCTGGCCACCAGTGATCATCAGCTTGAAATTCCAATATAGGGAGGGTGGCGGAGGACAATCTCCCTTCGGGTGATGGGTATGCAACAGAACTAAATGACAAGATAACCTGGAAATGTTTTCTTTGAATGTATGTACCCTGATTTATTGATGTCACCCCATTAAAATAAAAATTTATTTATAAAAAAAAATTCCAATATAGGTCCTCAGATTGGTATGGTTTGTGGATTTTTAAAAATTTTGTCCTGCTATGTTTTAGTAATTGGGAAGTTTAGGGCAGTAGAATCTCTGATGTTGACCTAATTTGTACCTTGGAAAAATGAGAGGATTCTGCCTGCGTGGCTGTATTTATCTTTAAAAAAAATTTTTTTTTTGCCCTGGCTGGTTGGCTCAGCGGTAGAGCATCGGCCTGGTGTGCAGGAGTCCCGGGTTCGATTCCCGGCCAGGGCACACAGGAGAAGCACCCATCTGCTTCTCCACCCCTCCCCTCTCCTTCCTCTCTGTCTCTCTCTTCCCCTCCCACAGCCGAGGCTCCATTGGAGCAAAGTTGGCCTGGGCGCTGGGGATGGCTCTGTGGCCTCTGCCTCAGGCGCTAGAATGGCTCTGGATGCAACAGAGCGATGCCCCAGAGGGGCAGAACATCGCCCCTTGGTGGGCATGCCGGGTGGATCCCGGTCGGGCGCATCCCGGTCGGGCGCATGCGGGAGTCTGTCTGACTGCCTCCCCGTTTCCAGCTTCTGAAAAATGAAAAAAAAAAATCTAAAATCGATTAAAAAAAATTTTTTTTTTGATTTATTGACTTTAGAGAGAGGAAGGGAGAGGGAAAGACAGGAATGTCGACCTGTTTCTTGTTCCTGTATGTGCGACCAGGGATCAAACTCACAACCTCTCACATCTGGGCAATGCTCTAACCAACTGAGCTATCTGGTCAGGGTTTTGTGTTTTTTTTTTAAATATATACATGGCTGTATTTAATATGTGCCTCCATGGGCTATATGGAAGAGTGTAATTATATACTGTGCTTTGTCCTCAGTGCATATTTATTTATTTATTTATAGATTTTATGTATTGGTTTTACAGAGAGAAGGGGGGAGTGAGAAGTATGAACTCATAGTTGCTTCACTTTAGTTGTTCATTGTTTGCTTGTTGCTTCTCCTATGTGCCTTGCCAGGCAAGCCCAGGGTTTCAAACCAGTGACCTCATGGTTTCAGGTCAATGCGCTATCCATTGTGCCAACACAGGCCAGATGTCCTTAATGCGATTTTTAAATTCTAGGCAGTTTGCAAATACATGCATTGTTTATTATATTCTAACCACCAGCAGCTCCTTCACCAAAAGTGGAAAGAGCTGTTGAAATTAGTTGCTTGTGTAGGATTAACGTGATGGGAAGTAAAAATGGACTTGAGAATTTTTATTTCAACTTCAAAGGTTGTTTTCATTACAAAACTGTTAAATTCATATCTTTGCTTCTTTTCATGTTATGTGCCTAGTACGTAGTAGGCACTAAGTTTATACTTGTATTACTATTCTTGTTTTCTGTTAGTGGCAGAATCCATGATGGTATTATATCAAAACTGAATTTTTCTCACATATCTTATTTACAGTATCTTCTGTCTCAAATGACCTGTGAATATGGACTTATTAGAAATGAATAAGAATTAGATTCCAGTGGTACAAATAGATGACTTAAATTCTGGGACCACTGAACTCCTATCAGCCAAGTGTGCTTGTGTGGTATATGCATATATGTGTGAGTGTATATATACTCTTTTCATTCCGTATGTATAAATATATATTCAGTTGTCATTCTCTAATCCTTGAAGGAAGGTGGAGTCAGAAATGAAGTTCAAGAGGATAGTACCCACAGATGTCTCAGAATACCCTGTGTGAGGGGACTTTGAGTGACAGAAGGGGATCTCCTACTTTGTAAATGGGAGTTTTAAGAATTCCCCCTACTCCTTCCAGTTTAATACTAGCAAGCAGGGATCTGTACTCCCCTCTAGCCCCTCTATTTACAGTTGGGGTTCTACCATATTCAGGGGATTCCCCCTTATGCTTACCAGGGGAACCCCCCAAGAATGGGGTATCCCCAACCAATTTATCCTTTAATTTCAGTTTAGGCTGTATAAAGCTGCTGCAGGCCACCTGATACAGTCTCACTGTCACTGATGAGGCTGAGCTCCCATATCTGGTTCAGCTGACCTTTGGTGGTCACACTTGACTGTACTGCCTTAGTAGAGGCACCTGGCCTCCTAGGGGTCTAGGGATAATGGCCTATGATTCTGTTACTGGATGGACATGTGTCACCCTCCAGAATGAAGACCTGAGAATAGACACTGTATCATTCACTCTTACACTCCCCTACGCAACCTCAACCTGGCACACAATAGGCAGTTAGTAAATGTCTATTTTCTCTTCTCTTACAATCTCTTTTGGTAGGGAACTTTTCTTCATGCCTTCCCCCCCCCCCCCTTAGCTAATTAAAAAACAGTATTTTGAGAGGTATTGAGCTAATGTTTTTATCGTACTTACATTAAAAGCACAATAATATGTGTATACAGGACTATTATTCAGCCCTTAAAAAAAAAAAAGAAGAAGGAAATCCTGCTGTTGGTAACAACATGAATGAACCTGGAGGGCTGAGTGAAGAAGTAAGCATAAGCACAGAAGAAGAAATACTACATGATCCCAGGGTGTTTGTGTTTGCCTGGGGCTGGAGAGAGGGAATGAGTGGTATTAGTCAAAGGGTACAAAGTTTCAGTTAACAAGTTGAGCATCCTCCAGGTCAGTTGCACAGCGTGGTGCCTAGAGCTAGCAGTACTCCATTGTGTACCTAAAGCTTGCTAAGAAGGTAGATCTTAGGTGTCCTTATGAGAAAAAAAAAATATAAAGTGGGCAGTAGGAAACCTTTGAAGCTGATTGATGTGTTTATGGCATAGATTGTAGTGATGGTGTCATGGGTATATACTTACCTCCAAACTCATCCAGTTGTTTACATTAAATATGTATAGCTTTGTGTATGTGTCATACCTCAGTAAAGGGATTTAAGCAAAAAGAGCAATGATAATAATGTAGTTGAATATAATATTAGTACCATTTTCTATGTAGCTTACACTGTATTACAAACACTTTACACAACTTCCCTGTGAGTTAAATCAAGATTCTATAGATACTTTTATCTTCATTCAACAGATGAGGAAAGCCAAGTATTTATATAAAGGGTTAACTGACTTGGTTATTGAATGAGGCAAAAGTTGTATCTGTAAGGTTGAAGACAATGGAAATAGTCTGTAGTCTAGCTACTAAAACACTCATGATACACTTAATGTTATATCTGCATAATTATGGGCTATACTAAATTTTAAACTTTTTTATTATTCAAACATACTCATAAGACAAAAGAAAAAGAAGACAACCCATTATTTCCAGTACCCAGAACTAACCACTGTTATGTAAATACAGATTTTCTGTGCATAGCTGAAATCATTTTTTTTTTTTGGTGTTTATGAATTGGCTTTTAGTGTATTTGTGTTTTCAGTAATGAATATGTTTTAAATTGATTCAATCTTTTTAGTATCATGTTAACGGCTATGGATATACCATAATTGATTTAACCAATCTGCCATTGTTGAACTTTTCATTGTTAACAGATTCTTTTGCCATTTTAAACAACTCTTTAGTGAATATCCTTGAAACTACCAAGTTGTATTTTATTTCCTTAAACTAAATTCAGAAAGGGGAATTTCTGGCAATGGGAATGAATACTTTAATAAAATCTCACTGGCACCCCCTGGTTGCCCTCCAGAAACGCTTTCAAAAGTGTAAAGCTAGCGAAAGAAAACACTCTTAGGTACATATTTTTATCCTGGGGTTTGAAAAACCTGGTTCTCAGGAGAACATAAAAGCCAGAAACCTTAAAGGAGAAAGTTGACAGAATTGACTATGTAAATTATAAAACTTGTTTTTCAAAGCCATAATTAACAAAAGTGGGGTTTTTAAAAATTTTTTTTAATTTTTTCTTTTTGTGTGTGTGTCTTCAACAAAAGTTTTTTTTGTTTTTTTTTTTTAACAAAAGTTTTTTTAAGTGAACTAGGAACTTGGAGTGGAGGCGTGAACACACAATACAGTGTACAGAAGATGTGTTATAGAATTGTGCACATGAAACCTGTATGAGTTTGTTGACCAGTCACCCCAATTGATTCAATTAAAAAAATAAAATTAAGAGAAACTGACCTGTAGTGGCACAGTGGATGAAACCATTGACCTACAATGCTAAGGTCCCTGATTTGAAGCCCTGGGCTTGCCCGGTTAAGGCACATATGAAAAGCAACTACTTTGAGTTGATGCTTTCTGTTCCTCCCCCTCCCTCTTTCTCTTTTTCTCTCTAAAATTAATAAATAAAATCTTTTTTAAAAAATAGAGAACTAGAAAAAGAATCTGGGATATATATGACAGACAAGGCTTTTTTCCCTTTTTTTAAATTGGTTTTAATTTATTGTGTTTACATAGATTCTAGTGTCATCCGAATGCATCCCTTCCCCCCCCCCAGACAGACAAGGCTTCTATATACATAGGGCTCTTATAAATCAACAAGACCAACACATATCTTTTAGAAGAAAACGTACAAAGAACACATATTAGAAAAATCACACAAGAAAAATACAAGTGACTATTGAATGTGAAAATGAATATAGTTGAGAATACAGAAAGGAATAACTTTTCTGATAGACTGGCTATATGCATCAAAGTTTGAAAAAAAATTATATATATAATTTTGTTTCTTTAACCCAGAAATTTCAGTCCTAGGAATTTACCCTGGACAGGTATGTTAAAATGTACTTGGGGGGAAAAAGAAAAAAAAAAAGATGTACTTGGGCTTTCATAATACGGGGTTATTCACATACATTGTGGCACATGCTTATAATTAAGGTGACCAACTTTTTTACAATGAAAAGGACAAAAATAAATTGAAGAAAACAATATCGTAAATAAAAGACATTTTATTCATTGCAACAATAATACACTATAATATGAGAACTGCATAATAAAAACATTTGTAATATTTTATATTGTAATTATGCTTACATGCCTATTAATTTTTAATAATTGTAAGAAAAATTGAATGAATATTTTTTGTCAATGTATCATCTTGTAACAATATATTGGAAATATCTGAACAAGAAATATTCTTTATATTGAATTTTATGTGAATTGTGCTTACCTGTCTATGATTGAATAGTCACTGAGAAAGAAATAATTATGAGTCTATAATGTCATATGTGCCGTGCAGTGTTTCAGTAAGAAGTACACAAAGCCATTTGAGCGTGCTCGGTATATCACGCATGCTCTCAAGGTCTCCCGTGTAGAGTGCATGGGTCTCATAATTGCGTCTTGCCGCATGGTACTGATCCTTGACTAATCGTCATGTCAAATACAAATACGTCACATCACACGCAATGAATTGACTCTGCATCGATCGAATACGAACATTTACAGATTAGTCTTTCAGTATCAAAAAGGATGAAACTTACAAAAGAAGGACTGTCCTCCCTAAAGGAGGACGATTGGTCACCTTACTATAATGCATTATTGACTGGCCATTAAAAAGGGTGGTGTGGCATTACGTAAGTCCAAGACTTATTATTGAGTGAGAAAAGCAGTAAATTCATCCAATTAATATTTATTGAGCACCTACTTTGTTGAGCACTGAGCATATACATGTTGCTGAACAGAAGCCAAGGTCCGTAGAACATATACAGTGTGCCCGTAAAGTCATGGTGCACTTTCGATTGGTCACAGGAAAGCAACAAAAGACAATAGAAATGTGAAATCAGCACCAAATAAAAGGAAAACCCTCCCAGTTTCTGTAGGATGATGTGGCAGCATGTGCACATGCGCAGATGATGACATAACACCGTGTATACAGCTGAGCAGCCCACGGCCATGCCAGTCGAGATGTGGATGGTACAGAGGAAAGTTCAGTGTGTTCTGTGGCTTGCTAAATTTGAATCTGTGACCAAAGTGCAATGTGAATATCGGCACATTTATAATGAAGCGCCACCACATAGGAATAACATTACTCAGTGGGATAAGCAGTTGAAGGAAACCGGCAGCTTGGTGGAGAAACCCCGTTCTGGTGGGCCATCAGTCAGTGAGGAGTCTGTAGAGGCTATATGAGATAGCTTCCTAAGGAGCCCTAGAAAATCTGTGCATGAGCCCACATTGAACTGCACTGAATAGGTATGAAACTGGGAGACTTTTCTTTTTATTTGGTGCAGATTTCACATGTCTATCATCTTTTGTTGCTTTCCTGTGACTGGTCAAAAGTGCACCATGACTTTACGGACACACTGTACATAAGTTCATATGTGAATACAGCATGGAAGGCAGTTTACAAGTATATTCATTAGAATGGAGACAGTAATTGTCTCAGGAGTAGAATTTCAGTTTCTAAAAAATTTTATTAGTACACTTTCTATACTGTCCTATATAGAGAATATAATTTATATTGGATATAGAATTCAAAAAACACCCTAATAAAGCTATTTTCATATGGGGGAGATGTTAATTTTGATCGTCAATGACACGTTTTTCCCCTGTCCCAGGACTTCTGGGATGGAATATTGTTCATTCTTTTTCTCCACTTAATTTTGAACCAATTTTGCCCTCCTCCCTCCAGTAAACGAAAGGTTTAGAAGATAAATACCAGTTGTTTCTTTTCTTGGAAAGTTCCAATCCTTTTAAAACATTTGTTTTTCAAAAGCTTAAGTTTATATGCATATGTTCAAGGAAGCATCTATCTCAATAAAGCCTGCATTCTGGCTCTGCCCTCTAATCTGTTCCTCCAGTGAAGCCAGTAATCTTTGCAAAATGCAAATCTGGTTCTATCACCCCCACCCACACTTAAAACCCTAGAAAGGTTTCAATTATTTTTTATTGGTCTACATATCAAAACACTTTTTTGCCTGCAGAGCCTAGCAAGATCTGGCTATTTTCCACTACTCCAAGCCTCATCTTCTGCCTGGCTCCCTCCCTCCTCCGACACTCTCCTTCTGTCCTTGTTTGCTTTGATCCCTGTCTGGGCCTTGCACTAGCTGTTCCCTGCCTGTAAAGCTCTTCCCTCCCGGTTCCTGGTTAATCCTTAGATCACGACCTCAGGGCGGCTTTCCCAGACCACCAATCCCCTCCCCCCAATATTCAAACATCCTGCCTCAGATTCTCCAAGTATTTTTAAACTCTCCATGGAACTTGTCACAGTTGCAGTTTCTACACATGCGTAATTAATTATTTGATTATTGCACGCTCCCTGGATAAACTGACAGCTTCCGGAGGGCAGGGACCATTTCTGGTTTTGCTCACTGTTGTATTTCCAGCAGCTAGGAACAGTGACTGTGACATAGTCGGTAAAGATTTGTTAGGTGACTCAGTAAATGAATGTACAAACTTACAAGCACTGGGGACACATAACCTTGAACTTTCAACAAAAAACAAAAACATGAAAATTATACTGAATAAACAGAACAGAAATATGGGAGCTTTACAATGTTGATAAAAAAAATTTAAAGTAGCCGTGGCCGGTTGGCTCAGTGGTAGAGCGTCGGCCTGGCGTGCAGAAGTCCCGTGTTCGATTCCCGGCCAGGGCACACAGGAGAGGTGCCCATCTGCTTCTTCACCCTTCCCCCTCTCCTTCCTCTCTGTCTCTCTCTTCCCCTCCCGCAGCGAGGCTCCTTGGCCTCTGCCCCAGGCACTAGAGTGGCTCTGGTCACGGCAGAGCGACCCCCCCCCCCCCCGGGGGCAGAGCATTGCCCCCTGGTGGGCAGAGCATTGCCCCTGGTGGGCGTGCGGGGTGGATCCCGGTCGGGCACATGCGGGAGTCTGTCTGACTGTCTCTCCCCGTTTCCAGCTTCAGAAAAATAAAAAAAAAAAAAAAAAAAAAATTAAAGTAAATAAAAAATGTTGATAAACATTTTCATGTCATTCAGTGTAAGACATGTCCATAGAGTGTACACTTGTAGGATGGTTATTCCGAAATTTTTAAAAAATTAAAACAAATGAATAAAAATAAATCCAATTAAAATTACTGGGCCATTAAAAATGTTCACAAATAAAACATCTGTGAAGTTATGTTTTGTAAAGCCAGTTGCTGCAGCCACCATCAAAGCCGCCTGGCCTGTTCAGGTTCTCTCACTTGATTCGGACAGACGGTAATGAAACAACAGAGCCAAGAACTAGTGGGTCATCATCTTTATCCTAGCTTGCACCCAGCGGGCAAGAAATACACACAGTGGGAAAATGCTTCCCTTTTCATTCAGGGCTCCCAAAGCCACTGACTTATTCGAGTTTCCTAGAATCAAAGTTTTCTACCTCACCAGCCTTATTCACCTCTGTTCCCCATCTCCTTCTCTCTGCACAAACTGGCTTCTCCTTCAGCATTCCGCCATCTTGGCTGCTTCTCCTCTCCTCCACGTGGCCTTTCTCTGCTCTCCTCCAGCATGGGCTCCTCTGCCCCATTTTATAGTGTAGAAATCAAAACCTTTAATCCAATGTACAAACAAGGAAGTCTCTGATACAAAGTCACTTAGGGTGGGGAAGGCTTAATCTTAAAACTAAGCCTTAGCCTATAACAACCCTGCCTGCTTACAGCCTGTCCCCCACACCCAATGCAAACTATGAGCGAGCAAACACATATATCATATTTACAAATTTATTTGACCAATAGGTTTTAATTAATTTTTGAAAATTCCAAATTTAAGAATAGCTAACCATTTTGTGATTATAGTTTCTCTGTATTCTAATTACTAGCAAATAGGAGTTACCTCACTGTATTCTCAGATGAAGTAAAAAGTAAAATGCCTTCATATATATGAGTTATACAAAAATAAATTCTTTTTACAGTATGATTTTTTATATGGGCTGCAAAGAATGAGAACAAGGGAGTAAGGATTTGATATTTATTTTTTTTATTGCAAACTGAATTATTAAAACCAAACATACATTACTGATTTCTGTAGGAGATCCATCTCAACTATTTAGTTTGCAGCTACTGTTTGATTCACAGATTTGTTTCACCAATATAGGTCAGTTTCCTAAACTCTGTTCAGTTGCCACCAATTTGACACTCATCCATTTTCACAATGCAAACCATTTACCTTTAGCAGGACCTGGCATGGAAGGAAGATAGATATCAAGACTATAAAGGTCCAGTGCTACGAAGAAATGCCCTACAGCAGGACTTCCTACACAGCTTCACGCAATAACTTCATAGGTCGCTCCAGTTCCAATTTAGGTAACTCCCTTCCCCCAGAATTTGGAGGTAATACGAGGTTGGAAACTAAAGCTATGGAATCAATGTAGGTCATGAGATGGGTCTTTATAGAAGAAGCCCACCACCCCATCGATGTGATCAAGCAGACTCTCCCCTGTGCTTGAGATTGAGGGTACATACGTTATTGGAACATGACTGCTTCAAGGAGAACTAATGCTTCTGGGTCTGGCACAGTGCTCTTCACACTGGGGTATGCCTCGCCTTGGAGGCATACAAAGAGTTTCCATGGCATATGTCAGCTCACGGGCAGTTTTAAAAAAAATATTTAGTTGGCCCTGGCCAGTTGGCTCAGCGGTAGAGCATCGGCCTGGTGTGCTGGGGGACCCGGGTTCGATTCCCGGCCAGGGCACATAGGAGAAGCGCCCATTTGCTTCTCCACCCCCCCTTCCTCTCTGTCTCTCTCTTCCCCTCCCGCAGCCGAGGCTCCATTGGAGCAAAGATGGCCCAGGTGCTGGGGATGGCTCCTTGGCCTCTGCCCCAGGCGCTGGAGTGGCTCTGGTCACGGCAGAGCAATGCTCCGGCGGGGCAGAGCATCGCCCCCTGGTGGGCAGAGCGTCGCCCCTGGTGGGCGTGCCGGGTGGATCCCTGTCGGGAGCATGCGGGAGTCTGTCTGACTGTCTCTCCCTGTTTCCAGCTTCAGAAAAATACAAAAAAAAAAAAGATTTAGTTGTCAGGCATTCAACTTTCCATGTGCACTCTTTTCCCCAAAAATGGAACTGATGAGAATGCACCCCTTAAACTGGTGTTCCTCTCCCACCTCCTATTCCACAATCCCTTGCTCCCACTTGGCAAAAGAAAAAAAAAGAGGTCAGCCTTTCACCCATCCCTAATATGCTACACTGCCCCCAAACAGAAAAGGGACCCCAGAGACAGAGTAGATGTCACTAATCACTTGGAAGCGACCCTTCTGCAGCTCTGATAGCTTCCAGTTTTTGACTTCAGCAGAACTGAGGAAGGACCTAGTTGAAGTGTGAGTTGATCGTTAAAAATAACTTTTGACGACAGGTCACCAAGGGGTTTATGCACATAACTTGGAAGGAGTGTAAAGAATTTTGAGACGTAGCTAAAACAAAACCCTTCCTATTCCAGTCATCCATAATTTTTTATGACCAAGTGTTCTCAGCATTTATTCAAAAGAAGAAAAAGGGGAAGAAGATGTATGACACCCCTTTCTCACTCTAGCAAACAAACTCTTAACACATTAACTAGTTGGAAAAAACCCTCAAATTTAAGAAATGCATTTCCAATAAATGAATGTTTATGTCCTGTTTAATATCAATGTTTATGTTGCTTTGACCACATGTGCACTAATAATTATAATGGTAACTCATTTCAGGATATTTTAAACATTCAGAGTCATAGAAATAAATTAGTTTGATAATAGACTTCTGAGTATAAATACCATATTATAAAACTGGGGAAGTAGGATAGAAATAAAGGAATAGTGTAAATTTTCAACTCTTAAATTATTTTAAATGAATGATGTTGGTTGTCAACTAATTATGGCATATTGGTTTCATTGAATGGATTTTCTAAGAAGATATAGGGTTACTTTGCTGTGTCAAAATTTACAACATGCCGGAACAACATTTATTACAACAGTTTGAACTTAAAATGAAAATATTTCAGATGCTACCTTAGAATGTATAAAATAATACCCAGCATTTCACAGTTATTTGGGGAGAGGACACTGACCTAGTTCAATATTTTCTAAATGCTGATTTTTCACCATTTGGAGGTAAAATGAAAAATAAAGACAATCTAGAGAATTTTTCATAAAGGTAAATTTGTTTACCTTAAAAGACTGCCTATTATTCTGAAATCATATCCCTTCTGCTGATTTAGACTAAAAATATATATCAAAATTATGATGTTAATATATGGTATCTTTTTTCTTCATTGTTTCCCAGATTGCTTTAAAAAATGCTTTTTTACTCAAAAAATTCAAAACCTTCCTGACCAGGCAGTGGTGCAGTGGATAGAGCATCGGACTGGGAAGCAGAAGACCCAGGTTCAAAACCCCAAGGTCGCTGGCTTGAGTGCGGGCTCATCTGGTTTGAGCAAGACTCACCAGCTTGAGCCCAAATCACTGGTTTAAGCAAGGGGTCACTCAGTCTGCTGTAGCCCACCCCTCACCCCCATCAAGGCACATATGAGAAAGCAACCAATGAACAACTAAGGTGCTGCAGCGAAGAATTGATGCTTCTCATCTCTCTCCCTTCCTGTCTGTCTGTCCCTATCTGTCCTTCTCTCTGACTCTATCTCTGTCACACAAAAAATAAAAAATTCAAAACCTAGGAGAACCACTGATCTAATGGGATGTAAAGAGGGATATTTTATTCAACAGAATATTCTGGAATAGAAGTATTAAGGAATGGATAAAGCCATTCACCACCTACTTTAATGGGCACAGACAGCAACCAGTTCAAAAGTATTTTTTGAGTTTCTACCATGTGCCAAATATTAGGATTTAATAGATATATAAGATTGCTCCAACCCAAGAAAATCACATTTCAGCGAGGGAGAGGAATATGTAAAGTAGTGTATTTCCCGGTGTATAAAATACACCCTTTTTTGAAAAATTTGTGGTCTAAAAACTGGGTACATCTTATACAGTGGCTGTGGCATTTCAAATGCCATAGACGGCACTGAGGACGAGGCAATATATGAAGACAGTGATTCGTCATCAGACATGGATGAGAACAAGCTAATGGGTGGAAGTTTTGAGTGATGAGGAGTTGTATGAATTTTATGATGAATAAAACTTGAGTTCAATAACTTTATGTAATACATTTTTTTTCCAAATTTCGGGCCTCAAAATTAAGGTGAGTCTTATACTTGGAAGCATGTTATACATGGGAGGATATGGTAATAATTGTAATGATTGAGTGTTGATAGCTGTACCCATTGCTATGGAAATATGGAGGAAAGAATGACTGTGGCTGGTTTCAAAATTTGAACTGCTAGGGAATATAAATCTTTGAGATACAGATATGAATTTTGTCAAAATGAAAGGGAGTTTATCCTGAGAGCAAAGACATGTTCAGTAGTTCAATGTGTTTGGACTACAGAAATGCTTGAGGTGAGATTTGAAAAGGAAGGAGAACGGGAGGTCAATAAAGGGTTTGGGTTTTATCCTGAAAGCAATGGAGAGATCAAAAGAGTTTTAAGCAAAGGACTACTAAAACAGATATTTCTTAATAACATCGAATTCCTAATTATATAGTCACCAACCAATCTGATCTTTCATTTGGCCTCCTATGTAGATTCATCCAACTGGGGAAATATTCTATTAGCAAACAAGGTTATCTTGCCAGATAAATGTCTTATTGAAAAACAATGAATTGTCAGTCTTCTGAATTAGATTGGTTTGCAGTAGTGTCCAGAATCTAATATATTTTAAATATAGTGATCAAGCCAGTCTTAGGCAGTTTTGGGATACCCATACCTGAGTATAATACGGACAGTATTATTGAGATCAATGAGTTATTTCGCTCTCTTGTAGTCTTGACTGAGAAGCTAATAGGACTTCTAAATGACTCTCTGTCATATCCGGAAGATAATACATCCATCAGCCTCCCAACCTCTCAGGTGGGCTGAGAACTCCATAGTCATGATGCTGGTCATTTCATAAATGGTGGTGATGATACTTAAAAAAAAACAACCAACCCTTAACTTCCAGGAATGAAGATGAGACTCTTCCAAATGTTCATGACCAACCAACATAAAATTTTCCCCAGGCTTTTAGGTATCACTCTTGCAACAAGAGCCATGCAGATGGCCGTGCCTAAATGCCTCTCTTCCCAAAAGGCAGGGACCAGTGTGTGGGGAGAAGGAAGAATTTGGCGTACCTCTGGATACACATATGCTACTTACAGTGGCTCCGGAGAGTCTTTTGCATATACAAACACAGTCAACCAAAATGAGGTAGGTTGTCTTCCTGATGGTGAGAAGAGATGTAATTAATTTTGCTTTGATGACTTTCTTGACTGTTCTGAGACACATGTCCCCAGACCAGTCCCAGTCAGTGTTGTACTGGGAAGGTTGTCATGCCTCGCTGGTGGTAGAACAGTTAGGCTCATGGAGCAAGTACAATTCAGGCACAGCAGACTTATTTTTTTTCTGTTTAAGCAACCTAGCCCAACAACCATGGGGTTGTGTTGTTGACTCTTATAGATCTTGGGCTTTTCAGGTTTGCTCAAGAGATAGAAATGATCAATTTGAGATTCAGAGATTTCTTTCTTCTCACAGTCTAATTACTTTGGTTAATATGTTCACATCTACAGAGGTACCCCCGAGGGATGGGCACCAGACGCGCATTTTTTTTTTTTTTTTTTTTTTTTTACTGTACAGGACTTTTAGTTTTTACACTGTGAGATGTGGGGAAATTACCTATTATCTATAGACCCTGTTTTTCTCACTTGTAAAATGGAGCTGCTCAGAGAATGGGAGCAGCCTCACCAATCTGCTGTGAGAATGTAATGAGATAGTCTATGTAAAGCACCCACAGCTAGCTCAGTGCCTAGCAAATATGCACCAACCAATTAATTTATTCAACTTTTCAAGTCCTGATTGCTCACCCGGGGCTCTGCTAAGTGCTGGGGATAACATGGACAGAACATAGGTGCGGTTCTCACTCTCTGGAAGCTGAGGCTCACGGCCCAGTAACCACAGAAACAGATGTGAAAAGAAGAGGAGGTGGAGGAGAAAACATGGTGCTTTTGGAGCTTTGAATGGAAAGGTTTGACCTGATCCTTGAGGTGATCAGAGAGTACTTCCCAGGGAAAGTGAAGGGAGATTGAGAGTGACTTGGTGGCAGAAAAGAGAGGGCTTTCCCACTGAGCAGACACCTGGGGGAATGTGTCGTCCCAGGTAGGAGGACAGGACTGGGATGCAAGCGTGAGGCTGGGCAGCTGAAGGCAACAGGGTGGGGCTGTGTGAAATGACTGGTGGGGTTCACTGTCCAGGACCCTGTAGCAAGGTGTTTGTTTTTGTTTTTGTTTTCTTAAAGAGCAATGGGAAGCCCCTGGAGGGCTTTTGAGTGAGTTTGGAGGATGGGGAAGAATGCAAGGTCATGACAGGTTTGCATTCTGAGACCAGCTTGGCTGCAGGAAACTGCTAGGACTAGGAGACTAGGATGGGAGGAAGTGGAGGTTATCATAGGGGATGATGAAAGCTGGGACTAGGCGGACGCTGGTGCAGGTGGACAGACCTGGGCATGTCGGAGAGGTATTTCAGAGGGAAAGTTTGCAGAAGTTGGTGATGGATTGGATGTAGGCATTAAAGAGGGAAGTGTTGGGTGTCTGACACCATTCACTGTGACTGCTAACATCAGAAGAACAACATTAGGGGGTGAAATGATGAATTCATTTGTGGAAATTTGATTTTGAAGTTCTTTTGAGCTATTTAAGAGGGCACATTAAGTATGCCAGAGCTCATAGGATATACCTGTGATAAATGAACATATATGTGTACATACACAATCACACATAGGTCATCTACATAGATGTGGCAACTTTCTTGTTCTTCAAAGGAATGTTTTGCCTGACTAGGCGGTGGTGCAGTGGATAGAGTGTCGGACTGGGATGCAGAGGACCCAGGTTCGAGACCTCAAGGTCGCCAGCTTGAGCGCGGGCTCATCTGGTTTGAGTAAAAGCTCACCAGCTTGAACCCAAGGTTGCTGGCTCCAGCAAGGGGTTACTCAGTCTGCTGAAGGCCCGCTTCAGGGCACATGTGAGAGAGCAATCAATGAACAACTAAGGTATTACAATGCGCAATGAAAAACTAATGATTGATGCTTCTCATCTCTCTCCGTTCCTGTCTGTCTGTCCCTCTCTCTGAATTACTCTCTGTCTCTATAAAAAATAAATTAAAAAAAAAATTTAAAAAAAAGGAATGTTTTAAGAATTGAGTCGGACATGATGCACACAAAGTACTAAGCACACGTGGATGACTCTGCTAGGCTGGAGGAGCGAGGGGAAGGCATGGGTCCAGGGGTGAAGAGTGGCATGGGAACACCTGAGATAATACCATGGGGAGTGTGGGACGGCAGCGTGATTCTTGTCTGGTATTCGCTGCTCTGAGTCACTAGGTTCTGTTAGGAAACGCCTTAACACAGATGTTTTCTAAATGATTGCTTATTGAATCTGGGGCCTGGAAAAGCTCTGATCAATACTAACTACAACATAAAAGTATCCAAGGGGAGTTTTCATGAGAATTCATGAGCGTTCAGTGAGGATCATTAGTCCAATGTAGTAAGGCCAGAGGACAGTCCCTGGAATTGGAGAATGGAAGGCGACCACAGAGAGACATGCAAAGGTGTGCATTCTGGGAGGAGTAACAGGTACAGAGGCTAACTAGAAAGCATAGTGTGATGGAAGAAGTGAAATTATCTTGGAATTAATAACATTTGGGGAGTGACAGGAAACATAGATAAGTCAGGGGCCAGGTGATGGAAAACAAGTAAGTGATGAGGACCCACTGGAAGACTTGAAGCCAGGAAAGGACATAATCAGACTTGCTTTTATTTAGAAAGGTTCAGAGAGCCTATAGACCAGAGAATGGGATTGCAGACCAAAGAGACAGAGGTGCAGTCATGATGCTATTGCAATGGGACAAGTAAAAGAAACATGATGTCCAGGAGGAAATTAGTCTGGGTTGGAGGTATTTAGAGAGATATTTGGGAATTATCAACTCATAATGGGTAATTAAAATCAGAATAAATAAAATACACATGTAAAGAAGAGAAAATTGAAAAAGAATCATGTGATATAGTATAGAATTGCATGCTAGAAACCTATATGATTTTATTAACCAATGTCATCCCCCAAAATTCAATGAAAATATTTTTTTAAAAAGGTAAAAAGAGACCCTGGCTGGCAGCGGTAGAGCATCGGCTCGGCGTGCGGAAGTCCTGGGTTCAATTCCCGGCCAGGGCACACAGGAGGAATGCCCATCTGCTTCTCCACCCCTCCCCCTCTCCTTTCTTTCTATCTCTCTCTTCCCTTCCTGCAGCCAAGGCTCCCCTGGAGCAAAGTAAGCCTGGGCGCTGAGGATGGCTCCATGGCCTCTGCCTTAGGCACTAGAATGGCTCCAGTTGCAGCAGAGCAACGCCCCAGATGGGCAGAGCATTGTCCCTTGGTAGGCATGCCGGCTGGATCCCGGTCAGGCGCATGCAGGAGTCTATCTGTCTGCCCCCCCCCCCCACACTTCTCACCTCAGAAAAATACAAAATTTAAAAAAAGATAAGAAGAAACCCATGAGACAGTATCATATAATGAGCAGGTGCAAGAAGAGGGACCTGAGAAGGTTTCTCACCCCATTGTCCTCATTCTCTGAAGTTCTTTTTTATGTCTAACTCAGACCTTTCATGCTGTCATTAGTTCCATTCTGTTCTCTCCCCGGTGGAGACAGAAAGCAGCTGTGCCTTGTCTTGTATATAAACACCCTTCCCGTGCTCGAATACTGTTATCAAGAAACCCGGTAGTCTTCTCTAACTTAGGCTGAATAATTTCTAGCTATTTCTCCAACCCTTTAATCATCTCTGTGGCTCCCTGTTGAGTCCCTTCTACTCTCTCCGTGTCCCTCTCTAAGTTGTGGCATCTGCTGCTGGATCTTGTCCTTTTGAGACTCCCCTTTTAGTATATGGAAGAATTTTCTTAAACACCTTATGCAACAGCTTTCCCTGTCCCAGTGCTGTGCTTGGATTTGCTCCATGTTAAATACGGGATTTCCAGTAAACCAGCTTATTTTGTCTATTTATGTTGAACAGACTAAGTTTTTGTATTTGTTGTTAACATTGAGTTCCTGTTGACTGTGACGATCCAGAGGTAGTTTTTGGCACCCTGACGTGGTTGAGTGAAATAAGGTGACCTGCGCCTGGTCTCATGGATATCAATTTCAGTAGGAGGCTCGAGCTTTGTACTCCATGTATGTGCATAGGATGACATAGATTAAGAGTATTTTTTTTTCATCTCCCCTTTCTATTTTTAACTGTAAAATCGGATTGAACTGCGACTATGAAGGAACCTTCCTTATTGCACTTATCTCACATATCTGTCTCCCTTACTCCGCTGCGAACGCCTTTTAATCCAAGGAAGACGCACTCCATGCCCACCTTCAGTTGAGTGTGGAAAAGGAAAGTCTTGACCAGCAATGACACTCCCAGGAGTCAGTAGTAACTTAGTTATTGCTGAGCAGTGTGATTAGAAGGATTCTAAATAGAGTGCTGCTTCATCAAAAAATGCTGTGGCAAGTTGGACTCGTTGGGAATCAGAATTTATGACTTGCTATAGCAAGTTGTTTGCTTTGGACATGGGACATAGGAGAGGAGGCATCAGTAACCCATATTGGCCATTTAAAACAACAACAGGAGTTATGCCTTCATTCCTATACAATGCCTTGGTCCCAATCTAGTAATGGACTACTCCCATAAGACTGAAAACAGCATTCCATTCAGTTATAGATCATAGCGAAAGCAATAGGAAACCTCAGAGGTCATGGCTCTACTTTAAAAAAAAAAAAATCTACCCACTTATTTTGCACAATTGCACACGATCTATTTTTAGTAGCTCTTGGAAATAGTGTGAGTGCTAATCTGCATGGTTACCACACACAGTTCTGAAATGTCATTACAACCGTTCACAGTTCTTTCCTTGAAGCTGCTCAGAACACAGTTTTGACTTAGCTTAAATGTCAGCAAAAATAATAGAGACTTTAAGAAAATTAATTGAAGAATTCAGCTGTCATTTCAAAAGTTCCTGCAAGAAATCTGTCTTATGGTGCTATTGCTTGCTAATTGTTATCCTGACGGCATACTGTCAAATGATATATTAATAGTCAAACAACTGGATCACTAAAAAATTAATGACATCTTTCTTAGAGAGGTAAGGTGCGGTATGAAAGCTGAACCAAGGGGTAAAACAAATAAGAATGCGCATGTCGGGGTATTGTGGAGCCCCTGGTACATTAGAAATAGTCTTGGAGTACTGTCTGTGTTTCCATTTAAGGTACACTGCTGTTCCCTTTTGTTGTTCTGTGCTTCTTCACTTAGCGCGAGCCTCCATGGAGAACAACCTCAATCATAACTAAATGAGTGACAAATCCAGTAGATTGACCCACTCACAGGAGGCCCTGTGTCTAAAGCTCCCAGTTGGTGATGGAGATAGGCATTCTTCCCTATAACTTCAGTGAGTTGAGTGAGAAAATTCTCGCATGACGTTCTTTCTGCGTTATTGGACCATTGACATGATTTTAGCTATCGCTTGGGAATGACACCAAGGCAACAGCTACACCCGGGAACCCTCTGCAGAAACAGCTGGTTGTCTGCTATGTGTATGCTCCGTATCCAGGTACCCTTCAGATGCACCAAGTCTGAAGTTATGGAAGTCATCACTTCCTTTGTATTCCCTCTTGCACTTGGCGTTGATGCTATGCTTCACAACCATCTTTATACCTTTTCCATTTTCTCCATGCCCCACATTCTGTCAATCACCAGCCCTTACCAATTATACCTCCTCACCAGTTCCTGAGTTCTTCTCCTACTGTCCACCTCTGCTATCACTGCCCAAGTCGGCTCTCATCACCCCTTATCCTGAAAACTGCAGCTTCCCTCAACTGGTCTCCTAGTCCCTGTCTGGCTCTCTCCATCCATACTGGCCACACCGAACCATTTTATCTCCTTGTCTTGAAAGTTTAGTGACTCCTCATTGCTTGTAAGATAATTCAACCTAACCATGGAATTTGAGAAGCCTATGCTCGGCCCCCACCTAACTGACTGTTTTAACCTCTTGTCACCTCCCCGCACTGCTTATCTCTCACTCTGCTCCCTAGCTAACCTGCTGTTTCACCTCTGTCGGAACCAGTGACACCCTCCTGCTCTCTATTCTATTCCTCACCATTTGCTTAATTCCTGATTCTTCTGTAATAAAACCTACCTCATCTCTTACCATCTCTTCCTAGCAAGTCTTTTCTCCCCTCCCCCCACCTTTGTGCCTTTATAATACCCAGGACCCATGCTTATCTTTGCCCTGTCACCCTGAATGAACAGGCCTGTGCATGGCCTTCTCTGCTGCACCATGCTGTGAACTCTCTGAGGAGACACCACCTCATAGACATCACCCTCTGTATCCATAACACTCTAGCATCCTACCTTCTTCTGGTAATCCTTCTATCAATGTTGACTGAGAAAACTGACAGTGTATCATTATTAGTGCGTGCAACAGAGCACAATTAGAAACTTATAACCAAGATTCTAAAATTAGGCAAGCACATAAGGATGACTAAAATACCACTCACCCCATCTTTAATTAATTAGTAGGAATGCTAGTGCCCTGAGAGATGCAGGGAGAGGGACTGAGAAGTCAGAGGGACCCCGGCTCCTCGGTTAGACTTCTTTGTTGCTCTACTTTATTTTTACCATGGATGAATTTAAAATGAGATTGTTCAATGTGAACTTTACTTTTCATGGCAATTTGAGTAAAAAGTGTCCCTTTCTTGAACTCACATGAAACAAAAAAGATGCTATTTTCTTGGATATTATGTGCAGTTATGCCTTCTGTGCTACTTTCTAAATGTTAGCGACGTTTTTAGCACTCATTCTATTTCATAACATAAAAAATATTTAGGAATTTAAGAATTTCACAGTCAGAATATTAGTTTCATGAATACCATACCTTTTTTTTTTTTAAGTTTTCCATTGACTTGAAAGAGAGGAAGGGAGAAAAAGGTAGGGGGAGAGAAAGAAAGAGAAGCATCAACTTGTTCTTAGTTGTTTCATTTAGTTGTGCACTCATTGGTTGCTTCTTGTATGCACCCTGACCGGGGGTCACACTTATAACATAGGTATGCCGGGACACTGCTCTATGCACTGAGACATCCAGCCAGGGCCAATAGCATGCATTTTTGAAAGATATATATCAAGGAATAAACAAAACAACCAATCAATGACATAAGAAGGATGATGTGCCTTACATTTTTCTGCATAATAGTTTAAATATGTTATTATGGGTATCTATTATTTTGTCTACCAAGCAATCCTTCTGATGAAATGTCCTCTCCCTTGATTGCTAACAGAGCTGCCAGGTTCCTACGTGACATTGCTTGTCACACACACAGGTGGGCACTTGAAACAAGCTAGGCCAGTGAATCTCAGATTTCTTGAACTTTAGATTTAGAAAGTAAGGTCAATTGCTTTCTAATGGTTGAGATGATAAAATGTAGAGTCTGGAATCTGGATGGTGTTAGTGGCAATGTAGTAGTCTAAAGTGTAGGCCCTGAACTTGAAGACGTTTCCCCAAAATGGGACAATTTGAGCATCAATAAAAATAGTAAATGCAACAGACTGAAGCAATCAAATGTGTTAGAATCACCTGACCAGGCGGTGGCGCAGTGGATAGAGCATTCGGCTGGGATGCGAGGACCCAGGTTTGAGACCCCAAGGTTGCCGCTTGAGTGCGGGCTCACGAGGTTTGAGCAAAGCTCAGCAGCTTGGACCCAAGGTCGCTGGCTTGAGCAAGGGGTTTCTCGGTCTGCTGTAGCCCCCTGGTCAAGGCACATATGAGAAAGCAATCAATGAACAACTAAAGTGCCACAACAAAAAACTGATGATTGATGCTTCTCATCTTTCTTTGTTCCTGTTTGTCTGTCCCTATCTATCCCTCTCTCTAACTCTCACTCTGTCTCTGTAAAAAAAAAAAAAAAGTGTTAGAATCTATGAGTTCATCATGATACCAAAAAAACCCAATTAGCTACTTTCGCTAAGAGAACCAACTCATTATTTTGAACAATAGTTAATAAAAGAAAAGAGTCCAGAATTTATCTTCCCTTCCTTGAATTTACTGTATGTTAGAGTAACTAAATAGTTAATAAAGAAAATGTTTCTCTATAGAATTATTCCAGCTAGTAAATGAAGACAGGATGATAGAATAGATTACACTCATTTGCAAACCTCTGGTGGGCTATGTAATATAATATCCACTGGCCACACACGATTATTGAGCACTTGAAATGCTACTGGTCAAAATGAGATGTGTTATAAGCAGTGGTGTGCTGGTAAATGTTTAATTACTGACTCTCCGAGATGGAAAAAAGTTATGAAACAACTAGAAATTTTAAAGTTGACTGGATTATTGATTAAATTATGAGAGTATTGTTAATCGTTTTGCCATTATGTTAAAAAAATTCTCTTTCCAAGATATACACTGAAAAATACATGGCTGAAATGAAATTATGTATGGGATTTGCTTCAAAATAATCCAGTGTCAATGGGGAGTAATTGGTGTGAGTGGGAGTGAGCCTAAATTGATGACTGTGATAGGGAGGTTGTTAGTCCATGCATGGTGTGATAATTCCAGACTCTCTGCTTCAGTGTCTCTTTAAAATAGTCCATAAGCAAAAGTGGAATGTGGGCTTGCCTGATCCGTAATGGCGCAGTGGATAGAGCGTCAGCCTGGGACACTGACGTCCCAGATTCAAAGCCCTGAGGTCACCAGCTTGAGCACAGGTTTACCAGCTTAAGTGCAGGGTTTCTGGCTTAAGGGTGGGCTCAAGATCACAGACTAGAGCCCAAAGTTGCTGGCTTGAGCCCAAGGTAGCTGGCTTGAGCAAGAGGTCATGGGCTTGGCTGGAGCCCCCCAGTCAAGGCACATATGAGAAGCAATCAATGAACAACTAAAGTGACACAACTATTAGTTGATGCTTCTCATCTCTCTCTCTTCCTGTTTGTCTCTCGCTTAAAAAAAATTGAGAAGGAAGTTTTGTAAGTAGAACATCATGTACAGAAACTGTGGGAAGGGAAAGGCTTTGTAATATTGGAGGAATTAAAAGAAGTGTCTTGCCAGGAGTGAAATGAATGAGAGGAGAGTGGCGTGAGGCTGTGTTGGACGAGGGCAGGGCCAGGTCTACAGACCCTTGTAGGCCATAATATGACTTAGGGATATTACAGTAAGGCTGATGAGAAGATAGCAGAGGCTTTCAAACCAGGGGGTGACATAACCTGATTTAAATGGCTCTGCCTGGGGTGTGGATAAAGGAATAAAATAAAAGCCATCCATCGTAACCCAGGACGGCAATGTCGAAGCCCTGGGAAGCAGGGGCAGTGTAGGGAGAGCGAGTAGTAGACACTGAAGATGTCTTTTAGGGGTAGACATTATGAAGACCTATAAAACAACTAATCGAACAAACTCAGGGAGCTACAAATGCTGTTTGTACTTGGAGTTACACAGAGTAGCATCACTGCATTGAATTTCTTGCCACCAATGGGCTTCATTGCACATGATTTTCAAATCTGCAATGCATTGCCTGTCTTGTCCAACCAAATCAGCTCCTTTACAAATTCCACCCTGCTCTGAAAATCTCATTATCAAATTCATGTGTTCAAGAAATACTCACTGAGCGACTCTATGGAGTACGGACCCCCCCCCCCAGCGTTTTCCTTGCCCCTCTTTCTCCCAAGATCCAAGAGCCTTTCCTTTGCCTCCCTGTACCCCGTTTCCTGAGCCCATTTCTTCTACCGCTCACTTCTTCTGCTTCTGTGACTTTATAAATACACTTTCTCTCAGAAAAAAAATATTCATTGAACAAAAAACATAGAGCTCTGAACATAAATCTCTCTAGGTCTCAGATTTGAATATAAATTGATCCAAATCATAATTCATCTTATTTTCATGCAAAGATGAACTTGCTCTATAAATGGCTTTTTAACCACAAAAGCGGCTCCTTTGTGAAACTGTAAGCATTATATGCTAGCAAGAGCAGAGCCTGTAGATGGGAAATAGTGAACAGAATCATAATTTGCAGTGGCATTTCAGGTTACGGAGACTCAGAGTATTTTATATCTAAATAAAGAACGACAGATTAATCAAATAAAGACAATTAAGAATAACCATTGCATAAAATATCTTTGATTTTAGAATCTTTCTTTTACTAATAAAATGTACTCTAGGAATTTAATCTTAGTGAGTTTTCCTATACCTTAGTGAACCCAAATATACTTCTATACAAACTAGGCGACCTACCCACCAAAACAAAACTTAACTAAAAAAGAAACCCTTTTTTTATTTTTTTTATTTTTTATTCATTTTAGAGAGGAGAGAGAGAAAGGGAGAGACAGAGACAGAGAGGGAGAGAGAGACAGAGAGAGAAGGTAGGGAGGAGCTGGAAGCATCAACTCCCATATGTGCCTTGACCAGGCAAGCCCAGGGTTTTGAACCGGCGACCTCAAAGAAACCCTTTTTATGTTCTGATTTAACCTTAGCATTCTTGGAGGAGGTTCTGAATTTCAGATAGATCCAATCACACTCAAATGACAAAGTCTAGCCTATCCACCTACTGCTAGTCCCGGCCTTTGTACAAAGTAAATGGATTAACATTCTCATTGTTGAGCTTTTCTCCAATCTAGGTTTCATAGATTATCAGCAATTAAAACATCCACCCTTACAGCTCTTCTTAGCTTTTCCACCTTACCCTCCCCTTCCATCCCCAAACCACTTTCTTTCCCAGAAGAAGATACTATGACTCATTTAGAAAAAGATGTTATTGATTGATTTTATGGGGATGTGGGGGGAGGCAAGAAGTATCAACTCATAGTTGCTTCAGTTTAGTTGTTCATTGCTTGCCTGTTGTATGTGCCTTGACCGTGCAAACCCAGGGTTTCAAACTGGAGACCTCAGCGTTCCAGGTTGACGCTCTCTATCCACTGTGTCACCACAGGTCAGGCTATGACTCGTTTTTTTTTTTGTTTTGTTTTTTTTTAATGCAGGCAATTGTCTAGTACCTTCCTTAATCACACTGTTGCGAAGTATGTTCCTGATTGAAAAGCTTTTCATAAATGTTAAGCCCAGGGGTCTCTTTAAATTGTTTAACGTAGACAGAGTTAATGGTTTGATCCTGCTCTTCCCTATGCCTGTTCGGAGCACTTTTAGTACAAGGCAGATCAAAGCAAGGGTTCTGGGGGCTCATGTGCGAGCCCCTCCATGGTCCCTCGGTGCCCAAGGCTGTGGCTAAGATGTCTGAGTGTCTGTGTTTTCCTGTGTAACCCTTCACCCCAACCCAAAGAAAGTGGCCTAAATCTTCTAACAGGTCTAAGCATGCCATTCAGGACCAAGAAGAATTTTCATTCCATGATTAAAGCTCGCCATCAAAGCACTCTCTTCTTTTCCAAAGTGTAAGGCCAGGAGCCGTCATCGTGACCATTCACATGCAGGTTCCCATTGGATTCGGGCAGACGATAAAGAAATGGCGGAGTCAGAGGATGGGGGACCATCCTATTTATTGGTGTCTCACCAAGACAGGCAAACCACAAAAGAAGACAAGGGAAAAGCAGAAAACCAGCTCTTCCCATGAAGGGCAAGGGATCAGGGGAGCCCCTGCAATTGTGATAGCAGGAACTGTGTGTCTGAGCTCCTGGTCTGTCCCACTTTATAGTGTAGAAAACCAAAATCCCTTAATCCAATATACAAACAAGGAAGTCTCCGATACAAAGTCACTTATCCAAGGCATAATTGGATTTCTCATGATAGTGCACCACCCAGATCATACAATCAGTCAAGGGTGTGGGGAAAAGCTTAGTCCCAAAACCAAACCTCAGGCTACAACAACCTGGCCTGCTTATAGCCTGTCCCCCACACCCATTATAAGTCACAAGCGAGCAAACATATATATCATGTTTACAAACTTATTTGACCAACACAAAGATACACTCTTTTAAAAAATGTTTATTTTGACAGGCTTTAATTCTTTTTAATTTTAGTTTATTGATTTTAGAAAGAGAAAGAGAGAGACAGAAACATCAATCTGTTCCTTTATGTGCCCTGGCCTGGGATCAAACTCACAACCTTTCCATAACGCAACGATACTCTGTAAAGCCACTAGCCACCGCCACCATCACGGCCACCTGGCCCATGCACATTCACATTTGATTTGGACAGACAGTAATGAAACAATGGAGCCAAGAACTGGTGGGCCATTAGCTTTAATCCTAACTTTTACCTGGCTGGCAAGAAATACAAACAGTGGGAAAACACTTCCCTTTCCATTTAGGGCTCCTAAAGCCAATGACTTATCCAAGTTTCCTAGAATCAAAGATTTCTACCTCACCAACCTTATTCACCTTTATTCCCCATCTCCTTCTCTGCATAAATTCTGCACAAACTGGCTTCTCCTTCAGCACCCCGCCATTTTGGCTGCTTCACCTCTCCTCCATGTGGCCTTTCTCTGCTCTCCTCCAGCATGGGCTCCTCTGCCCCATTTTATAGTGTAGAAATCAAAACCTTTAATCCAATATACAAATAAGGGAGTCTCTGATGCAAAGTCACTTATCTGAGGCATAATGGGATTCCTCATGAGAGTGTACCACCCCCTATTATGCAACAGTCAAGGATGTGGGGAAAAACTAAGCCTTAGGCTATAACAACCCTGCCTGCTTACAGAATGTCCCCCATACCCAATGCAAACTATAAGCGAGCAAACACATATATCATATTTACAAACTTATTCGACCAACATGCTCCAGCCAACCAAGCTATCTGGATAGGGTCATTTTAATTCAAAATACAACTCTGAATATTACGGCCTCTTGAATTATACCTCCTTTCCCCCATTCCACCCTCCATTTCTTGACTATTTGGTCAAGTTTATGTTATGTATCTCTGAGTGTTCTCTCAAACACTGACATTTATAGGCTATATAATCTCATTATCTCATCAGTAATGGAAAATTGAAACACAACTATGGTAGATATCAATCTGTGTTCTCCAATAGGCAAGGCAAGTCATTATTTCATAAATACACACCTGCAAAGTATGTACACATATTTCTCGAATGTGCCACATTTCCCACTGATGCCAGCCTCCCTTCCTCCACCTCTTCTGACCAGCTCTCACATGTACACCAGCTATTAGTAGAGGAACCATGTCTTACAGGAGGTGAAACATCTACATTCTGACAAAAATGGCTTTCTGAGTATGGCTTTGAGTCCTGAACTAAATTCCTGACTCTCCATGCCCTTCCCCTCGCCAAAACCTTCACTGTCAGCATGGAGGTTGGGGGAACTCAGGAACTGGGCTCCTTCCAGTCTGAGCTGCAGATCCTGAGCAAGACGCTTAGATTCTCTGAACCTCAGTGTTCCTTCCTATTAAACAGGAACACTACCTCGCAGGTTCAAATCACAGTATTTCATGAAGTGATCTACTAATATTAATTGTCACTTTCATTGGCAAGAGAAGGCAGACATTGTCAATAAACAACAGTAGGAATCTAAAGAGCCCAACTTTGGATACCTTGGTCCAAAACTACCTTGCCCTAGCCTGAATTTACCCCCATTTTGTTGTTAAGTTGCATTCTGTTCTTCCTCCAAGAAAATGTAAAAATTTGAAATGATATATATTCTGGGTCCTTTTAAAGATGTGCTCTGCAAATATTCAGAATCCATTAGTCGTTCACAGATGGGTGTTCAATTGGAATGTTTTAATGGGAAGTTAAGCTAACTGCACTGAGGGCATGGGAGTTTTATTAGGAAAGAAAGACCCCATCGTTAGGAAATAAGACATTTTCAAGGAGCTGGAACAGGCCCAATGGACGGAAGCAGTGAGGATTTGGCGGAGTGTGGGATGCTGGAGAAGCCGTCAGGAGAGAGAAACAGAGAAAAAGGTGGCACTAAGATTTCACATTTTCTAGAGTTTTCCTTTTTATGTAGAAGATGGGGGTGAGGTTTTCTTTATTCCGCTCTCTTCAGTAATACTTGTAAGCCCCCAAATTTGAGTAGGCAGTACACACCCGAGGCTGACCGGGCTTTTGTGCGCTCAGCCTGAGAACACAACCATCACGGGGTTTCTGGAAGGAACATGTCACCCAGAATCCAAATAGCCAGCCCTCAGGTGCATTTTTGAAATTCAGTCCATTTTGAAAGTGAAATAACCAGGCAGCCTGTTTAAGTTATCTTTTCCAAAAGAGTTTGCAGATAGAAACTTATCAACTTGTATAGAAAACTGGTTTTGAATAAGGGCTGCGTTCTTTGGAGCAGTAACTTCATATACTTTTGGGAAGGAGGTAGGCTGTACACACATAATTGAAGTATGTAGATTAAAAAAACCCATATATTTAAATAGATTAAAAAAATTTTAAGACAGAGCTATAGAATAGTTTCACCTTATTTAGACATCCTGGACATCTTCTTTCCATAACCCTAAAATCTACTATTCGCTTTAGGATATAAAGAGCCTTCCTCAAATATATCCTAAGATTTATCTCATCTATAAAAAGCACATCTATGTGAAAAATACAGTGTGTCCGTAAAGTCATGGTGCACTTTTGACCGGTCGCAGGAAAGCAACAAGAGAAGACAGAAATGTGAAATCTGCACCAAATAAAAGGAAAACCCTCCCAGTTTCTGTAGGATGATGTGGCAGCATGTGCGCATGCGCAGATGATGACGTAACACCGTGTATACAGCGGAGCAGCCCACGGCCATGCCAGTTGAGATGTGGATGGTATAGAGGAAAGTTCAGTGTGTTCTGTGGCTCACTAAATTCGAATCCGTGACCAAAGTGCAATGTGAATATCGGCGCGTTTATAATGAAGCGCCACCACATAGGAATAACATTACTCGGTGGGATAAGCAGTTGAAGGAAACCGGCAGTTTGGTGGAGAAACCCCGTTCTGGTAGGCCATCAGTCAGTGACGAGTCTGTAGAGGCTATATGAGATAGCTACTTAAGGAGCCCTAAAAAATCTGTACGTGAGCCCACATTGAACTGCACTGAATAGGTATGAAACTGGGAGAGTTTTCCTTTTATTTGGTGCAGATTTCAAATTTCTATTGTCTTTTGTTGCTTTCCTGTGACTGGTCAAAAGTGCACCATGACTTTACGGACACACTGTATATGCTGTTGAACTTTTATAATCCTGTGGTCAGCTCCATGGTCTAGCAGACCCTATCAAATATCTAGAATCATTTACACTCACAATTTAAAAACTAAAGTGACAGGTTGGGGGCAACCTGATTTTTCAAAGTTCAACAAGTACTTGAACTTTTTAAAATCAGGATAGGTATAATTTAGAATTTCTTCCACAGTAATTTCACTCAAATAAATGAGTAATGAATTATTTATTACTAGGTTATTTCATCCCTTTTACGCCTTGGCTTATGACTGCAACCCCGTGAACTTTGTGTTCCAGAAAAGAACGTATTTTTCCTCCTCAGGGTCATCAGTCATAAGTGAGGTGACTATAATTTATGATCTAGGCCAGGACACTCTTCTCTGGAGAAATGCTAGACCAAAGGAGGTTATCAGGACTATAGGCACAAAACAAGGCTGTCTTGTAACATAGTGGCTGTGGTACCCGATTCCTAGCTGCGTTTTGGCTGCCCAGTTGTCCTTGTCCCCCCCTTTCTCAACACAGCAGGATGTGCAGTGGAGGAGAGAGAGCAAAGGTGAGTGCGAAGGACACTGACCCAGCTGAACCTGGGCTCTGTCTTAGAGAACAGATACAACATCCACCAGCTATTTAGACTAGAAAACTAGGAGACGTGGGCGTTCTTACAGCCAATGATAACGCCTCATTATTTTCATTTCCGAATTCCATTCGCTTCCACCCATGCCACCTTCGCTCTCTTCATTTGGTCGTGATTATCAATCCCTGGTGTTACTGCATCAGCTTTCTGTGGGCTTTAGTCTTACCCTGGGACTCTCCCAAGGCATTCTTCACACTGATTAGAAATCTCTCTGGACTAATCATTCTCCTTCTTAAAATTGTTATTGGTGTCCTGACCAGGCAGTGGTGCAGTGGATAGAGTGTCGAACTGGGATGCGGAGGACCCAGGTTCGAGACCCCGAGGTCGCCAGCTTGAATGCAGCCTCATTTGGTTTGAGCAAAAAAAAAAAAAAAAAGAGAGCTCATCAGCTTGGACCCAAGGTTGCTGGCTTGAGCAAGGGGTTCTTCATTCTGCTGTAGCTCCAAGGTGAAGGCACATATAAGAAAGCAATCAATGAACAACTAAAGTGCCACAACAAAAAACTAATGATTGATGCTTCTCATCTCTCTCCATTCCTGTCTGTCTGTTCCTATCTATTCCTCTCTCTGACTTTCTCTCTGTCTCTATAAAAAAAAAAAAAAAAAATTGTTATTGGTGGTTGGCTCAGTGGTAGAGCGTTGGCCCGGCATGTGAATGTCCCAGTTCAATTCCTAGCCAGGGCACACAGGAGAAATGCCCATCTGCTTTTCCTCCCTCCCCTCTCTCCTTTCTCTCTATCTTTCTCTTCCCCTCCACAGCCAAGGTTCCATTGGAGCAGAGTTGGCCCAGGCACTAAGGATGGCTGCATGGCCTCCACCTCAGGTGCCAGAATGGCTCCTGCGGCAATGGAACAATGCCTCAGATGGGCAGAGCATCACCTCTTGATGGGCATGCCAGGTGGATCCTGGTCGGGCGCGTGTGGGAGTCTGTCTCTCCGCCTCCCTGCTTCTCACTTCAGAAAAATTGTTTAAAAAATTAAAAAAATAAAAAATTATTATTGGGTCCCCATTGTCCTCAGGTCAATCTTGAGTGTGTCCAGGAAGGCTCTGAGTAGTTGGATACACATCCCTAACCCCTGGGCTGGGTTATCTTCAGCTCCTGAATGTACCTCCCATTTCACTACATTTTGCATAAACCCTTTCTCCTCCTTGCCCTCCATTCTAGCCCACCCGCCCCAGCTCCTGTGCCTGGAAACCAGTCTTCATTGTTTAGCTCTCACTTAAGAAAGGACTTGTGCCTGGAAACCTATCCCACACCACCCCCCAGACCCTTCCTGTATGCCAGCTATGATAGTAGTTAGTCTCTGCTTCCCTTCTTGTAGCCCTCCACAAACTGTGGGCCACTTCTGTGTGTGAAATCCCGCTGGAGTGTGTGAGCTCACTGAGGGCCTGTACTTCAAAGGGTCCTGGCCTTGACCTTCCAGGAACCTGTTTTGCATAGTAATTCAAGAAAATCCATTTGCTTTCATGAATGCCAGCCTGACTTTGTGGAAACTCCACATCCCCAAGTCTCCAATTCCCATTTTTATATCCTTTTGCATATGTGAGTACACAGCTGTAACTAACCTACTACCCTGTCTCTTACAAACCCCCCTCCTCCCGTTCTATGGCTTCTCCAGGGAAGTCATTCCTTTGTCCCCTATGAGTACTCCAGGACAGACAGTTTATGGAAAGCAGAATTGGATTATTGCCATAAAAAACACAAACTCAGCAGATTTTTCTCTCCTCCTGATCTTAACTTGATGAAGAAAGTGCTTACATCACCCAAGCTTCAGCTCCCCCAAGGAACTCACTGACAGCCAACTTCTCCGTCCCTCCTCAGAGGACCACCAAGGGCAGGGGCCTCTGGTTACAGGGTCTGTGCTTCACCAATGGTGAAGGTGCTTAAATCAGAGAATACTCTGTAGCTAATTCATTAAGGTGTGTGTGGTTGCTACATCCTAATTTCAAGTCTGAGACTGGCCTTCAAGCACAGGAGGATATATAGAAGCATGGCCTCCCCCTTGCTTGAGAGAATAACTCCAGGCGCAAAAATTCAGCTGATGTGAGACAAACAGTGAGAATAAACTTCAAGCAAGCAGAGTAGCCCAATGACCTCATGGAACCCAACTACACAGACAGCAACGCCTGTCCCTGGCTTCCATGTGTCCACTCCCTCGGGCTCTGTCTTGGATCAGACCCTGTCAGAAATTTCAAAGCCAAGACAATAGCTAACTAGACAAAATGTTGCCATTTGGACCCTGTAAAGTCAGTAGGTGTGGCTACCATCACAGCCACCTGGCCCGTGCAGGTTCACATTTGATTTGGACAGATGGTAATGAAACAATGGAGCCAAGAACTGGTGGGCCATTACCTTTAATTCTAGCTCACACCCGATGGGTGAGAAATACACACAGTGGGAAAACACTTCCCTTTTCGATTCAGGGCTCCCAAAGCCACTGACTCATCCGAGTATTCCTAGAATCAAAGGCCTCACCAGCCTTATTCACTTCTGTTCTCCATCTCCTTCTCTCTGCACAAACTCTGCACAAATTGGCTTCTCCTTCAGCACTCCACCATCCTAGCTGCCTCTCCTCTGCAATGCTGATGGCAGGATCTGAGCGAGCGTGCCCCCCGGTCTGCCTCATTTTATAGTGTAGAAATTAAAGCCTTTAAGCCAGTATACAAATAAGGAAGTCTCTCATACAAAACCACTCATCTGAGGCATAAATGGGATTCCTCATAAGAGTGTACCACCACACATCATGCAAAAGTCATGGGTGTGGGGAAAAGCTTAGTTTTGAGAAGATCTTAGCATTAAAAAGGCTATGAGGACCTAGCCAGCTTACATTCTGTCTCCCACACCCAATGCAAACTATAAGCAAACAAACATATACATCATATTTACAAACTTATTTGACTAACAGACCTAGTATTCCCAAAGTTAAAGAGAAAAAAAAAGTGCCCTTGGGATCTAATTTCAATAGGCTTTGCTTTTCTCTGTGGACATTTTGTTAAGGTTGGTTGAGAAGGGAGCCACAAAGGTGCAAGTTCTTATCAATACACAGTAAGCTAGAGATATTATTCTTTTTTTTTTTTTTTTTTTTTTGCATTTTTCTGAAGCTGGAAATGGGGAGAGACAGTCAGACAGACTCCCGCATGCGCCCGACCGGGATTCACACAGCATGCCCAACAGGGGCGACGCTCTGCCCACCAAGGGGCGATGCTCTGCCCCTCTGAGGCATCGCTCTGCTGCGACCAGAGCCACTCTAGCGCCTGGGGCAGAGGCCAAGGAGCCATCCCCAGTGCCAGGGCCATCTCCGCTCCAATGGAGCCTCGGCTGCGGGAGGGGAAGAGATAGACAGAGAGGAAGGAGGGGGGGCGTGGAGAAGCAAATGGGTGCTTCTCCTATGTACCCTGGCCAGGAATCAAACCCGGGTCCCCCGCACGCCAGGCCGACGCTCTACCGCTGAGCCAACCGGCCAGGGCCTAAGCTAGAGATAATAGAACCAACTTAATGTTTGGGGGGAAGAGTCAGTAAGCAGTGTCCTTTCTGACTTCTGAAAGGTAAGTATTTTCATAAATATTACTGAGTATCTGAGAAACTGCTTATTTGCATGCAGCACAAGTCAGCACTGAATTAAGTGGTTCAGATAGACGGTCGCCTACCCCTTGCCATATTCTTCCTACTATAATGAGAAGGAAATCCCATATTCCTAATGTTGCATGCTGAACGCTCTGGGCTTGCCTACTTCTCTACTGGACACCTCACACCTTGCCCAGTCTCTTGCGTTCACAGTGGCTTCCCATTAGGTTGTCAAATGCCTGAGCTTCTTTCCTGACTGGGTCTTCACATATGCTGATCCTCCATCTAGAATGCTGTTCCCTCACCTCTTGTCATGCTGGCTGCTACTTAGACCTTAGACCTTAGAAGCATCACAATCAGTTTTCTGGAAAAGCCTTGTTTGAATATCTGTTTGCCCGTCTGCTATTGTTTTCTAACCTAGCTCCCAGTTTTTTCTTCTCTAGGGCTCTCCCCACTTGCCCTTATATGTTTGTTTGTTGGGTCCTTCCTACTAAACTGTGACCACTTCAAGGGAACTTGTTCCCTGAATTCCCAGTGTCTGCACAAGGCCGGGCATGAGCTAGGCCCTCACTACATACTTGTTGAATGAATAATGTATAAATATGTGGATCAAAAAAATGTATAATGGCATCATTCTGTGTGTTAAGTATTGGTTTAAATGGATTTATGTGGGGGTTTTTTAGAGAGAGGAAGGGAGAGAGATGAGCAGCATCAACTCATAATTGTGTCACTTTAGTTGTTCATTGACTGCTTTCTCATATATACCTTGACCCCAGGGTGGGGGTGGGGGCCTCCAGCCAAACCAGTGACCCTTTGCTCAAGCCAGTGACCTCTGGCTTCATGCCAGCAACCATGGGGTCATGTCTATGATCTCACGCTCAAGCTGGCGACCCTCTGCTAAAGCTGGTAAGTCCACCCTCAAGCCAGAGACCTGTGGGTTTCAAACCTGGGTCCTCAATGTCTCACATCGATGCTCTATCCACTGTGCCATCACCTGGTCAGGCATGGATTTTTTTTTCATTAATCCCAAATACCAACATACATTTAAAATATTAATGTGACATTATTAAATAAAACATACTATATTTCCCCATGTATAAGATGATCTCATGTATAAGACACACCTTAATTTGGGGGCCTGAAATTTGAAAAAAACGTATTATGTAAAGTTATTGAACTCAAGTTTTATTCATCATAAAATTCATACAACTCATCACTGTCAAAACTCCCATCCATTAGCTAGTCCTCATCTGTGTCTGATGATGAATCACTGTCTTCAACAATGAAAGCAAAAACAGGCACGAAAAAGCAGGAAATGCAAGTAAAAAAAAATGTATAACCACTGTATAAGACGCATCCAGTTTTTAGACCCCAAATTTTTTGAAAAAAACTGCGTCTTATATATGGGGAAATATGGTACATAGATATTCAGGCTACAGTACAAGATTAAAGATCATTTTATTAAAAAAATTTTTTTATTGATTTTTATTGAGAGAGGAAGAGCGAGAGAGAAACATTTATTTGTTGTTTCATTTATTTATGCACGCATTGCTTGATTCCTGTATGTGCCATGACTCAAAACTTTAGCATATGAGATAACACTCTAACTAACCAAGCTTCCTGGCCAGGGCTTAAAGATCATTTTAAATAGTTTTGAGGAACACCATTTCTCTAAGGGTTGGTGGCCACTGGGAGAGATGTAGAAGGTTTAAAAGGTTGTGTGAAGTCTGCTTTATGCTATGGCATACCCTAGAAATTGCCTTTTCATTCTTTCATTGATTTTTAAGAGAGCCTTGGTAAAAATTTTCTTCTTTCCTGAGGTTTTTAATTTTTTTAATATTTTTTATAGTATTAGCAGTGTAAATCTTCTCTCTTCAAAAATTCCAACAAATTCTGCCCTGGCTGGATAGCTCCGTTGGTTAGAGCCTCGTCTGGATACGCAAAGATTGTGGGTTGGACCCCTGGTCAGGGCACATGCAGTAACAGATTGACGTTTCTGTCTCCCTCTCTGGCTTCCTCTCTGTCTCAAACCAATAAATAAAAGAAAAAATTTTTTAATCCCAACCAATGCAGTTAATTTGTTCCTATCAATTGAGGTTTTCTGGCACCTAGCAATCACTAAAGGCTAAACTTGCTTTTCTGTCATTTAATTTTCTTCTGCATATGCTCATTTATGGATTTAAATTTTACTTAACTTTTACTAGATATTATGGAGACAACGATGAGCCCCCTGAGTAGACCATGGCTCCACAGGAAATGGGCATGAACCATTAGTCATGATCCAGTGTGGTCCAGTGAAGGGTTATGATGCTCCTGGAACTCTCTGACCCAATGTGAGGACATCAGAGGTGCTCTCCTGCAGGAAGTGGCACCTGAACTGAAGGTCGTGTGGAGTTCAGGTGGGAGAGCGGAGGGTGAGGGCACGGCTTGCACACAGATGTGGATACAAGAAATATCCCACTGTGTTCCAGGAATTGTAAGCCGTCTGGTGTGCCTGGGGCTTCAACTTCTGAGGATGCACATGGTTAGAGCTTGAGAAGCAGGCGAGACCAGAGGCAGGAAGAGGAGCTTGTGTTTTGTTAAAGCCCTTGGGCTTTATATTCTGGGCCATAGGGATCCACCAAAGGGGTTTATGGGAATTGTAGTTAATAGTTAATCCCCAAGAACATGTGAATTAAAGAATTTTATGGAAATGACTTTCCATTTTTACACTACTAGCAGTTGGAAAAGACATATCATAAACAAAAACTTCAAAGGACTTACAATCTGGCACCCTTTTAATTGTGTTTATTCCAAACATTTTCCACATCAAAATGGATGTTTAAAATGAATAAATGCAACATTGTGGAGTAAGGCCATCTTTAGTCCTGATGTTTATTAAATAGAAAGACTCAAAAATCATCCAATTATTCTTGGAAAATGTGCATGAATGTGTGGTATTTGGAACTCTATTTTAGAACCCAAATGTCATAGACATCTGGACACAAAAATTATGCAAGAGAGACCTTTAGAAATGTGTTACTAATTATTGACTCTTCCCTGCGCAGCACAGCCGAGCCTTTGTTCCAGGCCCTGGGTAAGTCCTGCTGCGGACTGTGGCCTTTTTGCATGTCCCGGTTTATTTTCATTAGATGTTCTTCATAACTCGCATCACAAAGCACTTCATAGAGTTAATAATGAAGCCAGTAAGCCTCTGAAATAAATTAATTATGTTAGCAGTGATCAATGAACAAAACAATAGGTTAGGGAAAAACATGTACAAGGAAGGAAGAGGAGAAATATGAACAAGCTAACTGAAGAATTAGGAAAAATTGTGGGCAACTCGCTATAATAGAGAATTAGACTCTAGTAATGGTCTCATAATTTACCAAACATGTGTTTCAATCTCTGTTGTGCACTAATTTTTTTTTAGTGTCCAGAATGTGGAAAGGTTATACTTTATATTATTTAAGGCCTTTTATTTTAAAATAACAGTTTATTAGAGTTTAAAATATCACGAGTTCAACTGCTACAAACCGCTATACGCACCAGGAACAGTTCTCAGGGACGGAGCCTAAGAATGAGGCAGGATTCCCGTTGAGCTTAAACTCTAAAGGGAAGGGAAGACAAACAGAGAGCCAGCTATAAATAAAATAATTGTAGTTAGGAGCAAGTCCTACGAAGGAAACAAGACAGACTCCCATTCCAGAGAGGGACAGAATGGCCTGGGGATGTCACAGAGATGAACAGGGAATAACTGAGACCTGAAGAAAGAAAAATCCAGCTTTGTGAAACCAAAGAGTTAGACATTCCTGAAGGGAGTCCCCGTGCCAAAGACCTGCATAGGGGATGTGGTCAGCTTCCCTGAGACACACAGAGAAGCTGGGCGGGTTGGCATGTAAGAATGAGTGGCAGGAGGACAGGCAAAGAGCTCAGCTGGGTCCTATAGGTTCCCACGAGCTGTGGGGAGAAGTCTAACTCTTATTTTCAGTGCAGTGGTCAGGGCTTGGAGGAATTCAAGCTGGAACGTGACAGGATCTAATTTATTTTAAAACGTCGCTGTGACTATTGTGTGCAGATGGCAGAGTTAAAGCAAAGAAAGCAATTTCAGAAACTATTATAAAATGCCAGAAAAGAGACAGTGTGGCCCTGGCCTGGTAGCTCTGTTGGTGAGAGCATTGTCCTGATACACCAAGGTTGCCGGTTCGATCCCTGGTCAGGGCACATTCAGGAATCAACTAATGAATGTATAAATAAGTGGTACAACAGATTGATGTCTCTCTTTCTACGGTCAATCAATAAATAACATTAAAAAAAGATAGTGATAACTTGGCCTGCGATGGAGTGAGAGAGGCCTACAGTGTGGGCCTATAGTGTGTGAGTGGTAATGCAACTGGTTTCCATCCATGTATATAAATGTGTTCAGTGGTAATGTGATACTTTACTTTAGAAGCTAACTCACATTAACTCATAAATTAGATAAACTTGATTTAAATTTGGTGGAAAAGGAAGGGGATCAGCTAGCTGAATAAATGTCATTTGCTCTAAAAAATTTTGTAACTAAATTTGGGCCCAAGCATATTTAAGAGGTTTTCACTCAGGATTACAAATAAGGTAAGGATAAATAGTAGTGTATTTAGAAAAAAAGAAATCAAATATCTTTAGGGAGAGTTTGATGACTAGCAAGGATTTCCAATAGACACTGCTGCCCAGTTCTATAATTTATTCAATAGTCTATTTTGTGAAGCATTAGATTAGATATTTTTAGAAGTTGAACACCTTACTTTGAACAATTCCTTTAAACCAATTTGGTGCAACTAAACAATTGTAGCTATTCTTGAAAAATACAAAACATGTTAATTTCTATCGCTTTTTTATTACATCCATTACGTTTTAAAAGTAAGACAGCTCTGGCTGAATAGCTCAGTGGGTTAGACCCTTGTCCCAGCACACAAATGTTTTGGGTTTGATCCCTGGTCAGGGCACATACAGAAACAGATCAATGTTCCTGTCTCTCTCTCTCCCTCTCTCTCTCTCTCTCTCTCTCTCTCTCTCATTCTCTCTCAAATCAAAGAATAAATTAAAAAAAAAAAGTAATACAGAAAAATACTCTTGGCCAATAACAGTAGAAAATCAAGACACGTCCTCACTTGGGGAGTTCAGGAATAAAGGGTGTTGTAGCAACCTGTTTCTTACTTAAGATATTAGCATGTTGTCTCAATACATTCAATATCATCATAGGCACATCCCAAGTTCAAAAAATGTCCTGTGTAGGCTGCTTACCTATAACCGAGGGATCATTTTCCTGTAGAAACCACATACACTCCCAGGCCAGCCCACAAATATCTGTTTAACCATCACACAGTCAAATAATAACAAGCAGTACCAGGAGTGAAGGTGATAGGAAGCGTAAGGGCCCCTCATGCAGGAGGAATGTGAAGGAAACTATTGCCGTACTTTCTCCAGATATAGGCACGGCTCTGGAGATTATTCTGCCACACAGCATTTTGAGGATTCTCCCACCAGCCTCCCTCCAATCCTCTGCCCTGAGGGTCCTGTGCTCCCAGGTCACTTGGGCACCCACTGATTGATTGGACCCAATACTGAATACTGCCCAGATTGCTCTTCACCCTCAAATGACCTACCCCCTCTCCTGGCCAAAACTCCTCTATCTTCTCCTGTGTCATTTCAGTTAGGAAAGCAATCTGATTAAACCATGTATCAACCTATAGATCGCTGGCAGGCAAGTCTACTTCTGAGCTTGTGCACCTTAAACTTGATCGCCTAGGACCCACCCAAGCGAATCCCTAAGTGAATGTAAATCCAGGCAATCTAACAAAGTAGAATTATTTTTACAATTTGGGATAGGACACATTGAAGGGAGAAAAAAACAGAAGTGTATATTTTTTGTTACCTATTTTCTTCCATTCCAAAGACCCAGGTTCTGTCATAGTGCCATGTACAGACCCCGTTATGCATTTAATCCAAGGTAATCTTTTTTTTAATACAGTTGGCATAAAAAAACTAACTAAATAAATAAACAAAAATATAGTTGGTACACAATATTATATTCAGTTTGGGTGTTGTGGTGCAACTGTGTTAGGCTTGCTCATGTGTTTACCAGCTGCAAGCACTTTGCTTGATTAGTGCATGAGCAATGGCAGAGGCACGTGTGCATAGCCTATATAAGGCTGTGGGTGCTTCCCGTGGGCGGCCATTCTCCCAGATCGCTCTCCTGCCACCATGAGGTGTGGTTTTCCTTGCTCCCTCGCCCTTGCTGCGAATAGAAGATTATCCTTTGTCTATTAGCTCTTTCCCTTTTGTTGTTTATTTGCTCGCCTGTTTTTGCGAGCCTCCAATAAATGGGTATGGCCTCACACTTTCTGGCTCCACAGTTTCTCTACCATCTGCATGAATCCAATGTGAACCAGCCTGGCCTCGGCCACCGGCATTACAGGTGTACAATGCAGAGATTCAACATCTATATACCTTTTTATGTGACCACCCCTCTAAGTCTAATAATAATATGTCACCATGCAAATTTATTGCAATATTATTGGCTATACTCCCCTTCACCCATCCCTCCACCCCAAGTTAACCTTTATTACAGTTATGTGAGAGGGTACTATCCTCAATTTATAAAAGAAATTGATAAATTTCTACTCTTCTCAGGTGTATTTGATTAGAATTCCTTAGGCTTAGGACATGTGCCCTGAGAGCATACCTCTGGTGAACTTTTTCCCCGAGCAGAGCTAAGCATCAATTCTTCATCTCACCATTCCCCCACCATTCAGTCCTTGAAATCTTTTATGTTTTCTGTAAAGTTTTCCTCGGCTGTCAAGAACAGTAATTGCTTACATGACATCACTGTGTCTGGACCTGAGCTGGCCTATGGCTGTGTCTCCTATTCCTAACGATGGAGTGAAAGGGGCTCTGGCCTCCCCTGAGCAAGTCATTTCTGTTTTCTGTGTCCCTGTTTCCACATCGAACTAGGCAGATGTGTATGCGTGTGTGTGGAGGGGTGTAGGTATACCTATCTTATCTTCTCTATCAAAGTGGTATATAGACCAAGTAAGATATGTATCTGAAAACTCTTTGAATGAATAACAAAACGCTGTAATTATTTTTAAAGCTAGAACATTCTCCTCAATTTTATTCGTTTAAATAAATGTTTTTTTCCCTGAAAGAGCAGCCCAGTATCAAGGATTAAAGTGCATTAGGGGCATGAAAGTGAGGCCCCCCCCCCGCGGTGGATGACCACAGCCCTGGAGGCCAAGAGGAGCAAGCAGCGTGGTGTTCCTGGCCAGTGGGGTACGTGGATGCTGCGTTCCTTGGCTGGTGGCTTTCCAGGTCAGGGATGTCTCAGCTGCTGGTTTCTTGCATGGTGGCTGATTGGGTTTGTCAGTGTCTTGGTGGTGGGTACAAGCACTGTCATTGTGAAACACAACTGTCTGTTGAGTTCTCACCATGTTCAGGCACTGTGCTCAGTGCTTTATATGATTTATACCATTTAATCAACAAACGAAAAGGTATTATGAACCCCATTTTTCAGAAGGGCAAACCGAGGTGTAGATCAGTGGCATACATGCTAATGGTTCGAAGGATGTGGTCACATAAGAGTTGCATGGCAGGCGAGCGGTGGACTTCGGCTCAGAGCCCTGGCCTGTCTGGCAGCGCCCGTGTCTTCACTGCTGGATTAAACAACCGTCCTTCCATATGCAAATCCGTATTATCTCCCTCATCTATTGTTATGGGCCTTGAATGCACTTCTCCCTAATACAATTTACTCATTTCACAGTAACTTTACTTACTTTGCTGTTCACATGTTCCCTATCAGTGTACTCCATAAAATTGTAAACTTTTAAAAGATAAGGGCTGTTTTCTTTAATGTTCTCTGCACGTCCTTGGCACAGAGGTATAAACAGTCTCCCTAAGTAGTTCCCGAGGAGGAGGAAAAATCAGGGTCAAGGTCGGAAGTACTGGGTGTGAGGAAATCTCTTGAAAAGAGCCCACAAAATAAATGAACCTCGGCCTGACCTGTGGTGGCGCAGTGGATAAAGCGTAGACCTGGAAATGCTGAGGTCGCCGGTTTGAAACAAACCCTGAACTTACCTGGTCAAGGCACATATGGGAGTTGATGCTTCCAGCTCCTCCCCCCTGTCTCTCTCTCCTCTCTAAAATGAATAAATAAGTAAAAAATAATAAACGAACCTCATGGGAATAACTGTGAGCTTTATTGAACATTTCTAAGTGGTCAGCTATCCTATAGTTAAGTACCTAAAGATGCTTATATTGTGTAAAGATAATTTTAAAATTTGTATGTGGGTAGAAAAAAAGTAGTGAGTCACACACTGAAAAAGGCTTAAGGTTTGTTTTTTAAATTATTATATAAATAACTAGAACCATATTTCAGAAAAGGGCCCAAAATACAGCAACCAGGATTAAAACCTTAAAAAAAAATACATTGAATAATCTCCTTCTTGGTAGGAGCTGACATTGGTTTCCATCTGTCTAGTAGATCAAGACCAAGTGCTTTTATCTGTATTATATGGGTGTGAGAGATCATGGAGGAAATGAATAACTGTGGCTAAGCTTGGGCACAAAGTCAGGCATCTCGAGAGTGGCATTAAAGAAGTAAATGAAGCCAGCTCATGGGTCGCAACACCTGTGTGCATTGGCCTCCCAGCCGCTGTGACCACTGAGAGAGCGGAGGATGCTCATGCGCGCAGAGAGCCACCCCTTCCAGCCACTGGCAGTGAGTAATTCTACCCAAATAACTCTGTGAAGGTCACCTCCCACCTGCTGCTGCATGGTGGCAGAAAGGGAAGTGTTCTGAGGGGTCAGTACAAGAAGAATTCAGCTCTTCGTGTTGCCGGTTACCTCTTCCTCTTCAAAACCTGAGCTTGGGGCAGCGGTTCTCAAGACCACAAGTATGAAGTATGGTCAGTATCTAGGGAACTGCTTGTTGGGCGCTGCCAGAATGAGATTCTCTAAGAATAAAATGAGAAAAAATGAAAATAGGGAGGCTATCTTCCAAGATCAGACAGATGTTAATTGCATGCTTGACCAAACTGTGACCATGCAGGATCTCATCTGGATGACTGCCTTATGCCCTGGTCTACCTGGAAGGTGACTGAGAGGAAGTGAAGAGGGTTCAAGGGCATACCGAGACAAAGGGTCCCATGGTGAAGGTGGTTGGGAAAGTCAAGAGTGAGAGGGAGTGAGTTTTGAGGTCACGAAGTGCTAAAACAAAACTGTCTAAACAAGATGAACTTGCTAGCAGAAGGCAAGAGCCCGGACAGTGGGAGGGAGCAAGCCCTTCCCCCCAACAAAAAGTTAGGGGTGTTTCTCTCCTGCATTGTAGGAGGAAGTCACTCAGGCTGCCAGACATAGGGAGCCCGGGGCTTGGAGAGCATGTGTGCTCTGCTACAGCGAAGACCAGGTGGGACACGGGCTTTCTTCTGGTCTGGAAGAGCTGTCACGTGAGACCAGCAGTTCCTTCGCTCTGAGGCCACAGTCAACCAGTAGCCCCCTGATCTCTCTTCTCACCTATTTAAGGCAGGAATAGACAGATATTCACGGTCTCCAAACACATCCGTGTCTTTTATTGTTAATTAACACATTTGTATTTTGTTTTATATCTCAAAGCTTTTGTAAGATAACTGTTGAGGTTGATAGTTAGGCCTCATACTCTAATCAGTCCTAGTTGTATTTTCAAGATCAAATTTCTTGAAAAAAAAAAAAAAATTTCTTGGACACACCTAGACAAAGCTGGACTAGGAAACCTAAAACCTGTGATTAGAGCAGAATAAGGCAAACGAGTTGGTCTGCTAGCTTCTCTCTGTGATTTCTTTATGCCATCCTGACCCAACTTCAACCACAGGAAGAAGGTTCTGTGGTAGATAAAACCGTTTTTGCACATGGGACAAAGAGGAGTGAAGGCTCCAGGTGACAGAGGCATTCTCGGGGATGAGCTGTCTCAACTCCAAGCATCTGGCTTTTGGAAATATTTGTGTGAGAGATAAAAAAAAATGTTCAAAAGTTACCCATGCCTACTATTGCTGAATGTAGCCAAGGCCTATTTATACGATGTGGATGAACATGATCACTCCTTTCATGACATGTGCCTATTTTGTGCCCGGCCTTGTGGGCAATGCCTGAAAGTCCAAACTGAACAAGGCAGACAAATAAATAACTACAATGATCATTGATGGATTGTGAGATGATGTCTGAGGCACAGTGATGGCAAAGGACAAAGAAATCACTGTCCTGTGCTCAAGGGAGGAGGAGGGTAGGTTTTGAAAGAAATGCACTGCATTATTCCCTCCGTGGCCTAGGAGGGCAAAGGGAATTGCAGGTAGGGCAGTGGCTGGAAGCAAAGCTTGGAAGCTATGAATAGATCAACTGGAATGTTGTTGGAGCAATGGGAAGAGGTGGGGGGGGGGAGGCCTGCTAAGGACTTCATCAGGAGGGATTGATGAAGGGAGGGAATGGTGACATTTAAAATAGGGATACAAAACAGTATTAGGAAACATATACAGGACCTGGCCGGTTAGCTCAGTCAGTTTAGAGTGTCGTCAGGAAACAACCAGGTTGCAGGTTCAATCCCTAGTCAGGGCACGCACGGGAAGCAACCAGGGGATACACAGCTGCGAACCACAAGTGAATGCTTTCCTTCGCCATCCCTTCTTTGTCCCTTTCTCTCTCTGTCTGAAAACAAAACGAAACAAAATTAAGCCTTGGCTGAATAGATCGGTTGGTTGGAGTGTGGTCCCGAGCGTGGAAGTCGCTAGTTTGATACCCTGGTCAGGGCACACACTGGAGCAGCTCAATGTTCCTGCCTCTTTCTTACTGCCTTTCTCTTTCAAAAAAGAAAAGTACAGTTGTCATGACAATGAGGTAAAAGTGAGCAGAAGAAAGGATGACCAATGAAGAGTCGAGGTCCTAAACCAAAGTGGTTGTAATGAGACCGGAAAAGGGAAAGGCAGGTTGAGGATGGTTTGGCAGCCAGAGCCAGCAGGGCTTGCTGGCAGATTGTGTTTGGGGGCGAGAGAGGGAGGAATAGCATAAATCCCAAATTACTGGCTGTGGAACACAGGGAGCTTTTATTATATCTCTCTCTGTGAACCATTATACATTATTCATTGTGAGAGTGAAGATGTGCCTGCATCGTGCAACATCTCAGTTTCCAAGTAAGGGAATCGCTGGATTGGAAATCAACCCCACCCACCCTCATCCCTGCTTTTCCTGTCCGTTGTGGGCTTTGCTCAGGAAGCTGTGAGATATGGCTTCAGGCAAATAATATGGATATATACAGACCCATCATCCTACAGAAAACTATGAAACCCAGAAGATACAATTAAATACACTGGGATGCTTAGAACTGTGTGTCCATGGCTTTATCATGGACAGAAGCTGCACCCTATGTGTGCAGCCCAGCCTATTTTTTAATTGATTGGTTGATTGATTTCAGTGAGCGAGGAAGGGAAATAGAGAGAGAAAGCTAGAACATCGAGCTGTTCCTGTATGTGCCCTGACAGGAAATGAAACCTGCAATCTTTGCATATCTGGATGATGCTCTAACCAACTGAGTTATCTGGCCAGGGCCAGCCTGGTTTTTCATTAAGCAAAGAAACTTTGTTTCTTTTTTTTTTTTAAAAAAACCAATCATCTGTTTTTTTAACATTTTTATTTTATTTTTATTTATTTATTCATTTTCGAGAGGAGAGGGAGAGACAGAGAGAAGGGGGGGAAGAGCTGGAAACATCAACTCCCATATGTGCCTTGACCAGGCAAGCCCAGGGTTTCGAACCGGCGACCTCAGCATTTCTAGGTCGACGCTTTATGCACTGCGCCACCACAGGTCAGGCAAAGAAACTTTCAATAACAAAAATGTAAAAACTTTTTTAGCTGCAGCACAACCAGAGCTTGCACTTGAGAACGGAGATGTGTGTTAGCAACATTACATCTTGATTTTTTTCTACCTGGTAAAAATAATGAAGCAAGTGTGTGTTTTTCTAAATAGATACTGCATGCTCATATGAGGGATGTCAGAGGGTTAAAAAGTTGATGTGGGCAAACATTACTCCTCAAATTCTGTTACTTAGGGTCTCCTGTTGCTTTTGCGCCTTGCCTCTGCGTGACTGTTTGGGGTCATTCTAGCTTAGTTGGTTAGGAAACTAAGCGCTGAAGTTAGATTGTCCGAGTTCCAACACTGGCTTCGTCTGTCAGTTCCATCTTTGGGCACTCCATCAGTCGTCCCTGTTATCTCGTCACGGACACACACATGAAACCAATAATATCGGCATGATCTCTGAGTAGAGCCCAACCCCAACAGGGCTTGGTAAGCCCCAGATTGCTGGGCGCATACCCAGAATTTCCAATATAACAGCTCTAGGGTGTGGACCAGAAACATTCACGCTTCTAAAAAATTCCAGGTGATGGTCTGGCCCCATACTTTGAGAAATAGTTACTGATCTAAGTAGAAAGGGGATTCACTTAGGAAGAAAGAGAGAGGCATAAGAGCAATTTGTAGAAACATGTAGAAAGTTGGTCAGGATTTTATGATGCTAAAATGTGTACACTGGGAAGCCCAGTGGCTGATGAGCCATTCCTGTAAGTGAGAATCGTTCATTTTTTTCTATTATCAATCAGATGACCTTGAGTTTCTACCACTCTAGGAATGTGTCCCCATAATTAGAGTGTACATAGTCCTTACTCCAACTCACCTTTTCCAGTATTTCAGGGTTTTATTCTTGAACCCAAACCCAACCAAATCATGAACCATTTGACCAGGGATACCAGGCTAATTTGGGATACCAGGCTAATTTGGTGACATCTACAACCAAATCAAATCCCAAATACCCTTTCCCTGAAGTGTGACTTAAATGAGATTACTTTTGTTCGTTTAAAAAAAAAAAGAAGGGATAGTTAACTAGCTCAAATTAGAAACAAAACTTTTGGTTTTTTAAAAATGATTAAAATGCAAGATCATATTTCCTAATGTGCCAACTTACTAAAAAATAAACAAAACAGAACTCTGTTTAAGATACTCTTATGCTCAGTAACAAGCAGTTGACTGAAATATTAAAGTCATATATCCCTATTAGGTTCTATGTCCCAGCAAGGAAGAACATTCCACTCACAGGGTTCAAAGCAAGATACTTTAGTGAAGGCACTTCTTACAGAGATGTGGGAGGGGGAGTAAGGGGACAAGAGAGGGTATTAGGTCCAGAAGGCACAGCAGGAGTCATTAGCACCCTACTGCCCCCCCTTCCTGTACCCTCTGGGCCCGAGAGGCTGAGCAAGGACATGGTGTTGACTGAACCCATTTCGTTTCGGGTAAGGACCCCTGAGAAAGAGGCAGGAGATTGAGTCTAGGGACCCACCCCCAACACACACTAATTAGGAGAGGGTTGCTCAATCAAGAAGGAAGTGGGAAAGGATGCCCAGCCTCTCTCCCCCACTAAGCTTTGTATCTCTTGCTGAAGTCTCCTCCCCTCCCCCAGCTGAACTGAAAGTCAGGTGTCAGGGGCACCCTGACTGATCTGCAGGCTCAGCTTCCTGGCAGAGCAGGACAAGTGGTAGAGGGCAGATGACAGTTCACTGTCACTTTTTTAAAGTGAATGCTAGACATTGAGGAAGTATTGGTGACTTTGAGTTAATGTATGCAAACTTCCTAGAAAAGTCCCTAGCACATGGGCAACACTATCCTCTAAACTTTAGTTATTTATTTTTTGAGTGAGAGGAGGGAAAATAGAAAGACTCTTGCATGTTCCCTGACCAGGATCCATCCAGCAACCCCCATTTAGGGCCGATGCTGGAGTACTGAGCTATTTTTAGCGCCTGAGGCTGATATACTTGGACCAACTGAACTATCCTCAGTACCCGTGCTCAATCAAGCCACTGGCTTTGAGAAGGGAAGAGGGAGAGGAGGAGGAGAGAAGTAGATGGTTGCTTCTCCTGTGTGCCCTGACCAGGAATCGAATCCAAGACATTCAACACCAGGCTGATGCTCTATCCACTTAGCCACCAGCCAGGGCCACCCTAGCTATTTTTTTTTTTTTTTTTTTACAGGGACAGAGAGAGAGTCAGAGAGAGGGATAGATAGGGACAGACAGACAGGAACAGAGAGAGATGAGAAGCATCAATCATCAGTTTTTCGTTGTGACACCTTAGTTGTTCATTGATTGCTTTCTCATATGTGCCTTGATCATGGGCCTTTAGCAGACTGAGTAACACCTTGCTCGAGCCAGCGACCTTGGGTCCAAGCTGGTGAGCTTTTTGCTCAAGCCAGATGAACCCGCGCTCAAGCTGGCGACCTCGGGGTCTTGAACCTGGGTCCTTCTGCATCCCAGTCCAATGCTCTATCCACTGCGCCACTGCCTGGTCAGGCCACCCTAGCTATTCTTATTGCTGCATGCTAAGCCTTGTTCATTGAGAGGGACCCTGAACCTTGTGGACTTGCTACAACTTCTCCTTGGTCAATGTTAGGGGCAGAGCTCACACTCAGAGCCAGATTTTCAGATTCCAACGTGTACAAACTGTGCTGTGTGCGTTGATGATAGTAGCTTAGACATGTGAGGTAAAGTGTTGCAGGCCTAATTGAATTTATAATTTATTGCAGACTAAAAGCATTTTTATTCGCTGAACCTGACTGGAGAAATATGTAGCACAGTCAACAATGTACACATAAAAATAACATAAAAAAAACCATACTTCCAAGACAATTCTACATGTTCAATAATAACAGTAATCATAGTGATGATGTTAGTAATAGTTCCAATTTTTGAATGTTTATTACATGTTCAGCACTGTGTTGTTGTTGTTTTTTTAGTATTGTCCTAATATGACCAATAATTCATGTCACCCATTTTGAATTTCTTATTTATTCTTTCAGGTCTTTAAAAAAAAATCCATGTTGGAGGATTTCATAATGGGTGAGTTAAAATAAATTTTACCTGACTCTGCTGGTTTCTGGTCTGACCATTTGAAGTTTTATAAAATCACATATATAAATATATAGTATATCCCAGAAAACATTATTTTTTTTCCTATAACTGTTGGAGAATTTACCATCTCACTATCCTGCCCTGATAGAAAATTAGCTCTGAGGTCAGAGGCACACATCGGCCTCTCATTCAGAATTTGATTGCATGAAATAAGACGTCTTGAAAATAAACGTACTTAGCATCTTCTTTATAACAACAGGTCAGCTTTTTTTGGCAGCAGATTTTTAACAGTGGGGTAGCATTTGCCCTTAGGTCTTTGCATTTTTGCTTTTCAGAGTTTCAGTTCAAGAAAGGTCTCATCAGTCAACTAAAGCATCCCACGTATACTTCTAGTCTGCTAAAAGCACAAACCAGAGAGGCTTTTCCTGGGTGGTGGCTTTGTGCCCTGTCACACTGTGTCAGCTTTTCTCTGAGGATGGGAGTGATTCTCAGACCAGGGCGCTCCAACCAATGGTTCCTCATGACAGGGAGACTCTCTCTTGGCAGTCAAGTTTCAGCATTGTCATTTAAAAAGTCTGGGTAGCAACAGCATTTGCCAAACGGCTCTGTTTGTGAAGCAGCCACACGAAGGGAAAGTGTCTGCTGTGCACAACCTCTGCGCCACCTGCGTCTCTGCTGCCTAGTTGGAACCTAGGTTGTCCCGGAGGAAGCTGCCCGATTCCTGTCTAGGCTGAACCATACAAGACTGTCAATATTTGGCCAATAGTTGATAGTCAAATGCCAGTGTGACAGGGGACAACCGTCTTGCCTGGTGCATCCTACTAGTCCTGGTACCGATTGAAGCCATCCGGGGGGCAGTGATGTTTCATTTACAACCTTTTTTTTACACTTACACTGTTGGAACCCATTGTTTTTTACACATTGTATGAATGAAGGACACTTCTGAATTATTTGTGCCTCTTTTTGAGGATTTCAGGTATATGTGAACATCCGAGAATCTTTGTCGGTTGAGATTTTAAGGCATTTATATGTGTAAATTTCCTGGCACATAGTAGGTGCTCAGTAGAATTGAGTGGTCAGGTCTCTCCACAAAAGTCACTGGTGTGAGAACATCTGATCACAATGGCAACATACTGGGATATGGTCTTTATGGGCTACATAGTCTTTTAAATGCATTGTCTTATTTAGTTTAGAGTCAAGTGACCTAACATCCCATTACCAACACGTTCAGTTGATGTGTCAAACCATACCACAAGTTCCAGTACTCTCCCTGCTGCTACCAGAGAGGCTGAAAACAAGGCTGCAGCTACCAGAGAGGCTGAAAACAAGGGTTTTCTGTGCATTTTTATAAAATGGATGTTAGAAAACATCATAGTTATCATTATTTCTTCCATGAGACTGGGAAATGGTCACACAAATGTCTGTCTGTGGTGAACTTGAGGAACTGACTAAAGTGATTAACAAGGATATCTCAGTATTTATAAACTTGGAGAGTTTTGAAGCATGTGATGCTGATCTTTCAATTATCATGCTAGACTCAAATTCTCACGTACGGTTGACACGTCAGTTCTTACGATTGGGCAAGTTCATTAAGATGAAAGTTATAGCCTGACCAGGCGGTGGCGCAGTGGATAGAGCGTCGGACTGGGATGCGGACGACCCAGGTTCGAGACCCCGAGGTTGCCAGCTTGAGCGCGGGCTCATCTGGTTTGAGCAAAGCTCACCAGCTTGGACCCAAGGTCACTGGCTCGAGCAAGGGGTTACTTGGTCTAGCTGAAGGCCCACGGTCAAGGCATATATGAGAAAGCAATCAAGGAACAACTAAGGTGTCGCAATGCGCAATGAAAAACTAATCATGATGCTTCTCATCTCTCCGTTCCTGTCTGTCTATCCCTCTCTCTGACTCTCTCTCTGTCTGACTCTCTCTCTGTCTCTGGAAAAAAAGAAAAGATGGAAGTTATATTCTCTTTGATGTTGTTCTCACTGTTCCTCTGAAATACAGAGGAAAATGTGTGATGGGTCTGAGGGCAGGCTGATGCGGCAGCCGGCTGTGACAGGTGTACACAGACCCACAGGTATGCATCTGGCCTCGGTGTACTTGGTAGGCAGATGCTTCTAAAGGGTCCCACGCAACTTCACAAGTCTATTTCCTCCACAGCCTCATGGCAGTGACCATGTCTACAGGACAGGCCTGAGGTCCTGGAAGTTCTAGCCTCCAGAGTAGAGGACATTTGGTGATTCCCTTTGCAGTTTGGAGCCAGGTCAGAGACAGGGCTTGACAGTGCAAGTGGATGGTGCGGGTGAGATCCCACAGGTCTGCAGCTCTGAGCTCTGCATTTTTAGTAAGCTCCAAGGCAATTCCAATGCGGCGGGTCCATGGACTACTCTTATTCCGAGTAGCAAAGAACTAGGCATTTCCACCTCTTTGACCCACTACAATCTCAGGGGCCATGAAACCATGCTCAGATTTAACATTTTCCTCCCAAAACCAGATAGCCTTCCTCTTGAGATCTTACTCATTTTTGCCACTGTTAATTCTTCTTCTAACCACAGAGTAATGCAAGGCTCCTTCTTACCCCCTGCCATCAGATCCAAGCCAGTGTGAACTTCTTCTGATCCTTCCCTGTGTCTCCATGCCCAGCCTTTCCCATTCCACTGCCGTTGTCCAGACCCAGGACCCTGGCCTCTAAGACTCCTCCCTCCCAAGCCTTCCAGTCTCCACCCCTCCAACTCCAATTACGCGCACACTTGCTAAAGCAGAGTGATTTACGTATATGAACTCTGCTGAAAACCTATCTGGAATGGAGTCCAGAGTCCCTGACATGGAACTCGAGGCCCCAAACTCCAGCCCAATTTCTCTATTCTTACCTCCCAATGTTCTTGTAAGAGAACCTTCTGGGTTACCTGCTGTGATCTTCATGCCTTTGATGCTTGAGGTTACCCTGACTGGTCCCAAGTTTCTCTGTTGCTTTAAGTGTCACATGAGTGTGCTACCAAGTGTCATAAGCATTCAAAAGAGCCTGGGTGTTCATAACACAAGTGTCACTTGATTGGGTCTGGAGGCTAGTAAGGATTTCTACCGAGGCTGTATCATTGGACTAGCGGAATGGGCATTCATAATAAAAGAGATCCAATTAACTAAAAAAAAATTTAATGGGTAGATTAATAACAATCACAAAGAACATTCCTTGGGCCTCTGTTCTTGTGTCCTCCAATCTACAACCAAGCAGTGGCCTGGATTATTATTTTTCTCCTGTCTCTTCTGCACCATGCTTTTTCTCAGGGCTGACCCTTTCAGCGTCTCCAGCATTGAGTATAATGTGTGTACAAGGAAGGCTTTCAATCAGGGGGGTCCGGGGTTTGGAGCCTGAAGTTCCTACAATATTGGAGCCCTTCTCTAGCTAAGAAATAAAATCCAAAGTCCTCTTTCTGGCCAAGTAGCAGTTGGTTAGAGCATCATCCTGACCTGCCAAGGTTGAAGGTTTGACCCCCAGTTAGTGCACATGTAAGAATCAATCAATGACCGCATAAACGAGTGGAACAGCAAATCAATTTTTCTCTCTCTAAAAATGAAATGTCCTCTAAGTTCTCAAAAATGTACTTGAGACTAGTACATTGCTAGGGCTTCTCATAGGACCTTGGGACCATGTGAGTGTGGGGGCGGGAGTGGGTCCTGAGCTTAAGTTGCATTAGCCATGTGGTGTAGCCACCTCTGCTTCCTCTGTTGTTGTGATGAGTATAATTATTTTAATGAAAGAATGAGTGCATCTGCTGACTTACTCATGACTTTCGTCACTGAGACCTCTCCTGTTATGCCCTCTGAGTTCATCACGGGCACTGACTCTGGTCTTGGAAAGATGGTTTCATTCAGGCCCTGGCCAGCTGGCTCAGTGGTAGAACGTCAGCCCGATGTGTGGAAGTTCCGGGTTCGATTCCCAGCCAGGGCACACAGGAGAGGCACTCATCTGCTTCTCTACCCTTCCTCCTCTTCTTTCTCTCTACCTCTCTCTTCCCCTCCCACAGCCAAGGATCCATTGAAGCAAAGTTGGCCCTGGGCGCTGAGGATGGCTCCATGGCCTCTGCCTCAGGGGATAGAATGGCTCTGGTTGCAATGAAGCAACGCCCCCGATGGGCAGAGCATCGCCCCCTAGTGGGCATGCCGAGTGGATCCCGGTCAGGCGCATTCCGGAGTCTGTCTTTCTGCCTCCCTGCTTCTCACTTCAGAAAAATACACACACACACACACAAAAAGATGGTTTCATTCAGCTTCCACACTGGAGGGACTCTTCAGTTTCCTGGAAACTGTAGGAATTTCAGATACCCCTGGGATCATTCTTTGACAGAAAAACCTTCACCAACTAATCTGAAGCCAGCAGTTTGCAGATGATGTGCTTGTGTTTTCAAATGAAAGCATTGCCTTGTGACACCGCCATCTTGAAGTCTTTCAAAATGTGTTCTAGGTCCTGGCTGGTTGGCTCAGTGGTAGAGCGTCAGCCTGGCTTGCAGGAGTCCCGGGGTCGATTCCCGGCCAGGGCACACAGGAGAAGCACCCATCTGCTTCTCCACCCCTCCCCCTCTCCTTCCTCTCTGTCTCTCTCTTCCCCTCCCGCAGCTGAGGCTCCATTGGAGCAAAGATGGCCCGGGCGCTGAGGATGGCTCTAGATACAACAGAGAGACGCCCCAGAGGGGCAGAGCATCGCCCCCTGGTGGGCATGCCAGATGGATCCCGGTCGGGCGCATGCGGGAGTCTGTCTGACTGCCTCCCCATTTCCAGCTTCAGAAAAATGCAAAAAAAAAAAAAAAAAAAAAGTGTGTTCTAGATAGTTCCTTCTCATTGGAAACTTCCCTATAAAATCATAGACTTTGAATTCAGTCTCAGTTCTTTTTGATGCTCTTCAAAGAAACTGTCCTTCATAGCTGGTCTTACAAGAAGAAGACCTTATAAAAGTATGAGACACCCTTGTAGTTTCATGTAATTTTGCAATATATATATATTTCACTCTAATACTTTATTGGAAAAGGGTTACCGAGAGTCAGAGGTATTTGCTGTTTGTGTGAAAAGGGGTGGCTGTGTTGTCCCCCTATCTGAAATTGGTCCCCACCAGCCATAGCTCTGCTGTCACCTATGTGTTGCATTCCTAGAACTTACACCAACCTGTTACTCTCTTGCCCCGTCTTTGTTTACTGTTTACCTAGGCACCTCCTAGATGATGGGTAAATATTCATCAATGTAGACTCTTCTTTAATGATGCTACTAGCTGCAAAGATGCTTCCATTTCCCACCAGGTTGTTAGATTCTAGAAAAACACCAAATGACAACAAAACCACTTCCCCTGATTGGTTCTTTTTATTTATTTTCTTTCTTTTTTTGTGGCAGAGACCGAGAAAGTCAGAGAGAGGGACAGATAGGGACAGACAGACAGGAAGGGAGAGAGATGAAAAACATCAATTCTTCACAGTGGTTCCTTAGTTGTTCATTGATTGATTTCTCATATGTGCCTTCACCAGGGGCTACAGCAGACCGAGTGACCCCTTGCTGGAGCCAGCTACATTAGGCTCATGCTGGTGAGCCCTGCTCAAACCAGATGAGCCCACGCTCAAGCTGGCGACCTTGGCGGTCTCGAACCTGGGTCCTCCACATCCCAGTCCGATGCTTTATCCACCGCGCCACCACCTAGTCAGGTCCCTGGTTGGTTCTTGAATGCTTATCACATCAAAGGACTGTACTTTAGGGAATCCCTGGGTGTTGCTCAAATAAGTTTTTAAATATGATATATATCAATATGTTTGCTCGCTTATAGTTTGTATTGGGTGTGGGGGACAGGCTGTAAGCAGGCTGGGTCATTATAGCCTAAGGCAGGGGTCCCCAAACTACTGCCCGCGGGCCACATGCGGCCCCCTGAGTCCATTTATCCGGCCCCTGCCGCACTTCTGGAAGGGCACCTCTTTCATTGGTGGTCAGTGAGAGGAGCATAGTTCCCATTGAAATATTAGTCAGTTTGTTGATTTAAATTTACTTGTTCTTTATTTTAAATATTGTATTTGTTCCCTTTTTGTTTTTTTACTTTAAAATAAGATATGTGCAGTGTGCATAGGAATTTGTTCATAGTTTTTTTTATAGCCCGGCCCTCCAACGGTCTGAGGGACAGTGAACTGGCCCCCTGTGTAAAAAGTTTGGGGACCCCTGGCCTAAGGCTTAGTTTTAAGACTAAACTGTTCCCCACACCCTTGACTGATTGCATGATGTGGGGTGGTGCACTCTCATGAGGAATTCCACTATGCCTCAGATAAGTGACTTTGTATCAGAGACTTCCTTATTTGTATATTGGATTAAAGGTTTTGATTTCTACACTATAAAATGGGGGCAGACCGGAAGCTTGTTCTCTCTCAGTTCCTGAGATTAGCATTAGAAGAGTGATTATGTTCTAGGAGAAGCCCATGCTGTAAGAGAGCAGATGAAGGCCAAGTGGGGAGGCCAGGAGAAGCAGCCAAGATGGCGGAGTGCTGAAGGAGTAGTCAGTTTGTGCAGAGTTTGTGTAGAGAGAAGGAGATGGGGAACAGAGGTGAATAAGGCTGGTGAGGTAGAAACCTTTGATTCTAGGAAACTTGGATAAGTCAGTGGTTTTGGGAGCCCTGAATGGAAAGGGAAGCATTTTTCCACTGTGTGTATTTCTTACCCGCCGGGTGCAAGCTAGGATTAAAGCTGATGGCCCACCAGTTTTTGGCTTCATTGTTTCATTACCGTCTGTCCGAATCCAATGCGAACCTGTGTGGACCAGGTGGCTGTGATGGTAGCCGTGGCTACTGGCCTTACATTTGGCGTAGTCTGTGGCAGGATTCGATACAGATGAGTATGGAGCCACCACCACCTTTGAGCAGTGGAGTAGAGGACTGGCTGCTGTTATGGATCCCCATGGCTGTCCTTTTGGGGACCATAGGATGGCTGACTTTTACAGCCATACTACGGAAGAAACTGAGAACTCTGTGGAAGAGCCTGCCTGGAACCTGCAAGCCGAGCAGTTGAAGGAGCTGGAGCAAATGTGGGAGAAAGAGATGCCGACCTTGGAGCTGAAGCAAGCACCGGAGGAGGCCGACCATGTTCATGAGTTGGAGATTGTCCTGGACGTTGTGGAGAGCTAGCAGAGGTGGGAGGCCAGGGCTGAGGCTGGAACTGGGGCTGCAAGGTCTGAGGAGCAGAAGGCCCCGGTGGCCTGGGGCTCGAGCCCGGCAGCAGGAGCTGGTGTTTTCAGTTCCTCTTTGGAGGATGAGAAGAATAGGGCTGGAGTTGCAATCCACAGTCTCCAGAAGATGAGATCCCAGCAGCAAGGAGTACCTGCTATGCCCCTGGTAGGTCTGAGATTTTGGGACATAAGGGTGAATGCATTCATGCTCTCTGGAGCAGAGATAGAAATGCTGACTGCCATTGCCACGTGCTCCTCTTTGGGACAGTGTAAGACCTGCCAGGACGGCAGGAATGAGGGGGTTGGCTGAGGCCCCATGTGCTTGGATTGATTTCCTGGACTACAACCGGAGTGGGCACTGGCTCCTTTGTTGGATGGACTTACAGATTTTAGACAATGTGAAATACCCTGATGGGGGTGGGGGTGGCTTTGCTGGAAGCACTCCCCTGCCCCGGGAAGCTTTTCCATGGCTAGAAAGAAGGCCAAGGACATTTTGCACTTTTGGCAAAGTGCTCAGAGACTAGTGAAGTATATCTTTGTAATTGTTGAAAATTGTATGACTTGTCATGTTGTTGTAATTTGTGTAATGTGCTTAATTTACTTGTGTAGGAATACCTGTGCTTTAGACTATGAAGCAAGCAAAAGGGGTGGAATGTTGGTCAAATAAGTTTTTAAATATGACAGATGTTTGCTCGCTTATAGTTTGCATTGGGTGTGGGGGACAGGCTGTAAGCAGGCAGGGTCATATAGCCTAAGGCTTAGTTTTAAGACTAAACTTTTCCCCACACCCTTGACTGATTGCATGATGTGGGGTGATGCACTCTCATGAGGAATCCCATTATTCCTCAGATAAGTGACTTTGTATCAGAGATTTCCTTATTTGTATATTGGGTTAAAGATTTTGATTTCTACACTATAAAATGGGGGCAGACCAGGAGCTTGCTCTCTCTCGGTTCCTGAGATTAGCATTAGAGAGGAGAGCAGAGAAAGGCCACGTGGAGGAGAGGAGAGTCAGCCAAGATGGTGGAGTGCTGAAGGAGAAGCCAGTTTATGCAGAGTTTGTGCAGAGAGAAGGAGATGAGGAACAGAGATAAATAAGGCTGGTGAGGTAGAAACCTTTGATTCTAGGAAACTTGGATAAGTCAGTGGCTTTGGAGGCCTGAATGGAAAGTGAAGTGTTTTCCCACTGTGTGTGTTTCTTGCCCACCGGGTGCAAGCTAGGATAAAGATGATGGCCCACCAGTTCTTGGCTCCGTTGTTTCATTACTGTTGGGCAGATAAAATGTATTATGCTCACTTTGTTAAAGAGGCCATTGCCCAGGTGATATTAATGTGTGTTGGGGTGGGCTAAAGGCAGGGAGAATCCTTGTAGCCTGGGGCTTGGTTTTGGGATTAAGCCTTTCCTACCCTTTTTGATGTAGGGCGGTACAATCCAATCATGCCTCAGAGAAGTGACTTTGTATTAGAGACTTCCCTGTTTTGTATATTGGATTAAGAGTTTGGATTGCTACACTATAAAATGGGGATGAAGTGGGAGCTTGGGTTCTTGGTTCCTGAGATAATCATTAGAAGAGAGAGCAGAGGAGAGCAGAGAAAGGCCACGTGGAGGAGGCCAGGAGAAGCAGCCAAGATGGTGGAATGCTGAGTGAGAAGCCAATTTGGGCAGAGTTTGTATCTGGGATAAGGAAAGGAGATGGGGAACAGAGGTGAATAAGTCTGGTGAGCTAGAAACCTTTGATTCTAGGAAACTCGGATAAGTCAGTAGCTTTGTGAGCACTGAATGTGACTGGGTTTTGGAGCCCAGTGTGTATTTTTACTTGCCCGCTGGGTGCAAAGCTAGAATTAAAGACTATGGACCACCAGTTTTTGGCTCCGCTGTTTCTTTGCCGACTGTCCGAATCCAATGCGAACCTGCATGAGCCAGGCAGCTCTGATGCTGGCCATGGCCCTGCCTCCTGGCTTTACAATTACCGTCTGTCCAAATCTAATGTGAACCTGCACGAACCAGGAGGTTGTGATGGTGGCCATGGCTACCGGCCTTACACTGGGCTCTTCCTGCTGTCAGCTGCCTGGCCCACCTCTTTCCTCCACCTGCTCCACTTCATCTCTGCCCCCCAAGCTAACCCAGCCTGTTTGTCTTCAGCTGCCTTGTTTGCTTCATTCTCTTTAGAATGTGTTCCCCAAATCCTTGCTCAGCCCCTAGAGAGTTGCTTTGCTTCCCACTAGCCATGTGATCTTGCATAGACCTCGCTGAGCCTCGATGTCCGATGTCCTGGTCTGTAAAACGCAGATGTTAAGAGCCCCTCCCACCCTTATAGTGTACCTCCTGGCAAGCCTGCACTATAAGGCTGCCACTGTCATTGTTGTTGTTATGTTGGATTTCTTTCAAGCTCCCACTCTGGTTTATCTCCAATAATTGTTTATAATTATTGACAACTTAAAAATGACTTTCCCAAATCACATTGAGTTGGTATGTTTTACTTCTTTACTCAGAGCTAAGCTCTTTGACAGCAAATCTTCTGTGACTCTCTGTGTGCTCCACAATGGGGGCCTTGCTTCCAAATCAGGGGTTGGCAGCAGTAGAACCCATCCAAGTCACTTGAAATTGCACTGGAAGAAGCTACAGGGTGTTTTCCCTGTTTGTTTGTGCATATTCTGTTTTGCTGCCTGAATGATTTAAGCACCTCTTCCAGATTTGGGACTTTCTAGAACTTTTCCTCAGTAAAGATAATAAAGGAAGGAGCCTTTTATGTGTTTGCTTTTTAAAAGATTTTTAAATCATGTAACTGTCAGGAATTTCACACTGTGCTTAGTTTTCAGGCTTAATCACATGCTGCCAATGACACAGCAGTCAATGCGTGGGGACAGCAGAGGTAACTCATAACCCTGGAGTGAGGTGACCTTTTGAGATGAGAACTGAAGTGGGGACAGTGAAGGATCAGTAGGGTGGGTGATAGAATTAACCCAGATTGAGAGATAATCTGTAAATGTGAAATTGAGGGGATTAAGGAGTAGCCAGATTTTATCAAGGGGCACTTAAAGAAGTCATTACAGAGTCAATTATGTTCTACTCTCACAAAGAAAGAATATGTTAATTAAGAACTAGCAGGGGGTATATGTGGAATCCTCAAGAAAGAAAGAGCCAGTAAGGCAGATTTAGGGGCACAGTTTTAATAAAATCTTCTCTTGGAAAAAGTCCTGTGTCATGAGCTGGCCACATAGGAATTAGAGACACACTCTGTAGGCAGGTGAGGTTGGCTTTGAAATTTACACGGTCTGGGTGAGCTCATCCCCAAGACCACCCAAATCTCTTGCCTCTAAGCAACCTAGGCAACTTTCTAAAGATTAATTCAGCCTCCCAACGCCTCTGTCCACTGGCAAGTGGAATGCTCTCTAGAGAGTTACCTGCCTGCATTGGAAATTTACATTATAATTTAACCATCAGTCTCTTGCTGATACAGATTCCCAGAATTTGTAAGGTCTGGACAAAGAGAGGGGTGCTCTCTTTCAGAAGAAATGCAAAATAGCAAATAAGAAATTACCTGCAGGGCATTGGAGGGGAGAAGCGAAGGGAGGATGGGGGTCCTGAAGCCTTAGTTTGGTCAGCTGCATAGCAAAGCCATTGACATTGGGTTGGAGTCAGTTCTGGGAGCCTCTAAATACTGGATGCACCATCCTGCAAAGCTGAGTGCCAGTCCCAGGGAGCTCCTAAGCAGGGCTGACCCTCTCTCTCCCCAGCACTTGGGTTCTTAATAATACAAGTGCAGCCAAGTACTCAAAGGCCATATGGCCTCCAACAAGGATCTTGGCACTTCAACATTTTATGACTCTTTCTGTCTACATTCCCATTCTGCTTAAACAAGAAACTCTCTTGCATGTTTTAACTTTCCCCAGATTCTGTCTAGTTTTCTATAGTCCAGTACATAGCAATGCTAGATACAGCACAAAAAGAGAAAACTAAAGATATGACTGTGCCCAAAGCATGATTTAAATGTCTGTGGGCTAGAAAGAAGAGAACACTTAACCCTGTGTGCATGATGACCCTGTGGCCCAACCCACTCTGGGTCAGCAAACCAGGGCAGGCCCATGACTCCTGTGGGGTAACAGGGACTAGTGATGCCTCAGTCGAGGCAATGGAAGAGTGTGAGATCCACAGCTTAACGCTCTAGGCTGGAATGGGCTCCACTGTTCCTGAGAGGAGGTGGGCAGAGCCTGGAGCCAGGGCTTAGATGAGGGAAGGCAGGAGGTCATAGATACAACCCAGAGACCAAGAATCAGGCCACGCACACTCTAGTCCAGGGGTCTCAAACTCGCGGCCCGCAGACTAATCCACAAAGTTCAAAATATTTTGGATAAAATTAAGTAAGCCTAGGGGCCTACTTGTATTTGCCAAACGGCTGTGATCTTGCTCTGCGGCCCACATGCTGAGTTGAGTTTGAGACCCCTGCGTCTAGTCCAATAGCTCTTAGGTGGGACTGAGCAAGGCTCTACATGGTGTGGGTGGAAGAGGAGATTTGTGGCAGCCCTGATGGGGTGTCAGAGCCTAAGCAAGGTAAGGAGGGTGTCCATGTGAAGGGGCTGCCTGGCATGGGGGTGGTGAAGAGGACCTCCACATGGTTTGGAGGTGGTTGAAGAGGCTCTAGGAGAATGGTCACGTGCAGAGGAACTGACCAAGTAGGAAAGTAGTAAGGATAATGGTGTTGGGCTGGAATTGCAGATAGTAAGGTGACCAACTTTTTTTTACAATGAAAAAGAGGACAAAAAAATTGAAGAAAACAATATCATAAATATTCATTGCAACAATAATACACTATAATATGATAAATGCATAATAAAAACATTTGTAATATTTTATATTATAATTATGCTTATTAATTTTTAATAATAATTGTAAGAAAAAAGTACTCATTTAGATACAAATACATCACATCACACGCAATGGATCAACTCTGCATCGATCGAATACGGACATTTACAGATTAGTCTTCCAATATCAAAAAGGAGGTCATGTAGGAGGACACTTTTCGAGGGAGGACGAAACTTACAAAAGAAGGACTGTCCTCCCTAAAGGAGGACGATTGGTCACCTTACAGATAGGGGTGTGAACTCATGGTTTTTGGTAGATGATAGGTGCTCAAATAACGCATGTTCTTAGTGTTGTCCACTGAGTGTCTGGAGCAGAGACACCCAGGAGCATGGAGTGCGTCTATCTTTCAGATCTCGGTTTCTAACCACCGCTCTTCAGAGGCCTTTGGAGAATTGGTTGACTTAGTCCTCTGGTAAGAAATGTACAAGATGAGCCTAGAACCCTTGCTGAGTTTGAAATGAAGAAGGACTTGCCTGACCTGTGGTGGCACAGTGGATAAAGCATCAACCTGGAATGCTGAGGTCACCAGTTTGGAACCCTGGGCCTGCCTGGTCAAGGCACATATGGGAGTTGATGCTTCCTGCTCCCCCTCCTCTCTCTCTCTCTAAAAATGAATAAATGAAATCTAAAAGAAAAAAAAAAGGACTCAAAGAACGATGGGGGCACAGAGGCCACATATCTGGGGCTTCCTTTAGAAAAATCTGGGTAATTTGAGCATCAAAATAAAGTGATAATAACAGACTGTAATCCACTGGATGAAATAAGACACCATAAATTCATACAGATGTTAAAAAAAATTAATGGAAATTAAAAAACAAAAAGAATTAATTAGTATATCAAAGGTTGATGAGGATTGATAGTTACATAATTTCAAAAAACTCCTTTCAAAATATTTATTAATTAAAAGGGGGGAAAAAGTAATTTCACAGTGTGGTAGCCTAGCAGTCAGGAAATTAAACAAGTGATCAAATCTCACATCACCAGCAATGTACAAACACAAACCATGTCACTTGAAGAGGATAAATTGAGAATAAGGATAAACTAGGATAAAGTCAGCACTTCTGTGATATTCCTGCCTAAGACATGTAATAGATACTTCGTCATGAGAAAGCCTCAGACTCACCCAGACTGAGAGACATTCTGCAAAATAAAAGGCTTGTAAACACCCAGTGTGTCTCGGTTATGAAAGTGAAGGGAGACTGAGAACCCTTCCAGGTAGAAGGGAATTAGGGAGACATAAATATAATATATGCTGCGGGTGCCTTACAAGACTGAGATTTAGGATTCCACCTTTTATCTACATAAGATACAATTTGCACCATTGAAGGAATGTAAATGGAGCCTGAGAATTTTATTATAGTAAAGTATCAATATGAATTTCCTGATTTTGATGGGTATGTTGTAGTTATCCATGAGAAGGTCTTCATTGGTAGGAAATACTAAAGTATGGGAGAGTAATGGGGCAAAATGCCTGCCATTTTCTCTCAAATGGCTAAGCGAAAATGTTTCTTATACTATACCCACAGATTTTCTCTAAGTTTGAGATTGTTTATATATATGTTCATTTATGTACTTCATAGCTTTTGTGTGTTTCATGGTTTGAATATCCATGTTCAGCCAAGTTCCCACAAGGCAGATTTTAGAGCGACCTCTTAGCTCTCAGCAGTGACCTTGGGGTAGGTTGATTGATGTGGCTATAATGAGAAGAGCTTGTTTTTCTTCACCAAAAGAAAAAAAGAGCTTTCAATTTCAACCTATGAACTACTCAGGAAGCTCGCTGGGATGGATGTCTGGGGTAGGAAGGTCATCATCCGCCTGTCATACATAGGCTCAGCACTGCCACCCACGCTACAGTATTTTCTAGAAACATGCATACAGATGATGAGAGAGAGACCAGTGGTGGCTGTTTCCTCTGGAAGTTTGTCACAGGCCTTCTAGGTCATGTGACCAGAATGATTGTAATAATTTAGTATCAGTCCCATTGGCTGTTTGCTTTCTGTTTTATTCAACAGACTCTTATTGAGCCCACATGCGTTAGAGGTCCTGCATAGACCTTAGAAATACAAAGGTGAAATAAGGCCCTCCCAGTTTCTAACAGTGAAGAAAAGAAGTGGTCGGATGAGGAAGCCAATATTTACTTCGTTACTGCCAAAGAAGTGGGACTCAGAGGGGGAGACACTGGCTGTCTCTTAGGAAGTCTTCACCCAAGAATTTTTAGCTAGTTGTAGACTCATACACAGTTGTAATAAATAATAGAGAGATCCAGTATAGCCTTCACCCAGAGTCACCCAATGGTAACACCTTTTAAAAGTACTGTACTGTGCAATGTCATAACAGAATGTCGACATTGATATACCAGTCTCATTCAGACTCTCCAGTTTTACTTGTATTCATTTGTGTGTATATTTAGTTCTCTATCATTTTATCTCACATGTACCCACTCTCCCAGTCAAGATACAGGAGGGTTCAATCACAAGGATAACCTCTTATTGACATTTTATAGCCACACCAACCTCCCTCCCTTCTACCCTCCCTCCCTTTTTCCCTCCTTCTTTCTTGACCCCAGGCAACCACTAATCTGCTCTTTATTCCAAAATTGTTTCAAGAATATTACATAAATGGAATCATGTCATCCCCTGGAGATTGATTTAAGGTTTGGCATGTGTCAATACTTTATCTCTCTTCACTGTTGACGAGTACATGGCTGAGCTTGTTCCACCATTCGCCCATTGAAAGATGTCTGAGCTGTTTCCAGTTTGGGGCTATTACAGATAACTCCGCTATGAACTTTCATGTACCGGCTTTCGTGTGAGTGTAAGTTTTCAATTCTCTGGGATAAATGCCCAAAAGTAAAATTGCTGAGTCATGGGGTAGTTGCAGGTTTAGCCAAAGAATTTTCCATACCCATCAGCAATGTATGAGTGACCCAGTTCCTGCACATCCTCGCCAGCATTTGGTGTTTCACTATTTTTTTTATGTTAGCTATTACGATAGATATGTAGTGACACCCCATTGTGGTTTTAATTCATATTTCCCGAGTGGCTAATGATTTTGAACACCTCGTGTGCTCACGTGTCCTTTCTACACTCCCTCTTCAGCAAAATGGCTGTTCATGTCTTTCGCTCGCTTTCTAACTGGATTATTTGGTTGTTTGTTTGTTTGTTCTTACTGTTGAGTTTGGAGAGTTTCTCATTCATTCTGGATACCAGTCCTGTGTCTGACGCGGTATTTGTAAGCATGTCCTCCCGGTCTGTCACTTGCCTTGGCCTCGTCCACACAGGAACTTTGCAGAATAAAAGTTTTTAACTTGCATGAAACCCACTTTATCAATTTTTCTTTTCATGGATTGTGATTTTGGTTTCCTGTTGAAGAACTCTTCATCTAGCCCCAAACCTCAAAGATTTTCTTCTATTCTTCATATATCTTTAAAATCATGCATTTGATCATGTCAGTCCCTGGAGACCACCTTTAGCCTGGCTTCACATTGTATTTTGAATGGAATCCTACCCTCAGCCTCTGTGCACTGCCCCAGCCGCCCCTCCCCCAGGGCCACACATTGTCCAGGTGGCAGCCATGGGGGCATTGTTTCTACTTCTCCAGTGTCTCCACTGTGTGACCTCCTGCATACCCCCCTGCTTCGTGCCTCGATGGGTTCTTTTCCCCTTTAGGACTCAGCTTAGATGTCACTCTGTCTATGAAGCCACCCTAGACCACAGCATTCACATGGGCTTTGCAGAAATTTTGTGTCAACACCCTGCCTTCATCAGGTCGCTGGTACTTCATATTTTAGCACTTCGACATTGTTGGGTATTTTGTTTTTTTGGCATCTGGTCCCTTGCTAAGCTGAATCCCGTGAGCACAAGGACTGGGTTCCCCCGACCCTTGCACCCAGTACTTATTTCAGGGCTCAGCAAACAGTGCACCCTCAGTCAATATTTACTGATAAAAGTTCGGAGGAATTTCTAGAAGATTAAAGTTCCGTTTGGGATCATAACTGCTCTGGGCAGAATTCTTTTCTGATGAACTCTTACTGTCCACAGTACTTGGTTTAAATATTTTGTCTCAAGAATCCAGAGCAGCCTGACTGGTGGTAGCGCTGTGGATAGAGCATCAACCTGGGATACTGAAGCCCAGGTTTAAAACGTTGAGGTCGCTGGCTTGAACATAAGCTCAATTGACTTGAGCACAGTCTCACCAACTTGAGCATGGGGTCACTGGTTTGATCCCAGGGTCACTAGCTTGAGAGTGGGATCATAGACATAATTTTGTGGTCACTGGCATGAGCCCAAAAGTTTTTGGCTTGAAGCCCAAGGTCACTGGCTTGAGCCCAAGGTCACTGTCTTGACTGGAGCCCCCTGGTCAAGGCGTGTATGAGAAGCAATCAATGAACAACTAAAGTGATGCAACTACGAGATGTTGCTTCTCATCTCTCTCCCTTCCTGCCTGCTTATCTGTCTGTCTCACTCTTATTAAAAAAAAAAAAAAGAAAGAATTCAGGGCAGAAAAGAGACTGTGATAGAATCGTGCTATAGAAAAATAATCTAGGTTGCAAAATTATGTTTGTGTGTCCTGATACATAACTCCCTGATGCACTGGCCGTGGAGACCCTGTTCCTGCCCTGGAGAATCTCTAACCCAGTGAGGAGGGGTGCATGCTGGTAGACAGCAGCTATATCCACAGTCATCATGCTGCGATAAGCACCCATGTTGTTCTTGGGGCAGTGAGGAGGCACGTCTTGCTCAGCATGAAGATGAGGGCCTGGGGTGCTGCAGAGGCTTGTTCAAAGGAGGCAACACTTGGACTGGGTGTTGACAGGTACAGTACACTTCGCCAGGTGGAGACAGACAGGACGGGCTGCAGGGGGCAGCTGGGGAGCAGCCGCCCGACAGGCTCTGCAGTACACAGACCTGGTGCGCCAAGGCGTGAGGGTCCAGGGAGCCTCGTGACCAGATCAATGTTTGATGGATCATGTTGTCAGCACTGTGGAAGATGGCCAGGAGGACTGGGAGACTGGAGTAAGCAGAGGCTGTTACAGAGAAAGAGCCTGAACTTGGGCAGGTAGGGGGGAGAATGAAGAGGCAGTTGTGGCTGATACAGGGTCACCTGTGTCAACAGTGCCTGTTGACCTAACGGTAGAGGGACAGAGGGCAGGATGGGCAGGGGGGACTGGAACACAAAAAGGGCAGGAAAGACATATGGTTAGGTGTGGAAAGTCATTTGGGGCAGTCAGTGGGGAACTCCAACAGCTGGATACATACAGAAGTGCAGAACTCAGGTTACACAACATCTAAAAAATAACTTTCCATGTACAGGTAACTGCTAGAAGTGGTTATTTTACCCCAGAAGATTGAAAGTGTTGAGGCGGGCCCTGGCCGGTTGGCTCAGTGGTAGAGCGTTGGCCTGGCGTGTAGAAAGTGTTGAGGCTCCCGAGACAGTGCTGCTGTTGGGTGGGTCGGCAGTTAGGGTCATCACACAGCACTCCGCATCCTTGGTCCAGGCTCCAGACAGGCAGAGGGGCTGGAACCCCTGCTGCTGTGAACCTCCCGGATCTAGAGAGCCCCTTACACCAGACTGGTTTTCACTGGAAACAAAGAACTTAAGTGAATAAACCACAGAGTTCTTCTTGGGCAACTGGAGGTAATCTCAATCCAACCCCCTCATTTAACTATAGCCAAAAAGGTCTATTAATTTGCCCAAGAGAACCGAGTGAGATAGAGATTTAAACCTAGAGGCATTTTGTCTTTCCCAAAGGGAAAAAGCAAGTATGTGTTGTGAAAGTCTGAGTTTAATGCTGGGGTCTGGAAGGAGGATGGGGGAAGATGAGGGTGGTAGGAACCTTGTATGTACCCTCTCAAGCTGTTCTGTCCCCTTGTCCCATAAGCCTGACACACAGGATATGGTGACCTGCAGCACGAGAGCTCACTGGCATCTACCTACCCACAGTTTTACAGGGAAAACTCTGTGTGCAAAGTGGCCACCCCAGATCACAACTGCCATTTGGCATTTGCAAAGAAGGGGGACCACCCAATGTCTCTCGGATGCTACGAGCACTGTGACAAGCCTGAACTCACGAGGCACATGCAGCTGCTCCCAGGCCAGCCGGGCACAGAGCTGGGAGGAATGAGGCTGCTCTTTTTGGCAGAGAACACGCTGTATCTTGAAAGTCTGAGAGACAGGGGCACAAACAGCAACTGGACTTTCAAAGAGTTACGTGCAGCTTAGAAGGTATGGTAGATTCGGAATCCAAACGAGCCCTGTGGGCCAGAGCAATCTGCAGCCTTCCGACGTTAGACTTCATTAAGGACGGATGATAAAAAAAAATCACATCAAGGCAACCAGCAGGCAAACAAACAAAAACCTGCACAGGGGCAGATGAAGAGATGTGGTCAACTCGAAGCTTATGTAAAAAAGCCCGAGGAGCCTTGATTATCTCAGTGTGAGTCAGCTGCGTATGACGACGGTGCTGAAAAAAATTAATATGGGTTTGAGCTCTGTTGGTCATGTTCCAGTGTTGAGGGTCAAGGAGGTGACAGTTCTTCCCCACCCTCTGTTGATAAAAGTGGATTCTGTGTTTGAATTACATACATGGCTAAGGTCTCCTAAATGCTTAATATATGCCAGATGATGAACTAAATGATCTCACTAATCCACATCCCATGCCTTTGGTGGTGTCCTGTCTGTGCCTTCCGTTTGTAGATAAGGCCACTGTCCCTCAGTGAGGCTGGACCAGGAAGTGGCCAGGCCAGGGGCAGAGCCAAGGCTGTTTGCCCCAATTCTTCGCTGGAAACCGTGTTCCTGAAATTTGCTATTGAGAGACGAGGGCCTGGAGAACAGAGGGAGCTGGGTGGGAGGTAGGGGGCTGGGAAACTCAACACAGAATGGAGAGCTACAAGCACTGAACGAGGGAAAGAGGATCTTGGATGCACACAGAGTCGCAGAGAAGAGGCTGGAGGCAGGTGGCACAGCTCTGAGGGCAGGGCAGGGCCAGCCGGCAGAGGGACAGGGAGGGAGACAGGAGTCTGTTTAAGGATCAGTTTTCTCTCTACAATAATTCTATGTGTCCCCAAAAAGCCCCTGGCTGCCTTCTGAGACCAAGGCCCACTGCGGCAGGGGTTCCCGTGGGAGGTGAACGATTGCCGAATGGGAAGAGGTCGGCGGACTGTCCATGCCAAAGCAGAGCATCATTTTTTTGAACACTGAAAATATTCTGCAATCTGGCACTTTGTCCAGTGAGTAGGAGGGCGCAGGGCTGGTCTGAAAGGCAGGAAGCACTGGGGTAGTTGACTGTAAGAAGAAATCATGATGGAATAAAAAAATGTAGAACAAAAAAAAAATCTTGATAATTTCTGAAGAAACCAGGAAGGTGACAGCGACTGGATTTATAGCATCTACATGAAGCTCTGTCTCTCTACTCCTCAATTTAAAATAAATAAATAAATATCTATATCTATAACTATATATACCGTATATAGTAAATGTATTTTATAACGTCACAACAAAGTTTCTTAGGAGCAAAGTTAACCAAGGGACTCCTGCGCTCTTCTCTGAGAAAGATCCAGCAAGACCTTTGTCTCGGTAGCACGTAATGTCACATAGACCCTACAGCTGGCCTTTGACTCTCTTTATGTTGCTAATCTCAGAGCAAACAGAAACCTCACGACAAGCCATGCATTTCCACATCTCAGTAAACTTTCTGGGAAGAAATATCCATTGATAAGAATGGCAATGAACCATTTTACTGCCCATTGTAAATTAACAAAAGCAATTTAGCAATGGAAAACACAGTTATTCGTTATTAGGTTAGCAAGCATCCTTTTTTTTTCTTTTTTTTTTTTTTTAGTAGCATTTTTTTCCCCCTTGTCCTAGAAATCTGGTGGTGGAAAGGTTGTTATCAGTGTAACTGATAACAAAATTAATTAATCTTATGTGTTCATTGAGGAGCAAGAACACAGCTGGTCATTAACAGAGGCAACACTGCAACTAACCTGTCTGGGTTCTCATTGCCTTTTAATAGAAGTGTTGTAGAAACTAGCAGGCTAGCCAAACTGGATGAGGATGGCCAGTGGAGTGAGGCTGACGCCTATGGGATGTCCCAACATAAAGAGAGGCGTCTATCTCTCTTCTCCATGGATGAGGGGCAGCAGGAAGGTTTGGAAGGACACAAGAGTTTTTAAGAATTGTCACAGTAGTCTGCCTTGGTAAAGTAAAATAAAGTTTCACCTTCCTAAGTGAAATATGTTTGCATTTGACATGTTAGGCTGGCCTCCTCGGAGTCGGGACTTCTGCCTGCCCTCCTTCAGTGCGGTGGCAGCAGGGTCACACACAGCTCAGCTCACACACAGCTCAGCTGGAATGACAGGAAGAAGATGACAAGCAGCCTGGACCACACAGCAGCGGCCTATGAAGGACACCGTCTGGGCACATTGTGGGGAGACCAATCAGTGGGTCCCAGGACAAGGGCAGTGAGCACCTTTGTGGGGCAGGAGAAGCTCGCCTTTGGCTGTCCATCTTCTCCCTTCTTGGGTATTCAGCTATCACAGGACCAGATCAGGGACACTGGAGTAAATACAGACTATCACTGGTCTCATGGCGCTGGTTCACAGTTTGCTGGAGGACACATGCTGGTCATGGGACATTGTCAGGACAACAAAAAAGGAAATTCAGAGTGCAGCACTCTAGCCAGAGGCGCCCAAAGCGACCCAAAGTCAGGAGAAGCTTCCACATGTACACACGTTCCCACTCGCAGTTTATAACCCATGCCTGTCCTCTAACTCCAAACCCAAACCAGTCGCCTCCTTGGCAGCTCCACTGGGATGTCTCATGAGCATCTCCAATGGCTATCGCACATCCAGAAAGAGTCCTTTTTATTCCAAGCCCACTCTTCTCCCAGGCTTCCCTTCAGAAAATGGCCCGCTTCGGACATCGGAACAGGAACGTGGAGTCAGCCTGTATTCCTTTCTTTCTAGACCATCTGTATGGAAATCGTTGGTGGGTCACTCCAGTCCCCGCAGCCAGCAGCAGCCTGGTCTAGGCAGCAGTCTCCCAGTCCTCTGCCCCACACTGGTCTGGTTAGACCTCTGCCACTTCTTACCTCTATTCTCAATGCCCAATGCCGCCCCAACCCCACCCACCACCCCCAGCACACAGAGATACCTACTTAAACAACAAAGGACCGGCCATTCTCTGGTGACACAATCCAAACTCCATCCCAGGGTCTGGGGCTGAGAGCCTCAGCTCCTGCCTCTGTTCACCTCGCCCAGCCAACAGACTCCTCCAAGTCCTCGGTCCTGCCCTGCTCGTCCCCACTTAGAGCCTCTACATGGTTCTTCACCCAGTTCCCCAGCACCTAAAGGAGCCCCAACCACAACAGCCCACAAACTCAGCTTCTCTCTAACTCAGTTCCCTGTTTATTTCCTTCACACCATTTGGAGCGGCTTGTCAAGACCTAATTTGTTTGTTGGCTTGTCTTTCATCCATTTCCCATACTAAAGAGGTAAGCAGGACCAAGGCTGCACGAAGGGCATACTGAGAAGGGACTTGACCTGTGAAATGGTGGAAGCAAAGGGAAGAGAGGAATGAACTTGTACTTGCAGCAGCTCTGTGGCGGAAGAGGTTGCAGAGTAAGGGACAGTTTGGAGAATGAGGAGAGAGGGAGACTCATCAGCTACTGTCAAGGTAGCATGGTGATGTGACCTCAGTCTTCAGCCTCGGGGTGGAAACAGTTAGATGGATTTAATTAAGAGCTATTTGGGACGTTGTGTCAGCAAATGTAGGGATTTTATGCCGGGAGAGAGGGAGAAGGGGAAACCTAGGTGATCCCCAGTTTCCTGGCTTGGATAGCAGTGTTGCATTGCCCTTGCTGTGGAGGACACAGGTAAGGAGTGCTCTTGAGGGTCAGTGCCAGGCCTGCTTGGGATAGCTCGAATGTGAGGATTGTGAGAGTAGAGATAGCCCACTGATCTCCAGAATACAGCTGGCTTGGTGATATAGATGCTTATTCTATATGTACCTTTGAAAATATATAAACTAGTAATATTTTTATTAATTGCAGTACCAACAAATGCTAGCCAAAGTGTCTTTACATATGCCAAGAATATGAATACTTATCTGTGTTAGCCGGGGACTCAAGAGGGCACCATGGTTAAGACGTGTGCTCTGTAGTCAAAGTCACTAAGAGTCCCAACTGTGTACCCATGACAAGTTACTCTGCCTTTTTTTTTTTTGTTTTTTTGTTTTTTTTTTTTTTGTTTTTTTTTCATTTTTCTGAAGCTGGAAACAGGGAGAGACAGTCAGACAGACTCCCGCATGCGCCCGACCGGGATCCACCCGGCACGCCCACCAGGGGCCACGCTCTGCCCACCAGGGGGCGATGCTCTGCCCATCCTGGGTGTCGCCATGTTGCGACCAGAGCCACTCCAGCGCCTGAGGCAGAGGCCACAGAGCCATCCCCAGCGCCCGGGCCAGCTTTGCTCCAATGGAGCCTTGGCTGCGGGAGGGGAAGAGAGAGACAGAGAGGAAAGCGCGGCGGAGGGGTGGAGAAGCAAATGGGCGCTTCTCCTGTGTGCCCTGGCCGGGAATCGAACCCAGGTCCTCCGCACGCTAGGCCGACTCTCTACCGCTGAGCCAACCGGCCAGGGCGTTACTCTGCCTTTTGGAGTAATAGTTTCTTTATCTGTCACATGAGACACGTCTACCTACTTGTGGAGTTGGGCAGAGTAAATATGATGATTGTATGGCCAGTAGCCGTGGCCACCATCACAGCCACCTGGCCCATGCAGGTTCACATTTGATTAGGACAAACGGTAATGAAACAACGGAGCCAAGAACTGGTGGGCCATCATCTTTATCCTAGCTTGCACCCGGCAAGAAATACACACAGTGGAAAAACACTTCCCTTTCCATTCAGGGCTCCAAAGCCACTGACTTATCCGGGTTTCCTAGAATCAAAGTTTCTACCTCACCAGCCTTATTCACCTCTGTTCCCCATCTCCTTCTCTCTGCACAAACTCTGCACAAACTGGCTTCTCCTTCAGCACTCCGCCATCTTGGCTTCTTCTTCTCTCCTCCACGTGGCCTTTCTCTGCTCTCCTCCAGCATGGGCTCCTCTTCCCCATTTTATAAAAACCTTTAATCCAATATACAAACAAGGAAGTCTCTGATACAAAGTCACTTATCTGAGGCATAATGGGATTCCTCATGAGAGTGCACCACCCCCTATCATGCAACAGTAAAGGGTGTGGGGAAAAGCTTAGTTTTAAAACTAAGCCTTAGGCTATAACAACCCTGCCTGCTTACAGCCTGTCCCCCACACCCAATGCAAACTATAAGTGAGCAAACGTATATCATATTTACAAACATATTTGACCAACAATGATATATACAAGGTGCTAGGCACATAAAAATTCTCCATGAAGTTGATTATCAGTACTGTCACCATCACCTCTCACCTTCAAAAGCATCTTCCTGGACTTTATGTGGGAGAAAGAACCTGTTGATCTACCCCACTGTCTGCAGACTATTAATTGCCTTTAAAGCTAATTCCAGCTCAGATATATAAGATTAATGTCAGATAGGTCTAATTTAATTCAATTTTTTCCCCCTGATAACATAAACCTTTATTCGGAATTAGCACTATATGCATTCTGACTAAATTTATACAAATGTCCATAAAATACTGTAATGATTTCACAAGTCAGAACACCCCCAAGTGAAGGGAGTAGTTGGATGAGCTGATGTCCTAGCTTTAAGCATGCAAACTTCAGTAACAGCTGAGGCACAATCAAGGGCCAAAAAAATAAATAAGTAAAAGAAATAAAAATGCAGTATTAGGAAGATTAGACACCTGTTTGACTAGGATAGGGTTCAAAGACTTCTTTCTTTCTTTCTTTTTTTTACTTCTTATTGGGGTGACGTTGGTTGATAAAATTATATCGGTTTCAGGTGTACAGTTCTATAATACATCATCTGTCTCTTGCATTGTGTGTTCACCACCCCAAGTCAAGTCTCCCTCCATCACCATTTATCCCCAATTTATCCTTTTCTACCTCCACCCCCCCCACCCCCGTGATCACCATATTCTTGTCTGTCTGTGTCCAGAGGATTCTCTCTAATGGATGTGGGGAGATGCTAATAGTGGTCCCTATACCCAGATGGAATATTCTGCATCAAAGCAATTCAACTGTGCAAACATTTGTGGAGCCAACAGATGCCACATTCTGAGAAAAGCCTCCTGTTCTGTAGCTCTATGCGACTGGAACACGCTGTGGGTTATAATTAGCTGTGAATGTTCTTCCTAGCCCCTTCCTCATTTTTCTGGGATGTTCCACGCTTCCTCTCTTTCTCCCCAGAAATTTTGTTTTAGATATAAACTTTGCCTTTCTCCTGGGCAAAATAGAAAAGTAAAATAGCAGGAGGGAGTTTATATTTTGTCAAGAAGACAACAGATTTGGGAAGTCATGCTCTTATTAATCTTATCCCTAGCATTTTCTGACATTTGTAGAAATTTGAAGGTGCATGTGTATGACTGCCAAGAAGTTGTTAAAAATTCTTCTCCGTTTGTTCAGGCAAGAAGGTCGGTTATCCAGTAAGTGGCAGCAAACAGCTAATCAGTTATATTTTCTGATTTTCTAAGTCTCAGATGGTTGTGAGTGAGGCAGAATCCGTGGCTGAGTGAATGGAAATGAGCTTGAAAAGAGAGGACACACATGATAACTCTCCCAAGAAGCACGTAGGAATCTCTCACTTCCTCTTCTCGGGTGTTTCAGGGCAGTAGGGTGCAGTGAGGCATGAGCCCTGGAAAGACACCATAAGGCATTTTCTGCATGACTTCATTCTTTTTCAGACGCAAAGAACAGATTCTGATGATTTATTACGACCAGTTTGAATTCCTAACACTGCATTGCCCGCAGTAAGGAATGGCAGAGTATTTTTGTTTAAAAGAGAATAAAGAGGGGAAAATGCTATGTGAGTGTCATGGTCACCGTACCCGAGATTTTCTGGGACAGTCCCAATTCTATCTTGTCATTCCTTTCATTGTTCTCCTTGTCATTTAAAGGTTCTTTGTGTTTTTCTTAGCTACATGTCAATTAATATTTCCAGAATCAAAAAAAGTGTCTTTAAAATATTACATGGATTAAAAGAAATATCCCAAGAAAAGTCAATTCCTGTTTTACAGATTATGGGAATGCAGCCTGAACAGCCAGCTCTTGGCACAGATGGATGATGACTTAGCAATTTTCATATTATCGGGGGGGGGGGGGAGTTCACATACTGGGGTGTTAGGACTATCAGACACACTGAAATCTTTTTGAAGGACTTCTAGGAAGTAGTATTTTCATTGAACTCAATTCTTGTTGCTAATTCCTAGAATTTAAAAGAAACTGTTAAAGAAGTTCTAGGGTGTAAATGACAGAAAGTTGCTCATGAGCAACAGTAGGATATTCTGTTTGTTTGCTGTTGGGAACTATAGGGTATTTAGACTACGCTTGATTCAAATGGCCACAAGATGACCTGGAAAAACCTGGCATTTCAACCCAAAGGAGTCAACAATTTCATGACAATTTTAATGTGAAGTTCTCACACTGTTGAAATTTGATTTGGCTTCAAAGCGAACCTTCAGTTAGCCTCTCTAGAAATGGATGTCATGGAAAAATTCCACCAAATTCCTAAGTGCTTTTGAACTGATTTGGAAAAGAGGTAGTTTGACCTAAGGAAATGCTACTTCCTAATTTACCTTAAACTTGCTAAAGAATTCAGAGCTTGTTAGGTGCGTTCTGGTAAGCAGGTACCCTTATATGTCTTGCAAGTAGTATTATTTATTGATATCATTTTGAGGAGCATCTACTGTTTTTCAATGACTGTCCCACACTAATATTGACGTTGCATCATCATTTGTGTAACAACTGGCAACTTAGCTCACTTTCCTACGAATTCTATGTCAACTGACTTGCACATTTCTTCATTCATCCTTCCTCCCTGCACTACGGGCTGAGATCTTATTTTTATGACATGGTTTGTACACTAAAGAGGTAAAAGGCATCAGCTGATGGACTGGAATGTTATCCCCCTTCCAGAACCTTTCTTTTTCTTCCAAGGCCAGGGGCAAGATGCAGAGACATTTTGGGTGTATTACCTGAACTTTCATCTTTACTTAGCCCAACAAAAACACAGTGCTCACCATGGTAAAGTGGAGAGACCAGGGGTATATACAAACCAAACTTCAAATTCCTGCTCTGTTGCTTACCAAACTACATTTCAAGACACACTAAAACTCAGTTTTGTCATCTATAATATGGGAACAACCCTAAGCTCAGGCAATATTTTAATGACAAGTATATTTAAAGTGCTCAGCTTTAGCACCTGGCTGATAGTAGAATCTGAACAAATGTTAGGTGATTTGTTTAAATAATAAGTAATAATTATGTGTAAGAAGCACAACTCAGAAGACAGTTTCCTGGTAATAAACAAGGCCTCCTGGGTGCTGATGAAGAGTGATGCATAGCGGGAGGAGTGTAGGGTTTAGTGGTCACCTGTCTTCATCAGATTTCCCACTGACTGAGTGTGATTCTTCTACCTGGGAGCACAAGCATCATCACAGGGACTCGTGGAGTTGTTGTGGTCGAGTGATACTCATTGTGTGCGTATGATAGGTCTTGGTTCCCCTTTTCTTGCTTCTCCTTTAAGTATTCTCTTTCTCTCTCTCTCTTTTTTGACAGAGACAGAGAGAGAGAGAGAGAGACAGAGAGACAGATAGGGACAGACAGAAAGGAAGGGAGAGAGATGAGAAGCATCAATTCTTCATTGTGGCACCTTAGTTGTTTACTCATTGCTTTCTCATATGTACTTTGACTGGGGGGTGGGGCTACAGCAGAGTGAGTGACCCCTTGTTCAAGCCAGCGACCACGGGCTCAAGCTAGCGACCTTGGGCTTCAAGCCAGCAAAACCTCATTGAGGCTGGTGAGCCCACACTCAAGCCAGATGAGCCTGCACTGAAGCCGAAGACCTCGGGCTTTCAAACATGGGTCCTCCGTGTCCCAGTCCAGCGCTCTATCCACTGTGCCACCACCTGGCCAGGCTTTCTGGCACACACTCTCTCTCTTGTATAGCATATTCTCTGCCCACTCCTTTTTGGACAGACACCTGTAATTTAATGTCACTCTCATAATGCTTGAAAGATAAAAGAAAGGAGACCAAACTTGAAGCAGTGTAGGTTCTTACTAATATTTCTGGTGAGAGGAATATATTTATATATTTTTAAGAGTTTATTTATTGATTTGAGTGAAAGAGGAAGGGGGAGAGAGAGTGAGAGAGTGAGAGAGAGAAACATTGATCCGTTCCTGTATGTGCCCTGACCAGGGATCGAACCGGCAACCACTGTGCTTCAGGACAATGCTCTTACCAGCTTAGTTATCTGGCCAGGGTGGAGAAGAATATATTTATAGTGACAATGACATATCTGTATTGCCTGTAGCTTTTAGCTCTGAGGCAGACAACTGAGGACTATAAAGTGAATGAGTTAACGATATATACTGAAGCCCCGTAGAAAGACCTAGCTGTTCTGATTTACTGATTTCAGCTCATAATATATATATATAAACTGTTTGTTGTGTACAGGCATTGGACTAGGTGCTAGACATGCAATTATGAATAGAACAGCTTTTGTCAAGTGAGACAAATCATTACAGCAAAGTGATAAATTGTAGCATCCATTTGTTTACTTAATTTATTGAGTCCCTGTTGGATTCCAGGCATGCTGCCAGTGCCTCAGGTCCAGTGGGGAAGAAGGGAGACCCAGTCCTCCTCCTAGTTAAGTCTACTAGGGAAGACAATCACTCGAGTAGTAACAAGTAAAGGGTTGTGGTAAGGGATGAATGGTACTCTACGAGTGATCTTAAAGAAAGGGCATTGATCTTGTGTAGGACCAAGAAGGTCTCCCAAAGGAAGTGATATTTCATCTGGCACTGAAGGACAGAGGGGTGGGGAGGGAACATTCTAGGGAGAGGAAAGAGTATGTGCGAAGGCCGGGCACCATAGAGTGTGGCACGTCTGAGGAACTGACACAAGTCAGATGTGGTGGGACCGGGCATTTGAAGGGGGTGGACAAAGGAATTATGGGAGCTCAGGAGAAGATGCACTTACCTGAGCCCCTGGAGACAGGGAAGGATGCCCAGGAGGGAGGAAATTAGAACTGAAGGGTGAGTGTGTGATCACCTGCAGGGCAATGGCAGGGGTGTGTCTGACATGAAAGAAATGTGTGTGTTGCCCAAAGGTGAGAACGAGACCGTCCTGGAACTGAAGCTCAGTCATGGTATGAATGAGGGGATGGATGGTGCTCACAGTGACAGAAACAGACAGGTGGGGGGCAGATCAATGGGAACTTTGGACACGATGCCATGAATGGGACCCAGAGGTGACCTTTAAGGACCGAGGTGGATGCGAACAGAATTTTGTGTCTGGGAGAGTGATGCGGAAGATGGACTGTAGGGTGGGCCAGACTGGATGCCAGAAGACCGACTGGGATTTCGGTGCCATTGTCCAGGTGGGACACAGGGATGGCGAATAGGAGATAGAGATTATTTATGTAAAATTGGCAGATCCAGATAATTGACATGACAGGGGTTCAGGGACATCTCTGATCATGATCCCAGTGGAGTCATAGCTATGGAAGGAAGAACAGATGTTGGAGAGGAGAGAGACACTGCCAATAAAAATACGGGGAATGGACGTTCTGTGGACATCTACGTGCAGACTGTCTGCACCAGAAGGCCATGTTGGCCTAGGGCCTGGAAGAGAAGTCTGGGCTGAAGGTGTGAATTTGGGAGTCAACAACTGTGAGTGATCAGTAAGAAGTTGGAGAGTCAGAGTCGAGTGAGAAGATGAAAGTCCTTTATTGAGTACATATAATGTCTGATTTTCTCTTTCTGCTACATTGAGTGTGTTATATTATTGTGTAAAAATTTAAAGACATTATTTCTAGTGCTCTTAAATAGTGAGAGGAGCAAAGGGGAGGACAGCGGGCTGATGTTAGTCTGTAGGCTGAAGAAGAAAAGTAGGTAGAACATTTTTGAAAACAGTCTTCTGGTTTCTTCCCCCACGGAATGGTTGAGGATGATGCTGACCAAAGAGGTCTGGGGCTGAGAGTGCCGACGTGTGCCAGGGTCCACACAAGAGGGGACATGGACAGGGAGTTGTCCAAAGACATCTTTAAAAAGATTGGAATGAGACCTACATTTTTTTTTTAACAATGGTGCTACTAGTAGACAATATTCTTAGCAGAGAATGGGATAAAGTCACTGAAGTCTGTGCTGTACATGGTTCTCCTGGACAGTAACATGGGTTGCAACCATGTAGCATTCTTTACAGAATGCAGCACGCTCCCTAAGTTAATGGTCGTTGCACCACCGAGATGTTGCAGTGCTCACTGAGCTCAGTAGGTGATGATTATATAAACTCGGCATTTGTTAAAAAGCACTTCGAGCTCTAGAAGACTCACACGTTTGCAAATTTAATAAGGTTAGACCCCCTCCAGGGAGACACCACACAGAAACTTGCCAGGGCAATTAATTTCCAGATCAGAGGGAGAAACCGAGGGCGTGGCCTGTAGTGTTGATACGGCCAGATTTCTCTGTGTCTCTTTGGAGGACAACAGCGAATCCATTTCGTGACCCCTTCGGTAAGTAACTGTTTTCCTGGAGGAGACAGCAAGTCACAATGCATGTGTGTGGCTCTCTCCAGCTGAGAGAGGTTGCTTCATTGAGTGAGACCATGTATTGGATTTTCAAATGTTATCCTTTTTATGATTTTTCTGACCCAGAAATATGCTTTCTATTTTAGTAGCTCTCTCCAAACAGCTGCCTCAATGAGGGCTTCCAAATAATCACCACTAACTGTAAATCAAAATGTTATGTTTCCTTAGTTATGCTGGGATTCTCCTGTTTGTTTTCTTTCTATCACCAGTGAAGTATAATGCACCACCAGAAAGATGGTTAAAGGCACCATACCAAAAATGTTTGCTCCATCCTGTGGCAAACACTTGTCATCTCTGACTTGACTTGAATAGCCCTTGCTGAACGAACTGTCCCGTGCCACTGTGTGATATAGAGGCATCTGGAATTTATTCTCTGATTCACCTTCCAATTATAGCTTCATTTATCAACTTCCCATTTTTCAGATGGCCATTCTCAGTAAGACTTTTCCTTATAAAACCTTCTAGAAGTATTAATCTCCAAGAAATTTTGTTTTCATTCTTTCCAGAGCTAAATATCACACCTGTGTCTATATAATATTTTCTCTGTACACTCAGTTGCGTGACTTCTAAAATTCTTTATTTTCCAAAATGATCTCTTTACATCAACATCCCCCCATCTCAGTCAAAAATGCCATCTGCTCACTGTGACGTTTTCTCTGCTCCACACAGACCACTGGCCGTGACATTGAGAATTGGCAGCACTGTGGACATCGTCATCTTAATGGCTGTCACCTTTACAACCCCATGAGACTCTCCTTGAGTCCTTAAAGCAGATTTGGGTGTTGCAGTCCCCCAAAAGGTTCTGATTCAGTAGCTCTAGATCAGGGCCTAAAAATGCACATTGTGTGTGTGTGTGTGTGTGTGTGTGTGTGTGTGTAAAACAGAGACAGAGAGAGGGACAATAGGGACAGACAGACAGGAAGGGAGAGAGATGAGAAGCATCAGTTCTTTGTTTTGTTTTATTTTTTAAATTTATTTATTCATTCAGTTTAGAGGAGACAGAGACAGAGAGAAGGGAGGAGGAGCAGGAAGCATCAACTCCTATATGTGCCTTGACGAGGCAAGCCTAGGGTTTTGAACCAGTGACCTCAGCATTACAGGTCGATGCTTGATCCACTGCACTACCACGGGTCAGGCGAGAAGCATCAGTTCTTCGTTGTGGCTCCTTAGCTGTTCATTGATTGCTTTCTCATATGTGCCTTGACCTGGGGTGGGGAATGGGGGCTACAGCAGAGCAAGTGACTCCTTGCTCAAGCCAGCAACCTTGGGCTCAAGCCAGTGACCTTTGGCTTCAAGCCAGCAACCTTGGGCTCAAGCCAGCAATCATGAGGTCATGTCTATGATCCCACACTCAAGCCAGTGACCCTGCGCTCAAGCTGGTGAGCCTGCACTCAACCAGATGAGCCTGCACTCAAGCCAGTGACCTCGGAGTTTCAAACCTGGGTCCTCTGCATCCCAGTCCAATGCTCTATCCACTGTGCCATCGCCTGGTCAGGCTAGACATGCACATTTTAAAAAGAATTACCCTGAATAATTCTGAGCCCAAAGATAACACATTGCAAAACCCTAAATTATTCCAAACTCTTCCTTCTACAGGTAAGGACATTGAGGCCAGAAGGTGTGACTTGTCCATGACCTTTGATGATCTAATTAATGTAATTGTCATCAAAGTATTTCCACAGATATCCTTGTCATTCCTCTGCTTCTAAAAACAAAACAAAACAGGGCTCAAACATGGTTGCCTTCTTAGGACACACTGCTACCCTTGCCTTAAAAGGAGAAGCAGAATTGGAAAGTTGAGAAAGAATTCATACACTGTTGCTCTATAAAGGAGATTACTTAAATGCTGGTCTCATCAAAAAGCAACAACCATAATAGCACATTAATGTTTTTATGGGTTCCTCTAACAATATTTGTGGATAGAGAGTAGACATTGAATGGATGAATTAACATGGCAAATGAATGAATGAGTGAGCCAGAGGAAATTCCCACCCAGGCCTCTCATGGTCAAGGCCTCTGTCAGGGAACAAGAGAATGAATCTATCCTTAGACAAGGAAACACCTCCATGGGCAGTGAGTACAGTCCTGTTATTTTAGTATATATATATTTTTATATACTTTGTAAATAGATGGAAGCTAGGTGCAGATCTCCGCAGTTTAGATGCACGATTAGGTTATGATTTGGTTACTCACAGAAGTTTCTCTTCTGTTCCTTCTTTTCCTGACCATCTTCAGATGGGGAGGCTGCCAGTGTGGGCCGCTTCACTGTTGTGAACAGGTGACTTCTGCTGATGAAGAGGTGACGTCAGCTTGTTAGGCATCTTGATCCGCTACATTCTTCGTTCTTTGTCTGCAGTTCTGCTTCTAGTCAAAACGCAAGAGACTGCTGCCTGCCATCCTTTCATGGTGGGAGATGACAGGAAGCTGGGTTTCATATGTTTCCCCTTTGAAGTGAGGCAGCGGAGTGTGCAGCCGGGGAGAATTTTCATTTTCACTGGAAATGAGGCTTCACCTCCTGGAAGCAGCTGTTTCAGTGAGGACCAGTGACCCGCTGTCCTTGGCTTCTGCAGAACAATCAGAGGAGCTGATGGGTAGGTGATGGGTGTTTCCAGAACATTCTGGAAGAAGCCCACCAGTGAGTCCAGAAACAGAGTCTGAGTTTGTATTTTTAAAACAAAGCTGGCCTGACTGAAATGTGCCCTGTGAGCCATAAGGGGCCCATGGCCTCCCTCCTATCTTTAATTCTAAAGTAGATACTCTGCCACTCTGAACGACAGTGCTGACACCGACAAAAATAAGGCAGCACTCAGAGACCCTGTGAAGACTGCCCAGAACCTCACCCACGGCCCAAACTCAGTGCCAAAGAGAACCGAGGGGGCTGGTGCTGCAGTGGGGCAGGGTCCCCTGAGCTGCCCAGGATGGATTGGACAGGCCAGAACGCCCCAGAACCTGAGCCTTCCTGGGGAAGCTCCACATGGGCAATGCTGACTTACTTTTTACCCCAAGAGTCCTCGACGGAAAATGAAAGCTGTTCTCTGAAGCCAGAGCCTTGGCGCTCCCAGGTCTAGAGTTGACTTTGTTCTGCAAACAGCAAATTACAGGTCTCTTGCCAGATTTCCCCTATCAATTTATGGAATGAATTCATTTATGAAAAATAATTCTGACATATGGATGGTTATTTTTAATGTTCTAGAAAGCAAAATGACCATACATGTGTGGGGACTTGGGACGCGGTGGTGGGAGGAAGCACAGCCCTCTCCAGGGCGCTGTGCTGAGCTGCGCAGCCCTCGGGCTCTCACATTTCTGCTCATGATGCAGACGTGAAAGTGACAGTGAGGAGAGAGACAGGACTTTCTTCACACACGGCACCTCAGTCGCCTTCCTAAAACATAGACCCCATGGCACTGTCCTACTTAAGTCCTGCACTCAAGCCAGTGACCTCGGGGTTTCGAACCTGGGTCCTCTGCATCCCAGTCCTCAGCATCCCAGTCCAACGCTCTATCCACTGTGCAATCTCTCTGATATTGCCAGCGGCCCTGTCTTCTTCCTATTTATCTTTGCTATTCTTATTTTTTTGCACTTATCTTATAGAGCTAATAATTATATGTGACAAAATGCATGAAAGGTAAGTGTGAGTTCTGAGAAATGTATATACCTGTGTAACCAGCCTCCCTGTCAAGATCTAGAACATTCCATCACCCCACAAGTTTCCCTGATGTCCACCCACTGGCTGTACTTTCCATTTCCATAGGTGTCGCCTGATCCTGCAACTCTGACAGTGGAACCACACAGGGTGGACTCCTTTCGGCCCGGCGCCCACATTCTCCTGTGTCTCAGTTCATTTTTTATCATTGCCGAGGAGTACCACATGGTATAAATATATCACAATTGGTCCATCTAGTCTTCTTTTCAGGAACATTTGAGTTGCTTCTACGTGTTGACTCTATGGATAAAGCTACCGGGAACATCCGTAGGCAAGTCTTTTAGTGAGCATTTGTTTGTCTATATTTCCCTTGGATGAACAAAGACCTAGGAGTGGAATTTCTGGTTTCTTTTGGTAAGGAATTGCCAAATCATTTTTCAAAGTGTTTGTACCACTTGACATGCCTGTCAGAAGTGTATTAGCTTTCCAGTTTAGAACACATGTTTGTCAGCACGTGGTGGTGTCAGTGTTTAAATCAGTAGTTACATGATTAATGGGCAATGGTATCTCATTGTGGTTTTATTTTGCGTTTCTCTGGTGACTAACGATGAATGCCTCTTCATGTGCTTGTGGACCATTTGTAATCTTTCATGAAGCACCTGTTCAAGTCATGCTCTGTGGGAGATGGGCTGCAGGCTGGTGGGGTCGTCCTAGCCTAAGGCTTGGTTTGGGACTGAGCCTTTCTCACTCTTTTAATACTAAGATCTTTTAATACTAAGATCTTTTCAACACTTAGCTTTACTCCACACCTTTGACTGTTTCATGATGTGGGGTGGTGCACTACTATGAAGAATCCAATCTATGCCTCAGATGAGTGGCTTTGTATCAGAGACTTCCCTATTTGTATTGGATTAAAGGCTTTAATTGTCTATGCTATATAACAGGGGTCCCCAAACTACGGCCTGTGGGCCGCATGCGGCCCCCTGAGGCCATTTATCTGGCCCCCGCCGCACTTCTGGAAGGGGCACCTCTTTCATTGGTGGTCAGTGACGCAAAGTGTGGCGTCACTCACATACAGTACTACTTCCGGTGACGCGGCCGCACACGTCATATCACTTGTTACGGCTAGCAGTGACAAATATGGAACCGGACATTGACCATCTCATTAGCCAAAAGCAGGCCCATAGTTCCCATTGAAATACTGGTCAGTTTGTTGATTTAAATTTACTTGTTCTTTATTTTAAATATTGTATTTGTTCCCATTTTGTTTTTTTACTTTAAAATAAGATATGTGCAGTGTGCATAGGAATTTGTTCATAGTTTTTTTATAGTCCGGCCCTCCAATGGTCTGAAAGACAGTAAACTGGCCCCCTGTGTAAAAAGTTTGGGGACCCCTGCTATATAATAAAGCAAACATCGCTTCTCAGCCTTTTGGCTAAGATCAAGTGTAGTATCTGTTCTTATCAGTTTAATATAATAAAGCAAAGACCAGGGGCTTGCTCTCTCTGATATTGCCATCAGCATTGAAGAGGCCTCCCGATCCCATCCTCTTTTCTCTGTGAGTCTATTTTCTTAATTCTGCACTGTTCTCCCTCAGCCAGAATTACTAGCTGCACTGGTCTTTGGCAATGCTCATTTATTTATTGGGTTGTCTCTTTATTGATTTTGTACTTCTTAATATATTCTGTATATAAGACTTTTGTTAGTCTTTAGATGGTTGCCTTTTCACTTATTCTGATGGGCAAAATTTCCAAATTAAAATTTTTGATATGATTAATTTTACGTTTTGTGATTGTTTGTACTTTTTCAGAAATCTACCTACTCAAGTTTGCAAAAATATTCTCCTATTAGTTGTTAATATTATTTATAGTATTAGTTATTATATTATATTACATACATATATGAATAAATAAGTATAGGAATGTTATATAATATTATCATAGTTATTAAGTTACTATTCTGTAGTATTGATATTGATTGCATTTGTTTATCTATTGATGTTAATCAATAATGAGATTTTATGGATTTTGTCATTTGTCTGTTTACAGAAATGGGTACTGTCAAGTATTGTTATTGACCCATTAGTACATGGTTTTTTTTAAAAAAATTGTATTTTTCTGAAGTTAGAAGCAGGGAGGCAGTAAGACAGACTCCCTCATGTGCCCGACCAGGATCCACCCAGCATGCCTACCAGGGGGTAATGCTCTGCCTATCTGGGGTGTTGCTCCTTTGCGGCTGGAGCCATTCTAGCACCTGAGGTGGAGGCATCTGGGCCAACTTTGCTCCAATGGAGCCTTGGCTGCAGGAGGGGAAGAGAAAGATAGAGAAAGGAGGGGGGGAAGAGTGAAGAAGGAGATGGGCATTTCTCCTGTGTGCCCTGACAGGGAATCGAACCTGGGACTTCCACATGCTGGGCTGACGCTCTACCACTGAGCCAACTGGCCAGGGCTATATGATTTTGATTGCTTGTTGTATGTGCCTTGACTGAGCAAGCCCAGGGTTTTGAACCGGCGACCTCAGCATTCCAAGTCAATGCTTTATCCACTGCGCTACCACAGGTCAGACATCAGGGCTATATGATTTTAATTGAATACATTCACTACTTAGAAGGCCCTCAGAATTTTGTTAGAGTCTTCTCTAAATATTTGCCTTTCAGGATGTCATTACAATGCAGATTAATTGCATAGTTAACCTGATTTTGAAACATGGAAATCTCCTTTGGCTCTTGCATTGAGATGCAAATAAATTCTGCTGGGGCTATAGATAGAGTTTGGAAAATATATCCTGTAAAAATTTTTGTGGTGATAGACAGCTCTCTCCTTGTTTTCACTTTTTACAACTTGGGAAGTATATAAAGCAACTTGATGTTATTTGTGACTTAAACAACATTGTCTTCAGAATGACTGCCACAATATACGTTTCATATATAAAAGCAATTTTAACTAGTAATTTTAGGTTGAATTCATTAACTAGTAATTTTAGGTTGAATTCATTAAGAAACACGACCAGCTCTGAAGCAAAAGCTATTCCAAAACCATTCGATGTTCCGTAGTGGAGCTGAGAGTGGCCCTTCTCATTCAGAAAAAAAATAAATAAATAAATAAATAAAATAAAAATAAAAATAAATCAGCCTCCACCCTAAACTTTAAAAATCACGACAAAACTTTACTACCACTAAGTCATTGAGCTGCTGTATGGTTGGGAAAGCCAAAACATTCAGCCTCTATTTCTGACAAAAAAACCCCACATAGAATGGTTAAGTCTTTGAGAGGACATGAAGTTCACCATTGACTCAACAGTAACACACACAATTGGTTCAATATCACATAATAGATTCACATTTTCTCTGCAAATAGCTGCTGAACAACCTTATATTTTTACAAGCCTTGAATATTTGTCCAATTAAGCCTTTTTCTGTGGCACACATCTTTACTGCCATCAGTTGTAACACATCTTAGCAGATTCCACTTCAGGTTATAATTAATTAGTGTTTTCTGAACTTTTCTTTTTTTGAGGTTCTGTTTTATATATTTTTAAAAATCTCTTGCTGTGCCTAGTATTTTCTGAACTTTTATCACACCTATACTTTTTCTATACATACTTTTCATGGAGGCTAATTCTTCAGTCACTTCCAACTTTGCCTGGACTCCTCAAATAACCAGCCTTTGAGCATCTACAGTGTGTCCGTAAAGTCATGATGCACTTTTGACCAGTCACAGGAAAGCAACAAAAGATGATAGAAATGTGAAATCTGCACCAAATAAAAGAAAAACCCTCCCAGTTTCTGTAGGATGATGTGGCAGCAAATGTGCATGCACAGATGACGACGTAACACCGTGTATACAGTGGAGCAGCCCACGGCCACGCCAGTCAAGATGTGGACAGTACAGAGGAAAGTTCAGTGTGTTCTGTGGCTTGATAAATTCGAATCCGTGACCAAAGTGCAACGTGAATATCGATGCGTTTATAATGAAGCACTACCACATAGGAATAACATTACTCGGTGGGATAAGCAGTTGAAGGAAAACAGCAGTTTGGTGGAGAAACTCTGTTCTGGTAGGCCATCAGTCAGTGACGAGTCTGTAGAAGCTATATGGGATAGCTACCTAAGGAGCCCTAAAAAATCTGTGCGTGAGCCCACATCGAACTGCACTGAATAGGTATGAAACTGGGAGAGTTTTCCTTTTATTTGGTGCAGATTTGACATTTCTATCATCTTTTGTTGCTTTCCTGTGACCGGTCAAAAGTGCACCATGACTTTACGGACACACTGTATAACATCTGCCAATTCATCAAAGCCAAGGAAAACCATTCAAAATTATTTGCTTTGTTTGTAAATAGACTATTGACATGGCCTTCCATGCCCTCAACTCTGCAAGCAACTTCTTACCAATAGGCCAATAGTCTTAACATGTTTATTTTTATGTACACGTGTCTTTGGCTGCTGGACTCAAGCACAATTTAATTAACTCGTATTGGTAAATGGCTTTCTGATTGAATAACAAATCACTTGGAAACCTACTGTGATTACAACTTCATGCTCATTTTTTATTTCTTGCCCAGAAATTTTGCTGTGATAAGATATTCTGTTTTAGGTGAAAACAAATTACTGGCACTTCCCTGTGAGTTGGAATGTTGTGATGAGGGTTTGGTCTGGTCTTGCCGATGTATATTTTGGGCACAGCTAACATGTCATATGGCATAGTAAACACAAAGCTTTGTCATATAATACCAAAATAACCCACCCTCCACTTTGCCTTTAAACATGACATTGGTAGTGTACTTTTCTCCTCTTGTTTTGCCATGATAGGTATGCACAGGCAGCAAACATAAATGCTTTGGTATCCTGATAGGCATGGCAATCTGGAGAGCTGTGACTGTGATTCTGGTGTGCTGAAAGGCAGCGAGGGTGCCCCACACGGTCTGAGGTTCAAGGGCTCACCTCTGCAGGTGTGGCAGGGAAGCAACCAGGGGTAACCTGTCAACAAATGACTGTGTTCGTGTTCCAATCGGACTTTATTGGTGGACACTAAAATTTGAATTTTATGTAATTCTCATGTGTCACAAATGATGCTTCTTCTGAGCATTTTTTAAGTGCTTAAAAGTATTATGAAAACCATTTTTAGTTCACAGGCTACATGAAGCTGGGTGACTGGCCATATTTGGTGTGTGGATCCCAATGCACAAAAGGTCTGTTCTGGAGTCATTTCTCCTCTTCTTCTCCCTTCTCCCCATCTCTCATGCCTTCAGATCTCTACGTACACTGAGCCCCCTTGCTGGGATGCCCTTTCCATGCATCTTCCTGATGTCATTCTTTGAGATACTGATGCATTGTCACGTACTGGATTTTTTATACAGCTCAACAGCTATACTTTCTGGGTGACTTTGCTATTGCATCGCTAAGTCTAGAAAGAACACATGAAAGAGACTCTTATCACCTCTCTAAACCATATTAAAACAACCTGTTGTTTCCTTTTTTTTTTTTTTCTAAGTAGTTCACTAGAAATTGTCCTGAGTGGGAGTATGTGGCTTGCAGCATCGAAGGAAAGTGCAGAAAAATATAATTTACACCAAAAGATTGTGATGAGGATTAAATAAGAGAGTAAACATTCTAAGCACAGAAAAGGTTGGTAATAAACTGAATGTCTTCTCTCTTTCCTCCTCTGAAGATGTTTAATTTTAAGAGCATACTGGCAAAAGGATATATGTGCACCCCACACAAAATTGAGCGGCTGCACACTAAATTAACACACATTTAAAAAAAGTTTTATTGATTGATTTTAGAGAGAGGAAGGGAGAGAGAGAGAGAGAAAACATTGATTTTTCTGTTCCACTTATTTATGCAGTCATTGGTTGATTCTTGTATATGCCCTGACCAGGGATCAAACCCACAATCTTGGCATATTGGGTGGTGTTCTAACCAACTGAGCTACCCAGTCAGAGCTCAACATGTTTTCTTCTCAACTTTATAATTCTTATCATCTACTAGAGTCACCAGTGACCCCACCTCTATTCTTGTGAGTAGTGTCTAACCTTTAAAATTATTTAATTTTATTGGAAAGCTTTAAAAATATTTAGAAAGAAAACATTTTCTTAAGAACTTTTTTAATGTGATAAACCAGTTTTATCACAGGCTAGTGGAAGATTGTAAAATAAAGGCTCCTTATCGAGGTGTGTGAAGAACCATTTTTAAAGCTTTTGTTGGGTTGGAAGAAGCTTGACTGCCAGCAACTCTTACACTGGGCACACTGCACAATGAAGAACAGGAAATTAGGAGACGCGAGGTTACTGCTATGCCACGGAGAGCAGAAGGGACCTCACAGAATCCGTGGGAGGAAGCAGGATCTTCTTGGCCAAAAAGAAATGTTTTTTAATTTATTTTATTTTATTTATTTTTTAAATTTTATTTATTCATTTTTAGAGAAGACAGAGAGAGGGAGAGAGAGAGACAGGAGAGAGAGACAGAGAGAGAGAGAAGGGGGGAGGAGCTGGAAGCATCAACTCCCATATGTGCCTTGACCAGGCAAGCCCAGGGTTTCGAACCAGCGACCTCAGCATTTCCAGGTCGACGCTTTATCCACTGTGCCACCACAGGTCAGGCCAAAAAGAAATGTTTTTTTAAAATTGAACATCCTCAAGAAAGGAGACCAGACTGAGTTCTAGGTGAAGTACTAAGGTTAAGTTAGGTCAAGTGGTACTCCTCTTCTGAAGCCTTCCCCAATGTCACCCCACCCAGACACTACCAACTTTGGCTTTTGTGCCTCTCCCACTGTCACTGTGTGGCTGGGGCAAACCACTTTCCAAACCTGAACTACCCCCCTTTGCATTTTTTTTTTTTACCTTTCTGCCTCCCATACCATAGAAAGCCAGAGCTGGGCTAGAACTGTGACCCCACCACCGACCTCTTTCATGAGCGGAGCCAGGTCTCACTGCTAAGTATCTCTGTGTTCCCAGTCACTAGCACAGGCCCCATGACTGCTCATGGAGGAGAGACATGGAGGACCAAATGGGTGGGATGAAAGACGGTAAGACTGCTATACAGAGCCTCCCACAAGGGTGGGCGGGCCCTCTGACTTCCATAGCATTTCCCACCACTACCGCTGCCACCCAACACTCAAGAGAGGAAAGACCAAAGTTTAATTACGGCAGTTGACAAGGAATGATTGATGAGTTGTAGAGTGAGAGTAGGCACTGGTCTATATATGTATGTGTCTTCACAATGTGTTCTCCTCTGGTTTTATAAACAAAGCAAGAATGATCAAGAATAGGAGGAGGAATGAACAGGAACCATAGAAAAAGAAAGATGATTATGCATCTTGTTAAACATTGTATTAAAAGGATCAAATTTCTAATAAGCCTCAATTTCCGCAGATGTAGTCACTTAAATAGTGTCTATACAGCTTGGTGGCCGTAGAAATGCTTTTCTCCATTTTCACATAGCCTGGAATTTCTTCTTTCTCCCCTTCCTGTTACCTGGGACTTCCTGCAACTAGTCAAAATCATTCCCTGTGTCCCGAAGCCTAGACAGGCAGAGCAGTCCCTGATGGCAGGATAGAGTGCCACACGGAGAGCTGAAGAGAAAAGAAGTCGGAAGAATAACTTCTGGGGACTATCTCCTTCCCCTCTGCTACCTCTCTGAACCCCTGATAGGTCTCCAGCCTTTGTACCTGTGCTTCTCCAAGGGCGGTCCTCCTCAGAGGGATCACCGAGGAAGTTCATAGAAAATGCAGTTCTCCAACGCTGGGGCCTCGGCGTCTGGGAGAGCTTTTAAATGTGGCAGGTTGCTTGTACGATATGGTTGTGATTTTATTTTTTTGACTAAATAATATAGTTGTGTGGTTTCAAATTCAAATAATATACAAAGATATGTGATGAAAATTCTTCTTTCTACCCGTCTCCACTTTTCCCAGTTCCCTAATTCTTCATTACAATTATAGCCACTACTTTCTTTTTTAATTGAATTTATTGAGGTGTATAGCTACTACTTTCTTATTTATCTTTTCGGAGTCTCTCTCTCTCATCATCTATCTATTCATCCATCCATCCATCCACCCACCACCCACCCATCCATCCTTATCCTTCCCACTTATTTTCCACAAAGAAAGCATAGAAGCATGCTATGCACACAGCCCTCTGCTATGCTTTATTCATTTATTTCATTATTAACATCTCTTGGAAATCTTTTCATGTTAGTACAAGGGAGTTTATACATTCATTTTTACAATTTCATATATTTTTCTCTGAATGGATATACCATAATACATATCTGATTTCTACTGTATTGTATCAAAATTTATCCTTTACCTTTTTGGTTATGTTGTTTTTGTGCTGTGCAGACTTTAGGAATGCTTTTAGAAAGTCAAAATGATCCATCGTTTTCCTGATGCCTTCTGGAGTTCAAGTTATATTTAGAAAAATGTCAGACATTCTCCTAGGCACGTTCACCAATTGCATTATCTAAAAAGTGTTGAGTTGTATAACTTCGGCTAGAAAGAATTCAACGGGGTAAAATTACTACCATCCCGTCAACTGTTTTAAATGTGCCTAGTGTGGCTAAGTCAATGAAAGGCCTTGTAGGAGTAGAAACTCACCCATGTCCCGTAGTTTTATAGTTCTCTCTTTCTCACCCAAATCTTTGCCTTTGTGTTTTAGCAAGGCCCCTAGGTGATTCCTGTACACATCAAAACATGTGGAAACCACTTGTTCACCAGAGTTCTTATCTTTCTCCTCATCTCACCTCAGAAAGTCTCATGCAGCCTCAAAGATCCACGATTCTCACCACTATGTGGTCTCTGTTGTCTCCTGTATGGAGACTCGGTGCAGCCCCAGGAAAAGCCCGTGTCTATGGTTTTACTGGCTGTGTCACCAAGGCAAGGGGTGCTGCTTGTGTCAGCTGGGCAAACTGGATGTATTCGAAACACATTGTCACAACTTACAACCTTGGTAGGTACCGTGAGCTCTAGGAACTTCCGCTCCTACCGTCTCCAGACTGTGGTAAGAGTTAAACAACATTATGCCATAAAGGGTGCGGAGGAGAGCCGCACACCCGGCGAGCGGTCAGGCACGCCAGCTGGCCTGGGCAAGGTAGGCCGCTGGGAAGCTGTCTTCCATCCCTCGCTACACCAAGGGAGGAGAGAGGCTCAGTTGGAAATAACAGGTGGTGACAGTGGGATGGACACAGGCTGGCCAATCCCCGGGGCTCAGAGAAGAAAGGAAAGAGGGCTTTTGGGAGCTGGCTGAAGCCCCGGAATGTCCTTGGGGTTTTGTGTTGGCAAGAGGCCTCGGCCTCCCGCAGCTGCTCACCTACCAGCTCTCTGGAATTTTACATTTCAGGCACGAGATGATTTATAGGGCTGCTCAAGAAAGGGTGAATAATGAAGAAATAAAACACCCATAAAAAAACCAGTTTAGTAAAACTTCCGGTTTTCCTTTTCTTGCTGGTGGTGCCCGGCAGATACCTCCATCCAATCTTGGCTCACAGCTTCTCTCCGCTGTGACCCAGAGCTCCCTGGTGGGGTCACAGGCTGGTCATTGTCCCCCTGCCACACAGCCTGTCAAGCCTTGCCCTTGCCTTGTGCAGTGTGGATGCTTGGGGCTCTCTGCCACGCAGTGAAAACAAGTAGTAAATGGTCTCCTGGCTACTGGATCTAAAGCAATAAGGAAAAACTGCTTTACCAGCTTCCCCTGAAACTTCTGGTAGAATAAGCAACTGATAATTCTACACCAAGTGTCTGGCTCTCAGCCAGGACTAACAACTGTTCCCTTTTTGCAAGCCATATTCTAGTGACCATGCAGAGTCAAAATAGACATTTTGATTCTAGAGCTTTTTTTAAAGGAAGGTGGAAATCACAGTGCCATTATGCAAATAGACCATAGATTTAGGATGGAGGGGGGGAATGAGCTTAAAAACTGAAAAGAAATTGGTTGACTGCCAATCAACCATTCTTTAAAACAAAAGAGGGGGGACCTCACCAAGTTATTACTGTTTTTCAAATTAGTAGTAGCCATTGCCATGAGATTAGGGTTGACAGATTTAGCAAATAAAAATATGAGTCCTCAAATATTACGTGGGACATGTTTATGCTAGAAAATGATTTGTCATTTATCTAAAATTCAGATTTAACTAGATATTGTGTTTTTATCTGGCAGCCTTCATTCAGATGCATTTTCACTGTGATGCCAAGAAATATGAGGAGGGCAGGGTAACATTTTAAAATTCTGATGTGATAGTTAAACCTCTTTGCTAGGTCAAAAGATAATTCAGAACTTTTCTTTCTGCCATTGGTCCCCTACTAAAATTAATTTTGTATTTTCTGCCAAGCTTTAGAGTTAAGATTTTCTTTATTCTTTTAAGATATGTGCAAGGAGAAAAAAATTAATATGTATTAAGTATGTACTAAATTCCAAGTGTCTTTCTAAGCACTTTAGATGTTATATGACTTACAAATTATTTTCTTGTATAATTTCAGTTTGAGAGTACTTAGCAAGATAAAGTTACCATCTGGATGAGTCTTTGTAATACATAGAGTGTTTGAGTCCATACAAATTTCCTGAACCCAAGATGAGTCAAGTACTGTGCTAAACAGTAGCCCTAAGGGGGAAGGGGAATAATATTTATTCATTTATCTTTAGGAAAAAATGGCCTTCATCTCAAACACTAATGCCCTTATTAGCAGCAGACCATACTAACTCAAGCTTGAGAGGAAGAGAATAAATGAACTTTAACAAATCTGCTAATTATTCTTGCTTCTGGATATAGTTATTTACTCAGCTAACAGTTATTGAGTGGGTTTAAGTGCCAGGCAGAGGCTGAGGCTGTAGTGCCTGAACTCACATTGCTCCCAGTCTAGTGGGGGTGTGACCTGGGTTGCAAAGGACCTCCTAGGGTTTGATCACAGTTGTGCCTTCCAAAAGAGCCTCCCACGAGACAAAGACTATGCACTCTGCAGTGGGATCAGATGACTCACTCGGCACAATCTGGAAATCCTAAAGGATTATCATGGGAAGCAGGTAAACGGAATTCTCTGTGAGTTAGAGTAAATATAATTGACTGGAATTGCCTCAGCGACCAATGTTAGACTACGTCATGGAGTACACTTTGTACTAATTGGTCTGATAATATCACCTTGGTAGACAAGTCTACTTGAGATAATTTCAGTTCCGTTTTTCAAGTAGTCTTTTATAAGTAGACAGAATACTCCACAGTGATAGGTAGGTATAATGTGTTTGTTTCTTTCCCATGAGGGAATTTCACAGGCATCCTTGGGACAACTACTAGTTTGTTTGTTATGACGTGCTTGACAACAACTCTCTAAAGCTGTGGATTTCATATGTTCCTGTGTGTGAATGCTCACACACACACATATCACCTACAGATAACCATGCATCTTTGCAAAGATTGAATGCATCAGGCTACCTCATACCTGCAGTGACTTTTTTTTTTTAACCCTTCACCTTTTTCACCCAGGTCCTCAATCTCCTCCTCTCTGACAGCTATCAGACTGTTCATCGTATCTGTGACTTTGCTTCTATTTTCTTAGTATTTTATTTGTTTATTTATGACAGAAACTGAGAGAGGGACAGATAAGAACAGACTGACAGGAAGGGAGAGATATGAGAAGCATCAGTTCTTTGTTGCGGCTCTTTAGTTGTTCACTGATTGCTTCCTCATATGTGCCTTGACTGGGGCTATAGCAGAGCGAGTGACCCCTTGCTCAATCCAGTGACCTTAGGGTCACGTCTATGATCCCACGCTCAAGCCAGTGACCCTGTACTCAAGCTGGTGAGCCCGCACTCATGCCAGCAACCTCGGGGTTTTGAACCTGGGTCCTTCGTGTCCCAGTCTCCAATGCTCTATCTACTGCACCACCACCTAGTCAGGCGGGATGCCTTGTGTCTTAAACACGGGCTGAGCTGAGAACAGTGGCTGGCTCTCATGTGCTTGAAGACATGGGTCCTGTGGAAGTTGGAGAAACCAAGTCAGAGAGGCTGAAACCAGGCATGCAGTAAAAAGTGAAGCCTTGAGATGATCCTCTGATTTCTTTTTTTTTTTTTTAATTATAATTTTATTTTTTTAATGGGGCGACATCAATAAATCAGGTTACATATATTCAAAGATCAACAAGTCCAGGTTATCTTGTCTTTCAATTATGTTGCATACCCATCACCCAAACTCAGATTGTCCTCTGTCACCTTCTATCTAGTTTTCTTTGTGCCCCTCCCCCTCCCCCTTTCCCTCTCCCTTTCCCCCCTCCCCCCGTAACCACCACACTCTTATCAATGTCTCTTAGTTTCACTTTTATGTCCCACCTACGTATGGAATAATACAGTTCCTGTTTTTTTCTGACTTACTTATTTCACTTCGTATAATGTTATCAAGATCCCACCATTTTGCTGTAAATGATCCGATATCATCATTTCTTATGGCTGAGTAGTATTCCATAGTGTATATGTGCCACATCTTCTTTATCCAGTCATCTATTGACGGGCTTTTTGGTTGTTTCCATGTCCTGGCCACTGTGAACAATGCTGCAATGAACATGGGGCTGCATGTGTCTTTACGTATCAATGTTTCTGAGTTTTTGGAGTATATACCCAGTAGAGGGATTGCTGGGTCATAAGGTAGTTCTATTTTCAGTTTTTTGAGGAACCACCATACTTTCTTCCATAATGGTTGTACTACTTTACATTCCCACCAACAGTGTATGAGGGTTCCTTTTTCTCCACAGCCTCTCCAACATTTGCTATTACCTGTCTTGTTAATAATAGCTAATCTAACAGGTGTGAGGTGGTATCTCATTGCAGTTTTGATTTGCATTTCTCTAATAACTAAAGAAGATGAGCATATTTTCATATATCTGTTGGCCATTTGTACTTCCTCCTGGGAGAAGTGTCTGTTCATGTCCTCTTCCCATTTTTTTATTGGATTGTTTGTTTGTTTGTTGTTGAGTTTTATGAGTTCTTTGTATATTTTGGATATTAGGCCCTTATCTGAGCTGTTGTTTGAAAATATCATTTCCCATTTAGTTGGCTGTCTGTTTATTTTGTTATCAGTTTCTCTTGCTGAGCAAAAACTTCTTAGTCTGATGTAGTCCCATTCATTAATTTTTGCCTTCACTTCTCTTGCCTTTGGAGTCAAATTCATAAAATGCTCTTTAAAACCCAGGTCTATGAGTTGAGTACCTATGTCTTCTTCTATGTACTTTATTGTTTCAGGTCTTATGTTTAGATCTTTGATCCATTTTGAGTTAATTTTAGTACAGGGGGACAAACTGTAGTCCAGTTTCATTCTTTTGCATGTGGCTTTCCAGTTTTCCCAGCACCATTTATTGAAGAGGCTTTCTTTTCTCCATTGTATGTTCTTGGCCCCTTTATCAAAAATTATTTGACTATATATATGTGGTTTTATTTATGGACTTTCTATTCTGTTCCATTGGTCTGAGTGTCTATTTTTCTGCCAATACCATGCTGTTTTGATTGTCGTGGCCCTATAATAGAGTTTGAAGTCAGGTATTGTAATGCCCCCAGCTTCATTCTTTTTTTTTTAGGATTGCTTTGGCTATTCGGGGTTTTTTATAGTTCCATATAAATCTGATGATTTTTTGCTCTATTTCTTTAAAAAATGTCATTGGAATTTTGATGGGAATTGCATTAAATTTGTATATTGCTTTGGGTAATATAGCCATCTTGATTATATTTATTCTTCCTAACCAAGAACAAGGAATCTTCCATCTCATTATATCTTTCTCAATTTCTCTTAACAGTGGTTTATAGTTTTCATTATATAAGTTCTTTACATTCTTTGTTATGTTTATTCCTAAGTATTTTATTTTTTTTGTTGCAATTGTGAAGGGGATTATTCTTTTGAGTTCATTCTCAATTGTTTCATTGTTGGCATATAGAAAGGCTATTGACTTCTGTATGTTAATTTTGTATCCTGCGACCTTACTGTATTGGCTTATTGTTTCTAGTAGTCTTTTTGTGGATTCTTTGGGGTTTTCGATGTATAGGATCATATCATCTGCAAAAAGTGATACCTTTACTTCTTCTTTTCCGATATGGATGCCTTTTATTTCTTTGTCTTGTCTGATTGCTCTGGCTAGAACCTCTAGTACCACATTAATTAACAGGGAGAGAGTGGACAACCCTGTCTTGTTCCTGATTTAAGGGGGAAAGCCTTCAGTTTTGTGCCATTTAATATGATGTTAGCTGATGGTTTATCATATATGGTCTTTATCATGTTGAGATATTTTCCTTCTATACCCATTTTGTTGAGAGTCTTAAACATAAAATTGTGTTGTATTTTATCGAAAGCCTTTTCTGCGTCTATTGATAAGATCATGTGGTTTTTGTTCTTTGTTTTGTTGATATGGTGTATTATGTTAACTGTTTTACGTATGTTGAACCATCCTTGAGATTCTGGGATGAATCCCACTTGATCGTGATGTATTATTTTTTTAATATGTTGTTGTATTCGATTTGCTAGTATTTTGTTTAGTATTTTAGCATCTGTATTCATTAGAGATATTGGTCTGTAGTTTTCTTTTTTTGTGCCATCCTTGCCTGGTTTTGGTATGAGGGTTATGTTGGCCTCATAAAATGTGTTTGGAAGTATTGCTTCTTCTTCAATGTTTTGGAAGACTTTCAGTAGAATAGGAACCAAGTCTTCTTTGAATGTTTGATAAAATTCGCTGGTATAGCCGTCAGAACCTGGACTTTTATTTTTGGGGAGGTTTTTTATGTTTTTTTCTATTTCTTCTCTACTAATAGGTCTGTTTAGGCTTTCTGCTTCTTCTTGACTCAGTCTAGGAAGGTTGTATTGTTCTAGGAATTTATCCATTTCTTCTAGATTGTTGAATTTAGTGGCATAAAGTTTTTCATAGTATTCTACAATAATTCTTTGTATATCTACGGTGTTCGTGGTGATTTCTCCTCTTTCATTTTGGATTTTGTTTATATGAATTCTTTCTCTTTTTTCCTTGGTAAGTCTTGCCAAGGGTTTGTCAATTTTATTGATCTTTTCAAAGAACCAGCTCTTTGTTCTATTAATTTTTTCTATAGTTTTACTGTTCTCTATTTCATTTATTTCTGCTCTGATTTTTATTATCTCCTTTCTTTGGCTAGTTTTGGGTTGTTTTTGTTCTTCTTTTTCTAGTTCCTTAAGGTGTGAAGTTAAGTGGTTCACTTGGGCTGTCTCTTGTTTGTTCATATATGCCTGAAGTGATATGAACTTCCCTCTTATCACTGCTTTTGCTGCATCCCATAGATTCTGATATGTCGTATTGTCATTTTCATTAGTCTGTATATATCTTTTGATCTCTGCACTTATTTCCTCTTTGACCCATTCATTTTTTTAAAGTATGTTGTTTAGTTTCCACATTTTTGTGGGATTTTTTTCCTCCTTTTTGCAGTTGAATTCTAGTTTCAAGGCTTTATGATCAGAAAATATGCTTGGTACAACTTCGATTTTTCTGAATTTGCTGATGTTGTTTTTGTGGCCCAACATATGGTCAATTCTTGAGAATGATCCATGTACACTGGAGAAAAATGTATACTCAGTCACTTTGGGATGAAATGTCCGGTAGATGTCTATCATATCCAGGTGCTCTAGTGTTTTGTTTAAGGCCACTATATCTTTGTGGATTCTCTGTTTGGATGACCAATCTAGAGCCGTCAGCAGTGTATTGAGGTCTCCAAGTATGATTGTATTTTTGTCAGTTTTTGTTTTAAGGTCAATAAGTAGCTGTCTTATATATTTTGGTGCTCCTTGGTTTGGTGCATATATATTAATAATTGTTATGTCTTCTTGATTCAGTGTCCCCTTAGCCATTATGAAATGGCCATTTTTGTCTCTGAGTACTTTTGTTGTCTTGTAGTCAGCATTATCAGATATGAGTATTGCTACACCTGCTTTTTTTTGGATGTTATTTGCTTGGAGTATTGTTTTCCAGCCTTTCACTTTGAGTTTGTTTTTATCCTTGTTACTTAGATGCGTTTCCTGTAGGCAGCATACAGTTGGATTTTCTTTTTTAATCCATTCTGCTACTCTGTGTCTTTTTATTGGTGAGTTTAATCTGTTTACATTTAGTGTAATTATTGACACTTGTGAGTTCCCTATTGCCATTTTATAGATTGCTTTCTGTTAGTTTTGTGTCTTGTTTGATCCTTCTCTTTCGTTTTTTTATCTTTTGTTTTTATTTGGTTGTATTCCATACATCTTTCCACTGTTGCTATCTTTTTTATCTCATGTGCTTCTGTGGTGGTTTTTTCTTTTTCTTTTTTTTTATAATTTTATTTTTTTAATGGGGTGACATCAATATGTGGTGGTTTTTTCAATGGTGGTTACCTTTAGGTAATGAAAAGGGTTCCTACCCTGTTCATTGTAGCACACTATTTTGTGAGTACTTTTGCACTCCATCGTCCTTTGCTACTGTTAATCTCCATCCTCTCCCCCCTTTCTTTTTGTTGTTGTCAAAGTTTAAATTTGGTTTTATTGTGTTCTTCTTGGAGCTTTTACCTGTGGCTTTATTTTTTTTTGTTCTTTGTATCTGATTGGAGAACCCCCTTTAGTAATTCCTGGAGTGGGGGTTTTCTGATGATAAATTCCCTCATCTTTTCTGTATCTGTGAATGTTTTTATTTCTCCTTCATATTTGAAGGATAGCTTTGATGGGTATAGTATTCGTGGCTGAAAGTTCCTCTCTTTCAGGACTTTAAATATTGGGGTCCACTCTCTTCTAGCTTGTAGGGTTTCTGCTGAGAAATCTGATGATAGTCTAATGGGCCTTCCTTTATATGTTGTATTCTTCTTTTCCCTGGCTGCCTTGAGAATTTTTTTTTTGTCATTGGTTTGTGCCAATTTTATTATGATGTGCCTTGGAGTAGGTTTGTTGGGGTTAAGAAAACTCGGAGTTCTGTTTGCTTCATGAATTTGAGGCTTTAGTTCTTTCCCCAGGCTTGGGAAGTTTTCATCTATTATTTGTTTGAGTATGTTCTCCATTCCATTTTCTCTCTCTTCTCCCTCTGATATACCTGTTATTCTTATGTTATTCTTTCTGATGGAGTCAGATAACTCTTGTAGGGCTATCTCATTTTTTTTAATTTTTGAGTCTCTTTCTTCCTGTCTCTGTTGTGCCTCAAGTTGCTTGTCTTCTATTTCACTAATCCTCTCTTCTATTAGCCAAGCTTGTTACCTTGTTTTTCAGCTCGTGAATTGAGTTTTTCATCTCTGTTTGATGTGTTTTTATAGTTTCAATTTCCTTGGATATATATTCTTTGTGTTCATTGAGTTGTTTTCTGAGCTCCCTAAATTGCCTTTCTGTGTTTTCTTGTATATCTCTGAGTATTTTTAGGATTTCTATCTTGAATTCTCTGTCATTTAACTCCAAGGTTTCCAATATATTAAATTTTTTCTCCATAGATTTTTCCTCTTCTATCTGTGTTACCTCTCTTTCTTTTGTATCCATGATATTCGATTTTCTCTTCCTTAATGGCATCTGAGGGTGGTTTTGTTGATAGTATTAATGAGATTTAATAAAAAATAAAAAGTTAAAAAAAATAAAAAATTGAAAAAAGTTGTTTTTTTTTAAAAAATTAATAATGAAATAAAGAAAAATAAAATAAAATAAAAATTAAAAAAGGAAATTATTCCCCCCCCTCCTTTTTTTCTCTCCTCTTCTCTCCCCTCTTTCTTGAGAAAATCTTGTGGTGAACTGTGAATTATATTGTATTTAATAGAACAAACAATGCCTGTAATGGAGGGCCTGAATTGGGGAAAAGTAATAAAGGGGCAAGAAAAATAAATAAATAAATAAAAAAAGGGGTGGTGGTATGGACCCACAAAAAGCAAATAATGAAAAAATTTGGATCAAGAATAAAATGATTTGCGTTTAGGTGTTGGTTGACTAAGAGTTATGATGAGAGGAGTAAGAGGGAAACAGGAAAATGGGGGGACAAATTAAAAAATTACTATTGTATTTAGTGGAACAAGAGCTTGATAAAATGGAGAGCCAGGGATGGGAGCACTGCTAGTGAGTTAAAAAGGTGAAGTAAAAACCCCCCAAAATGCCACAAACATAAGTTTGAGTCCCAGATAAGAGAATTTGTTTGTTATTGAGGTTTGAATGAGAGGAGATGTAAAGGAAAAAGGAAGAAACTAATATAGAGGGAGAAAAGAAGAGAGAGAGAGAGAAAAAAGAGGGAACCACTAAAAGAAGAAAAAAGAAAAAAGAGGAGAGAGAGAGAGAGTTAAGGGTTTTAGAGTGCAACCCTCATAGAGAGAAAGGAAGAGGAAAGAAAAGATAATGGGAGATGTAACACTTATGGGTAGTGTAGTTCAAGGAGAGGAGAGAGTAAGACCGGTAGGGAGTTAAACGACCAAATTGGAGGAGGAAAAAAAAAAGAAAAAAGAAGAAAAAAAAAATCAAGGATGAAGATAAGAGAAACAAACGAACAAATATAATAAAATGGGATAGGTTATAAAGTCTGCGGATTATTCTGATTTTGAGAGGTTATCTTCTTGTTTTTTCTTTTCTCTCCCTCTTCCTGGTCGGCGACTCTGTACCCAGGTTCTGCCCCTTTGGCACGCTCAGGTAGAGGTTTGCAGTTGATAAGTCTCTATGGCGATGTCATGTATTGTGCTTCAGTCTCGTTGGCAGTCGAGGCTCATTAGCGTTTATAGGCTCCGACAGTGAGAGAGTCCGTGTTCCAGGAGCCTCTCTCCTAGTCTTTCCTTCCTCAACCAGCAGCCTGAGAATCCAACTATGGGGTTGCTGCTGCCTCTGCCTGGATAGTAAGAGGCTCTAAGAGCGGTCAACTCCCCACTCTTATTTCCACTCAGCACAGGGCTCTGGGTAAGGCTCAGTCAGTCAGAGCTGCTAGCATAATCAGCCGGGGCTTTCACCTACTCAAAGACCTCTGGCTCTGTCACTCTGTCCGGTAACACGGGTGGGTCTGTGCGCGCAGACCAGGATGTTAGACCAGAAGTCTCGCCCTCTGAGTGAAACCCCCCGCCCGCACTGAAAAGTTCCAATGTTGGAATTGGCTCTCGCTCGTCCCCATGTGCCACTCTTTCAAGGCGCTGGGGCAGCCCGTGACTCCGCCCTCGGCCCACACAAAGACCCCCGACTCTGCCCCTCCATGGGACAACACGGGCTCTACTCCGGAGGTGCTGGGAGGAGTCTCCTTCCCACTCTCCGTGCGCGCAGACCAGGATGTGAGGTCGGAGTCTCGCCCTCTGAGTGAAACCTCCCACCCGCACTGAAAAGTTCCAGTGTTGGAATTAGCTCTCGCTTCCTCCCCGTGTGAGGCTCTCCCTGGGTGCTGGGGCAGCCCGGAGGCTTTCAGCCCACACAAATGCCTCTGACTCTGACTCTCTGTGGAGTAACACGGGCGCACCCTCTGGGGGCTTTGGAAGGAATCTCTTGCCCACTATGCGGCTACCAGGGGATCAGGTAAAATGGCCGCTCCGCTTGTCTTTCTTTGTCTGGGTTTGGCGCGAGTGTTAGCTGTATTGCCCGGGTTGTCACAGGAACAGTTTTTCCTTGGCTTGGATCTTCGTGCCACAGCCTGGTTCGGCCGTTTGTGCCGCGGCCTGGATCTATTCACGCCTCAGTTTCTATATTCACAGTTACCAGAGAAAGCCGCCCTGTTTAGGTTAGTGAGGAAGGTGGAGCATTTCTTAATCCCTATTTCCTTCGGGGTTTGGTTATATATTTAGCCAATTTTTCGCTCGATCATACCTTTAGGTGTATTGCAAAACATCTGGAGGCTCCAAGGATAGGTTTTTCTGTTTCTGGTTGAAGATCTTGTTGAGGTTTGGGGGAGATTTATCAGTATCGCTTCCTACTCCGCCATTACTCTGACGTCATCTCCGATCCTCTGATTTCACTTCAAGTTTTAGAAAAATTTAAGTCGAGATCATTGAGTTAATGTGTTTAGAGACATCAGTTTTTCAGATTCCATAGCTCCTTGATCTTTCTTCTGGACACACTTCCTCTTTAGTACAAGAGTATGACCTCCATCACTGAGGACACGGAAATCTCCATCAGCCTGGGCATCCCTGTGGCTGAGCCTTGGCAGGGTGGGGTCACGCGTGATGTTCAGCACCAGGGCTTTCCATTCTCGTCCGTGTCAATCGAGGTGTGAGCGACCTGGGACAAATTCCATGGTGTGTCTGTCTAGGTTTGCCTAGCATCACCTCCAAAGAATTCGAAGAGGGGAAGCCTGGTGACATGAACATTCTTGAGGACAAGAGGTCATCCATCAGAGGCAATGTGCCAAATGAGACACATGTAGAAGGAAGGAGAATACCTATGAGCTCTGCTCTGATGATAAAACAGGGTGGGATGAGTTATGAACACGGGGCCATTCTTTTTTATCCACCTGGAGTCTTCTACCTCTCTTGAATGTTGCTATGGGTTCCTCCCTGATGAGCTATACTTTAACTCCGTGTCCAGTTATAATGAACTCACACTGCACTGTTTACTTCCTCAGTCTGGTTATATTATATCCAAGGTTCCAATTCTATTGGGCCACCCAACATTTTCGCAACCATCAACATAAGACTAATTAAGGGCAAAATAATTACCAGACATCCTGCCACAGTGGAATTTGCTTTTCTCAGTCATCTCTATGAAGTCTTAATTTAATTTTTTACAAAGTAATTAATCTAGCTACTTAAAGTCTTTTCTGTCCTTGTGTAATTGAATGCAACGAATGTTCATTGAGGGCCGGCTTTGCGCTAGACAAAGTGACAGTGCCATTCAAATGGGGAAGGATTAGACCTCAAGTCCTAGAATTTGTAGCTTGCAGCTGGGAGGAACTTTACAAACCACCTCGCCCTTGTTATTCGCTTTACAGAGCATGGGACTTCTTGATAAACTAGACATTTCATGCATAGAAGGAAGAGTAAGATCAGGCTACCTATCCCAAATTACAACTTATCATTGACTGTCTTCAGAGTGTAGCATGTACTTTGAGTGGCAGTTGGAGTTCATTTCAAAGCATCTTTCTGAGGGAATGAGGAAGGTGAAGTTTAGAGTCAGGAATCATGGCATTCCCAGTTTCCTTTTCATGGGGACACAAAGGCCAGCCCCCACCTCCCCAGAGACAGCGGAGAGGCAGGAAGCTGGTTTCTTTCCAGGGGTATTTGCAGAAGAGCTCCGGCTTCCTGGGCTACCTCCACATTTCTACCCAACGCCATGCTCACCAATGCTCCTGGGACTCAGCCTCCAGGACTAGAGATGATTTCCTTACTGAAAAATAGTTGAATTCCAAGGGATTTAAGGAACAGATAAAGCAACATTCATAACTGCACATACATTTTCTTTAAGACAGTCAGCTTCAGGTATACATTCCAAGGCAAAACTTTGTTTAGTTATTCATTTATTTATTCTTTGATTTTCTAGAGAGAGGGAGAGCAAGGGAGAGAAAGAGAAACATCAATTTTGTTGTTCCACTCATTTATGCATTCATTAGTTGATTCTTGTATGTGCCCTGACCGGAGATCAAACCCTCAACCTTGGCATATCAGGATGACATTCTAACTGAGCTACCCAACCAGGACTGTTTTTGCTTTAATGAGAACTCACAATCATATCATTGGATGCAAAGGAATTTTGGGTCATTTGGTCCTACTGAGAAACAAATGAACACACAGTTATCCTTCTAAATCATATAGATAAACAGAGAATTTGGAAGGATAGATATCTCTCTCTTATGAGTGGAGTATCTCTGAATGTTGAGCTTGTGTGTGATTTTTCTTTGAGATATTGCTTATTTCTGTGATTTTTTTCCATGAATACTGAACCAGAAAAAAAATTAATCTTGTTTCTTTTTTTTTTTTAATTTTTATTATTATTATTTTTAATCTTGTTTCTTAATCTGTCAAAAGCACACGGGTGTAGGAACAAGAATAAATATGTTCTCTGTGTGGGGTTTAGACTAGCCCAGAGACAAAACAGATAAGCAAACCCAGTGGGTAAAAGGGTTAAAGACAACAGAATATTGTAACTCAAACTACTGTTTTTCCATAGGGATTGGTGAGAACCAATGGAAGATTATGAGCCTATTAAAGAGGATATTGCATATTTGCATGAGTTACACGGGGAAATGGCCATGATAAATGTTACATAACCTGATGTATTCTATACAAGAAAGGGTTTACTAAACTCTTAAAAGTATTTTGTTTTCCTCTGAGGCTGAGATTATAAGAAGAATGTAACTTTCCTGTTTTAGATACTGTATCAGTTTGCTAGGGCTGCCATGAATACCTCATGGGGTTGCCAACAGAAATTTATTTCTCACAATTCTAGGGGCTAAAAGTCTGAGATCAAGGTGTTGGCAGCTTTGTTTTTTTCCGGGTCCTCTCTCCTGGCCTTGCAGATGGCTGCCTTCTCTCTGCCTTTACATGGGAGTCCCGTTGTCCATGTGTGTCTGTGTCTAACCTCCTCCTCTTATAAAGACACTAGATTGGATTAGGGCTGACCTTAAAGACCTTATTTTAATATAAGCATCTCTTCAAAGACTTTGTCTCCAAATATGGTCCATGTCTTGAGATACTAGGGTTAGGACTTCAACATATGAATTTGATGGGGAAGGCGGGCAGAACTCAGCCTGCTACATATACTATCGATTTCATTTTCAGAGGGTTTATGATCAAGTTGAGGACAAACAGGTAAGAAAAGTAGAACATTGACTAACACAAGGCGGTTAGGAAGGGATGGTGAATGGTGACTGGGGTGGCAGGTCTAGGAAAGCATAATCAAAGAGGATTTGGATAATTGGGGACACACTGGGAAGGTGCTGTGATTATTTGGAGGTCTTGAAGGATTGGCAGTCAAAAAACAGAGGGGAGGAGGTAGGACATTTCAGACAAGAGAGGAATGTGAGGATAAGGGTGGGACAAGCGGACTGAGAATGGGGCACTTTGAAAACAATCGGTGCTTCACTCCCAAGCTGCATAGATCAGCGAGTGCTAAGGAACCGGGGGCTATGAAAGCCAAAGGGGGAGGGGAGGTTGGAACGGACCCAGTTAAACAACTGGAGCCATCTGTGATTTTCAAGCAGGGGAAGGAGAATGTTAAACGGCAGTTTAAGGAGACTCACCTGCTTGCAGTATGCGGGGTCCCCTGGAGGAAGGCAGTCTCAGACAGAGAGACAACCGGGCTGCATATGCTGAGGTGAGTGGAGGGATGGTCTTGGGATATTTGAAGGAAAAAAAATGCTCGTGATGTAGTAAAAAAGATACTTGTTTCATCCAGCCTGTTTCCTTTTTTTGTGTGTGTGTGACAGAGAGAAAGAGAGTCAGAGAGAGGGACAGACAGGCAGGAAGGGAGAGAGAAGAGAAGCATCAATTCTTCATTTTGGCACCTTAGTTGTTTGATTGCTTTCAAGTATGTGCCTTGACCCGGGAGCTACACAACAGACCAAGGGACCCCTTGCTCAAACCAGATGAGCCTGCGCTCAAGCTGTGACCTCGGAGTTTCAAACCTGGGTCCTTAGCGTCCCAATCTGACGCTCTATCCACTACACCACCACCTGATCAGGCATCCAGCTTGTTTCCTGACCTCTGTAGCCATCCTCTTCCCCAAAGATGAGCGCGTTTAAAGCCCCACCTGGCCCCATGGTCCAGACTGGTCCTATGCCGAGAAATCAAACGCCCTCTAGCCTCTAGACCAGTACTCGGGTGTTCGGCATCAGATCCCTCATGGTGTCCAAGGTTGATTACTGATTTCTTAGCTTTTATATTGAATAATTGGGTTTTTGACTCAATCCCTCATTCATTACCCTTGTTAGAATCTTTTAATGACTCTAATTCCCTATTAGGATGGGGTCCTGCCATCTTCTTGACAGCCCCCTGAGGATGGATGTGTTTTCCTTGAAATTAATAAAACAACAACAACAAAAACCCCCACAAAAATCTAAAAAGTCATAAGCCAAAGGGTAAATGTGATTTTCAGCAGAGTAAGACTACCTTTTCTTTTCCATGTTCTTCATTTCTTGCTTTTCTAAGTTATGGGAGCTTTTTTGATGATGCATATAGTATTTTTTTTAATTTATCTTATTTAATTTATTTATTTTTAGAGAGGAGAGAGAGACAGCGAGAGAGAGGAGAGAGAGACAGAGAGAGAGAAGGGAGGAGGAGCTGGAAGCATCAACTCCCATATGTACCTTGACCAAGCAAACCCAGGGTTTCGAACCGGCGACCTTAGCATTTCCAGGTCGACGCTTTATCCACTGTGCCACCACAGGGCAGGCCCATGTAGTATTTTTTCAATGCAAAAAATAAATAAGGAAAAAATAAATAAGGAAAAGAAAAAAAATTAAAACACATGTATAAAAGAGAAAAACAGTTGACTGCATATAAGTTGTTGCCCACAGTACAAAGTTGAGGTCGTTGAACAAAGAAATGCATCTTGTCATAGAAAATAAAGAAGAGACTTCTTTCCTGCCCATGAGTGAAAAGGGTGAGGACATCACTTCATTCTTATACATTTCAGGAAACCAACTGCACTGTCGGCTCCTGTGCTGGAGTGGGGATTGTGTTGGCTGTTGACATCCCGTCTCAAGCAGCCATGGGAGAGGGCTGTACCCTGAGGAGACTGGCGCTGTGGTCATTGACCCACTGACCTGTGACACTCGCTCCTTCTCAGGCCGAACAAAATTGCTTTGACCTGATCTGACAACTAATGCCTGATGGTGACGTCCGGGCGAGACACAGAAGAGACATCTGACCTGTTATGTTCTGACCTAAAAATATTTTTCTTGTCTGGTTGCCAACGATGTCTGGGTCTCTAATGAGGAGAGTGCTGATGCCATACCCTGGTCTTCACGGTAGAACTCTGACGCCCACCTGAGGGGAGTCAGCTGAAGGAAAGGACACAGATACCACACTAACCCCCATCCCAGCTATCCCCGCGTCCTCCAGGGACTGCGGCCCTGCCAGCAGGAAGTGATGTAGATCAGTGGTCCCCAACTCCCAGGCCGCGGACCAGTACCGGTCCGTGGGCCATTTGGTACCGGTCCGCAGAGAAAGAATAAATAACTTACATTACTTCTGTTTTATTTATATTTAAGTCTGAATGATGTTTTATTTTTAAAGAATGATTCCCTCTGTTACATCCATCTAAGACTCACTCTTGACGCTTGTCTCGGTCACGTGATACATTTATCCATCCCACCCTAAAGGCCGATCCGTGAAAATATTTTCTGACATTAAACTGGTCCGTGGCTCAAAAAAAGTTGGGCACCACTGAAGTAGATGACTCCTGGGCATCCCATTGGAGTTGCTCTGGGACCATAACTCTTGCTGACTGCTGTATCCATGAAGGACACCAGCCTGGGTGTCCCTGAGCCCATGATTCTAACAGCATAACTTAGGGGTTCCACAGGGAACTATGGAATTAAGTGCTATCAGATTGGTTGGTTTTCCTTCCTACAGCCAATTTTTTTTTGGATCTGATGTGTCTGTGTTTGTTTTCCCCAGAACCATTGCTCCATGGAGATCCTTTTTCCCTTCTGGCTCCGAAATTAATGTCACCTATCTGGACACGTGGTCATTATTGTCACTTTGTCACCTTCAAATCGCCAACATAAGTGTCACTGGGATACAACACTGAAAAAATATAAAATAAATCTTTGTAGAACCCTGATTCTCAACTTTTAAAGCAAGTCCTTAATATCTTTACCCACTGAAATCTTTTGCCTCATGCCGGCAAAAAGTCAGCTAATGAATTAATTTTACAAATTCCAGATGGTGAAAAACAGGCTTTTTTGTATTTAAAACAAATTTTCTTAAACACTGTGGTCCTCAATTTCCTCATCTTTAAAATGAAAGGGTAGAAAAAACTAATCAAGTCCCATCTAGATCTTTGACTTTATGACTCATTCACAACTTATTACCTAATCCGTAATACCAACCCCAAACAATACATATTTGGGTTTTTGATTTGTTTTTTCAGCTAGAGAGTGAGAGAGAGAGAGATAGAAAAGGGAAGAGATGAGAAACATCAACTCATAGTTGTGTCACTTTAGTTGTTCATTGATTGCTTCTCATATGTACCTTGATGGGGGTGGGGTGGAGGTGATAGGGAGGGGCTCTAGCCAAGCCAGTGACCTCTTGCTCAAGCCAGCGACCTTGTGTTCAAGCCAGCAACCTTGGGCTTCAAGCCAGCTACTTTTGGGCTCAAGCCAGCGACCATGGTATCATGTCTGTTATTCCACAGTCAAGCCAGTGACTTGCCCTCAAACTGGCAAGCCTGCACTCAAACCGGATGAGCCCACGCTCCAGCTGGTGACCTTGGGGCTTCCAAAGTGTGACATCAGCGTCTCAGGTTAACGCTCTATTCACTGTGTCATTATTGGTCAGGCTATTTGGTATTCTTTTTAAGACAACATATTTACTCTTGTGCTAAAAAATAAATGAAGTGTTGCCTCTTTCTAATAAAATCTAAAGAGCTTATTTCAAGTCCTGATTCTACTAATAAGTCACGTGACCTTGGACACGGTGCCAAGGTGGCTTAGCTTCCACAAGACCACTGCCATTTACCTCAAAAAGTGTTCAAATGTTGAAATCCTGGTGAATGAAATGGTTAAAAAGAAAAGAAAGAAAAGTTTAGGACTTGTTTCAAAAAACCCTGGAGAGCTAGGGAGTATAGGAACAGTTTGGGTCTGTTATAACAAAATGGACCATGTGTTGAAAATTGTTCAAGTATGGGGTTTATTTCTATTAAGTCACTATAAGGATAAAATTAGAAAATATGATCAAAACCTCTGAAAAGTTTAAAAAAAATTTAAAACTATTTACCAATGCAAGATCTTTGTAGTAAATCTTGATTGACATATGTGTGAGCTAATACAGGCATTTTAATCTTCCAGGCCTTTCTGATATTAGAAACAGGCTAAATAAGGTGATTTTTTCCCAATGTAATCCATTCTAAATTGAAAAATATGTCAACTGGACATATTTCACCTCTGAAGAGTAACTTATAGTTTTTAAAGTGTACTCACCTAAATTATCTAATTTTTTTCTTTTCTTTCTTTCTTTCTTTCTTTTCTTTTCTTTTTTTTTTTTTTTTTTTTTTTTTTTTTTTTTTTTTTTGGTGTGTGTGTGTGACACAGAGAGAGACAGATAGGAATAGACAGACAGAAAGGGAATGAGATGAGAAGCATCAGTTCTTTGTTGTGGCTCCTTAGTTGTTCATTGATTGTTTTCTCATATGTGCCTTGGCCAGGGGGGCTACAGTAGAGCAACTGACCCCTTGCTCAAGCCAGCAAACTTGGGCTCAAGCCAGTGACCTTGGACTTCAAGCCAACAACCTTTGGGCTCAAGCCAGTGACCATGAGATCATGTCTATGCTCTCACACTCAAGCCAGCAACCCCATGCTCAAATTGGTGCTCCTGTGCTCAAGCCATATGAACCCGTGCTCAAACCAGTGACCTCAGGGTTTTGAACCTGGGTCCTCTGCATACCAGAATGATGCTCTATCCACTGCGGCACTGCTTGGTCTGGCTCTTTCTTTTCTTTCTTTCTTTTTTTTTTTAAGTGAGAGGAAGGGAGATAGTGAGACAGACTTCCTCATGTGCCCTGACTGAGATCCACCCGACAACCTCCGTCTAAGGCCAATGCTTGAATCAACTGGGTTATTTTTAGTGCCTGAGGCCAACTCCTGGACCAGCTAAGCTATCCTCAGTCCCTGGGGCTGATACTCAAACCAATCAAATCACTAGCTGCAGGAGGGGAAGAGAGACAAGGGGGAGAAGACAGGGTAGAGAAGCAGATGGTCGCTTCTCCTGTGTGCCCTGACCAGGAATTGAACCCAGGTCATCCATACACTGGGCCAACGCTCTATCCACTGATCCGACAGGTCATAGCCCTAAATTATCTAATTTAATCTTTGACAGGAAGAACAGGTATTTACGATCCCATCTTTCAGATGAGGAAACTAAGGCTTAGTATTATTTTTCATTAGGCCAGAACAATTTCTTAACTGTTCATGTTGATCATGCTTACCAGGATCTCGAAAGAGATGCATGGGGCTTGGGTTTTTTCAGTTCTAATCTAGAAGCTTAGGAATTATTCATCCGGTGTTAAACCAGGTGATACTACTGCACATTTAGTCCGCATCTGTGGCTGCCGTAAGCCACAGGAAGACTGCGCTGAAGACACGGCCACGAGACCCAGAGGTCCTTGCTGCTGGGGGTGTCGGTCTCCGTCCAGGCTAAACTGGAAAGTCGTGTTATGACTTGTCTGAAATCTAACTTGAGGAAAGGTTAATTGTAGATATTTCCAAAGGCATTTGGTCCCGAAAGAATGTGAAATGGTGGGTATAAACAGCCCTGCCCCTTTGGGAGAGCATCCTGTGACCAGTGTCCCTGGGACAGACTGGGGAGTATCAAGGCCCCAGGGAGTTTCCAGGGCTGATGACAGACCTGTCTGCTGCCTCTTCCCATGAGACAGAGTGGGGATTTCTCCCATTGCGGAATAGTCCTCAGGACTTCCCCAGGCTCCCGAGGAGGAGGTTTCAAAGTGGGGATCCCCAGGCTTGGGGACTCCTGAAGATTCCTTGAGGCTGGGGTTCTCAACCTAGGCTGCATCTGAGAACCACCAACTCAATCAGCTTGGTAGGAGCTGAGTGGTGGGGCCCAGGCTCAGGCAGTTTCAGATCCTTCTGGATGGTGTCAGTGCACACAGCATTTGGGAACCACTGCTTTAGGCTGCTTGGCTGGTCACCACAAAGGCCTGTGCACCCCACTTCTATAATCACGCAGAAGAATGAGGGCAGAATGAAGATGTAGGAGTTGGCACCATTTCTTTCTTCTCCTTCTATAGTGGGCCTCTGTGTCCCACTTGGTCTGGCCTCCCTCCTTCCAGTCCTCCCCTCCTGTGGGTGTCAGCTCAGGGGCGTTGATCAGGAACCCATTCACATGAAAATATACAAAACTGGTTACCTAAAATGATCACCCTCTAGAGACACTGAGGGATTATTCACGTGCACTATAGGAGAAAGCCAAGGGAATGAAGCTTTAATTCACCAAGGACACCAGGCTGAGGATAGTGGCATCCATCTGCCAGAAGACACCGGCTTCTTCTGCCCTGCTAGGGTTGACACAGCTGTGTCCTGGTCGGGTCCCCTTGGGCCCAGCCCCCAGAGAGACCTGAAGGAAGAAGAGAAGCAGAAGAAAATCATGCGGTGACACCCAGAGACATTCTGTATGACTTGACAGGCGATCAGAAAGCAAAATAATACTGTTGCGCCAGGAACGAGCTCCCTTGCCCCTGACAAAAAAATGGATGCCCTGAGAAAATGTGGGGAGACAGAATACAGCTCAAGAGTAAGGAAGCAAATAGACAATTAGTCAAATCCTGCTTAACTCTATGACAAGGAGTCAAAACCAGACTATGTGTCTTGTGTGGTTTGAATGGAAGCCATAGATAGCGAGAGTGCGAAGGCTGAGTCATTTCTTGCTTTCAGGACGTTTCACTGGAGCAGGAGCACTGGGCACCGCTACCCAAGCAGGGCAGCCTGTTTACATCCAATGAGTTTTATGGTGTTTACACCCACCGGGAAAGTCCCCACAAACAATAAGGCTGATGCCTATGGCTTAGCAACTATCAGAGGGAACCAAAAAGTTGCCCTTTTTGAGAGAGGTTGGTTCAAAATATTTATTAGTCACATGCAACTGGTGTTTGAGCCTTGACGGCTTATTAACTATTTAGCCCAGGATTCTAAATGTGACATCAGAAAAGGTGAGTAGAAAAGAGGTGTAAGCCTATATAAATATTATATAAATCCACGTTCTTCCCTGAGAGTTGGCACGTGCCTGATGAACAGGGGCCAAAGGCAAGAGTAAGACCTAACAAGCAATTGTGACAAATACATGAAAATCACAGAAACTCTTCTAGACCTGACAGAAGCAGAGGCAGCACCGGCCAAGACATTTTTAGATGGTCCCTTTGTGGTAAAAAATAATTTGAGGTTATTCTATTCTTAGAAGTTTGGAAGGTATCTGTTGACATGTGCACCTAACAAATTACAAACACCCCCAAATTTTTGTTAGAAAAACATGCTGTCCACTGAAATGCAGGGCTTCACAACTGCTGGGAAATGCTCCAGTGGTAGTTTACTAATAATCATAGCGATATGTCTAAGCTGTGACTGTTTTAGAAATGCTGTTCACCATATCCTGTTGGCTAGGTTTGCACTGGAACCTTGCAACCAACTTTGAATGATGATGACAGAGATGTCTAGAGTGCATAAAACCCTATCTGCGTGCCGAGGACTGGGTCAGCGGCTGGGTGTGTTATCTCCTAAAATCATCATTTTCACTTTCCCTCCGAGGAAAGGGGCTCTGAGAAGTGACTCGCCCTGTTGAGGCCTCTGTACGGAGGCTGCAGGTTTCACTTCCAGATCTGTCTGTTTTGCATACCTTTGTTCTTAACCACTATGCTATCCTGTCTCCCTACAAAAACTCATCAGCAAGCTAAGACAAGTGAAGTTATAACTGGGAAGTGTAGACCTATCCAGCTAGGTTACATTCAAATATTTCTCTGGCACTTTATACCACTTATTCACATTCTATTTTATTTTATGGGAGACAAAATAAAATCAACAAAACATATGTTTTGATAAGGGGGGAAAAACTTCACGACTTTGAGGCAAGCTAAAATTCTTTAGGACATAAAAAGCTCACATAACAAAAGAAAAAGTTGATAAGTTGAACTTCATTAAAATTTCTACAATGTTTTCTCTTTCAAAGGCACCAAGACAATAAAACGCAATTTGTGTCCTGGGGGGAAATATATGTCGTGCAAATATTTGACAAGGACTTGTGTCCAGAATCTATGGAGAACTCTAAGCACTCAATAAGAAAACAATAACCCAGTTAAAAACACAGGCAAGTGATTTGAAAGGACACTCTACCGAAGAAGACATATGGATGGCTGGTAAGCAAATGAGAAGACACTTAGTATCATTAGTCATAGAGGAATGCAAAGTAAAACCACAGGGAGATACCTCTGTACACCCACCAGAATAGCTCAAAGTAAAAAGACTGAAAAGAGCAAGCATGACCAAGGATGAAGAACAACTTGAACTCTCACATGTTGCTGCTATGAATGGAAAATGATACAATCGCTTTAGAAAACAGTTTGGCAGTTTCTTATCAAGTTAAATTTACACTTACCATATGACCCAGCAATTCTAGCAAGGTATTGACTCAAGAGCAAAGAAAACACAGCCATGTGAAGTCTTGTCAACAAATGGTCTATTCATCTTTACTCAACTTTACTCATGAGTCCCAACTTGAAAACTACCCAAATGACCATCAGCTGGTGAATTAATAAAACAAATTGTAATTCATCCTTAGAATGGAATACTACTCAGAAATGAAAAGGCATGTACTACTGGTACGTGCAACACCACAGATAAATCTCAAAAAGGTTATGCTGAACGAAAAACACTAGACACAAAGGACACACTCGAACAATTCCATTCATATGAAATTCTAGAAGAGGCAGATATAATCTACAGTGATCTGCGTCATGTTTTTTTTTTTCTCTGCTGCATCTTTTCCATCAGAATAAAGCATGTGGTTCCCTCTTACTCCTACCCTCATCAATAAAAAACACATTAGTTGTTTCCCAGAGCCAGGGTGAAGGGAGATACATGGACTGCAAAGACAGGAGAGCATGGAAACTGTTTGACACAATAGAAACATTCTACATCTTCATTGTGGCAGCAGTTACATGCATATGCATTTGTCAGACTCATCAAAATATACAAAATAGCCTGACAAGGCAGTGCACAGTGGATGGAGCATCGGCCTAAGATGCTTAGGACCCAGGTTAAAAACTTCAACATCGCCGGCTTGAGTATGGGCTCATCCAGCTTGAACACAGGTTCATCAACTTGAGTGCAGAGTCTCTGGCTTGAGCCGAAAGGTTGCTGGCTTGAAGCCCAAAGTCACTGGGTTGAGCCCAAGGTCACTGAGCAAGGGGTCACTGGCTCGGTTGTAGCCCCCTAGTCATGATACATATGAGAAAGCAATCACTGAACAACTGAGGTGCCACAACTACAAGTTGATACTTCTCATCTCTCTCCTGTCTGTCTGTCCCTCTCTGTCTCTCTCTCTGTCTCTGTCTCTCTTGCTAAAAAAAAAAATACACAAAATGGGTGTCTTGAATTGTATATAATTATATATATATGTGTTATATATCTCAGACTTCAGAAAATTTTCAATTTCTTCAAAAGATACCATTTGTAGAAAAAGTGGGGCAGAAGTAGGTTTATAGTTGTGAGTCCATGAAACAATTTAGTCTTGTATTATTGTTTATTAATTATTATATCATTTTTTCACACCAATAACTATAAACCAAGTTTTTCCCACCCTGTATATTTAGTTATATTTAAGAATTTATATATCTGTATATAAAGTTAAATATCAGTAAATGGTATAGGGAAAAAACAAGCCAGGAAGAAGGATGCGGGGGTATGGAGTGTGGTTTGGGTGTCATTTTTAAAAAGGCAGAGGCAGGGAGACCAACCAGGGAGCACGACTGCACGGTGTGAAGCCCGAGCCACCATGCAGACAGCACTGAGGTGGGAACTCTGCACAGAGAGGTTGTCAGGGAAAGCCAGGACTCATCTGGGGACATGCCAAGTTCGAGTTGAACGATAAACATCTGAATAGAAAGATTGAGTAGACAGACACAATTCTAGAATTCAGGGGAGAGCTCTAGACTGGAAATATAAGTTCCAAAGTCACTGGCGTATTAGCGGTTTTTAAGGCACAAGACAGGATGGGCTCTGCAGGAGGGTAAAGAGAAGGAAAGAGTTCTGAGCACCTAGCCCACAGCACTCCAGTGTCAAGAAGCCAATGGCACGATGAGGAATCAGCTTAGAAGCTGAGAAGTAGGGACCAGTGAGCTGAGAAAAACAGGAGTCCATGTTTTCCTACAGGTCTTGTGGGGGCGGAGGGAGACCGGGGAAAGTGTTTTTAAAGGACCAAACAGCGGTGCTAAATGCTGCTGACATCTCCTGGAAACTGAGGACTGAGAGCTTACCGTTGGGTTCAGCAATGTGGTGGTCACTGGTTTGATGTGACAGCAATTTAGGGGGACTAGAGAGCAAAAGCCTCATTACAGAGGGTTAAGCTGAGACTGTAAGGAAGGTAACTAGAGACTGTGGAATAGAAAACCCTTCAAAGGTCTTTTGTTACAATGGGAGATGGGTAATGACAGCGCTATAGGGACAAAGGGTGGCAAAGAGGGACTCAAAAGACAGGAGAAGTAACAGGGCTACTGCTGATGAGGATGACTCAGTAGAGGGGAGAAATGGACGGTGGAGGGGAGAGTAGGGAACAGTGTCTGTGACAAGGGGAGGGAAGTGCGACCACGTACTTGGAGAAACGTAAGACAGGGAAGGGCCCTCCAATGACAGGTATGTTGTGATTCTCTGGGTGCCCCAGTGCAGCTCTGGCTTGATACCTTCCAGAGGTGGACCATTTGTAGATGAAAACCTACTCCTTGGCCCTGACCAGGCAGCTCAGTTGGTTAGACTAGCGTCATCCAGAAACACCAAAGTTGTGGGTTAGATCCCCAATCAGGGCACATAAAAAAATTAACCAATTAATATATAAATAAGTGGGACAAGTTGATGTTTCTCTCTCTCTCTCTGTCACTCCCTTTCTCTCTTCCTAAAAATCAAAGAGAGAAAGAGAAAGAAGTAAAGAAGAAAGAAAGAGAGAGAGAGAGAGAGAGAGAAAGAAAAGGGAAGGAAGGGGAGGGAGGGAGGAAGGAAGGAAGGAAGGAAGGAAGGAAGGAAGGAAGGAAGGAAGGAAGGAAGGAAGGAAGGAAGGAAGGAAAGAAGGAAGGGAGGGAGGGAGGAAGGGAGAAAGGAAGGAACTGAACACCTTGCACAACTGACCGCCCACAGACCGCGTTTGCTCTGACCTGCCCCTCACTCTGACCCTGGCTCCCGAGCCACAAAGTCTACTACAAGCTTCCGAATATTGCAAACACCCTCCTCCAATCTATGGGATATGATTTTTCCTTAAGAGTAGCAAACATTTCTTTTTCTCCGAATTCTGACGTTTTCATAAGTGATGAATTCTTCTCCCAAATGCTTGCTGGCAGGAAGAAACCACGCGAGCTTATTTTAGCTCTCCCTGTTGTTTTTCCTGTGGCGTTTCGCTCTCCAGCCCAGCTCAGGAATGAGGCCCAGCGGCGAGCGGCAGCGTTGGTGTCATCCGTCGAGCTCCAAGGGCAGAACGTGGGTCAGGGAGCCGTCCTGTGGAGTCCACCATAACCACGAAGTTAAAAAAAAAAAAGTTTTTTTGTAAACAAAGCCACTAAAAAACAACAAGTGTTACACAAAGGCTCTACCCAGCCAGTTACATCCTCTGTGATGGAGTGGAAGAATTTTGAGCAAAAAAGCCCAAGGTCTATAGGACTATGGCGGAAGCCCTAACCTATGCCTAATCATTTTAACCCTGCAGTATGCCTTGACTGCCAGGAGTGTACATGTTTTCAAAGCCTTTGTGATTTTTTTTTTTTTTTATCCCAGGAGTGCGTTTCTCCTCGCCATGTGATGGAAGTCAAGTGCAGACAATAATCATTCCCGCGATTACTCTCGTTACTAATGGTTACGTGAATTCATTCTGAAACCTGGAGCATGTTGGGCACTGCGCTAGCCTGCGGGGATTTTAAGACTATGAGGGCCGGTTCCCTGCTCCCAAGGACCTCGCAGTATAGTCGGGGTTGGGGACAGGGGCAACTATTAGAGGATGGCTGTGTAACGTGGCAAACACAATGGAAGTGATCATTAGGGTTCTAGAAGAGCACAAACCAGGAACCTCAGCCTATCTGAAGGATCAGTGGAGGCCAAGAGGCTGCTGGAAGCTTCATAGATAGTGGGACCACCAGACACCAAGCAGACGACGAGGAGATGTATGGGGGCCAAACATTACTGCGCTGCAGAGTAGGAAATAAGGATGGGTGACACTTGAAGCTGGAGACTGGGCAGAGGCAGGTAAGCCACCTCCTCTCTCCAGTCCGGTGAGGCTCTACAGGGGCGTGACATGGACAAATCTTCCCTTTAGATAGGTTTCTGGTGGGAGAATTTTAGGGGCAAGTGTAAGTTGGGTTTTCCCAGAAGCTGTCCCTGAAACAAGGGTTTGAGTTCAAGTGATATTTTTCAAAGGAAATGATCCCAGGAGAAATTTGTAAGGAAGTAGGGGAAACAGGAGAGAAAAAGCCGGATGCTGAACAAAGAAAAAGCCAGTTTCAGGAGGAGTGGAGCCTCAGTTTGATCCTCAGTATCCACAGCCCTTCAGAGTTGGTCCCACCTGAGGAAAGCAGCTGGTTTTGTGTTCCCACAACTCACACTAGGTTGTCAGGATCTATTGGTGCTGGGGGAGCCTCTTGGGCAGGCCTGGTGTTCCTGTGGGCCAGGAACTCACTGACAAGGACAGTCCTCTTGTAACTCCAGGGACCAGCAAAGCATGCAGGAGCCAAGGGGTGCACAGAGCAGGCAAAAGGGGTGGAGGCAATTTGAGCAAAATCCCCTCAGCACCTGCAGAAGGATTACTTTAGAAGAAAGTGGAACTTAAAAAATTTTTTTTTTCAAAAAGAAGAATATATGTTTTATAGATCACTCTAACTCCTACCCCATTCCTAAATCTTACCCCATTCCTGACTGCCATTTTCCTTCTAAATGAGTGGTGACTTTGTTGATATCCTTGGACTAAGTAAAGGATAACAGGCAAGGTGACAATCAGGGCTGAGGTGAGGATGGCCAGAGGGCCCTTTACCTGGTAATGAAAAACAAGGATTCTTTCAAGATGGAGTCACACATCTCCAACACCAGTGTTCTAAGTAAAACAATATGCATAAGAGTGGCACTTACCTGCTTGAGATGGGAAAGCAGGTAGTATGACCGCAACCAAGTGAGGGAGGGTGAGGGCTGAACTGGGGTTAAAGAGAAGTCAAGGGATCCAGGTATCGTTTAGAATTGATGAAATGTCAGCGATGGCCCAAGGAAGATACTCTGGTTTCTAGGCTGGCTTTCGAGGTGGATGGACATATCATTATGTGAGACCCAAAAATATAAGAAGAGGAATGTATTTGGGGTGGGAAGAGGATGAGTATCTCAGAGTGTCTTATCCTTTTACATTTTGGTATTTTGGGACTGAGACCCACAGAGCTTGCCACCTACATGAATGTGACTTGACTGTTCAGCTGTCTACATTAACAGAACTCGACAATTCCAAGAAATGCTTGCCTGTGAAAATAAGGTTGCAAATAGCTTTCTTATTCCAGGAACATCCCCAAAGCTACCTATCAACCGTAGACTACTCAGCTTACCTTCAGTGGAGTGAGTGAATATCCCTTCTTGGGCAATAGATATTTCATGAATGAGTACTTATTCTTCAAGGTTCACATTGAGATCTCCTTCCTTGTTCTGTCTTCCAATCTTAAATTGTTGTGTTGTGAATTCTGCCTAATCCCAATTAGGCCTCCACATGGAAAGATCCACCCATTACTGCACCCCCAAAACATCACAAGTATCCTGCCTTTGCCCTTCAACCTCTGAAACACCCTGAAGACTCTGTCAGACGGACAGCCTCTCTTACCACAATAAGCAAAAATAAAGTCACTCTGCTTTAGTTAGAAGAGTTTTGAATAAAGTTCTACCTTATAAACAGGCTTTTTTGGTGATGTTTGCGGGGAGACAGGTTCGGACAGCATCCAAGGTCGTTTATGATGACCACGAAGTCCTAACAGAAGAAGTAAGGCTGATTTTACTTCCTACACATTCCCTGTTGGTCTTCATGTGTTCACAGTGGGAGCAAATGTTAATCTCCTGGGTACGCTCCTTCCACGCAAGTGACGAACAGAGACACATTAGACTAAAGGCATTTAGTTTCAGTTATCTGTCGTTTTAAAGGTTTAGAAATCTTTGTAAAGGATTGTAAAGGGTCCGGTGATATTTCCAAAACTTTCTCCCTGAAGAGTAAAAGAGCAAACCTGGGACTTCTTGGACTTGGCGTATATGCTTTCATTTGATGTCATTAAAAAAATAGAAATTCCGTGAAAGCTCTTGAAGTGTAAGGCAAAAGTTGGCAGCCCTCCAAAGCTGTATAAGGAAGCATAGGCTCCCCAGAAACTCCAGAAGGAACACAGCCCTACCAAAATGTGGTTTTAGCCCACTGAGATCCATTTCAGAATTGTGCGACCTTCAACACCAGGTTGCTTTAAGCTCCTAAATGGCTGGTGATTTGTTAGAGCCGCAATAGGAAACTCATCCAGGTGGGCTCCTTGGACCTGTCCCCTGGGAAGGGCAGCGATGGGCTCTGCCCTTGGAGTGTCAAGCGTTTTGTGCTACAGACAATGCCTGCATCTCCAGAGTAGAGGGCTCGGGGCTGGCTGAGGGGCTCTGAATAGCCGTTGCATTATTTTCAGAGCTTCTGCTCACCAGACCTTGGAGAGCCTGGACAGTCTCTAGAGAAAGAAGGCTCCTTAAACACCATCAACCCATAGCTGTAACTGACTGGCTTCTACCATCTGGTCCCAAATCACCATCTGAGATAACAATTAAAATTGAGTCTAGATCAGTGGCTCTCGGTTGGGGTAGGGGAGGAGAGTTTTGCCCTTTGACGGACATTCTGCAATATTTGGAGCTACTGTGGGGGTGTCACAGCAGGGGCTGGAGCACAGAGCCCTGCTAGCATTTACTGGACAGAAGCAAGAGATGTTGTTAAGCATGGTACCCAGCCTAGGACAGTCCCCCTCAACAAAGAATTACCCCATTCAAGTGTGAAAAAACAAAACAGGGTTGTAAACTCCTGGTTTAGGTAAGTTTGTTGCAGAGGGAAGATAGCACAAGTCTCCAAGTGCTCAGACTGTATCTTTGCTTCTACAACCCCTCCTCCTCCAGGTCCATCTCACAAGCCATCCCCCCAGCTACCTTCTTCCCTCTTTTGGGTCCCTGTTTCCCTGTGGTAGATCCATTATGACATTACCTCACTTTGTGTCATTACAGTGGTATCTTGAGGTACAAGTTTAATTTGTTCTGTAACTGAGCTCGTAAGTCAGTCAACTCGTATATCAAACAAATTTCTCCCATTTAAAATAACTGAAATAGATTTAATCCATTCCAGCCCTGTGAAACATCCCCAAACCATCCTAAATTATGAAAAAGACATGTTTTTAATTAAGAAACACACATGTATTGTTTACCAATGCATAAGAAAATATATGAAATAAAAGAAAAAAGTGTTATTTAGTACTGTATTCTTACCTTGGAGACAGACGAGTGCGGCTAACGGAGGTGAATGTCGGAGGAGGAGGGAGGGAGGAAGGGATGCAGGCACTGTAGACACGTAAACTAAAACTGCACTTTCTTAACACTAAATGTAAACTAAAACTACATTTTCTTTACTTTAAACAAAACTAAAACTGCACTTTCTTTACTTAAAATGAAACCACAAAAACTTAATTGTAAAAAAATTCACTTTCTTAACTTTAAACTTAACCTAAACTTAACATTACATATTTTTCATTTAATCATCACCTGTTTTTGCCTTTTTGGCTGCACTTTTGGCACTTTCACTTGCAAGACTTTTGAATAAAAATCTATCCAAAGAGGTTTTCTTTTGCCTGCCTTTAAAAATGTTATGGAAATGTGACAAACAAGTGTCATTAAAAAGTGCTGATAACATGGATGGACCTGGAAACTATTATGTTAAGTGAAATAAGCCAGGCAGAGAAAGAAAAATATCATATGACCTCACTCACTTGAGGAATCCAAGGAACAATGTGAACTGAGGAACAGAATTAAACCTGAAGGGATGAGGGGGGAGGGAGCTGTTGGGAGGGGTGCAAAGGATATGTTGAGGGGAATATGGGGGAGGGGGGATGCAATCGGGCAACACTAGAATCTATGTAAACACAATAAATTAAATAAAGAATAATTCCCTCAAAAAAAAAAAAAAGTGCTGAAGCACAACCAGTTAAAACTTTTCCTGGGTGTTTCTTTTCAATGAAACTTGAAAGCTTCTCCCACATTGCCGGCATGTCTTTAATTTCACTTGTAGAAATCATTTCCTCCGACTCTACCTCCTCCTCACTACTAATCTCTTGCAGAAGCTCCATATGTTGCATCATCTGTAGCTCCTTCATCTCCTCAGTTGAGAGTTCCTCCTCATATTTCTCAACGAGCTCATTTATGTCATTCTCATCTACCTCCAGACTCATTGACTTTCCGAGGGACACAATCACCTCCAACGCTTCTACCTCGATCTCAGTCTCTGGTTCGAAGTCCCTGTCTGCAACAACATCAGGCCATAACTTTTTCCATGCCGATTTCAAGGTTCTGCTTGTAACCTCTTGCCATGCCAAGTCAATAATGTGTAAACATATCACAATGTTGTAGTGATCTTTCCAAAACTCTTGAAGGGTTAGATTTGTATTCTCAGTCATCTCAAAGTAGTGGTGGAACAAGTGCTTTGTGTAAAGCTTTTTAAAGTTGGAAATGACCTACTGATCCATACGTTGCAAGATTGAAATCATGTTGGGTGGGAGGTAGAGGACTTTCACGAATTTGAAATCATTGAGAATGTCATCTTCAAGACCAGGTGGATGGGCTGGAGCATTTTCAAGGATTAGTAATACTTTCATCGGGAGTTTACTTTCTTGAAGATATTTCTTCACTGCAGGACCAAAGACGAGATTTACCCATTCAATAAAAAACTGCTTCATAACCCATGACCTAGCATTGGCACGCCACATAACCTGCAGTTTTTCTTTAAGAATCTTGTGAGTCTTAAATGTATGAGAATTTTCAGAATGATACACTAGCAGTGGCTTTACTTTACAGTAACTGCTAGCATTTGCACACAATGCCAGGGTCAGATGGTCTTTCATGGGTTTATGGCCTGGCAGCTTCTTCTCCTCTGTTAGTCCTCCAGGGCATTTTTTCCAAAACAATCCTGTTTTGTCAGTCGAACACTTGTTAGGGGATGTGTAGCCTTCTTTTGCGATAAGCGAAGCAAAACATGCAATGTACTCCTCAGCTGCCTTAACGTCAGCACTCGCAGCTTCACCATGCCTCACCACCGAGTGGATGCCAGATCTCTTCTTGAAATTTTCAAACCAGCCGTGACTTGCCTTAAATGTATCTTCTGCTGCTTCTTTTGAGGTTGGTAGTTCTTTCTTCTTCAAGTCGCTGTAAATAATACGTGCCTTTTCGCATATTACAGTCTCCATCACTGTATCTCCTGCCAGTTCTTACTCTTTCACCCACACCAGCAGAAGCTTCTCCATTTCTTCATGGATATTTGTCCTTAATTGGGACAGAATTGTAGTTCCTTTCGCTGGATTTGCACTTCCTTTTTGCTGGATGGCATCCTTTTGTTCAAGGGTGGTACAAATTGTAGATGTACTGCAGTCGTACAGCCTTGCCAGTTCAATCACTTGTACACCACGTTCATGTTTTTCTATTATTTCTTGCTTTACCTCTATCGACATCGTTCTCCTTTTCCTCTCAGCACTGTCCTTTACACTCACTCTCTTCGGCCCCATGATAACACACAAAAAATGTTAGTAAACAATGCAAAAATGATGCAAGAACGAGTACAGCACACAAGATTCACTTGATTCTGTGGGTAACAATGAGAAAGAACGAGATGCTGGTGTTGTGCTGCTGATACTGGACCCGTGTGCAAACACACTAACTAGCGCAGCTTCCTGAATCACAACTCGTGTCTCGGAATTTCGCTCGGATCTCAAACAAATATACGGACCAAGTTGCAGCTTGTATCTTTAAAACATTTGTATGTTGGTCTGCTTGTATCTCAAGGTACCACTGTATCTTTTTGGAACTTGTCTCATCTTCCCCTACATGACAGGAAGTCACTGAGGGCCCCACTCTTGATGTTCTCCAATATTGTCACATTTTAAAAAATGTTTTGGTTGAATCAAGTTGAAATGGATTGAATTCAATAGCTGCCTTGGTTTATATGTAGCAATGGAATGAGCCACAATGAACAAAAATGTTTACTTTGTCTTCTGGTTGGTCCTTGTCAACCTTCTCCCCAAAGGGTGTCCATGCTTTCAGGGGGCTTGAATTACCCTTACCATTTTTCTTCTGTTCTATAGCCACTTCCCATACAAGAAGTAGCCCCTATTGTAGAATGTTTTGGAAAACAAGTCAAGAATTGTCCATCAGGAATAAATACTGACAAAGAGACTATTACTCCAAGTTTTAACAAGACAAGATGAGTGTTTTAAGATGGTGTGGGAGGCAGAAAAATGCCCTCCCAATCATGTTCATATCTAATTCCTGGAACTTGTGACCGTGTTACCTGACAGGGCAAAGAGGAATGAGGTGGCAGATGGCATTGAGGTTGCCAATCAGTTGATTATGTGATGGGAAGATTAGCCTGTTAGTTATCCAGGTGGGCCCCAGGCAATCACAAGGGTTCTTATGTGGAAGAGAGAAGCAGAAGAGGCAGTGTCTAAGTGATGTTAGAAAGACCAGCCCAGCCACTGCTGACCTGGAGGACTGAGGCAGGGATGACAGGTAAAGCAAAAGTTGGCAGCCCTCCAAAGCTGTATAAGGAAGCATAGGCTCCCCAGAAACTCCAGAAGGAACACAGCCCTACCAAAATGTGGTTTTAGCCCACTGAGATCCATTTCAGAATTGTGCGACCTTCAATACCAGGTTGCTTTAAGCTCCTAAATGGCTGGTGATTTGTTAGAGCCGCAATAGGAAACTCATCCAGGTGGAAACTTGAGCTTGTTGTCTGGACATAGCGGTGACGCTTTCATGTAGCAATTTCTAAACCCTGCTTCTTACTGGATAATTTTCTCTTTTCACCCTGATCAGACTCTCGTCAAGGTTCCTAACACGATGGGAAGACAACTGGAGACGCTGTAATGGAGACAGTTAAGACAAGCATGAAGCTTAGCAAGACTTTCCATAAGAAAAATGGGGGCAGGACAGCCTTGTTTTCTAGGCTCTGTTGCTTGAGACTCCCAACACCTTGTGTTTGGAGGAGAGTGGGAATAAAAAAGCTGTAGAGGTAAGAGACTTTAAAATCCTGCACTTCCCCAGCAGGCAAAATATGTCATTTGAATAAGACTGTAAGGATTGAAGGAGGGTATGGCTGAAACCAACACAAAATAATATTGAATGTAAACTATGAATGGAAAAAAGAAAAGAGTGTGGCAATCTGTATGGACAAGGAAAAGAGTAAAGGGCTGACCCCTCCTTCAGGTGTCAGACTTGAAGGGATGCAAAACCATCATCACCAAATGTGTGAGTGAACACAGCAGATAGGATCTGTCACAATTTCTCTCACAAAAGGTATAGTTAGAGAGCTACTCCGCTAGGCAAGTTGCAGTAGGGAGGCATCCCCTTCCTTTTCAGGGAAAGGAGCTCTCTGAATTCAGGCAAGCTTGGAGGCACAGTCGGATCGCTTAAAACGGTCTTGTGAGCCTCCTTCTCTTTTCCTTGCTCCGTTCTTCCTCAGAATAAAGATGCTTACAGAGCGTCCTGTTAAAGGGTGTGCTCTCCATCATCCTGTGGCCAGCTGGCCCTGGTGTGTGTTGTGTGTGGGGGAAGGGATTCCTCCGCAGTGGCATTCAGGGTCATTTTCATGAACCATGGTAGGATTTTGAAGTAATCTTTGACCTTTAGGAGCCTAAGACTATCAACTTATCTCCTTCAGTGTATTATGCCCAGGTTCTCAGAAGTGACGTGTTGTTTGGTTGACATGTCAGAATGCAGTTGCATCTCAAATACCTGAAACTCTTAAATGATTTGGAAGGTCTTAGCATTACAGGGTTTCCGTGTTATAGCACAACATCTTATGGGAAATATAAGCACACTGGGTTTTCAAACAAAAGAGAGCAAAACCCACAGTGGATTTACTATAAAAAGTGTGTATTTTATGATGAGTCTCGTGTTGAGAAGTTGGAATTAGAGTATAGTATTTTAGGTGTAAGATCCTCTATCCTCTTCTTACTATGTCATCCAAATAAAATGAGAAGATTCTGCAAATTAGGAAAATGTGTGCTTTTCAGTTTTTTTGGTGCTTGGATGAATCTGAAAAAAAGTGATATGCATGAGACTTCATCCTCTAAAGCACTCTTTTAATTTCTTAAAGGACTGAAAATAATATCAAAGCAAAGCTAAACTTTAATTCTCAACAGAAAAGAGGGGCCCTTTAGTTATATGAAACAAAGCAATAGGGTTTGAAAAAAGGCATTTAAATATAGGTAAGATTAATGGATAGAAATTCGAGCCCTTCTTTTCGTTTCTCTGAGAAAAATCAATTATATCAGCTAGGTGAAGGAAACCAATAGGGAATAAAAAAAGTTCAAAGCATCCATTCCTTCCCACCAATGGCCTTTGCAGGGGGTGGCATAGGGGGCAGGGGAGATGTAGTTCTCTAGAACCTCCCTTCCCCAAAGTCATTTACCAAAACCAAACAAACCAGCAAGCCCAACTGTGCGTATTTGGCCAACACCGCTTCAAACAGAGCAGTTTCTCTAGTCCGTTGGCTGATTCTGAGACTGTCCCTGCGCCCTCCTTCCCAGAAAGTCTGGCCTTCCCGCTCCTCACGGAGGGCGCGGTAAAAGGGGGAGAGTGGACAGTGCTGGGCTTTTCTGACACCTCATTAACACCTTGTTTGAAAGAGTCATCTCTTTGACCTTGATATTTGTTTCCAGAAAAGTGAATTATTGATTCCTTCTTATAGCCACATATGCTGCCCAGAGCTGCCCGTTTGTCTGACATGTTTTATTAAGGAGACCAGATGTCCCTGCAGTAAGTTTTAGGTATCACACCCTCTGATAACAGAGTCCAGAGGAAAAACAGAACTTCAGGCAACTGTGCACAAAGACTTTAGCCACCTCTGTGAATTAAATTTATTTTCTGAGATCTTAGCATGCAGAGGCTAAGAATTACCCCATTCTATCTCCTAAAATGTATATAACTCATTATTCACATGCCTCCCCCCCCCATCTTTTTCTCCCTCCATTCCTCCTCCCCCACCTCAGGAGTTATTGAAAAGCTATGAAAACATGGAGTTTTACTGTTTCTGTTTGTACCATCGATTCTAGATTCTAGATTCTAGACTCTGGACTATAGTTTACTTTGATTCCCCTGATGTCTACACAGGCCAAGGTAATTAGTCATTAGCATTGATATGCTAATTACCACTAGGGAGAGAGGGCCTGGGAAAAGCCTATTTGTTTTGCGGGCTAGATTGGAGGTGTGAACCCATCTCCTCTGGTGTTCACAGTGCCCCTGAGTCTCAGTGGCCCTGCAGATGTGAAGTGGCTTTCCTCTCTCTGCATGGGATAGTCTTCCTCTCACATGGGCACTCTTATGCTAAAACAGCCCACTTGTCAAAACTCTGAGCACCTGTGTTGACAGATGTTCTGTGACACACAGCTAGGTAGAAAGCTAGCATCTGACATCTCTTAGCTGCACAGTACACCAGTCACGATGCCGCAGAGCACACACTTCCCACAGAACCTGGATAAAACCCTCCTTGCCCGACCTTGGCGGTATCAATTTGGAACAGATGGGTCGCTGTTTCTCTGATGTATTGTGACAAGCAGCAGCTACTAATCCTCGCTCCAAGGGCTGCCGGTGTGTAATGCTGTTCTTTTTCTTTGTCACCCATTAAGTCACCATTCTGTTCTTAAAACAGAGTTTAAAAGAAAGAGGGAAGAAGGAAAGATGACTTGATAGTCCTGAGGGGGAAGGAGAGAGAGCGTTTGGCCGAGGGTTTCTCTCCTTTTTCCTATGCTTTCAGATCTGGGTGGGCACGCTGCCATCCTGACAGAATCTAGAAATTTTATGAGGCCCCAGACTTTGAAACAAGGTATCTGGGCAGTATCCTTAGGAGGTGAGCATGGGGGGAGGCCAAGGTAGCCAGTGCCAAACAAAACCTGAAGCTCCATCCCAACAACCTGCCTTTAACATCCTCCACTCTTTGCTTAGGATCGACGGCTGGTCCCTTTTCTCCCTTCAAATGTGCCATCCAAGGTTTGTCAATTCATTTTAACCTGATTTTATGTATACAAAACCATCGGGGGTAGACTGACAGATCCCCTGGGAGTCACCCCACACGTAGCCCAACCCCATGGCAGTCCTGGGTCACGCATGCCATCCAGGCGTCCCTGGCACCTCAAATCAAGTGTATCAAATCACAGGAGAGTTTTGACATCTGATTGGGTAGCAGAGGGTGGTTTTGGGAACCAGGGCACCAGAAAGCAGGATCAAAGTTAGCTTAGAACGTCTCCATGAACTTCCAAAAGCAACACTGCCTTCCCTTCTCACAAAGTACACTTTCATAGCTAGGGAGCCGCCCCTCCCCCCACCCCCACCCCCTACCACCACCGCCATGGCTGCGCTGCGTGGTGCTCACCAGGCTTGTTTGCTTTCAAAGGAGAGTATAAAATTATTCTGTTACTTTAGTGACAGTTACACTGCTTACAGGCTGGCTGATACACAGGGAATTCACTGAGTGTGAAATGGGCCTCTGTGGGTCAATCGGAGCCAAGGGAAACCACAGCATGATTGATCGCCTGAAGGCTCTATTCACAAATGATGGAGAGAACTCCGTCTCCTGTCTGGGGACCAGGTAGTGGGACACAAAGACAGCTTAGCCAGTAATTCCATGACATCAATATTCCTGGTTCCTGTCGAGGATACAAGAAGTCTGTCCACCTGGAATTTAGAAAGTGTGTCCCCAGCAAAAGATGCCTAATACACATGGAATGGTCGGTGGTGTGGGATTTGGAGTCAAGCATCCATGCTCCGTCTGGCTCTGTCACTTGCTATGTGACCTTGGAAATATTACTCAAACTTGGTTCCTTTGTCTGTGAAATGAGGATAAGGTTAGTATCCATTTTATAAGGTCATTGTGAGGATAACATGAAATCTTGTACGCTGAATGCGCAGAACAGTGTCTGACAGAAGAAGTGCTGTAGAAGTGTAAGTATTATTATTACTTAGATGAATAAAGCAGGGTGTGGGGAAGAGATGGTGAGGGCACAAAGGTGTCAGAGTTAGACGTCATCATGGTTCCCTTTAAAGGTTTTTCCCTTGAGATGAACATACTATCTTGAAGATTCAGTAAATCCAACCTATCCCAAAAGGGGACTGAACATTAATTTGCATTTCTGTCTGCAAGATGAAATCTGACAGGCACCATCATTTTATCCCTTCAAGTTTGCGGGGACTTTTCTCTCTGCTCCTCTGAATCTGACCTAGAAGCAGCTACACTGTCCCCAAGTGGTGCACTCGCTGCCTCCAAGAAGCAGTCGTGCTGTAGAGGGGCTGCAGACAGACAGGTCAGTTCTCTCTTCCACTTGGATTCTTTTTTTCCCCCCAGCAAATAATGTACCTATGTAGCAAAGAAGCTACATTTATACTCATATAAATATTGAGTAACAATGGTAAAGCCAAATGTTGAAACAAAAAAGTGGAAGAACCCCATTCTCAATTTCTTCAATGTCATAAAATTCAGTTGCATTTAATGTTGTTTTTTGTTTTTTTTTTTGTTTGTTTGTTTGTTTTTTTGTCTTCAGGCTCATGAAGAATGCTCCCTTCTGCTCACTATAAATCTGGTCCTTTCAATATTAAAGGGCCAGCAGTTTCATCCTCATCACTATCCAGGACTACGGAGCACCCTAGAAAATAGTCCCATCACAGCTTCCTGAAGCGAGGGAAAGGAAATAGTTAATAATCAGATCTTAATATTTTCTCATGGAGTCAAAGACTCAAATCTCATCCTGAATACAAACCCTCCCAATGTCACAAAGAAATAAAAAGCCTTTCAAAGAAATACGTACTCTTCACGAGCGACTTAGGAATGTGTCGCCTTTTATTTGCCATCCTTATAAAACAACTGGCCGCTCGCTCGTTCACAGTGAAAGACAGGAGGGAGCCTTCCCGTGCGCTCCCTGCTCTTGGACTAGCTGGTTTGGTCTTTCCCAGCAGGTCCTCTGCTCTGCAGTTTTCTGATGCCTCATTCTATTTAAAAAGAGAAGGAGACATTTAACAAAACAAAACAAGAAAACACCAAGGTAGTGTCTCTTAATATGATGAGAGCCGGCCATATTTTATTTTCACTTTTATATTTTAAAATTTTTTATTTATTGATTTTAGGGAAAAAAGAAGGGAGAGAGAGATGGAAAGATCAGTCTGTTTCTGTATGTGCCCTGACTGATGAAGAAAACCACAACTTCTGTGTATCAGGATCACACTCTACCCAACGAAGCTATCTGGCCAGGGCTGGCCCGTAGTTTATTTTCTAGTGGAGCATCTTCCTACCTCACTGCATGTAGCCCTCTACTTGTATAGACATTTCTGTAAAAGTGTTGAAGGGTCAGATGTGTGAAAGTGGAACATCAGATTCACATGTTATGATAGGCGGAGTCATGGCCCCCAAAGATATCCATGTCCTCACCCCCAGAACGAGCAGACAGGCTACCTTACGTAGCATGGAGGATTTTGCAGCTATGATGAAGTTAAGGATCTGGAGCTGGGAAGGTGATTCCGCATTATCCAGGTGAGCCTGATGTACTCATGAGCGTCCTTATGGGAAGGAGACAGGAGAGCAGAAGGAGAGGAGACGCTAGGCTGCTGGCTCTGGCGATGGAGTCAGGAGCCTCCGGAAGCGGGGACAGATGCTTCCCGAGGGCGTCCAGGAGGAACGCAGCCTGGCAGAGCCCTGGCGGACTTCTGACCTCCAGAACTGTGAGCCGATGCATTCATCATTCTAACGGTTACACATGTGGTCATTTATTACAAGAGCATTAGGAAATTAATACATGTGCTTTATGGGGGCTTTGGGTCCCAGAGGAATAACAGATATAAAATTCCTTAATTATAGTTCCTACTGTTACTGCTGCTTTCAGGAGCTGAAAGGTTCTGAACAGGTAAGAATCTGCACAGGTACCCAGGCCCCAGGACGGTCGGTGGCAGGATGTGTGTACAAAGGGGTCCGGTCAGGCTGTCCCTTGTCACCCCAGGGCTACAGGGGTGAAGTTAAGCTTTTGACAGACCCACCAGCAGGCCTCTCTCTTCTCTCTGGCCAGCGGGGCCTGGCGCCTCACACCTGGTCGTGTTCAGACCATAGGCTGTTCTGATCTCCGATCTGCCTCGTGGTGTGTGAGCATCAAGGAGTCTGTCTTCCTGTTACCCCAGCCAAGTGGAGCTGTAGCCCACTGTCCCCCAATGACAGAGCTGCCAGCCGAGCTGCCCCAGGCTGCTGGCCCCGTTCACCTGCCTTCGTGCCCTATCTTCCTCTGAGAACTGTTAGGAGGCACAACAAGGGGGCTATACCTGCTCTGGAAGGTTTTAAAACAAAGAGGCACAGTTGTTCCTACACTCACCCCAAATTTTTGCTCACAGAGTCATACACATGATCTAAAGATCCAGTGTGGGAAGTCCAGGGAACAAAGACTGAATTCACCTGATGTGGTTTGGAGTTGCCCCATCTGCTTTCTAGCCGACACACTTACCAAACATGCCTTCATTACTGCAAATACTGAGATAAATTTGCTAACACTGTAAAGATGGACCTTTGGGGTAGATGGGCCAAAGGTTCTCTATCACAAACCATCAATCTGGAGCAAACCCTTGTTTCCCTAAGTTTAATGATAGGAGGTCAGTCTCCTAATCAACCTCTCACATTCTGTTGGCCTTCGATCTTTGTATTGTGGTGCTGCTGACTTTGGTACAAAGCAGTGAATCCCTATCTACTCTGCAGAGTGGTTTTGTGACAGGTTTTTCAGTGATTTTCAACCTTTTTTTTCATGGCACAAACACACACTAATTACTAAGGTCAGTGCCCCTGACTAAATACAACCATTTTCATCTCATGGCACAAATAAATTAGTTACTAAGGAAGAAGAGGGCAGGGCCCCTTTTTCTTTAGTAATTAGTTTATGAGTGCGTGAAAAACAAAGGTTGGAAATCACTGGCTTAAATTGTATTTTAAAGAGCTCAGATTTTTTATTTCTAGTTTGGCAAGGAGAGGATTTCAAGTATTGAGAGGAAAATTGGTTTAACAAAAGGCCAAACTGGAATGGAATAGGCTCTAACTATCCTCAGAAAACCTCCGTTCTTCTCTTGGCTCTTCAGCTTCTTACAGGGACACGGACCACAACATTGAACCTTTCTCAATCCTCTGTCCATATTCCTAAACTGAAATCTTCATGGTGTCTACTTCTAGGGGTTAATCTAAGGAATGAATGAATGTGTATCATAAATATTGGCAGATAAGATGCACTCAGTCAACATGGGTCATTCTAATTATTTTATCTGTATCATTATTATGTTTATTTGACTCCCTCACTAAATTGCTAGGGAGCCCAATGAGGCCACTGGCCCCATTTACTTAGAGTTCTTTCTGTGTGCCAAGCATAGCAATAGACGCAGAATAGCAGGTGAGCGCCTTCCGGGAGCTTACACAGAAAAGGCACTGATGTGGTAAAACAGACGTCTACAGCTCCAAATACAGGTATGAACATAGAACACAATTCTGTTGCTCTATAGCAATAAGCATTCATATCCACCTACCCTCAGTTCACCAAGCCTGACTCAGCTAGACCAGGCATCTTCCCAGGCTGCCCCATGAGGAAAACCCTATGAAAAATGAAAAACCTCTAATATTTCTGCATTGTCTATATGAATGTGGTCTTACAGAGTTATTATAGGTCTCTCAGCTTTCCTTGAAAAATCACTGTTAGGTACTAACGGGAGAATCAGCAGAAATAGAAGACAAGTGTAAACCCTAGTTAGCAAGATAACATGTAAGCACATGAGACAACTAGACAACTCAAGAGAGTGTATCTGTGGTGTCTTCGGTGTGAGAAGCCAGACAAGGGGAGGCGTCGATGACTCGAGATATACTGCTCACCCTTGGTGTTTGGTTCTAAAATGATGACGGAATACATGAAGTGAGAACCACAATCAATAACTATAGCTGAAGCCAAGACCCTAAGACTCTTTGGCTATGACCCTTTTAACAAGCCAATTTGACTCAAAGGAACTGCTGAGCTAAAGCCAGCCCGGCTATGATCCTTTTACATATTGCCAGGCAGTGAACTTGATGTGACCCTGCTCCACACCCAAGCATTCTTCCCAATTCTTTTTTTTTTCCAGTGATCAACTTTTCTTATAAAAAATAATATAAGCTTGTCATGGAAAATTCGGAAAACTCAGAAAAGTATAAACAATAAAAATCATGTGTAATTCAAAATTATAGAGATAAGCACTCGTGATAGTTTGTCCTTTTCCTTGAAATTTCGAAAAAGGTTAAAACTGCACGTATGCGACTGAGATGTCGACCGAGATGACCCTGAACTTTGAGATCTAGAACAGGCTGGCTCCAGGGCCCTTCCGGATCTTGATGGAGTTGTAATTTGTTGCCTCAATCGGCTTCAAAATCCCAGGGGTTGACGGTGTCAACTGTCCCAGTCATTTCTGGCTCTACTTCTGATCCCACTGACTTTAACCATGAAAAAGCTGTCCTTTCTTCTCTAACCCCCAGATCTAAAGGTCTGATCTTTCTCCTCTGAAACTGACACAAAAGGCATTTCTGTATGTAGCAGATTTTGCTGAATGTCCAGGGGGCATGAAAGGGATTTATGTTATAGGAGACCTAACACTAAACATTCATATCCCCCTCTAGAAGCCCTTTGATTGGCTGCCCCAGCAGGAAGAATGTCTTCCTGACCCCCTGTTTCTGCAGGATCGACATAGAGACAGAGCCAGCTCTGTGTTATTTAGAATCTCTTTGTCAGGTGATCCTGAGTGCACGGGGATTTTGATTCAGGTGGTGCTGAACATTTACTTTGTGGATAACTGTGTCTTATATCCTTCTATGGGCTCAGCCCAGCTCTCTCCTCATGTCCTGCCCTCTGTGATGAGCTTTGCCTGACTCCTCTTGGCCTGGCTAATGCCCACTCATCCTTCAGGTGTCAGCTAATATTTCACCTCCTTTAGAAAACCTTTGAAGTCCCTGCTGATCTTCCTCCAGATATCAATGAATTGATCTAGGACAGGTTTCCTCAATCTCAGCACTACCTCTACTTTGGGGAGATTTTTGCTGTGGGCACTGTCCTCTGTGTTATAGGACATTGAGCAGGGTTTCTGGCCTCTATCCACTAGACATCCACAGACACTCTCTACCCTCACCAGTCATTACAATGAAAAACATCTCCAGACATTGCCAAATATCCCTTGAGGGGCAAAAGCACCCACAGTTGAGAAAGAATCAGCAGGCTAGAGAGGGCGTGTGACCTAAGCGAGGTAGATGCGAGCTCTTCCCTCGGGTTTTTTGGATTGTAATTGACAAGAGGATCCTGTCCTGTCTGAGTCAGACCCTGGGTTGATGTGCGGCTTAGAACTGATGGTGGCCTTGCTCTCTGGCCTGTGGAGAGAGCTGGCATGCAGTAAGGGAGGAGAAAGCCCACAGGAGAAGAAGTATAGACTCCTGCAGACAGCCAAGTGTCTGGGTCTGGCTGGTACTGAGTTCTTGCTGTATCCTTGACCTTCTCAGAGTTTCATTATTCCAACCTCCTTTCCTTAACCTAGGACCTATTAATACCTTCACCTAACCAATTTTTGATTGGGCTGATGGCTCCGGACCCATGAGAGCACTGACAAATGGTGACAACCCTCCTCTTTCATGCTCTCTCACCTGTATGTGCTGTGCTCACTTATCTGTGTAGCGGCTAGACTAGAAACGCCCTGAGGGCACAAACTTCTCATTCACTGTTATGTGCCTGGCACCTAGTATGCTACTTGGCACAGGGTAGAAAAGCAATAAATATTTGTGCAGTAAATTTAATAAGTGGATGATGACTGGCTGGCTGGCTGGCTGGATGAATGAAGCACATGTTACTCCAGCTCCCTTTACTCCCACACTGCTTCCCATCCTTGTACCTCTAGAAAACTCTTTGGAGAGAAGTCAACACTGTTTAGGAACCACAGTGATAAAAAAAAAAATCCCAAGGACTAGCTGCCATGGTCCCAAGGGCAAGGCATGACTCGATAAATTCCTCTGGCAGTAATGAAATAAGATGGAGCCAACTCCCCGGAGAAGAATCAGTGATGCAACAGCAGCACATGACAGGAGATGGTCCGCCTAGAGCTCCGTGAGCCAGCCAGGAAAGGTTCCCCGTCACGGCTGGAGCCCAATGGCACCGTAAAATATGACCTAATTAAGAGATGTGTTAGTGACAGGTGGACAGTGCTCCCCATGCTTAACCATCATGCTGACGCCAGGGTAAAAATGGTATCCACCTCCTGAGACTGTTTTACATTTATAAATACACTCTTTGACCCGAAGACTCTCTCTGGAAAATGGCAAATATCTAATAATTGACAGCTATTGGCATGAATGAATAAACCAATCAATGAATCAATTCAATTAGGATGCCCAGAGTGGAAGGTTTTTTTTCACCTCAGAAATCCTTTTTTTCTACTTTGCAGACAAAACCCTCTGCACAGAAAGATAGAAAATCTTCAGGAGAAAAATGAAATATTTTTTTTCTTCAACCTTCAATTAATTTACACATTATTCTTCATGTGAAAAAATATCCTCATGCTTCCAATTCTTGCAATCTAATGAGTGAAACAAGTTATTCAAAGCTATTATAATAAACAAATCTTAAGTTAATAACCAGACCTTGAACGTAGAGAATAGAGTCAAAGCAGTGCCACCTGGGAACCCGTGCTGAGGGGGAGGGGTGACAGTGTTGAATACTGATGGAAAAGGCTGTGGAGAAAGCAAGAGGAGAGTCACAGGGACAGCAGAAAGTCCAAGGAGGAGGGAAGGCAGTGTCACTGTGGAGGTTTGGGGACAGGAAGTTGACAAGGGTCCAGTCAACTCAATGAAGCTGAAGGCGAGGTCACCAGCAAGAGTAAGAGGGGACAGCAGGTAGTCAAGGAAGTGAGAAGCATGGAGAAGGGTTGGAATACATTTCCAAGGCCTTATGGCTAAAGTAAGCATGGTTCAAGACTGAGGCGCTTATAGTCTTGACTATTCCTACACTTCGCAGTTAAGTAGTAAATATTCAGGACCCTTGACACAGCTAGCGTTATACTGTAGGGATCAATTAAGAAAATGTTATTATCTTAGGAGAAAATTAATAGTTGCAATGAAATAGATAAAATATTAATCAGTGTGATGGTAGATTTTGATTCATTATATATAATTAAGTTTAATGCTTAAAAACAAGTTATATATTTCAAATGTCTTATAAACTTGCCACAATTTTATGCTTGCCCCTACTAAGAATGTTCTTTTCATCAGAGTGAATTTAAGTAGAGTTTTCCCCCTGTCCTTTTGCAGTATTTTACCGACTTGTCTGTCATTTTCTAACACATCTGATAGTGCACTGTTGTACATCTATTCTTTAAACTATAGATGTTTTCTACATCCTCCACCCTGTTGAGTAAATTCCCCTGCTAAAACAATCCCACTTTTTTCCCCCAAAACATTAATTTGTTTTCCCTTTTATTTAATAATCATAGCTAATAATGCACACTGAGTCTTAAATTTTTTGAAGTGCTATCATATTCATGGTCCTGTTGATCACCATACAACACTACGAATGATCAATTCACTGGGAAACAAAATTTTTTTTAATTTTCTGTTGCATGAGGTTTTAGAACTGTTTCTATATATTTCTGTGTCGCTGATTCCAAATCTGAAATCTGTTTTTTGGTGCATGCTCTAGTTTTTATACAATTTTAATTTCTTGTTGTTACAGTAAATGAAATGCATTGGTTTTTAAATTGGAGTTAAAGGGCAATGGCTCTTGGATTGAACATAACCACAAGGCAATTAATGTTTTACAAACATCACTTTTACATAATTGTAGTTGTTTTTAAATGTAAAAAATTATATCTGATAAAAACACCGTCTTGTTTTGTTTTAAGATTGAATCATGGCTTCTTCGAGTAGGCTTAAATGTAAGAATAGTCCTGACACCTTCTGTTATATATGTGGCTGTTACACACTTCAACATCAAAGGTGCAATATTTCATCATTTGTGACACGTGCATATATTGCCTATTTTCAAGTTCCCCTTGGCGATCAAGACAAGAATTGGGCTCCTCATATTGTGTGTCATAATTGTGAGAAAATGCTTCGTGACTGGACAAAAGGAAAACGCAGAGGAATGCCTTTTGGTATTCCCATGGTTTGGCGTGAACCTAAGGACCACAGCAGTGACTATTATTTCTGTCTGATCCATACAAAGGGCATCGGCAAGAAAAAACAGCATATGATCACATATCCTAATATTCCTTCAGCAATACGACCTATCCCATACTCTGAGACACTCCCCGTTCCAGTTTTCAATGGTTTTATTTCTTCTAAGGACGAAGAAAGTGAACATGGCGATCAAGTGTATTTTGATATAAGATGTATGAGGAAATGGTTGTAGAATCTGAAGGGTCTTCTGATGCCAAGCAGTCATTAACCCCTCAGCAGTTTAGCCAAATCAAATTGAATGAATTACTAAGAGATTTGGGCCTATCAAAGAAAGCAGCTGAGTTATTAGCCTCCAGGCTTCAAGAAAAGAATGTACTTCACTGGTCAGCTAAAGCAGTGGTCCCCAACCCCTGGGCCATAGGCCATTTGGTACCGGTCCGCAGAGAAAGAGTAAATAACTTACATTATTTCCATTTTACTTATATTTAAGTCTGAACGATGTTTTATTTTTAAAAAATGACCAGATTCCCTCTGTTACATCCGTCTAAGACTCACTCTTGACGCTTGTCTCGGTCACGTGATACATTTATCTGTCCCACCCTAAAGGCCGGTCTGTAAAAATATTTTCTGATATTAAACCAGTCCGTGGCCCAAAAAAGGTTGGGGACCACTGAGCTAAAGTATCCCATTTCAGGAAATATGAACAAATTTTTGTAAACTTTTTTTTCCAAAGACAAACACTTTGTTTACTTGTCATGATATCAGTAGTCTTCTCAGTCAGCTAGGTGTTACCACTTACAGTCCAACAGAATGGCGGCTATTCCTTGACAGCTCTAAATGGAGTCTGAAATGTGTTCTCCTACACACAGTAATGTTTATACAGCAGTTCCAATGGTTATTCAACTCATCTGCGAGATTATAATGACATAAAAATTGTCCTCGACTTTCTGAAGTATGAGGAGCATAACTGAATCATTTATGTGGATCTTAAAATGGTAAATTTCCTGCTAGGACAACAGAGAGGTTTCACGAAGTATCCTTGCTTTCTGTGTTTGTGGGACACCCAAGCTCAGGAGAAACACTGGACACAGAAGGAGTGGCCAAACATGAAGCTCTGGAAATAGGGGTGCAAAATATTGTGAATGAACCTGTAGTTAATCGAGACAGGATCATTTTTCCCCCACTTCACATCAAACTTGGCTTAATGAAGCAGTTTGTTCAGGCTTTGAATAGAGAAAGTGAATGCTTTCAACATATTATATCTGCTTTTCCTGCCTTGTCTTTCAAGAAGATAAAAGCAGGTGTATTCGATGGACCTTAAATTTGAACCCTCATACGTGAGGAAGAATTTGCCAGGAAGATGAATAAGGAGGAGAAAGCAGCATGGCAGTCTTTTGTGGCAGTTACAAAGAACTTCCTTGGCAACAAAAAAGCAGAAAACTATGAACTTCTGGTTCAAAGGATGCTGTTGGCTTTCCATGACATTGGATGTAACATGAGCATTAAGATTCACTTCCTGAACAGTCACCTTGATAAGTTTCCCGGAAATCTTGGAGCTGTTAGTGATGAGCAGACTACTGCTGGAGCATCAAACGAGATTGTCCTCAACAAGTACACAAATGCACGAGCTACAAATGCAAATTTTTGCCTGAATAGAATTTAAATAAGTTTTGCGCAAATTTTTTTTTTCTTTTAAATTTCATTTAATGGTGGTAAACTCCTCTAGTTTTTTTTTTTTTATAAATAAATTTTTATTTTAATGGGGTGACATCAATAAATCAGGGTACATATATTCAAAGAAAACATTTCCAGGTTATCTTGTCATTTAGTTCTGTTGCATACCCATCACCCCAAGAGAGATCATCCTCCATCACCCTCTATCCAGTTTTCTTTGTACCCCTCCCCCTCCTCCTCTCCCTTATTCCCTCCCCCCACCCCCCGTAACCCCCACACTCCTGTCCATGTTTCTTAGTCTCGCTTTTATGTCCCACCAATGTATGGAATCCTGCAGTTCTTGTTTTTTTCTGATTCACTTATTTCACTCCGAATAATGTTATCAAGATTCCACCATTCTGCTGTAAGTGATCCGATGTCATCATTTCTTCTAGCTGAATAGTATACCATGGTGTATATGTGCCTTATCTTCTTTATCTAATCTTCTATTTTTTTTTTTACAGTGATTAAAGCCTTTAAGCAAACTCTTGGCCAATACAGCAAGAATCCATAAAAGAGTAGTGTCCTTAACATGTTCACCAAGTCCAAGTTGGCCCCATCACCATGCCAAATCCCTGAAAAATGCAACCCAACCACAGTTCAGTCTGTTAGGAGGTGTCACAGGGAGCAGGAGTCCAGGAAAGGTCCACATCCAGGAAAAGTCCGCATGGCACTGGAATTATTGTCGCCATTCTATACTTTGCAGCTCATGTCCAAGTCCCAATGACCACTGCTTCTAGCTGGTAATGATTCAGGTAGACTGGAAAAGCCATTTGCAGCATGCATGGATATGGAGCTTCTGTTCTCCTCTGCCTGGAGAGATGAGAGCAGGTTGCTTTTCCCTGGAGCTCTGCAACTGTGGCATGGTAAAGAGAACCTTGGGATACACTAAGCTGGGTGGCAAAGGTAGATTCATAATAGAAGTTGGCAAAAGGGGGAAAGAGAGCTCTAAATTAGGAGTAGGTCTCAGCCTGAAATATGAGTGGGGCATTGAGGTAGGAGGGATAAAGGAAACACTATATATTAAACAAAGCAGCAGAAAATAGGACTATCAACACCCACAACAGAGATCTTTGAGGGAAGAATAAAAAACCTGACTATTCAGGCAAGTTTTGCACAAATTTTATAATTAAAATAAGTGTTTTAATATGTTCTATTCTGAAATTGTAGACAAATTCTGATGCAATCATATATTTTAGTGTATTAGTGCATTTATTGCATTATATAAATTATTATATTTTCACAAAGATGATGCCCAAGAAGACATTCTACTTCATTATGTTAAACTAAATGTTGAAAATTTTACACTAAGATGAAAACCTAAAATCTTGAATTGCAAAAAACCTGTAGCTTACAGAGAAAAACTAATGTCAGATTTGAGATCAGTACACTTGAATTAGATAAGAACAAGTGTTTTTGTGGATGCAACAAAAATTTTGTTCTCCAGTGTTACGGTCATCATCCTATAAAGAAACCGAGATAATGAGATAACTTGCCTAAAACTACACAACTAGCAAAGAACAAAGCTAGGATTTGAACCCATGTCTTCTGATCCTTCAGCTCAGATGCGTTTTACTCTACCAGTGTTTCTTAGTGGTAAATGAAAAAAATCTTTTAGTGTAGAGAACTCTGTGTTTTGACATAATTTTATGTAAGTTATTTAAATTAAAAGTTAGTCAATTTAAATAACAACAATAAGTGAATAGTAGAGATGGTATGCAGATTTGACAAGATTCATAAAGATATGTATACATGAATGATATTTTCATAATCACTAAAGGGGACTAAGTGCCCCTGGTTGAGATGAAGGACTAGTCGAGGGCTCTGACGTAAGCCATGGTGATAGGAGGGGGTCCCTCTTTCAATAAGACCTGACATTAAAATCCAATGACCTCCCATTAAAAATTTAGCTGAAGGGAAATTATATTACAAAATGACCTTTCACTGTGAAGATGCCTAAATAATAGTTGTAGGTAACATTTATGTTTCCTGTGCTCTGCTCTGGCTCTTAGAAGCTAAATTATATCATTCTTCTACTATCTTGTCAGGTAAATACACTTACTAATCTACTTTTTCAGATGGGGAGGTACAGTAAGATTCAAAACTATTATCCAATTAATAAACTAAATGCACAGTTTCACGAGGCAGCAAGTTCCAGTTAGTGACAGCATAGAATGAATTATCTGTTCTACTTCCCCTTTCTTCTCTTTAGAGCAGGGGTCCCCAACTTTTTACACAGGGGGCCAGTTCACTGTCCTTCAGGCCATTGGAGGGCCAGACTATAAAAAAAACTATGAACAAATTCCTATGCACACTGTGCATATCTTATTTTAAAGTAAAAAAACAAAACGGGAACAAATACAATATTTAAAATAAAAAATAAGTAAATTTAAATCAACAAACTGACCAGTATTTCAATGGGAATTATGGGCCTGCTTTTAGCTAATGAGATGGTCAATGTCCAGTTCCATATTTGTCACTGCTAGCAGTAACAAGTGATATGACACGCTTCCAGAGCCATAACGCGTGTGTGCCGCGTCACCAGAAGTAGTACTGTACATGAGCAACGCCGCACTTTACTCTCACCACCAATGAAAGAGGTGCCCCTTCCAGAAGTGCGATGGGAGTCGGATAAATGGCCTCAGGGGGCCACATGCAGGGACCCCTGCTTTAGAGTAAGAGTCAATAGATCCAGATTCTAACCCTGGTTTTTTGTTTGTTTGTTTGTTTGTTCACAGAGACAGAGAGAGAGTCAGAGAGGGATATACAGGGACAGACAGACAGGAATGGAGAGATGAGAAACATCAATCATTAGTTTTTCGTTGCGCATTGCAACACCTTAATTGTTCATTGATTGCCTTCTCATACATACCTTGACGGAGGGCCTTCAGCAGACTGAGTAACCCCTTGCTAGAGCCAGCGACCTTGGGCTCAAGCTAGTGAGCTTTTGTTCAAACCAGGTGAACCCTCGCTCAAGCTGGTGACCTCGGGGTCTTGAACCTGGGTCTTCCACATCCCAGTCTGAAGCTCTATCCACTGTGCCACCGCCTGGTCAGGCTAACCCTGGTTTTGTCTATCACCAGGTGAGTCACAGTCCTCAGAAACGTCTTTTAAATTGTAGGCCTTGATTTTCACATCTATAACACAAAATGTTTGGATTTTGTCATCCCCAATATTCTGTTTATTTCTAATAATCTATACTTTTATTCTTCAAATTACTAATAACACTTATTTGTTTCCTATCAGGAATGCATGGGTTGCATAAGTTACAATAGATGTACTGTTAAGGAGCTAATGCTGAAATCAAAAATTGTTCCCAGTTGTTCTGATAGAGCACCGCACAGTAATGCCTAGTGCTTGTCCTGAAAGGAGGAAGCGGTTTACCTGACCTATTTTAAGCAATTATTAATGCGGAGCATTTTAAGTGATGACCCAGAAACTCAACAAATCCAGAGCGACCATGATAGCAGTACATTCTGGGAAGTACAAATAGATACTCTCAATCTCAAGGAGTTTATAGACAATTGAGGAAACTGACCGAACCCATGAAAATTTAAATTGCTGATCAAAGTGTAAGGTTGGAAAGGCCCTTTGACCTCACCTAGTCACAGATTCACAGAATGTGATCCTGCAAAGGACCTTAGAGATGGGTCCACTCCCTTCCCCACCCTACACCACCCCTAACTCCTCAATGGACCAACCGAGGGCCAGCAGGGTGAGCTCACTGGTCTATGGCCAGTTAAGAGAGAGCAGGAAGGGATCAGAACTCTATTCAAGAGCCACAGTGAGTCAGTGTAATTGAAGTGGAGGATTGAGGTTGAAGAACAGTTGCTGATTGGAACATGGTTGTGTGAGGCTTTTTTGTGTCACACCCCAGCACCAAGAGGCCATAAAAGGTCTTCGTGGTGGTGAAGGGTTCACTGAGCAGTCAGAAACATAGTGTTAACAATTACATCAGGCCCATCTCTGTCCCAGTGTGGAGCAGTCAGTACACGCTGTTAGAAAAAGGAGAAAAGCAAGATATACGATGGGGGTGTGTGTGTGTATGTGTGTGCGTAATGTATAGAATTTCTCTGGACAGATAAATAAAAGCCTGCTTACTGTTTGCCTGCAGGGAAAGGAATTAAATGGCAGAAGTGTGGGCATAGGAGTTGGACAAATTTTTCCTTGTATGTTCTTTTGTACGTTTTGACTTTGGGAACTTTTTAATGTTTTGTTTACGTAAAATCATTTTTTTTTTAAATAGTGATAGTTGTTTTTCTAATTTTATGATTGTATTGACGTACCATTTAACACTAATTTTTTTTTTTAACACTAATTTTTATTTATTTATTTATTTTTACAGAGGCAGAGATAGACAGGGACAGACAGACAGGAATGGAGAGAGATGAGAAGCATCAATTATTAGTTTTTCGTTGTGACTTCTTAGTTGTTCATTGATTGCTCTCTCATATGTGCCTTGACCACGGGCCTTCAGCAGACAGAGTAACCCCTTGCTGGAGCCAGCGACCTTGGGTCCAAGCTGGTGAGCTTTGCTCAAACCACATGAGCCATCGCTCAAGCTGGCGACCTCGGGGTCTCGAACCTGGGTCCTTCCGCATCCCAGTCCGATGCTCTATCCACTGCACCACCACCTGGTCAGGCGGTGGGCTTTTTTTTTGCTCAAACCAGATGAGCCCACGCTCAAGCTGGCGACCTCAGGGTCTCGAACCTGGGTCTTCTGCATCCCAGTCCAATGCTCTATCCACTGCGCCACTGTCTGGTCAGGCTTGACGTACCATTTATATTACTATCAGGTGTACAACATAGTTATTAGACATTGCATAACTTACAAAATAAATCATTGTTTTTTAAGAAGATATTTTTGTCTAGTCTGGAAAGTTTTTTAAAAAAAATTAAGTAAAATTTCTTTTGGTGTTATAAATAGTACTTTTGGTAAATTAGTTATTTGCCTTCAGAGCAAGAAGATCAAGGTTAATTATACAGTCACTGCCTCATTCACATCCCAAAACCTGTTGGAGAGGGTGTGATATCCTGGCATTAAAAGCTGATTGATTTCCCCCCGTGGTTACTCTCCAAGCGCTGACGACAGCTGTTGAAGGGGTGCCAGGTACTGTCACACACGACTGGGATGGGAACCTAAATGTAGCCGTTTCTGCCCACAGCTGGCCGGGCACTCGGTGTGTGCTATAAATAAAATTGATCCTGCTTCCAAAATGCAGTTCATGAGATGGCTACAGGCAAGTGGACTCCACTGGGTGCTGGGGTGTCTCCAGCATGGGATTGGAAGGGAGAGGCCATACCCACCCGGCTTGATCAGACTTTGCCTTTCTTGGCTGTGTCGTATCCTTTCTGGAACACAATGGGACCCACAGCTCCCCAAATCCACTTAAGCTCTGTCACAACAGGAGCAAGCAGAATCTACAAACACCGAGTGCAGCTGTTTCTCCAGGGAAAGCCATGCCCAGCTGGGTTTTGTTTAGGGAGGAAGACAATGTCTTCAAGCTTCTGACAGCGCACCCGCAGCCTCAGAGCTGTGTGTTTAAGCGAGGTTTAGATTTCTGAGAAAATAAAAGAACATCTTCCCAGTGGATTGTAATTCAATCTTTTAAGCCCTTTTGTTAGCACAAGTACCCCCAGTGGCCTCCTCTTCCAGAAAGTCTGCCCAGGTACTTGCCACTTGGAGGGTTGTCCTGGCCTGCTCTGTGAACCTGAGTCAAACCCTGATGCTCACAGGTACAAACCCAGAGGAAGCCGAGGAGGCCCGGTCCACTCTGGCACTGTCCCTACCCGGTGGCTTTCAGCCACAACAGTGGTTCAGAACCGGCTGAAGAGCTTTGGTAAAAATTCAGGTACCTGGATCTTCCGTGTCCCCAAGACCCCTGAGCTGTGAGGAGCCCGTGGAGGTCAGGGCAGTGCAGGGAATGGGGAAATAGTGAAGCAAGGTATGGCGGAGACCTGAGAGGTGAGCAGGAACCAGCTCGTTAGGGCCTCTGGGCCATGGTGTAGATTCCGATCTTCACTCTAAGAGCAGAAGAGAGGCTGGAGGCTGTTAGGGACAGGAAGCCCTGCTCAGGTATGTGTGTGCTTTGTTTGGCCAACTGGCCACAGTGTGGGGACTTGATTGCTGGGGAACAGAAGTGGGTGGATGGAACCCCTTTGGAGAGATTTTGTAATAATGTAGCCAGTTTGGCCTGGGAAGGAGGTGGTCAAGAAAAAGGGGAGTGGGTAGGCTGGAGGGGTGTTTTGGAGGTAGAATCAGTTGGGAGAGAGGAAGGGGAAAGATTAAAAATAATCCCCAGATCCCTAGGAGTCAGACAAAGGCAGGAATTTGTACATCTGTCCAGTCCTCCCTGGGTGATTCCCTGGTGCTGGCGGAACCTGCCCTGGGGTCTGGACGAGGGCCACCCCGGCAGTGTTTCGTGGGTCGGTGACTCACCAGCCTGTCTTGTCCTCAAGGGCTGGGTGCCCGCATTCCCACACAGAGGAATGCTGTCATGGAATTTTTTGTGCCTTTTCTTAGCTAGAAAATATAGTTTGCCCGTGTTAGGATGACATTTTATTTCATATTGGGAAACCCAATCACCAAGTGATATTTGGAGAGAAGTTTGTACTTAAGTAGAAATAAAATTGAAAAGGCAAACTATTGACTTATAGACAAATTTTGCAAATGCTTAAAAAGAGTGATTTAGAGGTGCACTGTAATTTAGTTATTTACTTGTACGTGTGTGTAGGTATGTGTGCCTGTAGGGATATGTATATAGGTATGCATATATCGGTGTGGCCGTTTTGAGAATCTGATTCACCTTTCGTGTTTTTCCTTCTTAATTAATCCCTTAAAAGCAACATCATATCACCGTGATGAGTATGCTTAAAAAAAAATGATGCCATATTTATAAAATAAGTTTGGTTTGTAATGTGTAAATCCATGATTAGCCCTTAGTTAAGTCTGGGCCATGTAGGGGTTGGGCCTCTACTCCCTTGCTCCCATGGCTGATAAAGAGACTGGGAGGTGGAGCACCCCAGCCACCAGCTTTCATAGCTGTCGGATGAGGGGTCCAAACTCCAGAGCCTCCCCTCGAAGTGGCTGCTCACTCTCCAGAGTGTTGGCTAAATGCCCGTTTCCTGCTCCACAGAACCGACTCGCGCAGAGAACATTCCCTCTGCAGAGGCCACTTTACAGGGCTTCACTGTTAGTGCTCTGAGTCCTATATCTTACCTCTCCTTGTTGAAATGACTTTACCAGTAAACTGCTGGTAATGAAGTGGTTTATCTGGTTTTATTGCCCTTAATTTTAACACCTGCCCAATATAGTCTTGGCTCTAGCTCACCTTGCTTAGAGGCATGGTTAAAGCTTTATGTCTAGGAAAGCCCCACCCAAGAAGAGATTTTGCTTTCTGGGCTGTGGGCCCTGAGCCAGGCCTGTGGGTTGGAGCTCTGGTCCCTCCAGCAGCCTGATGGAGAACCTCTTGGCCATTCCAGAATCTTACTTTCTGGCCCGGGTGGAAGCAGAGACAAATCCAGGGGATGGAGGTTCAGTGAGTCAACAAAGAGAAAGAGGTGAAAACCGAAGATGCATCTCCCCACCCCCAGAGAGAGCCAGAATCCCCGTTTCAGATGTGACTTGCTTTCGTGTGAATGACGCAGAAGTGTTTGTGGTTCGGAGGACACATCTGTCATCCAGTGTGGGCTGGGAGCTGTGCTCTAGCAACACCCCTCACAGAAGTGAAGTAAAGCAACAGGGTTAAGAGGTGGGAAAAGGCAGCAGGTGGCCAGTGGAGGAAGTGAAGTCTGGTTTTCAGTGAAGAAGGGCGGAGCCTTCCCGGTCCTTCTGGCTCTAACCCCAACCTGGCTGGTTTGCTATTTCACTTCTCTGAGGGGCTCTGTCTCCCCTCCTTCCACCCCTGTTCCCATCCTCTCTCCCTCTCTCACGCCCACACCCACACCCCCAGGTCGTGCTTTCACATACAACTATACTACCATGGTAACGGCCTGGAGTTCCTGTACCCACTACCTTTTAACTCCTAGGGCATTCTTTCTGATACCTTTTATTTAAATACATATAATAAAGCACTTTTGGGTGCTAGTTAGTACCCTATGTCAATCTGATTTTATTCCTTCTGCTCCTTCGCAGTGATTCATGGTAAATGGGTTTTCTCTTCCTCTTTTACTGCCCCCACCTCCACTCCTGCCCTGACTCCCTGATGCTGGTTTGACCACAGCCTGCCACAGGCCAAGGAAATACGGGTGGGCAGGTGCCAGTCTCTGCTGAAGTGATGGGGAGTTCCAGGGGGGACAGAGGAGGAGGGTATAACTCACAAAAAGAAAAAGCTGCAGAGAACTTTTTTAAAAAAGAATCATGCTGAGAATATTAAGAAATACTCATTCTGAATAAGAACAATTATAAGATACTCTTGGAAAACTCACCAGTATATACTAGTAAGTGACAATCTTAGTGATGACCAACTAATAGTCGTATCTGATTCCGTTTGTTGTCTGTTTTCTAAGAATGTGCATACTTCTTAACTTTTATGTGTGTGAGGGTTTTCTGGGAGGGGAAATAGAGAATTGTTAACAGCAGTCACCTCTGAGGAATGGGGGGTGTGTGTGGGGGTTGTCAACCTTTTGTTGCATGTGCTTCTATACTGTTTGATTTTTCACTCTAGTGCATGTATTGTCTTAATAATAAGCTAGCGTAAATTAAAAAAAAAATACTAATTTTCTGTCCCTTGGTGATTCTCCAAGAACCATTAATAAGATCTCAATGAAAATTGAGGCTGACTAGTACAGAAACTTCTGTCCTAACTCATAGGTTGAACAATTTATAATAATACCATTTTGAAAAACTTACTATTGTGGTCCCTTGTCTATCACGGGGGTTAAGTTTTACAACCCCCTGTGACAGGCGAAAATTTACAAAGTAGCAACCTTATATTTTATTATTTATATATATTTTAAGGCTTTATAAACTCTCCCCACACTTTTATAAACCTTTCCCACACTCTTAGAAACACTTTCTATGCTCTTAAACACTTTCTACACTCTTAAACCTACATAATTTTAGCCTGACCAGGCACAGTGGATAGAGAATTGGACTGGGATATGGAAGACCCAGGTTCGAAACCCCAAAGTTGCTGGCTTGAGCCCAAAGGACACTGGCTTGAAGCCTAAGGTTGCTGACTTGAGCCCAAGGTTACTGGCTTGAGCAAGGGGTCACTTGCTCTGCTTCAGCCGCCTAGTCAAGGCACATATGAGAAAGCAATCATTGAACAACTAAGGACACTAAGGAATCACAACGAAAAATGGATGCTTCTCATCTCTCCCTTCCTGTCTGTCTGTCCTTCTCTCTGTCTCTGTCACAAAAAGAAAACCTATGTAATTTTGCCAACATATAAAAAGACCTATATACCGCAAAATCCAGCAATATAGCGAAAAACCACGATACAAAATTAGATACACACAATTTAAAAATCTGCGATACAGTGAGACCATGAAAAGTGAACCTCAATATGGCAAGGGATGACTGCATATGTCATAACAGTTGTCTTTGCTTTATATAACTACTTAATACTTATCAAAATCAAAATGAAGTAGCTACTTTACAATCCAATCCCCAGTTTATGAATGAAGAAACAGGCTTAGAGAAGTTACCTAATATACACAAACTCACACAGTTAGAGTAAGTACTTGGGGTTAATCCGTTCATTAGGTAGGTAAACGTCTGCCTCACTTACCACTGAATCCTCAAATCCTAGCAAAGATTTAAATATATGTTTCACTAGAGAATATATGAATAGCTAATATATCTTGTTCATGACAAGATATTTATCATCATCAATTATTAGGGAAATGCAAATTAAAACCACATGTAATACCACTTCACACCCACTAGAAAGGCTATAATTTAAAAGACAGATACCTATACTGAGACACTTTATAATTAAATCATCAAAGTTAAAGACAAGGAGAGAATCTTAAGAGCAGCAAGAGAATAATAACATGTTACATACAAGGGAACCCCCATAAAACCATCAACAATATTTCAACAGAAATTTTGTAAACCAGGAGGGAGTAGCATGGTATACTTAAAGTGCAGAAAGAAGAAAACAAAACCAACTGTCAACCAAGAATATCTAGCAAAGTTGTTCTTCAGAACTGGAGCGATAAAGAGTTTTCCAGGCAAGCAAAAGGTGAAGAAATTCAGCACCAGTAGATTGGCCTTAAAAGAAATGTTAAAGGGACTTCTCCAAACTGAAACAAAAGGATGCTAATTAGTAACAGGAAAACATATGAAATTACAAATCTCACTGGCAAAGGTAAATATATAGTTAAATTTGGAATACTCTAATGTTGTAATGGTGGTGGGTGAATCACTAATAAATTTAGTATGGAGGTTCAATAACAAAGTGTTAATAATGACTATAACAACATGAATTTGTTAATGGATGCACAAAGTAAAAAGAGATAAGTTGGGATATCAAAAACATAAAATGGCCTGACCAGTGATGGTGCAGTAGATGAAGGGTTGGTCTGGGACACTGAGGGCCCCAGCTAGAACATGGGCCCATCAGCTTGAGCACAGGGTCACTGGCTTGAGCATGGGCTGGCCAGCTTGAGCCCAAGGTTGCTTGGCTTGGGCCCAAGGTTGCTGGCTTGAGCAGGGATTCACTGGCTCAGCCTGAGCCCCCTGAGTCAGGGCACGTATAATAAGCAATCAGTAAGCAACTGAAGTGAGACAACTGTAAGTTGATGCTTCTCATCTCTCTCCTCTCCCTCTCTAAACAAACAAAAACATAAAATAGGGAGAGAGTAAAAATATAGAGCCTTAGTACGTGGTCAGAGTTATCAGATTAAAATAGAATGTTATAAGATGTTTTATGTAAGCCTCATGTTAACCACAAAGCGAAAATCTATAGAAGGTACACAAAATATAAAGAGAAAGGGATCTAAATATACCACTACAGAAAATTATTAAATCACGAAAGAAGAGAACAAGACAAAGAAGTTACTAAACATCAAGGGAACGATGAACACAATAGCAATAGTAAGTTCATATCTACAATTATTACTCTAAGTAGGTTAAATTCTCCAAGGAAAATACATAAAGTGGCTAAATGTCTAAAAGATAAAAAATAAATAAATAAGCAAGACCCAAGTATATGCTGCCTACAAGAGACTCACATGAGTTTCAAAGACACACACAGACTGAAAGTGAAGAGACGGAAAAAGATATTACATACCAATGGGAACCAAAAGAAAACAAGGGTAGCTATTCCTGTATCAGACAAAATAGGCTTTATGCCAAAGACCATAGTGAGAGACAAAGAGGGTCACTGTATAATCATAAAAAGGTCAGTCCCATAAGAGGAAATAACATTTGTAAATTTTTATGCACCCAACAAAGAACCACCAAAATATATCAAGCAAATATTAACAAATTTAAAGGGAGAAATAGACAGCAACATAATAATAGTGGGGAACTTTTGTACACCACTGTCAACTACAAAAAGATCATCCAGACAAAATTAATAAGGAAACTTTGGACTTAAACTACATGTTGGATCAGATAGACTGAACAGACGTCTACAGAACATTTCATCCGACAGTAGCGGAAAACACATTCTTCTCAAGCGCACATGGAACAGCCTCCAAGATAGAGCATTTGTTAGTCACAAAATAATTCTTAATACATTTAAGAATGTTTAAATCATATCTAGCATCTTTTCTGACCACAATAAGCAGCTATATTTATTATTTTCAGAACTCATTGGACAAGTAAATAAGGAATTCAGAAATGGTTCTGCACTGTGATTTTTGAAGGAAGGCTTTATCTGATTAATTAATATGGTTTTCAAAAAGTACAGTGAATGTACAGTATATAAACAAATTCAGGTGTTTATCCAGGAGTCATTTTACTCACTGTAAAAAAAACAACAACAAACCATTGATTTCATTGTAAAATATAACAAAGTGTAGGCAAAAATAATAGGACAAAAGAAATAGCATACTATTTCTACTAATTTTAAGATCTCTTTTTAAAAAATCATTATTTATACCCTGAATAGTCAAAGCAATCTTGAAAAATAACAAAGCTGGAAGCATCATACTCCCTGATTTCAAACTATATCACAAACTTGTAGTAATCAAAACACTATTGTATTAGCATAAAAGTAGGGACAAAGATCAGTGGAACAAAATAGAGAGTCCAGAAACACAGCCACACATATATGGCAATAAATTTATGAAAAAGCAACCAGAAGCCCTGGCTAGATAGCTTGGTTGGTTGGAGTATCTATCCCCAGTCAGGGCACATAGAGGAGTCAACCAATGAATGCATGGATAGGGGGAACAACAGACTGATGTTTCTCTCTCTTTCTAAACCAATACATTAAAAATAAAAAAGCAGCCAGGAATAGGCAATGGAAAAAGGAGTCTCTTCAATAAATGGTGTTCGGAGGACTGGACAGCTTCATGCAAAAGAATGAAACTGGTTCACTGCCTCGCACTATACACAAAAATGAACCAAAAATGGTTTAGACTTGGGTCTAAGATCTGAAACTGTATAACTCCTACAAGAAAACATAGGCAATAAGCCCCTTGACGTCAGTCTTGGCAATGATTTTTTTGGATTTGACAAAAAAGAGCAAAGGCAACAAAATTAAAAATAGACAAGTGAGACTACATTAAACTAAAAAGCTTCTGTGCAGCAAAGGAAACCATCAACAAAAAAAGCAACTTACAGAACATAAGAAAACATTTGCAAGTCATATATATGATGAAGGGTTAATAGTCTAAAATATGTAAAGAGTTTAACTCAATAACAAAAAAACAAAACAAAACAAAAATACAATAATCCAATTTTTAAAATTGACAAAGGACCAAAATAGACAGTTTTGCATAGAAGACATCAATGTTAAAAAGCTGCTCAGCAGGACCAGGTGGTGGTGCAGTGGATACAGTGTCAGACTGGGATGCAAAAGACCCAGGTTTGAAACTCTAAGGTCGCAGACTTGAGCCTGGGGTCACTGGCCTCAGCGTGAGATCATAGACATGACCACATGGTCACTGGCTTGAAGCCCAAAGTTGTTGCCTTGAGCCCAAGGTCGCTGTTTTGAGCAAGGGGTCACTCACTCTGCTGTAGCCCCCCAGCTCAAGACACATATGAAAAAGCAATCAATGAACAACTAAGATGCTGCAATGAAGAATCAATGCTTCTTATCTCTCTCCCTTCCTGTCTGTCTCTGTCTGTTCCTTTCTCTGAGTCTCTCTCTGTCTCTGTCAAAAACAAAACAAAACAAAACAAAAAAACTGCTCAATATTGCTAATCATCAGAGAAATGAAAAATTTCAGGCAGAGGACCTGAAGAGACACTTCTCCAAAGAGGAAAGACAGGTGGCCCATGGACATATGAAAAGATGCTCCACCTCACTAATCATTAGAGAAATGCAAATTAAAACCACAATTCAATATCTCTAACACTTGTCAGAGTGACTATCATCAATAAATCAACAAACAATTGTTGGTGAGGATGCGGAGAAAAAGGGAATCTCGTGCACCGTTGGGGGGAATGCAGATGGGTGCAGCCACTGTGGAAAACAGTAGTATGAAGGTTCCTCAAAAAATTAAAAATAAAACCACCTTATGACGCAGCAATTTCACTTCTGAGTATACTTGCAGTAAAAAAAAAAAAAAAAAAAAAGACCATATATTGTATAGTTTCATTTATATGAAATGTCCAGAATAATCACATTTTAATTTTTTTTAATTTATTGACTTTTTTTTCCTTTTTTTTAAAGGAAATCGAAGAAGGGCGAGAGAGAGAGAGAGAGAGAGAGGAACATCAATTGTTGATTTATTGTTCTACTTTATTCATGCATTCATTGGTTGATTCTTATATGTGCCCTGACCAGGAATCGAACCTGTGCTTTGGCATATCAGGGTGATGGCTCTAACATGTAACCAACTGACTTACCTGTCCACAACAGAATAGTCACAGTTTTAGAAACAGGATGTAGTACCATGACTGGCTAGGGGTGGGAGGGGCAGATGGGCAGTGAGTTCTTCGTTGCAGCATCTTTAGTTGTTCATTGATTGCTTTCTCATACGTGCCTTGATGGGGGGTGGGAGGGGGATATAGCAAAGTGAGTGACCCCTTGCTCAAGCCAGCGACCCCACGCTCAAGTTGGTGAGCCCGTACAACCAGCGACCTCAGGGTTTCGAACTTGGGTCCTCCATGTCCCAGTCCCACACCCTATCCACTGCGCCATCACCTGATCATGCAATTGAACATAATTGAATCATATATTTAAAATGTGAGTGGTATATTACTGCACCTCAATGAACTTATTAAGGAAAAAAGATTTGGGGGCTGTGGAGCAAGATATCACAGCAAGTTCACGCTCTCGAAACCAATCCCATCATTCAAGAACAAATTAAAACAGAAAGAATTCAAAGTGAAAAGTTATTAGAAAAAAAAATTTTTTTAATGCATCCTGTCTTAATTTTAAAGAGTTGACTGTGTAGATCTCAGTAAAAATTTCCTGGTTCAGGTTTTAAGTTCCCATGCAGCCATCCACTAGCCAGATAAGGGAAGAATTCTTCCATTTGGATTTGCGACTATATTTTCTTGGTGGAGAGAGAGAGAGAGAGGAGGAGGGAGCGGGGAGAAGGAGGAGGAGGAGGAGGAGGAGGAGAGCCCTGGTGAACAAGCAATGTTCCCCTTCCTTCTGTGACAGTCCCAGCCTTTACTGATGAACATCTGGTCTGTGTCTCAATCCTCCTCCCTAACTTAGTGTCACCAGCTTCAACCTTGATTTGGTTTTCTCTGTTTCATTTGTCTCTCCAGCCCTTCGTTTTCCTGAGCCACTTTTTTCTCTCCTGCCCCTCAGCCCCTTCTAGTCTTTTCTGCAGGAGGAAGGCTGTCATCTGCTCCCTCGTCAGTCCTGTGCAGGTCTTCTGGCTGTTGGAAAGTGCAGGAATGTGACTTCAGCACATTCCAGTGCACCCTGACCTGGCTGGGGAAGGGTGAGCCCTTGCACAATTAGGGGGAGTGTTTTACGGCCTGTTATTGTTACTCTCGCATTGTCAGACTTTTTGAAGAAACAGAGCATTAATTATTGACAAAGTTATGATGAAACTTTCGCTAAAATACCTTTGCACCTGGGTGGGTGGGGGGGGGGGCGGGGAGAAAAGGAGGCCAAGCATTTCAAAGAATTAAAAAGAAAAAAAAAATGTATCCAATTTTAAATTTTATTTCTCTAGAACATTCTAAAATTTGAGGAAAGAAAGGCTCTTTGTGAGACTGGGGTACTACTGGAACTTTCTAAAGGGAACTAAATTCTTCTCATCATCTTTTTTTTTCATAGCTGCAAATAGAGATATAAATGAATGATAAATTTATTTTAAAGTCTGATCATTTTTTTCTTTTTTCTTTTCCAGCCAGTAGAGGGGCTTTCATGAATAACCATACATTTCCTTCACTTTCAGAGGGCCCGTGTGAAAAGAACATTCTGTAAGAGAGAAAGAGTGTCTAATCATGGGTGGTAATTATACAAACTCCTGAGTCATTAGATGCTATTAACTGTGTGAAATATAACCAGAAGAAAAATAAATGCCAGGAAGGAAATCTAGCATGACTACCATTGAGCTTAATAACAATCCCTCCAGTTCACAGGAAAAATATCTCAAACTGGCGTTTCAAGGTGGACTTTTAAGTAAGTTTTTAGTAATGTGTAAGTCACTTTTTAGTTACTTAACTACCTCTTTGTCCTTTATGTCACTGGATAGGACTCCAAAACTCTTTTTACCCAATGTTTTCTGATACCACTTTCTGAAAAAAAACAAAAAAAAAAACAAAAACAAAACAACCCAGAGGTGTTCATGCAGTTGACATTTAACAGGAGTCCACAGGAGTGGAACACTTCATGCTCCACCCTCACCCCCAGGCAGAGAGCAGGGCCAGGACCACTTTGGATCCCCTCTGACTTGATAGTTTCTGAGTCCTCGTGAGCCTGTTCACTTCCCTCCGTCACCTTCAGTTCCACACACCCAAACCCCAGGTCCTCTGCCCCCCGCTTCCCCCCCCCATAGGTAAATACGGCTGGACCCACCCACCATTGGGATGTCCACCCAAAATCTGACAGTCTTCATGATCCCCTCCTTCCGCCCGCCCCACCCTGTCTACACCTTCCCTCCTGGGCAGGGATGTCCAGCGCCTCCATCTGCTGGCTTTTACCTGCTTTGAACGCCCTTCCCCAGGAAATTTTCTAGAAGAGCCTGCCTTTAGCAGGAAATTATTTCTGACCTCCCTTCCATCTTTTGGCAATATGCTTAACGCCCTCTCAGACACCTGGCATGACCCCTCGTCTTAGCTGCACTTTCCCTCCCTGCCCAGCCTGAAAACTCCAAGAAGGCAGGCAAAGTGGTATTTTTTCCTTCCTCTTTTGATATGACAGACAACCAACCTTTAGTGGAAAGAATGTGAGTTTTAGAGCCAGCGGATTTGAGTCTGAATGACAGTGCCGCCTCTTAGTTGCGTTACCTTGAGGAAGTGACTTAACTGCTCTGAGACTGTTTCCTCATCTGTAAACTGGGGACCCTACATCAGCCCGCAGTGAGAATTAAATGACTAAATGGCATACGTGCAAGATTGATTCTTTAAAAAACATTTGTTCGTTTCACCACTTTTCTTCTCTTCATCTGTCAGGGTCTTTACACCACGTCTCTGTGTGATGGTGGAAACAGTGCTCAGTGATAACAGAGGCAATGGGACTTGATTGATCCATGTGTGTCTGACCTGGCTTAGCTGCTGTGAAGAGCTCCCTCCTGCTCACAGGCTGTAGGCTTGCCATCTCAATGCCTGCCCCTGTGCCCCTGTGGGTCCTCGTTTCAGCGACCTGGGTAGTTCTCACTCTCTCAGAGTGTCTGATTCACACATCCTGGGATGAGACATCATCAGTGAAATGCAGCCCGGTGATGCTCCCACAGAATGATGATGGGACATTGCTGGCCAACGCCTCAGCTCCATGACTAGACAAAATCTGCCTGACTTTGGTTTCGGTTTCATTTTAGCTCCTTTTTATCTGTTGCCCTCACTGCAACCTAACCCCACTCAAGGCACTACCCAGGCCCTACCTGAGCCTAGCCTAGGGTCTGGGCCCCGGGAGATAAGACAATCAGTGGGAAACGTGTACCAAACACATATACCTATCACTGGATATACAATGTGTTTCATATTTATTTATGGCGTTTTAATGAGCAGATTTCATAGCCATTGTGTGGCAGCCATTGAATTGACTGTGATGAATGATATATAAATATATATTAAAATGAGTGCTCTCTGCTCTATACTGTGCATTTTCCTTTTGAATCACTCAGGATTTCAGTGGAAAAATGAGGAAAGGGGAACCAAAAAATAAAAGTGTCAAAGTACAGAAGAACCCCTGGGGCCTTTGCTGACCATGCAGAAGGCCCAGTGCTGAGCACTGGGAACACTTGAGTTGGGGAGAGTATAACCAGAACAGTTCTAAGTGATAGTTGAAATTACGGGGCAGAGGGACCATCCAAAGAGATTAAGAAAGAGCAGCCAATAAAAGAAAGAATTAAACATTAGCCTGGCCAGGCAGTGGCACAGTGGATAGAGTGTCAGACTGGGACTTAGATGACCCAGGTTCGAGACCCCCAAGGTTTGAGCAAGCTTGAGTGCGGGCTCCTCTGGTTTGAGCAAGGCTCACCAGCTTGATCCCAAGGTTGCTGGCTTGAACAAGGGGTCACTTGGTCTGCTGAGCCCACCTACCCCCCTCCCTTCAAGGCACATATGAGAAAGCAATCAATGAACAACTAAGGTGCTGCAACAAAGGATTGATGCTTCTCATCTTTCTCCCTTCCTGTCTGTTTGTCCCAATCTGTCCCTCTCTCTGTCTCTGTCACACTTACACACAAAATAAATAAATAAATAATAAATAAATAAATAAATAGAATTAAACATTACAATATTTTTTTAAAAGAAAGAAAAAAGAGAGAGAGAATAAGAAAAATCTGTCACCCAAGCCCTAAAGAAGAAATAAAAAGTGCTGTCCTTGAGAGCATATAGAATGTCTAGAATACCTCTTCTGTCAGATACTGCTAAACCAGAGATACCAAAGTGAATAAAAGTTCCTGCTGCTCATTGTTGCTACAATGGCAATCATATAACAAGACATGAAAATACCAGGTAACACTGTTCACCTTAAATTTATACATTGTTATGTGTCCAATAGATGTCAGTTCAAATGTAAATAATGTTCTTGTCCTCGAGGGCTTACATTCCATAATAAGTCAGCAATTCCCCCAATCTTTACTAAACACGTTCTGCTAGACATCAGATGAGAAGGATTAGGTGGGATGCCCTCTCGGGAAGTGGCGATGGCCAATTATTCAGAAAACACTCATTTATTTCTCAGGCCCTCTGTGAGGTACTTCAGACACCAGGGCTAGTCCTGACACGTGCAGTTGAGACTACAGAGAGATAGCTCAACAACTAACTCTATTGCAATGTGGAGATAGAGCTGAAGAGCTTTGGGGCCTGGGCTAGGAAAATGCTGGGGCCAGATCGCAGGGACATTGAATGCCTTGGTCAGGGCCTGGACCTCACTCTGCAGGCTTTCCATTGAAGGTTTTCGAGTGGGAAAGTGGCCCAGTGACCAGACTTGTGTTTTAGGAAGTTACATGGAGACAGACAGGCCTATTAAGAAGCTGTTACAATCGTCATGGCAACTCAGCATGAAAGTTGGAGCAAAGACTATGGTGGTGAAAGTGAAATGAGAAGCCAAATTCTAGAGATCCAGAAATCAGAAATGGCAAGCAAGCTACAGAGCAGGACGGGTGTGGGGGGAGAGGGAGGAGGAGTTGGGACCCGGGACACTTAGCGTGGAGACCTTGTGCACGAGGAGCTGATTCCTGAAGCTGGTCTAGCTGAGGGGGGAGGGTGCTCAGCTGAGCAGTGGGAAGGAGGGTGGCCACCACGGCCTGTTCCCCTCGGCTCACTGAAGAAGGTACAGGTGGAGGATTTGTGAGAAGTCGAAAATCCAGGTCAGGAGTGCAGAAGCGAAGCTGAAGCTGGATGTGGAAATTAATTATCGGGAGAAAATCCATGTCTGAGGAATGATTGGGGTGAAAGGCAGTGATGATAAGAGCTCAGAGGAGATCTACCGCCCAAGCAACACAAGTAGAGCAGAACAGATCCTTGGAGCCATGCAGAAGTTTCCAGAAAAATACGAGGTCAAAGGCCAGCGATCAATCTTGAAGAAGGCTCATGTTGATAAGCTCATCTCTGCCACGATGTCAACGTCACCCATGTGCTGATGGCCCTGTTCTCGATCCCCTATCCAGACCTCTCCTCCGAAGTTCATCCCATTCTCTCATTCATCTGAACAAAATGGGTAGACTAGCCCTCTATGAGCTGACATTGCACCTGGAGGACTGTGTTCCCACAGATAGCTATAATCTGGCCCTCCAGAACTTCCAGCACCCTGATATTTATAGACACTGTGTCATGAAAGCTATGAGAATACATGGGAGGGTCCCTGGCCCAACCCAGGCTTCAGGAGTAAGAACTTTCAAGAGGGAATGACAGGACATGAAGAAGAAATATAGGTTAAAAAGAGAAAAGGGGCCTGACCTGTGGTGGCGCAGTGGATAGAGTATTGACCTAGAGCTGAGGTTGTAGGTTAGAAACTCTGGGCTTACCAGGTCAAGGCACATACGGGAAGCAACTACTACAAGTTGATGTTTCCTGCACCTCCTTCTCTCTCTCTCTCTCCTCTCTCTAAAATCAATCAATAAGAACTCTTTAGAAAAAAGGGGAGGGGAGGGCGCTCTCAAGGTTGGAGGGCAGGTGGGCCAGTGTTCTTATGAAATGGGACAACTCTAATGTAAGCACCGAAGGGGGCCTAGATGAGTCTGGACATGGACAGAGGACAGACAGTGGGCTTTGAGAGTTCTATTAGTTACTTATAGAATCATAAGTAATTATGATAGCAAACACTCACATGGTACTTACTATGGGCACTTACTTGGTCTTAAGTGTTTGATTTGCATTGACTAATCTTTACACTAATCCTAGGAGATCAGCATGACTGGAATCCCATTTATCTGACAGCAAAGTGGCTCAATGACAAGTTTTGAGCAGGAAATTAGTCTGAGCAGATGTCCCCACATGACAAACGGAAGTCCGCATGGCAGCCCTCCATCCCGAGCCAGCCTCTCCTACATTCTGTCTCACAGCTGTGACACCACCCACCTCCCAGTTCCTCACTGGAAACTGGGGCGCCCACCTACACGACCCACCTCTAACCACTCATAACGTTTCCAGTTGTACCTCCTGTTCTTTCAGCTCTGGGGTTTGGGATCTCCCATCACTCTCACAGACTCCGCCACCACTGTCTCCTCCTCTTCCCGGCCTCCTCAAGGCTTCTCCCTCCTTTCAATCTGCCTCTCTCTAACATGTGAGCATGGCAGTGCAGGCGTCTACCTTGTGCATGCCGAGGCACCCTGTAGCCATGAGTGTAATTGCGGCCGAGGCCTCTCGCCTCCAGGACAAGGCCATGCTGTCCAGGTGACAGGTTAACAGCTGGAGTGTAACTGGTACTGACCATGTGGCAGGCTCTGCTCTTGGCCCTGTACATGAATTAACTCAGTTCTCACAGAAATCATGTGTGACACCATTGGGGAAACTGAGGCACAGGAGAGTTAAGTAACTGGTCAAAAGACACAGAGTTAATGGGACTGAGATGAGCACCCTGACTCCAGGGTGTGTGTCCCTGACCTTCACTTTAATCAGGGTGCGGGGGCGGAGAGAAGCAGGCCCAGTGAGGTTTGGGAGGAAACCAGCTAGAACCCAAGGCAGCTCTGAGAAGAGCCTGCTGGGACTGCTGCTGCCTCCCCCACACACTTGGAGAATCACACATGGACCAGGTCCAGCTCCTCAGGCGGCCCTGGCCTCCTTTTCCCAGTCCTCTTAGTCCCCAACTGGCCATGTGGTCCTGCAGTTTCCAATCCAGTCTCTGGTTAACGGCCCTCCCGCTTGTGGTGTGGCCACCCCTGTCTGTGTTCCTCCTCTGGGCTCTGCGACCCTTCCTCACCCCCTCAGTCTCCCCGTCTCTGTGAGGATTTACAGCTACACCAACACTGCAGCTCAGGGCTTTTCCTTGAAACTGACAGAGAAGAGAAGAGGTCTCAATGAGTTCCACTCATTCAACAATTCAGTTTTCAGCTCCTATGTGGCAGGCAGTGTGCTAGGTCCTGGCACAACTGAGCCAGGGGTGGCCGCTTTCATTTGCCACAGGAACATGAGACCCCAGAAAAAGCCAGCTGACACTCCCTGACCAGACTCCACCGCACAGAGTAGGATTGTCATTATCTGTCTCTTCAAGTCCCAATTCCTCAAAGTTGAAACATGTCCTTCCTTCCTCCTTGTGTCTCCAAGCCCAATGCCTTCTCCATGGAATGGAACTGATTCTGAGGGCTTTTCAATAATCCAGCCTTTATAGTACCCACGTTCTAACGTGCTACTCCCTTCCACCACCACAGTCTCTCACTTAATCCCCACAAAGGGACACATGAGGTAGGATCTAGGACGCCCTCCATTTTCCAAATGAGGAAACTAGGAAACTGAAGCAGAGAAAGGTTAGGTGACTTGTCCTCCATGTGGAAAATATGTTCCTCTTTGTCTTGGGCCAGAACCCAACACGCCTCAATCCCATGAAACTGTCCAGTCTCTGGGTGTCTCTCTGGCACACCGCCTGCTTGATTGGGACATTACTACTCCCATCAGAAGTCAGGAATGAAGAGCATAATTTTCTTTTATGCTCGCACGCAGGGTTTTAAAAGAGCCCCATGGCGTACCAACTGTGGAAGGGATCGGGGAGCTGTTTTTCAAAGCAAAGTCAAACTTCTCTCTGACTTTTGTAGCCATTTGTTTTTGAAGCATTTAAATTCCTGCCATAAAAAAAAAAAGCTTTTGTTATGTGAGCTGTCTCTTTGTCCTCCCACTTCCCTACCCCCCATCCCCACCCCCAGGACTGGATTTAGATAAGCCTAGAGCCAAAACCACCTTGTAGATTGCAGAACAATTGGCCTTCAGGTGGGGCTTAAAGGAAAGCCTTCTGGATTCTTAGGGCTCACCTGAAAGCTGGTTTCTTTGCAGAACTTCCCTATGTTCTCCCTGGGGGGTTTCTTGCCCTCTCCCCACCCTCACCTATCTATGTAAAGGCACTTCAGACACTCCTTGCTGACTCCCCAGAAGAAGATACCCCAGGCCTCCGGGAGTCCTCGCCCTCCAGCCCCGCCCACAGCACCCAGGACTTGTCCCCTCTGGGCTTATTACCCAACACTCCAGGACCGAAGTGGGGGTAGGGCACCTCCTTCTGGGACATCCCAGGTGTCCCTCCCTGCAGACCCGCCTCTGTCTCTGCAATCCTCACCCAGTAAACAGCAAGCAGACTGTCTCCAGCCTTGGACTTTGCTCCCTGGTATCCCACCCCCAGTTCCAACCTGCCCCCTAAAGCTTTCCACTCTGGGCCACCAAGTTCAAAACTGTACGTTATATTCCATCTCCAGACCTTACTTTAAAGAGATTCCAAACCAGGATGTTGAATCAGACTTTTCTTAACAAAAAATATGGTATTTTCTAAAGACAAGCCTTAAGAACTTTATTAGTATTAATTTGAAACGTAACAGCATGTATATGTTTACACCTGTTCATCACCTGAGTGTTCTTATTAAGCATCCATTATCTGCTTCCTAGTGTCATGTTGGGCACTGAGGAAAGTCACAGAAGACCAGGCTTTCCCTTAAGGAGCAGGAGGGCCCCTGGGGGACAGGTGCCCACGTGAAAACCCCCAGTGTGTGCCAGAGGCAGTTTCCTCCATTCCTTCCTTCTCGTCTCTGCCCTCACCTCAGACAAGGGCGGCCAACCCACCATCTCCCTGGAGTTTCACGCTCAAATGCTTCTTCCTTGGACCTTTCTTATTCCATTGATTCATTCCTTCATTCAGTCCTTCATTCCACAAATGTTCTTTGAGCATGACCTGTGTCAAGGGCCTATTCTAGGCACTGGGGACAATAGTGGTGACAAGAATGAGCCCTCCAGGTGCTAACATTGTTCCAGGCAGGGACTCAGAAAGTAAATATGCAAACGGACAAACATACAGGAAGGTCAGAGAGTGGTGAGTGCCGGGAAGATGGGAAGGGACAGCAGCCCCCGGGCGCCTACTAGGAACGGGGGTCACTTCCTAGAAACCAGGACCTCTCTAAGAAGGCTTGGGGCCTGAGTGACTCTAATGACTCCTGGGCCAAGATCAGGCTGGAGTCTGGGGCAAGGACAGCAGGTGGGCATGAATTTATCACATGTGTGGTGGTGGGGGGGAGGTCACAGATGGGACTGAAAGAGGTAGAAGAACAGGACAAGTCATGTCACACGTGGTCTGGTGAAGACAAGGGGCCTGGATTTGATACTAAGACAAGTTTGGAGGCAGTGAGCAAAGCTGGACACTCGTTCATTGTTTCGTAAACAAAGTACCAAGCTCCTAACTACTTTGTACATGTTTACCCGCAGGAACCAAGCAAGCCTGGAGGCAGGGCATACTATTACTCATTTTGGACAATAAAGACAGGCCTGCTTCCCAGTGTGTCCCTCGGTGACTCAGCCCAGGGTCAGGGTCTACCATGCAGCATTCTGGCATCGGGTCCTCACACTAATCCAGTCTTCCCCTACCCAGAGTTCGAGAAAGAACCCAACCGTTAAATGCTGTCTTTAAAAGAAAGAAAAAGAATGTCCTCCCCTTTCGGTCTTCAACAAGAGTTTTATTAGCTTTTCAGAAAGCACGTTTTCTTCCTCCCAAAGTCAAGGAAACTCTTAAAAATCACTCCCACATTCTTTCCATACGTTTCCCCCAGGAGCAGAGAAGAGCCACGGCCCACTCGCCTGCGGCAGGGGCATAGTGCTCCGGGTGCTCCGGGTGTCCTGTTTTGTTTCGTTTTAAATACTGTCAATTAAGTGCTCTTAAGACTATACACCCTTCTTTGTCCCACTCCGGCTTTTTTAGAAATGTGACTTTGTGGCCGGGAATCGCTCTCCTTTAAAATTCTGATGCGCTCGATGGCAGAGTATTAATATTCATGGTCTGGGTTCCTCATCCGCTGTGGGGGAGTGGGGGCACCTTTACAGGCGCAGGAATCCCCTGGGGTCTTGTTGACAAGGCAGCTTCAGCGTCCGAGGCTCAAGGGTGGCGCCCGGACATCTGCCTTTCTCAGGGGCTCAAGGGGGCTGGCGGAGGATCACCCCTAATTGTAAACCGGTGCCCGATCACCGCAGGGCTGGTTTTCTGGGCGGAGCACAAACAAACCAAGGGAAATGCGTGGCGAGGCCCGGACAGCTCGCTAGAGGCCTGGACCAAACAAACAATTTCACCCTAAACGGCACACGCTGGGGGACTGGATGAGATCACCACCACGTGCCATGGCGCGCGGGGTTAGCCACAGTCCTAGTTGACACGAGCCTGGAGGACGGTTCCGAATCTGCACACCCTCAGGCCAGGAGCAGGGGTGGGCCAACCTTACCAGATTTCTTCCACTGCAGCCGGTCTGAACCCGCGGTGCCCACATACTTAGTGACTGAGGGCTCTAAGGCGCCCCCTTGGGGGTAGAGATGCTGCAGCGCAGGGGTGGGCGGTAGGGAATGGGAAGGGTATTTAAGGGGATCGGGTCCACCCCTCCCCACACACACCGGAGGCCTAACTTTTGCCCCAGAATAGCAACTGCCTGGCAGGCCTCCCTCCCATCCAGTAAGTTCTCAAGGTCCTGCAGGACAACTGGTGTGGGGAAGACACAGTTTAGGGCCATTGCCAAAGACAGTCATTTATGAGATATGAAAATTAATTATGCCTTAAGTTAGGGGTAGTCAACCTTTTTACCTACTGCCCACTTGTGTATCTCTGTTAGTAGTAAAATTTTCTAACCGCCCACCAGTTCCACAGTAATGGTGATTTATAAAGTAGAGAAGTAACTTTGCTTTATAAAATTTATAAAGCAAAGTTACAGCAAGTTAAAGCATATAATAATAATTACTTACCAAGTACTTTATGTCTGATTTTCGCTAAGTTTGGCAGAATAAATCTTTATAAAACAACTTACTATAGTTAAATCTATCTTTTTATTTATACTTTGGTTGCTCTGCTACCGCCCACCATGAAAGCTGGAATGCCCACTAGTGGGCAGTAGGGACCAGGTTGACTACTACTGCCTTAAATAATCAATTGGATTGACTATCAGGCGTCCCCAAACTACAGGCTGCATGCGGCCCCCTGAGGCCATTTATCGGCCCTCCCCCACTCGCACTTCCGGAAGGGGCACCTCTTTCATTGGTGGTCAGTGAGAGGAGCACTGTATGTGGTGGCTCTCCAACGGTCTGAGGAACAGTGAACTGGCCCCCTGTGTAAAAAGTTTGGGGACCCCTGGTATATCTTACAAGTAAAACAGCAATGATTGTGGCCTGTTTGATAACTGGTCTGTGCTTTTTATATTTGATTTGAATTGTCTTTGATAGTAGAAGTTTTAAACATTTTTATTTTATAAGCCACAAAATGTACCAGCATTAAGCCTCAGGGTAGATATATGTTCCTGTGTCACATTATTCTCTGCACTGGGAATTTTTAAAGATAAAATATGGGTTCTTGTGACTTCCTCCTCACTCCTTCCTCACTTCAAGCTTTCTCTCCTAGGCAGGCCCCTGTTCCTCACCTCCTGTCCACACCAGTGGTAGGTGGCTTCCTGTCTCATGAGCCAGGGCTTCCCTTCCCCACCCCAGTCAGCTTTCCTAGTGCACACTTTCTGTCTTTCTGTCATGCTGTGCCCTGCTCAGGAGCCTGCTCCACTCCCCATTCTCAGCTAAATCAACCCCCCCAATTTTTTTTTAATGACAGAGGCAAAGAGGAGACAGAGAGAGGGACAGATAGGGACAGACAGACAGGAAGGGAGAGAGATGAGAAGCATCAATTCTTTGTTGTGGCACCTTAGTTGTTCATTGATTGGTTTCTCATATGTGCCTTGACCAGGGTGTTACAGCAGAACGAGTGACCCCTTGCTCAAGCCAGTGACCTTTGGGCTCAAGCTAGCAACCATGGGGTCATGTCTATGATTCCACGCTCAAGCCAGCAACTCCGTGCTCAAGCGGGATGAGCCCGCGTTCAAGCTGGCGATCTCGCAGTTTCGATCCTGAGTCCTCTCTGTCCCAGTTCAAAACACTCTATCTGCCATGCCACTGCCTGGTCAGGCTAAATCAACCCAAATCTGTACCCTGACCCTGAGGGTCTTTCCTGGCTCCTCCTACCTTTCCAGGTTGATTCAAATCACAGAACCTTTCTTTTTTCTTGTGTGTGTGTGTGACAGAGTCAGACAGAGGGACAGATAGGGACAGACAGACAGGAAGGGAGAGAGATGAGAAGCATCAATTCTTCGTTGCGGCACCTTAGTTGTTCATTGATTGTTTTCTTGTTTTTGTTTTATTTTGGGGTTTGTGTGTGTGTGTGTGTGTGTGTGTGTGACAGAAACAGAGAGAGAGAGACAGAGAAACAGACAGACTGGAAGGGAGAGAGATGAGAAGCATCAATTCTTTGTTGCCACACCTTAATTGTTCATTGATTGCTTTCTCATATGTGCCTTGACTGGGGGGTTACAGCAGACTGAGTGACTCCTTGCTCAAGCCAGAGACCTTGGGTTCAAGCTGGTGAGCTTTGCTCAAACCAAATGAGCCCACGCTCAAACTGGAGACCTCAGGGTTTCGAACCTGGGTCCTCTGCGTCCCAGTCTGACGCTCTACCCACTGTGCCATGGCCTAGTCAGGCGATTGTTTTCTTATATGTGCCTTGCTGGGTTGGGGGGGGGGGGCGAGCCAGTGATCTTGGGCTCAAGCTGGTGAGCCTTGCTCAAACTAGATGAGCCTGCGCTCAAGCTGGCGACCTCTAGGTCTCCCGCATCCCAGTCCAATGCTCTATCCATTGCGCCACTGCCTGGTCAGGCAAACCTTTCTGAAACTTCATGATTTATTTTAAAGTGGTGGCTCATAACACCAAGCTCTTCAGTATGTTTGAAGGATTGCCTGTGATATAAATAAAGACCCTCTCTCTGACAGCTCGGCACATGGTGAACTTCAAGAAAATGCAATTTCTGTTTCTGCCCCATGAATATATATTATATATATATATATATATATATATATATATATATATATATTGGATCACTTATTCTGAAAGTTCCTGAGCATTTTTCTGGCTTGGCTCATTTGCTGAAGTTCACAGCTGTTCTCAGCAACCCCCTGCCCCAACCTCCTACAGCTCCTTCTTTACAATTTTACATGTATTTGTGTAATTGTCAGATCAATGGCTGTCTCCCCCTTTCTCCCACACTTCCGTGAAGGCAACAGGCAGTGTCCCTAGGGGGCCATGTTTATGTCCCCAGCCGTTAGCACGGGACCTTACATGCACGGTGGGCCATAATAAAAATACATTTCAGAGAATAGAAGCCCAGTTGGTGTATCACCTTTTCCTAACATTTTCCATTTTTCCCAATTGGCCTCAGCTGCTGATCTCGTAACACAACTCAATTGGTCTTGTTCAATGGTTATTTGTGAATAAATGTTACCCTCTTACCTGGCCCCATGTATGTGCAATGTAGATGTATGTGGATTATAAGAAAGAAATAAGGAGAGGATGAAAAATATATAACAGGGCCTCACCAGGTGGTGGCACAGTGGACAGAGCTTTGGCCTGGGACGCTGAGGACCCAGGTCTGAAACGCCAAGATTGCCAGCTTGAGTGCAGGCTCATCGGCTTGAGCACAGGCTCACCAGCTTGAGGGCAGGGTCACTGGCTTGAGTGTGGAATTATAGACATGACCTCATGGTTGCCGGCTTGAGCCCAAAGATCACTGGCTTGAGCAATGGGTTGTTGATTCAGCTGGAGCCCCCCAGTCAAGGCATGTATGAGCAAGCAATCAGTGAACAACTGAGGTGCCACAACTATGAGTTGATGCTTCTCATCTCTCTCCTTGTCTGTCTGTCCCTGTCTCTCTCATATATATAAGAGAATGAAGCAAGCATGTCATGGCAAAGATGATCTAAACGGTGATGCATGAGTGATTTCAAGAGTCCAAGAGCCAGGACAGGGGTAGTGGTAGCAATCACCAAGAAACTGAAGAATTAATTGAGAACTTCAGAAAACCAATTCAGACTTAGCAGAGTCTCACTCTATTATAAATGCAATTGTATGGCATATCCATGTATACTATATTTAGAAGGTAATTTTAAAAAAATTTAAGGGTTATTGTGACTTGGTACAATTTTTGCTTTCATATTCTAACCACTACTATCCCCATAAAATTAAACTCCACTAAATTATAAGCACTTTGAGGCAAAATCCGAGTCTTTTACACCTTGGGGTGGTCATGTGTCATAAAGACAGGGAGTAACTTAGAAAAAACCAATGTGTAGCTTCTGGTGGTCGTCAACCAACACTTTTTAAGGTAATTCTCTTTGGCTACATGGGATTAATATCCATTTGTCAAACACTGTTACTGTTTAGTCTCAGAAATGAGTTTGACATCTCTAACGTGCACTTGTTGAAAGAGGCTATTTGCTAAGTCTCCTCCATTCTGCCAATGCTGACACTGTTTTTGGCTCTTGAGTACTAAGTGGCATTATATGTATATTTATGACCTAAACTGTATAGGTTCACCATGCTTACCCGGGAAAGAAAGGTATATAATTAAGGAAAAAGAAGAAAAAATTGAACATGATCCAACTATCCAGACAGGTATTAACAGTTTGGCTTGTAATTGTCCATATTTGTGTGTGTGTGTGTGTGTGTGTGTGTGTGCGCGCGCGTGTGTACCTGTGTGCATGCACATACATCCACGTGTTCACTTTTAATGAATCCAGCTTTTCCTTGCTATTTGAAAGCTCCTGTGAAGCCCCTTGTAAACTGAAGTGGCATAAAATAGAAAAAGGATTACCTTACACACCTGTGAAATACCTGTACTTCAAAATCATATCCATTTTATATAAAAATGAATCCTAAAATGTCAGCACCCTGTCGCTAGGCCCTTCATTTGACAGTTGCAGAAACTGCAAGATTCCTTCTTTGGGGTAGAATGCAGCCGGACTGTAATTATAGCCACTGAAACTATGAGGCCTTGGGGTCCCAGAGTGTAATTCATGTTCTTGCTTGTTCAAATCACAGTGGCACAGGACTCCAAACTCTTACTGTGTTCTAGAACAAAAAAATACACCTCGGGAAAGAGAGAAATTAGATAGAATAAGGTCCAAAACAGTCAGATAATGTTTTTATCAGATTGGTGACAGAGTTACCTATTCATACGGAAAAGTACCTTGAACTAAGAGTCAGAAAACTGCCTTCTAAGTCCCACTGTTGTTTACAAAACATGTGACTTAGGTAACTTCTCTACCTGTTTCCTCACTTGTAACATGGGAATTATTTTATTGTTCATTCCTGTTTTTATAAAATCAAATGAAACACAGAATGGGAAAGTAGTTTTTAAATTTTTTTCTAAGAAGAATGATATTTTATTGAGCATCTCTTTGTTTTTTCCTATTACCCCGACCCCCTTGGCAACCATGATCTTACTCTCTGTATCCTGGGTCTATTTCTCTTTTATTTGTTCATTTATTTTCTTTGTTTAGATTGCACATATAAGTGAAATCATATGGCATTTGTCTTTCTCTGACTTATTTCACTCAGCATAATGCTCTCCAGGTCCACCCATGTTGTTGCAAATGACAGATAAGATTTCATTCTTTTTTATGGCTGAGTAATATTCCATTGTGTGTATGTACCACAATATCTTTATCCTAGAATGTGAAAGTACTTTTTCACTATACAGTGTTATGCAAAGTGAGATGTTAGAGAGAGAGAGACTCAGGGGAGCACTACATTCTAGACTAATAGTCTAACAAAATGTACAGTTCCTGGTATCTAACCTCAGGCTGCAATGCTGTTCCCTGCCTGGTATGTCTCTCCATTGGAATGGATGTTGTGTGTGTGTGTGTGTGTGTGTGTGTGTGTGTGTGCGCGCGCGTGTGTGTGCGTGCAAGTGCTCTCATATCACTCTGTGCATATCTCCTTACACTATCATATTTTCTTGTCATCCTTGGTTTCTATTTCTGTCTCACCACCACCCCCACCACCTGATAGTAAACTCTTTAATGATTAAAACGGAGTCTTGCAGCAGGAGGCTTGGGGGCACTGTAGCCCCACTCTCTGTCAGCTTTCCCCAAAACAAGTTTCCTCCACTCCCTCACTCAGGCTCAGCCAACCAGATTATCTAGCCCCCTTCCAAACCCTGCATGAGTTTTAGAAGCACCATTAACCCCCTCTTCATTTTTATATCTCCAGCCTCTAAAATACAGCCTAGCAGAGAACACAATAGGAAGTCAGTAAAGATTGATTGAGGGATGAATGAATGAGACAACTAACTTATTATATCAACTTTTAAGAATGCTCATTCTCTGTCAACCAAAACCTCCTCCATTTAAATCTCTGAGATCTGATCATGGACCATTTTGAGTTTAAATATTCAAGAAGGGCCATGATTTGTGATAACTGGTGCTATTGCTGAAGAAAGAATGTGAATGAGGTAGAGGCCAGGCTGAAGTCAGCACTCAGGTCCTAGTTCCTGGGTTGGCCTTCCTGACTACCCAGCTCCTCAATGAGTCTTTGTTGTCACACACTCACTCTTTTCTGTGTTGGGAATCCACCAGTTTTGAGTCTGAAGCTCAAGGTCTTTCTCCTGTAGCTCTCAAAAAGATTAGAATTTGCAGAGCATTTTGTTATCTCTGTTGACTCCCACAGCAACCCAGTGAAAGTAGGTACTTTATCATCCCCCTTTGCAGATTAGGAAAAAGGCTCAGAGAAGTAAAGTAATTTGCTGAAGGTCACCCAGCTAATAAATGGCAGAGAGGACTCAAGAAATCAAGATTGCTGACTCCAAATAAATGCTCTTTTCTCTAAACCATGATATAATGATGTGGATGAAGATACAGTAGTCCCTCGTCTATCATGGGGGTTAGGTTCCAGAACCCCCTACGGTAGGCAAAAATCCATGAAATAGCAACCTTACATTTATTTTATTATTTATATATATTTTAAGGCTTTATAAACCCTCCCCACACTCATAAACCTTTCCCATACTTTTATAAACACTTCCTATGCTCTTAAAAACATTTTCTACACTCTTAAACCTATGTAATTTTAACAACATATAAAATTCTACTATATGGGTACTCACCAGTGAATATACTATAACTTGAATGATGAAGATCATTTATTATTCTTTCAATATGTTTTAAGTAATATTTTATATATTGTTTTTATTTTTTTAGGCTAGAAAATGCTATTTGACTACAAAAATAATTAAAATAATAAATGTGTAAAATACCTATATACCACAAAATCTCATGATATAGCAAAAAATTCATGATACAAAATCAGATATATACAATTTAAAAATCCAGAATACAGTGAGACCATGAAAAGTGAACCACAATATGGCAAAGGACAACTGTACCACCCAATGCATTTTTTAATCACATGAAAGAAAAATAAAAGTTAGTAGGAGGAAGGGCCTCGTGAGCATTGGGATCAGTTATGTGTGTAATATTTGTTCTGTACAAAAACTTTTTAGAGTTTAATAAATATTAGTAGATAGTACTATTTATAAACCTTTAGAGGAGATGCAATTATATCTTTTTAAAAAAATTTTCTGCCCTGGCCAGTTGCTCAGTGGATAGAGCCTCAGCCCAGCATACAGGCATTCCAGGTTTGATTCCAGGTCAGGGCACACAGGAGAAGCCACCATCTGCTTCTCTCCCCCTCCAACTCCCCCTTCTCTCTCTCTTCTCCTCCCACAGCCAGTGTCACGATTGGTTCGAGCGTTGGCCCCGGGCACTGAGAATGGCTCAGTTGGTGTGAGTGCATCAGCCTCAGATGCTAAAAATAGCTTGGTACTTGAGCATCTTCCCCAGACAAGGTTGCTGGATGGATCCTGATTGGGGTGCATGCCAGAGTCTGCATCTCTAGCTCCCCACCTCTCACCTAATATAAATAAATACATACATACATACATAAAATTTTCCATTGATTTGGTGGGAGGAAGAGAGAGAAAGAAACATTAACTTATTGTTCTACCTAGTAGTTCCATTTATTTGTGCACTCATTGATTGCTTCTTGTATGTGCCCCAAACAAGGACTGAACCAATGACCTCAGCATGCCAGGACGATGCTCTATCCATTAAGCCACCAGACAGGGCAATTATATTCTGTGTGTACGTTCTCACAGGTTAATACAATTCTTCCTGTAGTGGGCTCAGTAATACCCACTGGAGTACGCCTGGAGGGAACCATTGGATAAGTTACCAGGTGCCTCTTCTGCCATGACAGGTAGTGGGGAGTAGGTTTTATTAGAAGAAGTATAATCTGATAAAATGTAATTCCCTGGAAGCACAAGGTGTTACAGCCTGGGGTCCCCACGAATTGGAGATGCCAAAAGGTAGTGGAGATCAAACTAAGGAAGTGCCCAAGTCCAGGAGAACAGTGTGGTGGAGGGAAAGCCCTCGGGCCGGGAGGGCCAAGGCCCCAGTTCTGCTTCCGGCTTCACCCTGGATTTCAGTTTCCTCATCTGAAAAGTGCTGTCGGAAAGTCGTTTGGAGAGTGATCAGGCAGTCTAGCATTTTGTTAAAGTATAAGGCCCTGGAGACAGATTGGGTGTGTGTCCCAGCTCAGCTACTTTACTGTGTGTGTAATCTTGAACAACCACCCAATCTCCCCCACCCACCAGCCTCAGATTCCTCTTCTGCAAATTGGGATAATAATTCCTACTTCATAAGGTTGTTGGGGCAATGAAACACATTTTAAAATGCTTAGATCAGTGACAACCCATGCTGGATGTGTTAGCTATTGTTGCTAGCATCCGTGCCTGTGATTATCCATTGCAAATGAGAACCTGAGGTCAGTCCATTTTTAATTAGTTTAAAGCCATGGAAGCTGATGTTTATGCCCGAAGTTAAGAGTTGATAGAGGGCAGGAGAAAAGCAGGAAGTCTAGGAGAAGAGACCAAATGCTCAACCCTTCCCACTGCCATAGATGGTGACCAGGGTAAGAAGATGTTTATCAGCCTGACCAGGCGGTGGCGCAGTGGATAGAACGTCAGACTGGGATGCCGAGGACCCAGGTTCGAGATCCCAAGGTCGCTAGCTTGAGCGTGGGCTCATCTGGTTTGAGCAAAAGCTCACCAGCTTGGACCCAAGGTCACTGCCTCAAGCAAGGGGTTACTCGGTCTGCTGAAGGCCCATGGTCAAGGCACATATGAGAAAGCAATCAATGAACAACTAAGGTGTTGCGATGCGCAACGAAAAACTAATGATTGATGCTCCTCATCTCTCCGTTTCTGTCTGTCCCTGTTTATCCCTCTCTCTGACTCTCTTTCTGTCTCTGTAAAAAAAAAAAAAAAGATGTTTATCAGAGATACAAAAATAAATATGAACGGAAAGCCCTTTATATAGTGTAATTTCATAATGCCGACAAGAAGAGGAAAAAAGAAAATGACTTTTATTTGGAACAGAATACAGTTTCCCAAAATAGAACTACACTTATATGGTCAATTAATTTTCAACAAAGGTGCCAAGTAAGATAATTCAATGGAGAAAAGATCATCTTTTCAATATTAGGTACTAGAACCACTGCATATTCTGTGTGGAGAAAATTAACCTTGGCTCGCACTTACACCATTCAAAGATGAACTAAAATGGGTTCATAGACCTAAATGTAAGAGCCAAAATGAATTAAACTTTTAGAAGAAAACAGAAGGAAATAATTGTGGTATTAGGTTGGGAAAAGACAATGTAAGCAAGACACAAAAACATAAACTATAAAAGAAAAAATGATAAACTGACTTCATCAAGGATAATAATTATGCTCCTAAAGGTAAGCCAGAAAACTAGATGTTTTTGTAAAACATAAATCTGACTCAGTTTATAAAGAACGTGTACAACTCTGTAAGAATATGAACAATACAATAAAAAAGCAAAAGACTTAAAAGGGGGGCAAAGATTGCCTGACCTGTGATGGCGCAGTGGATAAAGCATCAACCTGGAAATACTGAGGTTGCCGGTTCAAAACCCTGGGCTTGCCTGGTCAAGGCACATATGGGAGTTGATGCTTCCTGCTCCTCCCCCCCCCTTCTCTATAATAAATAAAAAAATAAATAAAATAAAATCTTAAAAAAAAGGGGGAGGCAAAGATTAGTACAAATACTTCATAAAAAAAGAAATGAATAACAAGTAAACACAAGAAAAGATGTTCAATATCACTAGTCATTAGAAAAAAGAAAATTAAAACCACAGTGATATAATTTGAATCTATATGATGAGATACGGAAAAGTTTAGAATTGTTATACAATAGAATTATTTTTAAAATTTGAATTATTGGCCTGACTTGTGGTGGCGCAGTGGATAAAGCGTCAACTTGGAAACACTGAGGTTGCCGGTTCAAAACCCTGGGCTTGCCTGGTCAAGGCACATATGGGAGTTGATGCTTCCTGCTCCACCCCTTCTCTCTCTCTCTCTCCCCTCTCTATAATGATTAAATAAAATATAAAACAAAACAAAAACAAAAAAATTTGAATTATTGTATTCAATTTTGTGAATATGTCTTCAGAATATTTATTAGATTTTAAAACATCTTTATATATATACAAATATATATAGACTATATATGCTATATAATCTTGTTTATGTTTTTAAAATTAGTTTTAACTAGTAAAAATTTTAGTAAAAAAAAAATCAATAAGATACAAACATGTCCACAGAATGGCTAAAAATTAAGAAGACTGACAATAGCAAATGTTGGTGAGGGTGAGGTCTTGGGACCTCACATGTTGTCGGAGGAAACACAAAGGGTACAGCCAGCCTAGAAAAGAGTATGGCAGAGCCCTAAAAAGTTAAACATCCGTTTAGCAGATGACTTGGCAATCCTACTCCTAGCTAATACCCAAGTGAAATGCAAACGCAGGGGACCGAAGTTTTGCCATCCCAAGAGTCTTCTTAGTGGCATCTTGAGGAAAGAACATCTTTTCCTCTTAGCGACTGTTCTCAGAAAAATCTATTGAGCCCTGGCTGGTAGCTCAGTGGGTTAGATCATCTTCCCAATATGTCAAGGTTGTGGGTTTGATCCCTGGTCAGGGCACATACAAGAATCAGCCAATGAATGCATAAATAAGTAGAATACAAATCAATATTTCTCTCTCTCTCTCGCTCTTTCTCTCCCTTCCTCCTCTATCTAAAAATCAATAAAATAAAATTAAGAACTTTTTTTTTTTTTTTTTTTTGCATTTTTCTGAAGCTGGAAACAGGGAGAGACAATCAGACAGACTCCCGCATGCGCCCGACCGGGATCCACCCGGCACGCCCACCATGGGGCAACGCTCTGCCCACCAGGGGGCGATGCTCTGCCCATCCTGGGCATCGCCATGTTGCGACCAGAGCCACTCTAGTGCCTGAGGCAGAGGCCACAGAGCCATCCCCAGCGCCCGGGCCATCTTTGCTCCAATGGAGCCTTGGCTGCGGGAGGGGAAGAGAGAGACAGAGAGGAAAGCGCAGCGGAGGGGTAGAGAAGCAAATGGGCACTTCTCCTGTGTGCCCTGGCCGGGAATCGAACCCGGGTCCTCTGCACACTAGGCCGACACTCTACCGCTGAGCCAACCGGCCAGGGCAAGAACTTTTAAAAAAGAAAATCTGTTCATAACTGTATCTTCCCTTTTCTGATGATCAATGTCTATCAGCCTGTAATTTCCAGGCAGCAGAGCTCCAGGCCACCACAGTCAGGTCAAACCATTCACATCTGAACCATGTCACTCTTTGGAACTTGTGTGTAACTTTAAAGGTCCCTTCCAACCTGGAGTTTGGATGGTTGATTCTTTATTCAGAGTATTTTTTTAAAGTTATGAGATGCCTTTCTCTTTAACCATCAATAGAACCAACACCATCAACAATAACCTGTAGCTTTGGATATTTTTTCTTTCTTTCTAATAATGCATTCAGCCATTTGTCCACTGAATACTACTCTCCTTGCAAACAAAACAACTATTGAAAATAAATAATTTATTTGTATGCAGCATATCGCATTTTCAAGGAAGATCTTAACTGTCAATGGGTGAGTAGGTTACTTTATCTGGGACACTGAGATGATTAGAGAGAACACAATGTACTATTACAAAAATAAATAAATAAATAAATAAGTAAGTAAAAAAGGTCAGGCTCCAAGACCAACATTAGTCTCCAAACACCTCCACGACCAACGTCACATTCACTGATGATGGTCAGATTCCATGAATGTCTACATTGAAACTGTGCTTGGATAGTCACCTGGACCCATATGTATATGTTTCCTGGGATGCAAGCCATTTTCAGTATAATGTGTAAGTCACTCATTGATTTTGCTTATTGTCTTCAGCCCATAGTGCGTGGAGAGCAGGGTCTCGGTCTGCGGTACTCACTGATGTTTACCAGGGCTGCCTGTGACGCAGCTGGTGTTCAAACACTAGTTGTAGAGGGAATGAAGAAATTTATGCCTTTTGTAATCCCTGTCTGCCAAGTGATGATCCTGATGATAAAACAGACATAGCTGCTCTTTACCAAGGGCTTGCAACATGCCAAGTCCTGGGCTCGGCATGTGACCTATACCTCTTTCAATGTTTCAACAACCCCCGTGATCCGGTTATTAGTCCAACACTACAAATAAGAAAAACAGGAGATAGAGAGAAGTGTAATGCCTGAGATCACACAGCTGCCAAGAATCAGAGCAGGGATCAAACACCTATCTACGACCCGCCATGCTGGTCTCCAGCACTGTCTCACGTGCCACGCCATGGGAGGGTGGTATGTAGGGGACCAGGAGAAAGCAGACGCCTCTGTGTCCTAGATGGCACTGCTAACTTCCAGCGCCCATCACCACAGCCAAGCCAACTCACAGGAGCAACCACTGGGCTGTCCCTTTTGAGTCCAGCCTTGTCCTCCCTCCCACCACCTGCCACAGGCCCTTGTCACAGTGTCACACTTGTTAATAGTGATGTGGACTTCTCAGACACACTCACTTCTTGAGGTCAAGATGTGATCATGATGTCCTTAGAAGTGTTCTTAATTAGGGGAAAGAGCTTGAGCTTTGGAGTCATTCTGTCCGGGGTTCCAGTGGTGTTTGGTCCCTGTATGACATTCGGAAGGTATTCTAGCCTTCTGGGCTTGTTTTGTTATTGTTGTTGTTTTTTTGCTGGTACCATGGAAATATGGATGCCCACCTTGCAGAGTTATTGAGAAGTCAAAAAAGACTCTTACAATAAATATTTTACATGGTCACGTAAGGGACAAACCAACATTTTTTAAAAAAATTATTATTATTTTTCAATAATGGTTCATAGTAAGCCAGCATTCTTTTTCCCTATTAGTAAAAAGGTAGACGAGAAAAGGTATTTGAGATCTCCATAGCAACTTGTCTCATCTTGTTTTGGTGCTGCTACCAGGGGGGAGTGCGGGGCGTGGAGAAAGGAGCCCAGACCCCCTCCCCTGAGCATGTGAGAGGCAGAGGGAGGGGAGGCCAGGGGCAGAACAGGTTTTCTTCTTCTTACTGATTTGTAGAGCTGCTTACATATTCTGGGGAGCTGTAAGCATGCAAATACTTCCTTACAGTGTGTGGGTTGTCTTCCCATTTTTTTCCTCAGTGTTATTTGTCATTTGGTTGTATAATTATTTATGGCTTAAAAAGTTTAAAAAAAGCAAAGGAAGCCCAATGTTAGCTTTAGGAGAAAACAAAAAACAAGCGAGGTAGATGGGCATTTGGCTGGTAAGGTGTTTGTTAGGCTTTTCATTATGGTTATTCTTTTTTATGTTTTATGATAGTTCATAAAACAAAAATAAAAAAACCACTGAAGAAAAGTCTGATTCTCCATGCCCTCACCTCTAGCCCTGAAAGAGCTGACTCCACAGACCTCTTTCTTTTCCTAAACGGACTTTAGTGAGGGCTATTGAACACAGGACAGGAAAACCTATCTGAAATGACCTGGGATTCTGGGATCATTCTTGGCCGAGACACCCAATCGCAGGGACAGCCCCAGGCCAGATTGTGAAAGAGGCTACGTGTCTCTGGGCGCCTCCATTCCTGAACCCCGTGGCCTTTCAACTCCTCCTCCTCCCCCAGGCACCTGGCATTTTCCTTGGATTCTCAGTCACCTCTCCCAGTACCAGACACACACATACACCAGGTCACGCAAGTGTTACAGAGAGTGGATGCAACCCCAGAAGTATTGACATTGGGAAAGTCTGCAGGGAGTGGGAAACTCAACAAAGCCAGCTCCTCAGGGAGCCTCACAAGCCAGCAGAGGGGCCCAGGGAGCTCGCAGAAGTTTCCACCCCTTCCATGGCAACGCTGCATCCAGAGCAGGCAGACCCCTCTTGTCAACAAGCTGCACACCATGCCTTGTAGGCAGCAAAACAGATTCGAGTGGAGGAGATGGGACAGCTTCCAGTCCTCTTGATCTGTGCCAGGCGTGGGGCATCTGTCTGTGAAGAAAACACCAACACCCCCCATTCTTTAGGCGGTGGGGAAGGAGGAGGTGAAGGTGCTGAGAGGGACTGTGAGTACAAAAGCACACTTACATGGCCTTTAACAGTAAATACTCAGTGTAGCCAAGGTGACCAGTTGACATAGTCCACTTTGACATAGGACGGTCAGGGTGTCACTTGAGCAAAAACTTTAAGAAGGTGAAGGGTGAGCCATGAGGCTATGCCTGAGAAAAGGAACAGCAATGGGCGCCCCCTCACCCCATGCAGCCCTCCCAAAATTCCCTGTCCTTTAAGACTGAACCTCTCAGGTTCTAAGACATTATGCGAGGTCTTGCTTCAGTGGATCACAGATGCTGTTTCCTTGGCCGGGAATCTACAGCCTGTCTTTTCTGCCTGGCCAATTCCTCCTTACCCTTCAGGACCCATATCAGATGCTACCTTCCCTGTGCAAGCCTTCCTCGAAGCCTGTGGGCAGAAGTCAGGCTCCTGCCTCTGCACGTGCATGATACCACGTCCACATCTTGCTAGAAGCTCTGGGTCCTTCTCCTGGGGCATCACATGGGTTTGGCAGGACTCTCACCACCGGAGGGGGGACGCGGTGAGCTGTGACTGCATCATTGCAGTCGTAGGAGAGAACAGGTCCCGACAGGTTGAGTAACCGGTGCCAGTCCTCCCTGGATGTGGAAGGCAGGCTGGTGCAGTCAACAACCCAGGCTCCACTTCCCGCCGCTCTGGATGCCTCACTTGGCATTGGGTGAATCCAATTTGCATCAGAATGTTCAGCTACTTGTTTTTCCATTGAATTTATTGGGGCGACATTGGTTAACAAAATTATACAAGTTGCGGTGCACAGTTCTATAACACATCACCTGTACACATATTGTGTGTTCCCCACCCTAAGTCAAGTCTCCATCGTCACCATGTAACCCCTTTCACCCTCCTCCACCTTGCTTAGCTACTCCTTGATCAGCTTGACGACAGACACCATTCCGCTGTGGGGGCAAGGTTCATCTGGGGAGTACTAGGTACCTCTTTGTTCAGTGAATAAAGATCTGGAAACAGCCCAAGTGTCCATCAGAGGACAAGTGGATTAAAAAGCTTTGGTACATACATACTATGGAATACTACTCAGCCATAAGAAATGATGACATCAGATCATTTACAATAACATGGATGGACCTTGATAACATTATACGGAGTGAAATAAGTAAATCAGAAAAAAACTAAGAACTATATGAACCCATGCATAGATGGGACATAAAAATGAGACTCAGAGACATGGACAAGAATGTGATGGTAACAGGGAGTGGGTTGGAGGGGTGGGGAGGGGGCAAGGAAGGAGAGGGAGGGGGTGGGGGGAGGGGAGGGGCACATAGAAAACCAGGTAGAAGGTGACGGAGGACGATTTGACTTTGAATGAGGGGTATGCAGCATAATCAAAGGTCAAAATAATCTGGAGATGTTTTCTCGGAACATATGTACCCTGATTTATCAATGTCACTGCATTAAAATTAATAAAAATAAGATTAAAAAAAAAAATAAAGGGATGAGTTTGTTACCAGCAGTTCAGGCACTCACGCAGAATGTTTTTTGAGCAGGAGCCTTTCCATGCTACCTCAGTCCACTCCATCTGACCTCAGCGGTGTCCAGACACGCTAGGGAAGGGTTTGCTGGTATCTGGTGAGCCTTTCTACGTGGGGCACTTTTAACTGAGTTGGTTTGTGGCACTAGGGGAGGGCACAGGTCGGCAGCAGAACCACAGGGAGCGGGAGAGGCAGAGGTGGCAGCCCAGAGCCAGGGACTTAGCCATCCTCTCCTCCACGTCTTCCTGGCCTGTGCTCCCCATTCAGACAGACAGGACTTGGGATGGGGTGGGAAGGAACTGTAGTTCCTTCTGTCTCTCTGAGAAGCCAAGTGTGTTGTTTTTCATTAGCACGTGCCTGGGATAATAGATGAGATGCTCTGTTCATGCTCCAACAGAGGAGAAGAGGAAGGAAAGGCAGTCTGAGGGTAACCAAGATTGTGTGTGTGGGGGGGGGTGTCTTGAAGAAGATGACTTGCTTGTGGAGGATTTAACCCTGAACCAGGTCGGAAGCCTGAAACATTTGAGTGAATGTCTCCATGGTTGGAGATGATGTTTCTTTTCCCAGTCAGGGTGGGGACACATTCATGTAGCACATTCTAGTTTCTAAAGGGCTGTCTGCATGGACCATCTCAGCATTTAACTTGGAGTTGCTAACTGTTGCTACCCTCCCTTCCTCACTCTCTCGCTCCCTCAACATGGAGCATCCAGCGTGTACCAGGTGCATATGTGGAGCCCAGGTACCCAGCAGCCATGGCCTGTCCTGAAAGAAGCTTTAGTCCAGAAGGGGAGACAGACAGGCAGGTGTAGAAGCAGGTTCGGGAACCATGACAGGTGCCAGTGTGGCCACAACAACAACTTGAACAGGGAAGGGCGGGGACGGTGCTACAGATGAATCTCAGTGAGCAGAGTCTTAGAAATTTGTTTGGTTGTTTTCTTTTGCAGGGTTGGGTGTGGGGAGGAGAAGAATAGTTTTTTTGTTGTTGTTGTTGTTTTTTAGTGAAAGAGAGAAAGAGACCGACAGGAGGGGAGAGAGATGAGAAGCATCAGCTTGTTGTTGCGGCTCCTTAGTTGTTCATTGATTGCTTTTTCATGTGCCTTGACCGTGGAGCTCCAGCTGAACCAGTGACCCCTTGCTCAAGCCAGCGACCTTGAGCTCAAGTCAACAACCTTGGGCTTTAAGCCAGCAACCTTTGGGCTCAAGCCAGCGACCATGGGGTCATGTCTATGATCCTACGCTCAAGCCAGCCCCCCTGCACACAGGCTAGTAAACCCATGCCCAAGCTGTGATCGGGGCTTTGAACCTGGCTCCTCAGCATCCCAGGTCGATGCCCTAACCATTGTACCTCTGCCTGGTCAGGCTTAACTGAATCATTTTATTGTTCAAATTAGAAAACAATTCCTTCTGTTTCTAGGGGAACAGAAGGACTGAGGCAAAGCCAGGGAGTGTGTCTTCCATCCCCCACAGAGTTCTGGGGTGGGTGAGATCCCAGCTCAGGGAAGGCAGTGAGGATTGCCCTACCCACCCCCACCCACTCTCTCTAGCCCAGACCACCAAATTCTGCACGCTGCTCTTCCTAAGACAGTGATCGAGGGAGGCATGACCCTGGGGCCTCTCTGTAACAGAAATGTCACGCTGGGCCCTCTTTCCAAGGTTGAATCTCACCACTGTTCCACAACCTCGGGCGTATCAGTGTTTCCATCTCTGCCTGCTTTTCGGTATGTTATCTCAGAGCTGAAGGTCTGCAGTCTGGGAGCAGGGCAGGGAGGGGATGGCTCCCAGGGAGGCTGGGAGTGAGGGAGCACCACGGCTGAACTGGGGTGGCAGGAACAATGCCCTTGCTCTTACCTTGATGGGGGTATTTTCTTTTCTCTGCAGGTGTCCAGTGTCCCTTCACTGGAGGGAATGGTATATGACCAGCGTCACCAATGTATCCGTATAAGGCTTTGGTCCCACTGGAGGCCGCAGCCTTCACTTCTCAAGTCCTACTCTGTGCCAGGCACTGTGCACTTGTGCACATAATGCTGGGATGGAGATTTGAAGCAGATGCTTTCAATGACACTATAAAAGAATAAATAAGCAGAGTTGAAACAACCTTTTAGGATCTTGTGATTTACAAAGGGCTGCCCTGGGCACAGCCTTTTGAGTGGGGCCACGGTAATCTCTACATCATAGGCAGTCAGCAGGGCCCTGAAGAGTTGAACGACTTACCCAAGAGGATGCTTGTGGGTATGACTAGACAGGAGCAGCAAGGCACCAACATTGTGAAGAGAGCGCGGCCAGCAGGCCAGCTGCTACACAACACCCACTCACTCCCACCGAAAAAACAAGAAAGGACCCCCACAATTGTACAACAGTGAGTCCCTGTTGCCACCTGCTCAAGATTTCAAATTTAAGTAAGGATAATAGGTTCCCGATCATGACCACCCCCAAGGTCCCCTTCTTCTGCCAGAAGCTTCTGTAAGCAGCACACGTGTTCTGTCCCCAGAACTTACTAGTCTAGAACTAGTAAGTCTGTGAGTGCTCTCAACAGTCACTATTGAGAGCCCCTCTCCCCAAGCCACGTGGGGGATGGGCCATGACTCAGCAGGCACCTCAGAGAGCACTACAGTGTAGCCTTGTTTGAAGTCCCAAGCCCCACCCACCCCAGCAGGGGACCGTGGCCTCAGCTGTGTGGCCCTGCGCCTGTGCCTAAGTCCAATGGGACTTCCACCCAGACCTCAGGCTTGGATAGAGTTCTCGCTATAAAAATATAACAATTAAAAATAGAAAAACAAATAGACAAACTACTGCCGGTCTTCTCAAAACACTAGCACATTATATAGGGTCCCTATTATAATTTCTTGCTCAAAGAATTTTTGGTATTAACACCCTCCCAACTCTACCGCAAGGTGAATTCAAGGTGAATCCCCAGAACCTGGCTGGGTGTTGGCTGCTCAGTAGGTATCTATTGACCTATGGGTTGATCCTCCCAGCCCCCAACCTTACACACCCGAGGCAAAAAAAAAAAAGAAAAAAGAAAAAAGAATCAGGAGATGGAGTAAGCTCTGAACTTGCTGCAGGGGCTGGGGTCATCACTTTGTATGTACTTGTGAGGATTTTAAACTTTAACCCAGGCTGCTAACAGTTTGGGGTGGACCAGGACCAAAACTCAATGTAGACAGACACTTCAGAGAGTGCGGGCAGGGTGAGAAGGAGGCAGTCGAGGAGCTGAGGACAGGGTCCCTGAGAGCAGGCATCATGGTCTAGTGTACTTCTCCATGGAGGACTATCCTGGCTCTGCCCTTACCCTTGAGGACATCACTTAATCCCTCCTCCCCTCATATTTTGTTGTCGCAGAATATGAATAGTAGATGCCCATTTCCATGGCTGATTAGAGGCTTAGATCAGGCAACATGTGTGAAGTGTTGTGAACTAGAGACCGTAACCCAACTTACCCCAAGTAGAGAGGGGCGTATTCGTGTGGGAGTGCCCACATTGTATGGAGGAGAGAATGAGCATTTGGTGAAGGAATAACTGAAGGAGAGTAAAGCACGATGAGCAGATTCTGGGTGAGCAGGACGTTGGGAGAGTATTTCAGGATAAATGGAGGAGACAGGAGGAGGTGCTTCAATGAACGAATGAAAGGTATTAAAAGCATCAGACATGGGGCGGGGGTGTCTTTGAAGGACTGGAGGCCCAAGAGAGACCATCAGGGTGTTTTGACACGTCCATCTCCATGTAGAGTCACCAAGCACAGGGTTCCTCTCCCCTTAATCTACTACAGGCTGTGCTCTGTAGGTGCCAATGATGCTTCAAGAGGAGGGGTGGGGTCAGGGGCTCTTCTCTCTGCCTCTCTCTCTCTCTTTTTTAATTGGGAAAACTTGAGCACAGGTGCAACCTGAGAGGACAGGACCAGCAAAAGAGAGGTGTTATTAATAATGGCCATATTTTACCTGTTGGTCAGATAAAATATATTATGCTCACTTTGTTAAAGATGGCGCTGCCCACGTGGAAGCCCATCACTCAGGTGATAATATTAGTTGCTCTTCTTGCTTGGGATGGGCGTGATTGTGTTAATATGTGTTGGGGGGAGGGCTTTCGTGCCAAAAGGTTTTAAAGGGAAGAGAGATCACATTGTTCCGAGGGAAGAGTGATTACATTCTAGGAGGAGCCCATGCTGTAGGAGAGCAGAGAAAGGTCACATGGAGGAGAGGAGAGGCAGCCAAGATGGTGGAGTGCTGAAGGAGAAGCCAGTTTGTGCAGAGTTTGTGTAGAGAGAAGGAGATGGGAAACAGAGGTGAATAAGGCTGGTGAGCTAGAAACCTTTGATTCTAGAAAACTCGGATAAGTCAGTTGGTTTGGGAGCCCTGAATGGAAAGGGAAGTGTCTTCCCAGTGTGTGTATTTCTTGCCCTCTGGGTGCAAGCTAGGATTAAAGCTAATGGCCCACCAGTTCTTGGCTCCGTTGTTCATTACCATCTGTCTGAATCTAATGTTAACCTGCATGGGCCAGGCAGCTGTTATGGTGGCTGTGGCTACTGGCTTTACATTACCAAAGACAATATGCCACCAATTTTAAGATGAATAACTATTTGGTGTATCATTCCAATGAGAAACAATTGCTGAATGATGACATCCCATCCTGATTTCTGTGATGCTAAAAAATGGGGGGAGAAACTGCAACAAAGTTGATATTAAAAAGCCCTACCATTTTCCATTTGAAAATTAAAAATTAAAATTAACTTAATTTTAAACACAGCAACATATTAGATAGCTAGTATTTATTTCAAAGGCCCTGATTTAGTGTTGCTGCGGGGCATGCACTGTTCTTAGTACTTTGTAAATATATAATAATTGATTTAACCCTTGAAACAACCCTGTAAGATCAGTACTTTTAATATTATTATTTAGAAAAAATAAATTTAATGGGGTGACATTGATCAATAAGAGTACATAGGTTTCAGGTAAACATTTCTGTAGCATTTGAACTATTGATTATATTATGTGCCCATCACCCAAAGTCAAATCCTTTTCCATCACTGTGTATTTTTCCCTGAGATCAGTACTATCATCATCCCATTTTATAGACCAGGAAATTGGGGCACTGAGAAGTTGAGAAATTCCCAAAGCTAGTAAGTGGCAGAGGCAAGCTTCTAGCCCCGCCCATCACCCGCTGCGTCAGTTCTTCTCAGCACCGGGGTATGTGTTGGTCCACAGTCAACATCTGATGAATGAACAAATGAGTGAGTGAATGAATGAATGGGGGAAAAAGAATCAAAGCTGGGCTTCCAGCCTAGAACGGAGCGTGAATGTCTCCCGTCAGTCCCTGCTCCTCTCAGGAAACTGTCCAGCATGTCTTCTGTAAGTTCAAGGTTGTAAGGCAATGGTTAAGTATTCAAGGAACTGAGAAAACAAGAGCAAGGAGTGGGGTGCGGAGTATGGGAGGGAAGAAAAGTTGCAAAATAATCAGCCTGACTCTTGTTGCTACCCTCCTGTTCCTCTGACTACAGTCTAATGATTAATCAGAGTAGCTTCTGGGCTGTGAGGAAGGATTGTGTAGTGGGAGAGAGCGCCATCTATTGAATGGTTGTCCCAACAATCGAAGAATTTCATCCAGGACCTGCAACCCTGTAGAAGAGAGGACCAAGTCTCAGAAACGGACCTAAGTAAGGCAAGAAGGCCAATTCACCCACAGATGGTCTTGACCTTAAACCTAAATTCTTATCCAGGCCATGCAGAAGGGAGTTGCTCAGGAAGCCTTCCTTGTAAGAGGGGAAAGGATATAGCAAAGACCTGCGTGTCCCCAGCAAGGATGTCTCCGCTGACTTCCGAGGCCTGACTCACAGGCATGGCTTTAGTCCAGGTCATTTTCGTGCCACACGCTGCAGAATGAAACCAACAGTGACTGAGTCTCTGTCATGTGCTCACCTTCGTTCATTCAGTTGATATTTACCGAGTAATTACTACATGCCAGGCACACCCCAGACAATGCCAACAGCACCATGGATAGGCAGCCAGTCCAGATGCCTGCTTTCCGGAGCTGACCTGGTGGGTGGAGGGGCCCTGGATGGAAAATGAACAAGCACTCCAGTAATTTCAGACCGGATAAGAAAATAAAACTAGAAATGGGGTAAGAGCGCTCATATCATTGAAAACTACCAGTGACTTCTTGAGTTAATATCATTTGTATTCTTCAGCCTCTGGAGGCAACGCATTTAGCCTGAGGTCAGTTGAATGCCACAGTGAGCAAGGGAGTGAGCCATCCATCCAGAGAGCTGGGATTTCTTTCTCTGCCTCTCTGAAGCCACAGCCTGGCTGTCAGCTGGCAGGAGGCTGCCCAGGATGAGAGGCAATGCACACTCAGTGCAGGAGGTCCCAGGGGCCCCTGGCATGAGTTATCATCTCTATTTCACTGTCAAGGTTGTTTCCATCGCCTCTGTGCCTCTAGCAGGGCCCACAGGTAAAAAAATGAATGCTGTGTGTGTATTTACGTGGATTCTCAAGCATCTGACATCCCTTGAACTTGATGAGTGCAGCATTCAGAGGGAAAAACAAGCCAACACCCCGAGTTCTTGCCATATTGGCTGTATATTCACCAAGGAGGCCTCTGCCAATCTTGTACATTCAAGAAACTTGTATAATTTTTTCTTTTTATTACACAAATCTCATCCTGTCAGAGGACATGGGGACCTCCTTGTGCTTTCACAGTCAGCTGTCGTTTCCAAGGAGCCGTGAAGACACGCTCTGGAGAGTTGGGTCCCAGGGTTTCTGCCTATCTTTGTGGGCTGGAGTGTGAGTGCGCTCCCTGGAGGTAGGGCCCCCTTTGTGTTTGAGCTGGGAAGGATGTGGCCACCTCCTCGGGATGTCCAAGGGAGGGTCTTCACATTGGTCCCGCCCCCTCTGGGACATCTGATCGCTGTCTCTCCCCTTGGAGGCCGGAAATGATGAGTTTCCTCCCTTCCTCTGCCCTCCCCCTCCAAGAGCAGCCCAGGGTCACAGATGCCAGTGGGTGGAGTTGCTGGAACCACTTAATTCAAATGAAGTCCTAGAGAATGTCCGGTATTTTTCAAGAACCAGGATGACTGTGTATCCTACAACCAGGCTAAATCGGAAAGGAATCGCTGAGTCTGACGAGTCCTGCTGCCATCTGATTTACAAAGCTGACTGTCCTCAGACCCACAGGTGACAAGTGGGCAATGTGCCGGCCGCTCACACACAGGCCTGAGCACGCCGGTCACTGGGGGCAGCAGAGTGACCAGCGCGAACCCAACCGCTGCCTCTGTCCCCCCCCCCCCCCCCCCCGCCTTCCCTCATTACCCCTGCATCTGCATTCCCTCCAAAAAGCAAGATACCATCTCATGTGCTCTTATTGAATTTGAAAATGGCTACAAGCATTTTGAAGCAATAACCCACCGGGAACATAAAACATCCAGAGCAGACACTAAAGTGCTTTCTAAAAATTATGACAGGGGCTGATAATAGCAACACTCCACTCTGTCCGCCCTCCCGGCATGAGTCAGGGTGAGCTGTGTCCTGCTCTTGTCCTTGAGGAAATGTCCATAAAATGTTGCTGGTCACAGGACTCCCCTGATCTTTCCCGGGCAGAGCCTGGTGGTCTGTGCTCGTCACCGTTTCCCACAGGTCACATGTCACCATGTGAATCCCCAAGCCTGGACAGGGTTTCCTCCTGGGTTCAAGTCACTTCTGTCCCTCTGGGTTTCACATTAGGCACAGTATCAACCCAGAATGCCCTCGAACAAACCGATGTGAAGTGGCATTTCCCCCTCCCGTAAGGTCCCCCAGCTGTCCTGACACTCAGAATGCTTCCACGTGACTCTGCCTTTTCTTCTTCTGCCATTTTATGACTATGGGTCTTTTCGGGTGGCTCTCTCGGTAACTGCAACGCGTTGAGCTACAGAAATGTATTGATGATGACAAGGACAGCGTGTTTCCTCAGAGACATTTCCTTTGTTCAGCCCGTGCTTCGGGGAGCATGGGCAGCTCTGTGCCAGCGGCGGTTAGAAACCTGTGCTCAGCAAGCCAGGGGAGCAGGAGAGGGGCGAGCACGGGGGCGGCAGCCTGGGAGGTGGCCGGGTTTGGGGAAACCCAGGCTGTGCTTCTGTGCGGCAGGAGTGGGAGGTGCACCCGAGGGAGGAAGCCGGAAGGAAGGGGAGCAGACCTGGGAGTAGGTCCACCTGCTTTAGTGCCTTCGGAATGCCTTGAAATTTCAGACACACACACACACACACACACACACACACACACCCCTCTTGACTTTCCGGGGAGGGACAGAAAATAGTTTCTTAAATTTTTATGATTTTTACTTTGAATTTTTGGACAGACGAGAAGTTCTGCATGATTAATGTCAACAACCTGATGGACTTGGTGACAAGCGTACACCCGTGCAGCCGTCACTGCAACCCACTACACCATATGCTTTTCATCAGCTCCCAAAGCTGCTTCCTGCCCTCTTAGTATCAGTAGTTTCACTTTTTGCCCTTCAGTTGTTTTTTTTTTAATTTTTTTTTTTACTTTTTTAAAATTAATTTTTAGAGAGGAAAGAGAATGAGAGAGAGAAGGGGGAGGGAGGAGCAGAAAGCATCAACTCTCACATGTGCCTTGACCAGGCAAGCCCAGGGTTTTGAACCGGCGACCTCAGCATTCCAGGTGGACGCTTTATCCACTGCGCCACCACGGGTCAGGCACCCTTTAGTTTTGATTAAAAAATAATATGCCTGTCCTCACTGGGAACCTGCTTATGGCATCCGGGAAGGTTTGCATTATACTCAGAGCCTCTTCGACAGCCTCCATATTCCGGTGTATTCATAAACAACATATGTTGTTGGTTATGTACTCTGTCTTATGCGCTCCTTTTCAAAGTCATCTTTCCATCCTAAGTAGTGGACTATACAAAGCATAGGAATATAGATGGATATATATCTTTGTTGATGCTTAGGTTTGTTTGGTAGAAGCAGCTGTATGGATTTGGGGAAATTCTGAGAAATTTGAAAATGCAGGTGTGCAATGAAGGAGGCATTTCGTTAGCTGTTAATTAGAGGAACCAAACTGCAGTTGTTTGTAAGAACTGTTCACCATGTGCATCCCCGGTGTGAAAAGCTGTGCTCTGAGCCTGCCCTGGCCCCGCCCCACCATGGTGGTGAAGAATTCTCCTCTAACCAAAGCCTGTGCTCTCTGTCTGCTGCCACCTCACTGTCTGAATTTCTATAGGAAGGCATGTTTTTATTATCCCATCTTCCCTCTTGTGTTTCACTGTGGTTTCCTACTGAAGTGATGCTAATTTTGGCTCAGGCAAATCGTTCTTTCTCAACGGTCAAGAATGGAGGTACATCTATAGGTAGTTGTTTTGTTTTGTTTTGTATGTCAGAGACAGAGAGAGGGACAGACAGGAACAGACTAGACAGAAAGGAAGAGAGATAAGCATCAATTCTTCGTTCCAGCTCCTTACTTGTTCAGTGATTGCTTTCTCATATATGTCTTGATGGGGGTGGGCAATAACATAGCAAATGACCCCTTGTTCAAGCCAGCAATCCTGGGCTCAAGTCAGTGACCTTGGGGCCATGTCTATGATCCTACATTCAAGCTGGCAACCCTGCAAGCTGGAGAACCTGTGTTCAAGCTGGTGACCTTTGGGTTTTGAACCTGGGTCGTCTATGTACCAGTCCGACACTCTATTCAGTGTGCCACCACCTGGTCAGGCTTTTTTTTTTTTTATCATGAATTATGAGGTAATGTGGGTAGGAATGAAGCCATATTAGCATGAATCGTGACAGCCAGGGAGCGAATCAAATGGCTTTAAATGGATGTGAACATAAGCTGGGCACCTTAGTTTCTGAATGTAAAAATAAGAGACTCAGAAGAAAAAAAAGAAATCAATTAAAATAATTTATGTCCCACACACTACTTCTCTTCAGTGGGAGTATCTCCTAATAACTACATTTTGATGGAAATCAGATATAAGTGAAGTTGGCAAAGTAGTGCACCAGGAAACCATGCTTCAAACAAACAAACAAAAAAGGAAGACATTTATCCTGGTGCTCATGTATGGAGCTGTCGAGAAATAAAAGCTCAGAGACCCTGCAGAGGTGAGTAATATGCAGGAACAATTCTCTAAAGGAATCAATGCTGACTCATTTGAATGCTAGAAACCTCCCAATGACCATTCTAGAAACATTCTGTTTAGACATCAGGATCACAGTATTTGGTCTTCCTTTACTCTTAGGTGGGAGCGTGAATAGTCTGGCAGACCCTCACAATATTAAGCCTTAAGTTCCTATAGGGCCAGTCCCCACATGAAATGAAACCACACATCCACACAAAAACTTGTCTGTGAATATTTGTAGCAGCATCTTTTTAATGATAGATGACAAGTGGAAACAACCCCCAAGTCCATAAATGGGCACATTGATAAGTAATTATGGTATAGCTGCAGGGTGGAATATTACTCAGCAATAGAGAGGAATGAAGTACTGGGGCAGGTGAGAAAAGCGGACCTGACTCACCTTAAAGAGTGGGAGGGTGACAGGTGAAGACCAGGCTAGTGTGGAAAGAAGAAAGTTAGTAGAGTAAGTCAGTGCTTGTGAGGACAGACAACCACAGCTTTTGTTTCCCCTCGGGGAATCTCGGTCAGCTTCACGTGGGAGCAGCCCCAGGGCTGACCTAGAGACTGGCCCCTCCCGCCGTGGACAAACAATTCCCTGCATGGAATCAGTAATCCAGTGAGAGAATTCTGCTTGCCAGCTCTCGGGAATAGGATTTGGAAGTGCAGACTTGATTGCAAACAGCAGAGGGCATTGTTAGCACATGAACTCTGAGCTGAGGAGCCAGGGGCAGAAGTTTATTTATTGGGCATTGCCGGGGAATAGAACACCATCAGATGAGAATAACATGCTTTGGATTGGGAATGCCAGTGTCACATCCTAAAATAATGATTTGCCTCACAGGCCACTGTGTTAAAATAAAACCAAACTCCAACAATCCTAGAGGGATGGTGTGTATAGACCGTCTGGACATTTCTCTCATCCGATGTTTTTATTGACTGCCTCGTTTGCACAGGTAGTTAACACGTTGCTACAGTTTAAAGCTGTACATCCAGAGCCCTTGCTGCTCCTGATGGATCTTAAAAAGGAAAACCGGCCTGACCTGTGGTGGCACAGTGGATAAAGCGTCGACCTGGAAATGCTGAGGTTGCCGGTTCAAAACCCTGGGATTGCCTGGTCAAGGCACATATGGGAGTTGATGCTTCCAGTTCCTCCCCCCGTCTCTCTCTCTCTCTCTCTCTCTCTCTCTCTCTAAAATGAATAAATTAAAAAAAAAAAAAAGGAAAACCGGTTTATCCGCATGCACACCCACCACTTGAATTCAGAATGTGGTAGGGTGCCATCCCAGGATGCGGTATTTATCTGTAAGAAAATATTGGATAGAGGAGGGGCAGAATTGTTCGCTTTTTAATCCAATTTTTCTGCCAACTCCACTGTGTGAAAGCCTAATCCTAGCTGAATGTATTCAGTGCATACCGCGTGCTTGACACTGTTCTAAAATGCTTCCCAACCTTGCTGTAACTGCATCAGCTCCCCCAGGAACTTCTGTTAAATACAGCAAGTCAGGGGGCCTCGCAGACCCACAGACTCAGAATCTGAATGTTAGAGAGCTTTAGATGCACATTAAAGTTTCAGCGGTACTTCTCTATTATGTATGATCTTATTAACCCCCCATGACCATCCTGCAACAGAAGTACTATTGTTATCTCCGCTTTCAAGTAGGAAACTGAGGCCAAGAAAAGTTAAGGAACTGGCTGCATGCAAAGTTGGGATTTTAACTCAGGCAGAATAGCTTGCATGTCCACAGTCTTGTTCATATTGCCTACGTTTTCCTCTTCTTTATCATCTTGTTTTCAGATGAATAAAATGGGCCTAATAAATGCATCTACCTTACTATCAGATTGGTTAAGTAGTCTTGTTTATAAATATAGTTGAGATCCTGAAAGGAAAAGAACTTCTTAGGTTACTAATACAAAGTAACATCTAAGTGTTTCTTTCTTGGGAGTACTTTTTTAACCACAAGTACTATTTACCACAAGTATGTTTCTATGTTTGCCTCAGCTACTTTTAACAGACCGGGAGAACTCCTACCCCAGAGCCTTTGCACTCGCCTCACAGATCTTCATCCCTATCTCTCTCACTTCCTTTTAATTTTTGCTTAAATAGTACATTCTGTAGAAGCCTTCCTTGACTACCTTATTTGAAACTACAACTGTTTTTTTCTAAGAAAATAATTCAGGAAATTAATAATACATAAAATATTGTTAAATAAAAAGGAGGCTCTGGCCAGGTAGCTCAGTTGATTAGAGCATCATTCTTTTTTTTTTGTTTTGACAGAGACAGAGAGAGAGTCAGAGAGAGGGACAGATAGTGACAGACAGACAGGAAGGGAGAGAGATGAGAAGCATCAGTTCTCTGTTGCAGCTCCTTAGTTGTTCACTGATTGCGTTCTCATATGTGCCTTGACTCAGGGGGCTACAGCAGAGCGAGGGAACCCTTGCTCAAGCCAGTGACCTTGGACTTCAAGCCAGCGACCTATGGGCTCAAGCTGGTGAGTCAAGCCGGTGAGCCCATGCTCAAGCCAGTGACCTCAGGGTTTCAAACCTGGGTCCTCTATGTCCCATTCGGTGTTCTATTCACTGCACCACCACTTGGTCAGGCAGTTAGAGCATCATTCTAAAACACCAAGTTTGTAGGTTTGATCCCAAGCCAGAGCACATACAAGACTCAACCCATGAATGTATAAATAAGTCGAACAACAAATCAATGTTTCTCTCTCTCTCTCTTCCCTTCCCCTCTTTCTCTAAAACCTATATATAAAAATCAAAATAAAAAGGAAATAATAAATAAATAATATAATTAATAAAAAAAAGTATCCTTTCCTCAAACTGAAGCAAAATAGAAGACTTTAAAAGCCGAGAAGGCCATGCAGAAAGAAGCCGGCAGCTAAAAGGGGAGAAAGATCTGTCCATCTCTCATCTTCTGGCAGCCCAGGACAGACCACTCTGAAGGCAGGCTCTGTCCTCTCAGGAGAGAGATCCCAGGAGGACTAAGCTTGACCACTACACTGCCCTCAGGTTGCCCCGATATCTAGGTTCATGAACAAATGAAGAGCAGCAATCCATGTGCTCAGTGTGGTTGTCAAGGGCAGAGCAAGTTATAAACAAGCTCTTAAATCCAGATGTGGCCAAGGTCAACACCCTGAGGACAGCAGAAGCCATGTCTGATGCTAGACCTATCATAATGCTTTGAATGCTGCCTACAAAGCTGTGATTATCTAAATGGAATCTGGTTCATTAGTTTTTAACAAAGTAAGGTTTTCTGTGATCTAAGAAAAAGAATTACAACTGTGTATCCCAATACACACACACACACACACCTTATTCTTCCTCTTTGCTTTATTTTTCTCATTAGCACATTTTACAACCTGATAAATATGTTATTTCTTTACTTGCCTATTGTTTTTTTTTCATTGGAATGTAAACTCCCTTGAAGGACAAGGATTTTTATTTGTTTTTCTGTTCACTGTATAACTCTCCCCAGCCCCCGCTCTTAGAAAATCACCAGGCACAATGCAGGTTCTTTATAATATTTGTTAAATGAATGAGTGAACGAACAAGTTAATGGTCCCTACCTGACTGCAAACCTCTCAAGATGTTGCACCATGTTTTGCTCAGTTTTATATCCTCAAATCCTGGCAATGCAACTGGTAAAACAAATGCCTATTGAAATGGAGCCATTTTCCTAAAAGCGTACATATAGAAGTTTATGTCAACAAGATGAACCCAAAGAGGCCCACACCAAGACTTAGAGAAATTAAAATGCAAAAGGGAGAGGCAAGAAATATTCAAAGTGATGAAAAGCAAGGACCTTCAACCAAGATTCCTCTACCCAGCGAAGTAATCATTTAGAACTGAAGGACATAAAGAGCTTCTCAGACAAAAAAAAAGCTAAAGGAGTTCATCACCACCAAACCATTATTACATGAGATGTTAAAGGCTCTTCTTCAAGAAGAAGAGGAAGAAATACAGGATCTAAAATATGAACAATAAAATGGCGATAAATACATATCTATCAAACAGTTGAGCCTGACCAGGCGGTGGCGCAGTGGATAGAGCCTCAGACTGGGATGCTGAGGACCCAGGTTCGAGACCCCGAGGTCACCAGCTTGAGCATGAGCTCATCTGGCTTCAGTGAGAAGCTCACCAGCTTGGACCCAAGGTCACTGGCTTGAGCAAGGGGTTACTCAGTCTGCTGAAGGCCCGCGGTTAAGGCACATATGAGAAAGCAATCAATGAACAACTAAGGTGTCGCAACAAAAAACTGATGATTGATGCTTCTCATCTCTCTCTGTTCCTGTCTGTCTGTCCCTATATAATCTTCTCTCTGACTCTCTCTCTCTGTTAAAAAAAAACAAAACAACAACAACAAAAAACCAGTTGGATCTAAAAAATAAAATGAATGAATAAGTAGAACAGAAACAGACTCATAGATATAGAAAACATTTTGATGGTTGCCAGGTGGAAGGGGAGTTGGGAGGATGGGTGACAAAGGTTGAAGAGATTAAGAAGTGCAAATTGGTTGTTATAGACTAGTCATGGGATATAAAGTACAGCATAGGGAATATAGTCGATAATATTCTAATAATTTTGTATGGTGTCAGATGGGTACAAGACTTAACAGGAAGATCACTTAGTGAGTTATATAATGTCTAATCATGGAAACTAATATAATATTGTATGTTGCTTGACCTGTGGTGGTGCAGTGGATAAAGTGTAGACCTAGAATGCTGAGGTTGCTGGTTCAAAACCCTGCACTTGCTTGATGAAGGCACATATGGGAAGTAACTACTACGAGTTAATGCTTCCTGCTTCTTCCCACCTCTGCCCTCTATATAAAAATCAATAAATAAAATAAAAAATATTGTATGTCAATAAAATAAAAATAATTTAATAAAAAATAATTTAAAAAATAAAGTTGATAAAACTTAAAAAAAAAAGAAAAAATCAAGTAAAAAGTCTGAATATTGTACCAAAATTCATAAGAGAATCCCACTCAGCTATAAGAAAGGCAGTTGTATGTTGTGCATCTCATGTTTCCAAGTTTTGAGAATTTCATACTTGATAGGCAATATTTGTTTTATACATAAAAATTTTAGTAGCTTTAAAAAAAGGTATCACTTTCTTTTTTATTGAGTGAGAGGAAGGGAGGCAGAGAAACATACTCCCTGACCAGGATCCTTTGGGGTGATGCTCTGCTCATCTGGGGCCATTGCTTTGTTGCTCAGCAACTGAACTCCTTTTAGTGCCTGAGGTGGAGACCACTTGAGCCATTCTCACTGCCTGGGGTTAACCTGCTTGAACCAATTGAGCCATGGTTGCAGGAGGGAAAGAGAGAGAGAGAAGGAGGAGGGGGAGAGAAAGATAAGAGAAGCAGATGGTAACTTCTCCTGTGTGTCCTGACTGGAAATCAAACCCGAGACATCCACATGCTGGGGTGATGCTCTACCACTGAGCCAACCGACCAAGACCCATATCACTTTTTACTTAATGCTGTTGAGCTACTTTAAGAAGATTCTCTCTGTATGTCAAAGTTGTAAAAACCATGATTTGATGTAACAGTTGTCAGGTAACCATCTTAATAAGGACTTATGTGTGTGAAATCAGTGGAACTCATGTGTAAAATTTCAACTCCAGAAGTTCAGAAACAGACATGTTATTTTTTTTCATGTTTTAAAATGAAATTTAAATTTTAGTCATATGCGAGGGCAAAGACGTTAAGTCTCATGCCATACCAAATTGCCTGATTTGAATTTTCAGTCTTGTTGGAGTTTGCAAGGTTCTCTATAAAACCCTCTGCTTTCCACCGCATGAGTTTCAAACCTATAAAGAGACATTATAGTCCAGCCAGTAGAGATAAAGTCATCCATTCTATGATTGATAAAACTGCACTGAAGACAACAGCTTGAATCTTCAGGCGTAATCCAGTCTGTGCCATGTCTACATCATGGGACAAGGTACCTAGGGACATTTGAAAACTCATTTACTCAGAATCACTGCTTTGAGTGCACTGTTCTGCCTTGAGCCCCAATATCTGCAAAACATGTATGTGAATGTCAATAGCTTTATTCATGGTAGCCCTGGACTTCAAATGATCAACATGTTCATTAATTGGAAAAATGATAAAAAACCATTGAATATCCATTCATTTCTTCTAAAGAAATGAAGAAAGACTACATGTTTGCGTGTGTATGTGTATGTGGGTGTGTATATGACGGGGTCAGCGGGCAGGTGCATTTTACCTATCCACAGACACTTTTCCATATGCTTCACTCCTCCAGCAGGTGAAGTGTAACATCATGTCAATCCCCTTTGCCCCAAAGAACTTCTTTTAGCATTTCTGGTGGTGCAAGTCTGCAAGCTCCTTCGGTGTGGGTTTATCTGTAAATGTCTCCACTTCAATGTCTTTTTTTCTTGAGGACTGTATTGAGAAGTGATTTACATTCCATAACCACTTACACATAAAAGTGAACAATCTAATGGCTTTTGGTATACTCATGGAGTTGTACCTCCGTAATCACAACCAATTTTAGAGCGTTTTCATTACCCCCCCCCCCCGCCCGCCTGAAAGAACCCTGCAACTCTTAGGGACTTTTAAAGTGAAAGGCGATGTGACCCAGACTACAATGGGGGGGGGGGGGTAAGAACAGACACGGAGGGACTGTAGGTTGTTCCTGGGCAGAGCCCACAGAAAACTCTGATTCCTTTCGTTTTGTTTTTTGAAGACCACTCTGGGTGATCTTCAATATCTTTTTAAAAAGCAGGTGCATCCAGAAACTATGAAAACCAAGGGAGAGTTGTAACTGCAGGGGTTTCCCAGGCACCTCAGATAGTGCACCTGATGATAGACAGACACCTTCTCTCCACTGGCTCTGTCTCCTACCTGAGTCACTCATTCGGTACCCAGCATGGAGGAATGCCGCCTCCTGACATCTCTGTCACCATAAACTCCCTGCAAAATGGACTCCAAGGTAGATAAGTGGGGAAACCTGGTTGATGAAATTGCTGTGTACAAACTGAAATATAGGAAAAAAAATGGCTCTTAGCATAAGTAACTTCAGCTTCTCTTCTATCGTAAACTCTAAATAACCCCAGAACTTACTTAGGTCTAAAACTCCCTACCCCCGGCCTTGAAGTTAGTTTTGCCAAATTGCAGATGTGTCAGGGGTGGGTCATAAATCCTAGAATGTTTAGAAATGTTTTTGCTAAGCATGCAAAACATTTATCACTACTGTGTTATCATCTTCAAAGCTTATGGTCTTAGTGTGTAGATATATTTTTTCTTTAAATTGATCCTACAGATAAACATTGTAACAAGTCAGTAAGATTTAATGAGCTTGTTAGTGAGATTAATGAATATGTTTTATTGCTTTTTGTACCATCCTTCACTGAGCTCCTCTTCTTTCCCATACCCCATCCAGTATGTAATTTTGTCTTTTTAAATTTTTTCTTCAATTTTTCTGAAGTTAGAAGCGGAGAGGCAGTCAGAAAGACTCCCGCATGCGCCAGACCAGGTTCTACCTGGCATGCCCACTAGGGGGTGATGCTCTGCCCATCTGGGGCATTGCTCTGCTGCAACCAGAGCCATTATAACACCTGAGGTGGAGGCCATGGAGCCATCCTCAGCACCTGGGCTAACTTTGCTCCAATAGAGCCTTGGCTGCGGGACAGGAAGGGAGAGAGAGGAAGGAGAGGGGGAAGAGTGGAGAAGCAGATGGGCACTTCTCCTGTGTGCCTTGGCCGGGAATCGAACCCAGGACTTCCACACGTCGGGCTGACGCTCTATCGCTGAGCCAACCAGCCAAGGCCTGTGATTTTGTCTTTAAAAGCTAGCCTCAAACTGTGTTTGGGCCCCATGATTTAAATGACTCAGGCCTCCATACAGTCGCTGCCTTTAAAATAAAGGCTCTTTAATTTGGCTACTTAATTGTGTGGCAAAATGTCTGTTTCTCACTGTTTCGATATAACAAAACCAGTGGAAAGTGAAACAACCACAGTGGAGAAGACTGGGAGCAAGGACAACTGGACTTGATTGCTCCTTTCTGGTGGCAATTACTCAGCAGGCCATGCACCTGTCTGGCAACTCCGACCTCAGGATGGGGTTTGTAGTGATGGCGCACCTGCCTTCCTGGTCTCTTTAGAGGACAAGCATGCATCTAGCTCGTTCCAAACTCCCATCAGTCAAAATACAACTGGCTTAAAAATAAGGGAGTAGGAGACAGAGAGGAGGGAGAATACACTCTCCTAGAACTCACTGCAGAGTCTTAGGATACCCTCAAGAAGCTCTCTTCTTTGAGCCCAAACTTCACAGTAGTTCCAGGTTCATTTAAGCATCAGCTGATGGGTCTCTGACTGGGGCACCTGCCACTTAGACCTGAAAAGTGGCCCAAACCCAAAGTCAAAAGCTGAGGCCCGGAGAATCCCAACCTCAAATAACCCAGTCATATATTCTCCAGGTGACAATGAATGTGTCACAGAGCCCATGACAGAAGATCCACATCTGAGAAAGATCTCACTTCCCCTTTCTTTTTTTAAAATTATTTTTATTTATTCATTTTAGAGGGGGGAGAGAGAGAGGGTGGGGGGAGGAGCAGGAAGCTTCAACTCCCATATGTGCCTTGACTGGGCAAGGCCGGGGTTTTGAACCGGCAACCTCAGCATTCCAGGTTGACGCTTTATCCACTGCGCCACCACAGGTCAGGCCTCACTTCCTCTTTCTCTCTCTTTCTCAGAGGGCCAAAAGTTTAAAAACAAGTGTGGTGGATAGGGCTAGGCAGAGAGCTGGAAGGGATGAGAGGGTAAGACCCTGGAGAGAGAACTCACCATGAGGACAGAAGGACACAGGACAGGTTGGCTGGCTTCTGTACTGTGGTCTGGAGGAAAAAGGATTATTATTGGTTCTGGGTCTGAGACGTGCCATGCTTGGAACTAACTTGGTTTGGAACATACTGGTGGCATGCATGAGCTCTAAGGAAAGGGCTGTTCAGGCTGAAAGCTGATCTCAGCGTGGAGGGCTCGAACAGAGGTTGCCATGGAAGGGAGGGGGCACTTTGGTCCGCTTAATAGCATCAGCAGCGACTGGAGCACTCTTGAGGCTGTCTGGGATTCAGCTGGGCAGCTACTGCAAGCTTCTGGCTCCTGTGGTAACAACAACAGCACAGTGGTTCAAGAGTAATGCACTATGGGGCAGCCCTCGTGATGTGGCCCAGTGCAAGGGCACTTGCCTCTGTTCCAGCTTCACGGAGAAGGGAAGCTGTTTCCAGGACACGCGTGGAACAAGTTAGAATGAATTTGCTGGGTATTTCATGGAGCAACAACCTCGTGAACACCTGAAAACTCTTAAAGGCCAAACACCCTGAAGTTTTTTACAGGTTGGCACACACTAAATAACACACTTAGGTAAAGTTAGGATGCGGCCCATTGCCAGAGGTAGCAACCTCAGGAGCTCAGGCTGGTTCACACTCCGCTCGATCACTCCAGGGGCTGTGTTCCACATCAAGTTAACACATCTGGGGCTTAATGAGCCCAGTGAATTATTTGTGGGAGACAACTATAAAAAAACCAGGGACGTTCACTGTGGCTGACATTTTAAAAATCTGTTTCCAGAAATTTTATTTACCCTGGACGCTATCGTATTTCTTTAAATGGTGGCCAAGAAATTTTCACAGCCCAAACTCAGCCGTGTCCCTGTATCTTAAGAACTTTCTAGTGTACAACCCTAGCTAATGATTAGAAAGCGGGGGCAGAGGGGGCCTTCTCCTTAACATTCACCAACTAGACCATTTCTAATAGCCAGATACAGAATGTATCATGTGGAAGGAACCACCCACCATCGGAACAATGAATCCATTAAATATCTCTGAGAGATAACCTTGACTCTAGCCAGCTTCTCTTTGGTTCCCTGAGATGAGAAAAGAGAGCTGTAAACACCTGTCATTTAAGATGCTCCTTGTAATTCTGGGAGGAGGGAATCACTATGGTGTAAGCAGGGGTAGAAGCAGTGGGTTTGGAAAGGGTGCCAATAACTCTGCTGCTAGCTTCTCCTGTGACGCCTCCTCTCAGAGTCTCGGAGAAGTTCACCCCCTCCTGCTTCCTGACCAGGATCAAAGTCCATCTCCTGAGCAGTCCCTCCCCCATGCCATCACCACCTTCTGTCTCCTGGCTTAATACTGGCAGTTTGCCTAAGTTCCACCTGCAATCACAGGTTTTATGGCAAGCCATTTTCTATAAATAGCCATTCCTGGGACATGTCAATATGTAACACCTTTTAAGCAAATCACATATGCTGTCCTCACTGTGTTTTTTACGGCCCTGGAAAGGACCCTTGGGTTTGCAAAGTTTCCTCAGAGGAAATTCTTCTGAGAGAGGGGGTATTTGTTCCCCCAGGAGGCCCAGGGGGCAGGGGCCTGAGCAGCTGGGAGGAGGCTTCTTGTTTACAGTGTAAACCTTCCCGGTTCTCCAAGCCCAGGATCTGGGCAAACAGTACAAAGATGAGTCATCGGAAAGGGAGGGAAAAAAAAGAGGAAATGAAGAAATAGAGAGGAAGGGAAAGAAATTAATAAGTAGGTAAACCCACAACCATTGAAAATGGGACCTCCGAGAAAGTAAAAGGGCAATTGCTTAGATGGTCACAGTGAGTATTTCCAAGTAAAAATTTAAGAATAAAATATGAGTCTGGCCTGTGGTGGTGCAGTGGATAAGGCGTCGACCTCAAATGCTGAGGTTGCCGGTTTGAAACCCTAGGTTCGCCTGGTCAGGACACATATGGGAGTTGATGCTTCCTGCTCTTCCCCTTTCTTTCACTCTCTCTTTCTCTCTCTCCTCTCTAAAAATGAATAAATATATAAATAAATAAAAAGAATAAAATATGAAATATGTTGGAAGGTGATTTTTTCAATATCTAATAATATTTAAACAATTCCTATCTTTTGATGTATCCTCCTTGAGAACCTACCCTCAGGGAGAGTTACATAAGTCTATAAACATAGATATACAAGGATATCCCAAGCTGAATTAATATTGAAAAATGAAATATTAGACACAACCTGAACTCCTTCCACCAATGAAGTCCCCTGGCTGAGTCTGATGCCTTCATCTCTACCCAAGAGCCTGTCCCTTGTCACGTTTTCTTTTTTTTTTTTTAAATAATTTTATTTTTTTAATGGGGCGACATCAATAAATCAGGATACATATATTCAAAGATAACAAGTCCAGGTTATCTTGTCGTTCAATTATGTTACATACCCATCACCCAAAGTCAGATTGTCCTCTGTCACCTTCTATCTAGTTTTCTTTGTGCCCCTCCCCCTCCCCCTTTCCTTCTCCCTCTTCCCCCTCCCCCCGTAACCACCACACTCTTATCAATGTCTCTTAGTCTCACTTTTATGTCCCACCTACGTATGGAATAATGCAGTTTCTGGTTTTTTCTGATTTACTTATTTCACTTCATATAATGTTATCAAGATCCCACCATTTTGCTGTAAATGATCCGATGTCATCATTTCTTATGGCTGAGTAGTATTCCATAGTGTTTATGTGCCACATCTTCTTTATCCAGTCATCTATTGATGGGCTTTTTGGTTGTTTCCATGTCCTGGCCACTGTGAACAATGCTGCAATGAACATGGGGCTGCATGTGTCTTTACGTATCAATGTTTCTGAGTTTTGGGGGTATATACCCAGTAGAGGGATTGTTGGGTCATAAGGTAGTTCTATTATCAGTTTTTTGAGGAATCACCATACTTTCTTCCATAATGGTTGTACTACTTTACATTCCCACCAACAGTGTATGAGGGTTCCTTTTTCTCCACAGCCTCTCCAACATTTGTTATTACCTGTCTTGTTAATAATAGCTAATCTAACAGGTGTGAGGTGGTATCTCATTGCAGTTTTGATTTGCATTTCTCTAATAACTAAAGAAGATGAGCATCTTTTCATATATCTGTTGGCCATTTGTATTTCTTCCTGGGAGAAGTGTCTGTTCATGTCCTCTTCCCATTTTTTAATTGGATTGTTTGTTTGTTTGTTGTTGAGTTTTATGAGTTCTTTTTTTTTTTTTTTTTTTGTATTTTTCTGAAGCTGGAAACGGGGAGAGATAGTCAGACAGACTCCCGCATGCGCCCGACCGGGATCCACCCAGCACTCCCACCAGGGGCGACGCTCTGCCCACCAGGGGGCGATGCTCTGCCCCTCCGGGGCATCACTCTGCCGCGACCAGAGCCACTCTAGTGCCTGGGGCAGAGGCCAAGGAGCCATCCCCAGTGCCCAGGCCATCTTGCTCCAATGGAGCCTTGGCTGTGGGAGGGGAAGAGAGAGACAGAGAGGAAGGAGGGGGGGAGGGAATGGAGAAGCAAATGGGCGCTTCTCCTATGTGCCCTGGCCGGGAATCGAACCCGGGTCCCCCGCACGCCAGGCCGATGCTCTACCGCTGAGCCAACTGGCCAGGGCCGAGTTTTATGAGTTCTTTGTATATTTTGGATATTAGGCCCTTATCTGAGCTGTTGTTTGAAAATATCATTTCCCATTTAGTTGGCTTTCTGTTTATTTTGTTATCAGTTTCTCTTGCTGAGCAAAAACTTCTTAGTCTGATGTAGTCCCATTCATTAATTTTTGCCTTCACTTCTCTTGCCTTTGGAGTCAAATTCATAAAATGCTTTTTAAAACCCAGGTCCATGAGTTGAGTACCTATGTCTTCTTCTATGTACTTAATTGTTTCAGGTCTTATGTTTAGATCTTTGATCCATTTTGAGTTAATTTTAGTACAGGGGGACAAACTGTAGTCCAGTTTCATTCTTTTGCATGTGGCTTTCCAGTTTTCCCAGCACCATTTATTGAAGAGGCTTTCTTTTCTCCATTGTGTGTTGTTGGCCCCTTTATCAAAAATTATTTGACCATATATATGTGGTTTTATTTCTGCCTTGTCACGCTTTCAAGGACTATGCTCCTGCAGTCATCTCTTTAAAAATTACCATTTCCAATGGCTCTATCCTCTGCTTGGCTTTGAGAAAACTCCATCACGAGAGTTTTCTCTCCCAGATCTTTCTATTGCCACTGCTGCCATTATCTCTTTAATACCCGGTTCAATTTTCTGTCCCCACCACTCTCTGGGATGACCTTGTCAAGGTCCCCATTGACCCTCACCTTGCTAGCTCCTATAGCAGTTCCTAGTCCTCATCTCACTTTCTCTGTCAAAGTGCTGAGCTGAGTAGACCTCTGTGAGACACGTTCCTGTTATTTCTAAGGGGGGCGGGCTCCTTCTTCAAACTCTCCTGCCCTTTCCTGCTGCCGAGTGTGGAAAGCCCTGGGGGATTAGGGCCCTCTCCTCGTCCTTACCTGTATTGCTTTCACAACGACCTTAATCATCCCATGGCTTTCAATAACTTCCACATGTTGAAAACATCTGAATCTGTATCTCCAAACCTTTCATTGCCCTGGGAGAACTCAACCACCCCAACATGTCTCCTTTGATGTCCAACAGGCCGTTCAACCTTAACGTATCTAAACCAGAGCTCACCTTTTCCCAGGTCTCTTCTCAACACCTAGTCTCCCTCATCTCGCCCATCCTTACTTTAACCCTTTCAGGACTGTTTGTTGCCCCCAGAATAAATTGCAAACCTCTCACCATGGTGCCGAGAGACTTCTCTTACCACCCCCACCCTCACTTCCTCCCACCTTTATTCCAAGCCAATCGGTCTTCTCTGGGCTCCTTAACAGGCCAAGTTCGCTCCCCTCTCCAGTGTTAGCTCCAGCTCTTCCCTCCCCTTGGAATGCCCTTCCCAGAGAGAGACAGACAATCAGATAGACAGACAGACAGGGACAGACAGGCAGGAAGGGAGAGAAATGAGAAGTATCAACTCATAGTTACGGCACCTTAATTGTTCATTGATTACTTTCTCGTATGTGCCTTGACCAGGGGGTTCCAGCAGAGTGAGTGACCACTTGCTTAAGTCAGCGACCTTGGACTTTAAGCCAGTGACCATGGGGTCATGTCTATGATCCTATACTCAAGCCACTGACATTGGGGTTTTGAACCTGGGTCCTCTGCACCCCAGGCTGACGCTCTATCTATTGTGCCACTACCTCATCAGGCTTATTATTATTTTTATATGTTTATTTTATTGATTTTAGAGCGAGGAAGGGAGAGAGCAAGAGAGAGACAGTAATATTGATCTGTTCCTGTATGTGCGCTGACTGAGGACGGAACCAGCAGCCTCTGTTCTGTGGGACGGTGCTCTAACCCAGTGGTCCCCAACCCCCAGGCCATGAACCGGTACCGTTTCGTGGGCCATTTGGTACCAGTCCACAGAGAAAGAATAAAAACTTACATTATTTCCGTTTTACTTACATTTAAGTCTGAACCATGTTTTATTTTTTAAAAATGACCAGATTCTCTCTGTTACATCCGTCTAAGACTCACTCTTGACGCTTGTCTCGGTCACATGATACATTTATCCTTCCCACCCTAAAGGCCGGTCCATGAAAATATTTTCTGACATTAAACCAGTCTGTGACACAGAAAAGGTTGGGGACCACTGCTCTAACCAACCAAGCTAGCTGGCCAGGGCTGAGCTGCTTATTATTTACTTACTTGCTCTTATTCATCTTCTTGAGGAGTTTCACTCACGACCAACCAAGAATAAAACCTCTCCTATCTCTGCCCCCTTACTGGGTTTATTTTCGTTGTAGTACTTACCACTTATTTATTTACTTGTTTGCTCTTCGTAGCCCCCTTCTGCTGGCAGACATTGATGCAGCAGGCATCACCTTGTTCACTGCCGCATCTCTGGCACCCAGAATGGTGCCTGCTACCTATTTTTCGCTGTTCATATGTTTTTTGAATGAATGAATGAATGAACGGATGCTGGAAACATTTTCAAGATGTATATTTAACTGAAAGAAAAAGCAAGCTTTGAAATGATATATGCAGCCAAGTCCTATTAATATTCACACTAATAAATACCTTAGGATATGTTTATATTTGTATTATATGTAGTATTCAAATGAATGCATAGAAAAATACTTAAGATACATTTTTTGATTGAAATATAATTAACATATAATCTTGTATAAGTTTGTTGATTTGATACATTTATATATTGTAACATGATTACCTACATGGTGTTAGCCAACATCTCTATTACATCACATAAGTATTTCCTTTTTTCTTTCTCTTTCATTTTTTCTTTTTTTTTTCAGTTTCTCTGGGATGACAGCTCTGGCTCCCTTTTCAAGAGGCTCTGTTTATTTTATTTCATTTTATAGTGTGAAGTAGTGTGGAGTCACACTGGGTCATTGTGCTATTGTCTGGGGCCTTGTGGGGTTGTATGTGGAGGGGTGGGACACAGGGATGGTTGTGGGGTTGTATGGGGTCACATGAGGTCGCATGGGGTCACGATAGGGCAGTTAGTGCCGTATGGGAGGTGTGAGGTTTCATGTGGTCACTGTGGAGTGGCTGTGGGGTTGGGCAGGCCTTGCGGGTCACAGGAGTGTTAAAAAGAAACAACAGACCCAAGATGAAGTCCACATAATTATTTCTTTTTTATGGTGAGAGCATAAGGTCTAGTCTCTTACCAACTTTGAGATATGTTGCTGTAATCACTATGCCAGGCATTAAGTTTCCAGACCTTTCTCATCTTTAAATCACAAGTTTGTAGCCTTTGATCAATACTTCCCTAATTCCTCTACCACCTAGCCCCTGGGGAGCACCATTCTACTGTCTGTTTTTATGAATTTGGCTTTTTTAGATTCCACATATAAGTGCTATCATACAGTATTTGTCTTTCTCTGTTTGACTTATCTCACTTAGCATAATGTCCTCAAGTTTCATTTATGTTGTTGCAAATGGGAGGATTTTCTTCTTTCTATGGCTGAATAATAGTCACAATTTCTTTATTCATTTATCCATCACAGATATTAAGATTATTTCTGTAAGTTCCAAAATTATCAGCTGGGCTGTAGTGGTAATTTTCTGATACCATGTTCTTTGCTTTTGTTACCACACAGAATTTCATTGAACAAAATATTGTGAAGGCACTGACCAGTGGTGAAGCAGTGGATAGAACATTGACCTGATACGTTGAGGACCCAGGTTCAAAACCCCGAGGTCACCAGCTTGAGTGCCGGCTCACAAACTTAAGCGTGGTGTCCCCAACTTAAATCTGGGATCATAGACATGACCCCATAGTTGCTAGCTTGAGCCCAAAAGTTGCTGGCTTGAAGTCCAAGATCAGTGGCTTGAGGAAGGGGTCTGGCTAGCTGGAGCCCCAGTCAAGCCACATATGAGAAGCAATCAATGAATAACTAAAGTGAAAGCTACTATGAATTGATGCTTCTCATATCTCTCTCTATACCCCCCCTTCCTGTCTGTCTGTCTGTTTGTCTATCTCCCTCAAAAAAGAAAAATTTCCACCAAGGACAACAGGCACAATCTAAGACTGTACTGGGGAAACAAGCTTTAGACAAATTCACTTATATAATATTTAAGGTATTTAAAATATGCTTATATGAACAAAATAGTTTTGATGTGAAAGAAACCACACACATCTTTTGTTAAATAGTTTTCTATAGTCATCATTATTATGAGCTGAATGTGTCCTGTCAAAAGCCATATATTGAAGCCCTAATTCCCAATGCGATGATAGCGATTAGGTCATGAGGATGAAGCTCTCATGATAGAATTAGTGTTGTTATAAGAAGAGACACAGTTCTCTCTCTCTCTCTCTCTGCCATGAGGTCACAGGGAGAAGATGGCCATCTATGAACCAGAAATCAGGCCCTCACAAGGACCAAATTTGGCCAGCACCTTGATCCTGGACTTCCCAGCTTCTATAACTGTGAGAAATAAATGTGTCATCTAAGCCGTTCAGTCTACGATACTCTGTTATGACAGCTTAAGCAGACTAAGGCAATCATGTTGAATAAGATTTGTACAGGCTTTTTCTATTCTGTGGCAGAATTAAATAAAACACAATTTAAGAGTGCATATTTGGCAATAAATCTATGCTTATGATCTGGCAGCAACGTAGGCATTCTAACTCTAGCATAGCAGCTACTGTCATTGGAGGGGACATCCCTGAGTGTGTGACTAATGCCTGCCTGTCTAGCTGCACATGCTCCTCAGCTTCTCAGAGCCCCATTGCTTCCTTCTCCCTGGAGAATGAGGGTAGTAACAGGATCTGTAGGGTTGTTGTGTGAGGACAAATGGATGTTTCAGGGAAAGCACACAGCATGTCATCTGTCCCTTTCTCCTCCTGCTTAGGAGGCCAGGCTGGGACTTGCTAGAGCAGCTAGGATGGAAGAGGAGGTCTCCACCAGACACTGGGGACAATGCGATGACACGTCATTTCTTGTCCTGAGTCAGAGGGAGTTCAAAGTGTCATAGCTTGAGCACTTAAAGGGGCGACCTTATGTAAAATCAAAGACAGGTGAGATGTGACTGTATCAATTAAAAGTAAAACTGGGATATTATTCACCTTAGGGATTTGCAATGAGGTATCAATCAGATAAGACATGAACATTTTGGTCAGACACGGAATAGACCTCAAAACGGTGGTTCCCTTACCAGTTTGCTCCTCCTACAAAACCTCCTGCAGAGACACAATGAATGGAGGAGTAACCCTGAAGGTTCTTTCTCTGTCACAGAGGAGGCACATCCCAGCACCTCACCTCAGCCCAGGGAGGAGGCCTCCTGAGTGGTCCCTACATTCTTCCATCAGCTCAGAGCCCTGGAGCGGTACGTAGACCCCAAAGATTTTGCTCCTGACCAAATGTCCTCAGAGGAGCAAAACTGTTCACAGGGAAAATTTCTCCTGCAAGATGAGTGTTAGTTGCGAAATCCCATAGCTTATGGTGTTTGTCCATCAGAAAGATCTTCACAAAATACCTAATACATATTTCATTCGGGTGGGGACACCTGTGGGAGAAGTAGCAGATGGTCCTCCACCCATTGTGTCCACAGTACATAGGAGGAGAGAGCAGTCCATGGGGAAATGAGGTGAAGCCAGGGTGGCCCCCTGATAAATCTGGAGCAGGGCTCTGTAGTCAGGCAGAGGAACTGCTGAGGGAGGGGCGTGGAAGACCTGGTACGACAAACCTAGGAGGCAAGCACTCCAAGGAAAGCTCGCGTCTTATCACCTCTCTAGTTTCCAGCAGGGAATCTAGTCCTGTCGAACTATGTGAAGAGCAAAGCAAGAACATTATGGGACCTAAGTACCTGGATCGCGTTTGAATGTAGAACTGCGATGTGGGACGAGTAGACACAGGGCGTCAGGTTGGCGTTGGAACTGGGGCCGTTATTCTCAAAGCCATAAATGTGGATGGATCAGAGAAGGTGAGCCACAGAGGAGAGTGAAGCTTGAACGCAGCCAGGTAAGTAGAGAAGGCCTCGTTTGCGCTGCATGCAGGGGAAATAGTTTCCCTTGTTCCGACCCCTCTTGCCTCTAGGATAGGATATTTTTCCAAATTCCCAGCAAAAATGGGACAGCCCATTTGCAGGGACAGGAGCCCTGGGGCTTCTGGGGGCTCAGTTTCTCTCCCTGGTCTGAGGTTCACTCTCCCGTTTCCCTGAGTGACACACAAGGTTTCAGGCTCCAGGTCAAAGGCAGATTTTCATCTGTATTTACATCTATTCCATGCACTTTAGAACCTCTATGTGCAATCTGAACATTCCAGAAATGGTCAGGGCAGCAGTGATTCATTCAGGTTGTTCTCCAAAGGCCAAAGGTCAAAGGCCATCCAGTGAGCTTGGCACCTGACCAGCAGCCCCAGCAAGGCAGTTCTTTGTTTCCTCTCTCTCCCTCTCCCTCTCTCCATTCTCCTCTCTCTCTCTCTCTCTCTCCTTTCCATTCCTCTCTCCTTCAAAAATATTCTCATCCCAACTTTAAGAGCTAGAGCCCAGCCTGAGAGAAGTCAGTCACCTTGTTTTAGCAGTGACATAAGGCCTCCAGCATCTAGAACCTCATCACCTAAGTGTCTTATTTGTAGCGCCTCCTAAATTAAAAAAAAAAAAAATCAAAAGCGCTCAAAAAAAAAAAAAAAGATGGAGACTGTGATCCCTTTGTTCTCACTAACAGACTGGAAGTTTTGCTTCTCCTATTCCCTTCCAGGCGTAGGTCCCTCCTCCCCACTGCCTTCTTCCTGCTCTCTCCTTCCCTTCCTTTCTTCCAGCTTCCTTTTCCTGAGGTCCACAGATGCTGAACCTCAAATGCCGGGGTTTCCTCCAGGTTTCTCCACCCCCCCCCCCGCCCTCCCCCCCGGGATGGACATAAACAGCATCATCATTCTTACCAGAGAAAAGGCTGCTTTTCTCTCAGTGGGGAGAGAAAAGCCTCTCTCAGGCTGGGCTCTAGCTCTTAAAGTTGGGATGAGAATATTTTTGAAGGAGAGAGGAATGGAAAAGAGAGAGAGAGAGAGAGAGAGAGAGGAGAATGGAGAGAGGGAGAGGGAGAGAGAGGAAACAAAGAACTGCCTTGCTGGGGCTGCTGGTCAGGTGCCAAGCTCACTGGATGGCCTTTGACCTTTGGCCTTTGGAGAACAACCTGAATGAATCACTGCTGCCCTGACCATTTCTGGAATGTTCAGATTGCACATAGAGGTTCTAAAGTGCATGGAATAGATGTAAATACAGATGAAAATCTGCCTTTGACCTGGAGCCTGAATAAAAGCAAGCAATAAAAACAGGACGCGTTTAGATGACATGGCAAGCTCATTTCTGGGAGGCTTGCTGCTATGTCCCTCTGAACTCTAGGCCAAGAGAGATGTTCTCTCCACTTTTCTAGGAGGAAATGTTGGGGCTATTGGCTTGGGAAGAAGTCACAGCCACAGTAGTTGTTACTGCCTGAATTCCTACAGGAAGGCTTAACCTCAAAACAATACAAATCCAAAGCAAGCTTCAGCATCAGTCTATACTTTCATGAAGTCATAATAAATAGGATAAAGTAAATTTACCCCAATGGTCAGTAATGGATTAGGTCAACTCTATTACCCACAAAACAATTCCAAATAAGTGAAGGTGCTAATTGACCACACCTGTGGGTACAGCAGTCCCCACTGGTCTTTGTTCTGACACATATACTTTTGTACTTTAAAAATGTTTTATTGAATTTTAGAAAGGGAAGAAGAGAGAGAGAGAAACATTGATTTGTTGTTCCACTTATTCATGCCATCATTAGTTGATTCTTGTATGTGCCCTGATGGGGTATTGAACCTGCATCCTCAGCATGTTGGAACAATGCTCTAACCACCTGACCCATCCAGCCAGGGCCTTTGTTTAACTCTCTGTAATGACTGATAGATGCCAACTAGATACCAAATTTTTCTCAAAGGTGATCAGTTAGATGGTAGAATAAATATCAGTTAAATGGTAGAATAAATACAGCTGTTGGCTTCACGACAGTGCACAAAATAAATTTATGCCTGCTTTTTGTATATCACACATTTCACCACAATTGGTAATAACCACGCCTCAAATGAAACACACCCGTTCCTCTCAAGTGGCAGTATTGCTTCTGGGTACACAGCTGAAAGGAGGAGGTGGCTGTTCAGCCTTAGAACCGGGGTTCTGATTCACAAAGTGCCAGACCTGAGAAGACTCAGCACCCTTGTTTGTTAAACAGGCACATATGGTGGACAGAATGGCGACTCCTCACAGATGTCTACATCCTTATCCCGGAACCTGGGGATATATAATATAAGGATTTAAAAGCACAGGGTGAAAGACAGAATGTATTGAGCTGGGCAGTTCATATAATGGAATGCCCACAACAAGCATGGGGGTTGGGTACCTATACTCAGAGAAGTAATCTGACCACCATCACATAGCTCGATAGATATTAAATCCAGATTTCAATCCCTGTCTGTCCTAATTAAAAGCCCATGACATGTCTAGCAATCCCTTTAGACTTTGTAATAGAAAAGAGAGTGAAATTTCTATCTTTTTTTTTTTTTTTTTTTGTATTTTTCTGAAGCTGGAAACGGGGAGAGGCAGTCAGACAGACTCCCGCAGGCGCCCGACTGGGATCCACCCGGCACGCCCACCAGGGGCGATGCTCTGCCCACCAGGGGGCGATGCTCTGCCCCTCCAGGGCGTCGCTCTGCCGCGACCAGAGCCACTCTAGTGCCTGGGGCAGAGGCCAAGGAGCCATCCCCAGCGCCTGGGCCATCTTTGCTCCAATGGAGCCTTGGCTGTGGGAGGGAAAGAGAGAGACAGAGAGGAAGGAGAGGGGGGGTGGAGAAGCAAATGGGCGCTTCTCCCATGTGCCTTGGCCAGGAATCGAACCCGGGTCCCCCGCACGCCAGGCCGACGCAATACCGCTGAGCCAACCGGCCAGGGCTGAAATTTCTATCTTGAAACACTTGTTTGACTTAAGAAAACATTTTATATATACCTTTATTATCAGATAATCATTCTATGTGAACTTTTGTCCCAAGTTCAAGATACGGTGATATGGTAACTGCCACTTTGCCAGTTCTGCAGGGCAAGTAACAGCACTAGTGGTAATAGCAATAATAATAGTTTATTTATTATATTCGAATGCACTGTTACAGCTTACAAGCCTCTTTTAAAATACAGCTCTTGATCCTTTCAGGAGTTTCCTGAAAGGCAAGACTTACTATTTCCTTCTGCCGGTAAGAACTCTGAGGACTACAGGCTGCCTCACCCAAGGCACGTGTCTAAGTGACAGAGCAGATGGCCATCTCCACGTTCAGAGTTTCAGCCCATGTCCATTAACATCGGGCTTTGAGAGCGTCCTTCCCATCATAGCCTGAAAAGTGACTTGCAAACTTCTTCCTGTACAGGAACTCGGCTGTGGTCAACTGGCAAGTAATGTTTAAGCAAATGAGTCCGGAAACTGTGTGCTGAGCTCAGGAGTTATTTTGAGGTCAAAAGCCAGGTCTTCTTAAGTTGCATAGGAGACTTCTGCAGACGGTTTAGTAGGGGTTGCTTCCGTGAGGTTTAGTGCACAGCTTTGCTGAGGGTCATTGTGTTTTAGGTCTGCTCACAGCTCTGTATTTTGTGTACTGGCTGTGTACTGGCAAATACATAGACTTATGGTAGGCTCTCACATTTTTATTTTTAGTTACAGTGGTGTAAAAAACAAAACAAACCACATTTCTCTTTGAAGTTCTTTTGAACACAGTAGTTTCTCTTCTCTCTCCAAGTTTGGTGGCCTGCGATCACTTGTTTCCAGGAATTTTTCTTTACACAATATAAATCCATTCCTGCAGCCCAGAGATAATTCCACTTCCTCTGGAATTATTTATCAGTCTCCTGTCCCCCCCTCCCCCTCCCCTGAGGACATGCTTAATTAGGCAAATGAATCCACTCAGTATTCCTGACTTCATGGGAGTTCAGGTGTTTTCTAAAATGTGCATACATTGTACAGAGAACCTTTAATTTTGCATTTACTTTAATAGTTATTGTATGGTCCCAAGATGTTTCTTGCGTATTATAAATCTCTATGTCTTTTGTGTTTTATAAAATAATTTATTTTTATTTTGATTGATTTTAGGGAGAAAGGAAGGGGGGGGGAGAAAGAAAGAGAGAGACAGAGAAAGAAGGGAACATTGATTTGTTGTTCCACTCATTTATGCATTCAGTGGTTGACTCTTGTGTGTGCCCTGACCAGGAGTCAAACCTGCATCCTTGGTGTATTAGGACAACACTTCAACCAACTTAGCTCACCAGGTAGGGTTCAAGTTTTTTGTTTTTAACCCCACTATTTTTAAATTCAAAACTCACTGAATTTTGTGCTTGGTTTTCTTTTGAAAAAACGCTCATATTTTTAGTCTCCTCCTGCCCTTCTACTTACACGCTGAGCATTCATGAATATGAAGGATCTAATTTCTGAGCATTTTTATTGCCAGAAATTTGGAATGAATTGATGCTTACAATGGTAGAGTGAGACAAATGATTTCCTACTACACATGCACACACATTTCAGCCTGTCAGAGTGATAATACACAATTAGTGGGGTGTTTTATAAGCAAGCTGCTGTACTTCGTTCATTCTAAGACAGGCATTTTTTCACATTTTACCATTTCTGAAGTTGAGATACATCTCACAATCAGTGTGGTCAGAAAGCATTCATTAACAGTGCTTTTCCTTTCTTTGCAGTCTGATATAAAAGAATGCTGCATCATCAGTAGGGTAGTGTCTTAGCTTTGCATAAGTACAATACGAACAAAGACAGTTCTATGTGTTGGGAAGATTATTTTATGTAATCCTCCAAGCAGCCCCCTGACATAGGCACAATTATTCTCCACATTTCACACAAGAAGGAAATAGATGAAGGAACCTGCTTCCACTGCTATCAGCTACACTGTCCGTGGTCTGTGGCATGCTGATAACAACTAGCTGGGGAGTCAGGGGAGGGGTAACGGGGGCGAGGGAGGCTTTGGTTTGTAACAGTTGCTAATTTCTATGGTGTAAATGATCTCAGTGTGGCCAGCTGAAAGGTACTGACATGAAGTCACTGAACACAGGATCGGGAAGATAGGCACCAGCACATGAAACATCAACACTAGTTAGACATCATCTGTGGAAACACAGCACAGCCTAGGACCCCACTCAGAAGACCCCGTTGGCTTCTTCTCCCTACCTTGAACCATGCCCAAAGCCCATCAACCTCATCCTGACCCAGTTATGAGTGAATCCTACTTTACACTTGTTCTTTCCAGTCATGTGAACCTAGAATCCCCTTTTTTTCTTAAGCTAGCTCAAATTGGGAGTCTATCATTTACAATCAAGAGTACTGATGACTACAGCAGAAACTTACAAGATGTGCTAAGCAGTATTGTTCAAACCTTGAAAGTCATGTGTAGTCACAAGTGAAGGGTTTTAATCACATGAGGTTTTGTGGTCAGTGTATTGGACTTTCTCTGGTTGGTCCTGAGTTAGAAATGGGGATGAAAGATGGAGAAGCTGGCCATCATGGACCATGTCCTGATTGTGTGCGCTGTTTGCTGTGGAGGTTTCGTTTGGCTTCTTTAACTGGTTGTGGTTCAGGGTATATTGTCATATGTCGTCTGACTATTATCCATTTCTATATTCAGTCTCTCAGGCCTGTCTTTTTGTCATTCTCTCACTTATGAGAAGTCATCCAACTCAGGGAATGCTTGAGACCTAGATTTTTACCTCTTGGGGACTGTCTAGCTGTCTCCATAGACAAGTATACTGAGAGATCTTCTTGACTTTTTGCAGTGTAATCATGATGACCATTCAGCAAGAGTGTGACTCAGACAACGCACCTAAAATTCTGGAGAGAATACAGTGCACCAACATCATGACCACTATGACAAAAACGAGAATAATTGATATTACCTATAAAGTGCTTCAAAACCAGGAACCTCAATTGCCTGACCCAGGATAAGAAAATAAATCCCATAGGCCTTGAGGATTGATCTTAGAAAGCCAAGTAGCTTTATTCATTTAGGTGAGGCACAGTCTGTTTATCTAAGCCTACTTTCTTGACCCAACTATAGAAGAAGTATTATCAACGATATAAACGCCCCCTTGATTAGACAACGAGAAAGCTAGAGCCATGCTATCGTTTGAGTATTCCTGCTCGTGCCAAAGAGTTGTATCTGATCTGTATCCCATCACGGGCAGAGTGGTAGTGTTAATGACTTCTACTTATGGTCCTTTTCATTTCTATCATTTCTACCATTGGAAACATTGCTCTGGGTGTTCACCTAAGCACTGAGTCGGTAGTTCCCTGAGAGAGAGTGCCTGAATAACTGAGTGTGACTATGTTTCAGAGCTAGTGTCTGAGTTCAAATTTCCAGCCAAAGTGATCTATAGGGTTAGGAGGGTCTCTGGTTCAGACAAATTTTGGAACACTGTTCCTAAAGTGGGTGACTTGCTACTGTACTGCCCTGAGTCAAACATCCCCACAGGATCAGGCATCCTCCCCACAGTGTTTTGATTCTAAATCTGGCCATTGCAAGGGCACCGGGCTGGTGGGTTAAACAGAAGATGCTTACTGGTGGATTTTTTTCTTTCCAGATGTAGCTGGGTCAGTGTCTTAATTCTTCCTGGGAGTGGTTTGCTGTAATGGTGTGGTAGGAAGATCTCTAAGCTGGAAGGGAGCTATCTGGTGAGTTACACTCTGACATTTAAGAGGTCTGTGATTTTAAGTAAGTTCCTTAATATTTTTTTGTCTCAATGTCCTCATTTGCAAGATGCCATTTTGTTGCCCCAAGGTAGTGTGTGTGTGTGGGGGGGGGCGGTCAGAATGTTTACCCTCACATCGATTTTGTCTTCATTAGAATTTCAGTGTTGAATATCATGGAGTGTGAATTGGAGAAAACAGCTCAATTTGTTTCTCAGCGCAAAATTTGAAACTTGAGAGAAAATGTTGAGAACCGTAGGAAATATCTAGCAGACAATTCACCCATGGGCCAGCAAGTAGGACTTGTGAGTCCCTTGACTAAGGGGAAGTACTCAGATGGTTTATTAGTGGAGACTGCAGAGAGAATATTTTTCTCTCCAGTGTCAGAAGGAGTAGTGCTCTGGTATGTGATTTCACATCCGCAGCTAATGGTTTACTTGAGAAAGCTCTGCTTCTTGAATTTTCCCTGGGGAGGAAGCCAGAGAGGAGATAAGTGAGGGAAGGAGAGATGCTCTTCAATGATCCATCATTTTAACATTGTATATCTGCAGAGAAAGAGCACTTACCTATTGTGCATCTTGGGCTTTGGGACAGATCCATGAAATTCATTTCCTTCCTTCCTTCCTTCCTTCCTTCCTTCCTTCCTTCCTTCCTTCCTTCCTTCCTTCCTTCCTTCCTTCTTCCCCTCCTTCTTTCCTTCTTTTCCTTCTTTCATTTTCCCTACTCTTCCTCCTCCTCATTCTTCTTCTTTTCTCTCCTCTCTCCCTCTCCCCCCCCCCCCTTTCTCTTTTACACAACTAAGCTTAAAACCCACTATGAGTGCATTTTTCTTTGGAGTGTCTTTGGAAAAATTTTAGTGATGTCATAGACTATCATTGAAATGTCATTAGGAGTATACCTTTGGCTCCTTGAAGAAGGCTCTGGGCCAAACAGCCTATCATTTGGGCAGTGAAACATTTTTCTTTCTTTTTCTCTCTCTCTCTTTCCTTTTTTATTTTTATTTTTAAATTAAGTGAGAGGCAGGGAGGCAGAGAGACAAATTCCTGCATGTGCCCCAACTGGGATCCACCTGGCAAGCCCCATAGGGGCTGCTTCTCTGTTGCTTGGCAACTGAACTATTTCAGCACCTGAGGTGAGGCCATGGAACCATCCTCAATGCCCGGGGCCAACTTGCTTGAACCATTCGAGCCATGGCTGCAGGAGGAGAAGAAAGAGAAAGAAAGAAGGGGGAGTGGGAGGGGTGGAGAAGCAGATGATCACTTCTCCTGTGTGCCCTGACCAGAAATTGAACCCTGGACTTCCACATGCCAGGCTGATGCTTTACTGCTGCACCAACCAGTCAGGGCAAACATTTTTCTTAAACTCCAATTTCATTGTAAAGTAGGTTTAGGTTTTATTTCCTTGCTCAGTGCAGTTTATAGACGTGATTAAGAGGATGCTAAGTGGTACCACCACTCAGGCCTGAGGGTCTGGGAGTGTTAGCAGCTGATGTCTGCCACTGTGCTCCTCTTGGAGAACTGCCCTCAGCGGGAGAAAGTCACCTTGCCCAAGATTATCTGCCGAGGGCAGCCTACTTAGTAGGATGGGTCACTGTAGGGTATAAAGTCAGGGCCCCTTGCTTCAATGTGAGAGAGCTTGGAAGAGACATCTCAGCTTCAGAGCTCCTGGAGGGAGGGGATGAGTCTATTGCTATGACCGTACTGCAAGTCACCCTTCCCACTTTAACCTTGCTCGCTTCCCTGCCCCACAGGCTTGACCCCCAACATGCTTTCTGCATATACCTCTCCAGGTCACAATTCATTTCCCAGGGACACAATGATGGGGCTATATTGCATAGGGGAACCATATTATTCTACTTTTCTCATTCCCTTCTTCAGAATTAAACATTTCTTAAATTCACATGCTCAATGGAACACACTTACTTCATTCAAGAAACTTTGAGATTAGGGCTGCCTTCAGAAAACATGGCCATTGGAGGCATTTTACAAGTATTCAGTGTCTTCCTCAAATGTATCTGATATAATCTGATCAACGCAGAATTCAATGTGGCTTAAAAATGTACCAGGAAGATTAAGTGGTCTATGGCTTTCTTAACAAAATCAATAATATGAAATTGCTTCTTGTGAACGTTTAGAGATCCGCATGTCTAACTTCCATTAGTATGAAGTGCTCTTTCCTGCCAATACCCATTTTTACACATTTCCAAGTTGTTTATTTCACATTCACCATGTTTTCCGTAGCCGAGAGAATGCAAAGCTGAAATATTTTCTTTAGCAATTAAATGTCAATTACCTGATATCGAATCAGTATCTCTCCAAAACTTGCTTTTGATTTCCTGAAATTCCTAACACTGGATTATGATAACTTTTTCAAAATTGTGATATCACCTGCCCTCAGATGTTTGCCTAATCAGAGAGCCAGAGGTGCCCGTAGATACAGACAGGGTTGACAGCAAATAAAAATACGGGACCCATTAAGAATTTTAGGTAAACAATGGGCCCTTTTTAAAGTATATGTATGCTGTAAATATTGCAGGGGCTATACTTACACTAAAACATTATTTGTTGTTCATCAAAAATTCACATTAAACTGGGTATACTGAATCTAATCTGGGCACGCCAGACCCAGACTCCAGAATGCCCCTGGCCTGGGCCCAGGGTTCAGAGACTGCCCACTGGGGCCTCCCCTCTGGGTGAGCAGTCCTTGGTGTCAAATGGACGTGCCCACCCATTCCTACGCCCTCTTCATCACCTGCGTGCTGAGTGCCTACAACTTACTCCCAAATTTCCCTCCTAAGCTGCCCTGGGTGTGTGTCCAGGACTTTTGTTTTAGCCTTTTGCCCAGGACAACGTTTTTGAGTGCAACCTTAAGCTGAGGTACGGCCATGGGGTGGCTGATGGGAAAGGTGGCTAGAGATGGCATATTTGGCTGAGGTGCCCACATGCAGGAGCATACCAGGCCCTATGAATGTAGGACAGAGCCAGACGGGAAAGCAGGGCCTATACTTGAGCCCTTGCCTCAGGTCCCACAACGTGAGGGTTAGGCCTGCTGAGAGTCTCTGATATCTACACATTCCATGTGCTTTCTGCTGGCTGTTGGGAGGGGCAGGTACAATGAGGGCAGGTGCCCTTTCCATATACAGTGTATAGCCTCCATGTCTACCTATCCCCTTATGTTCATTTGTTTCAATTCACCTGCTTTGGGGGAAAAGTTTCTTGTCAATGCTTCACCACTGAATGGGTCTTGGAAAAAAAGAAACTTAGGAAAGAATCCATGTCACTATGAACAGCGAGAGCACAGTCTATCTAGTGTCTTCCTCATGTTGTGAGCTTTAGAAGGGATGGCTCAGCCACATGTATGCAGATGCTCTGTGTACACGCTGGCCACTCTCCAGAGTGTCCGCTGAGTGTGAAAATACCAGGTCCACTCACCTGGGAGGGGACACAGCCCGAGTTGTCAGTGTGGTTTGTTTTTCAGGAAGATAAATGAAGCAGAGGGAAGGCACCAGAGAGAATCAGGCTTTCATATTCATAAAGAAGGAATGTGTGGAAATAGCACGCATTGGGCTCTTTATGGTGTGGATAGTGCTTATTTAATCTCATAGGGAAAAGAAGTTAATATTCACCCAAGGCTCAGGACTGCAGGAACACACTTGTGTTGATACATAACAAGAAGGAAAAATTTTAAACAACATGTTGCATGTTAGGACCGCCTTTGGCTCCACGTAACAGGCAGCCGACTCGAGTGGCTTCAAATTATTAGGTGTGTACTTCCTCCTGACGTCCTTGCAGACCTGGCTTATTTCTGCCTGTCTCCGCTGCCGTCCTTGACGTGGCTTTCTTCCTGTGCTAGCAAAGTGACTGCTGCCCTTCCAGGCAGGAAGGGACTGGAGAAAGGCAGAATTATGTTGCCAAGTCTGTTTTCATCTTACATGATTTCTTGGAGGATCCAACTAGCAATATTTGCTTGTGTCACACCGGCCACTGTGTCAGGGAACCAACTCTAGCTGCAAGGGAGGCTGAAGTGGTGGCTAGTGTTTCAGCCGGATGCCCTGCTACGCCAAACAATGCCTGGGCTCTCTTTGAAAGGACAATGGGAGAGCAAGATATTAGATAGGCTGTTAGCCTTCTCTGCCACAGATGGGAACAAGCATCGATGCTTTTTAAAAAACAAGGAATTTTTTCTCCCCACATACATATAGTTAAATCCATCACAACATAGCAAATTAAATAAATATGAATAGAGTAAATAATTTTTCTAACCAATGGGTGTCCATAAAGTCATGGTGCACTTTTGACTGGTCATAGGAAAGCAACAAAAGACAATAGAAATGTGAAATCTGCACCAAATAAAAGGAAAACCCTCCCAGTTTCTGTAGGATGATGTGGCAGCATGTGCGCATGCGCAGATGATGACGTAACACCGTATATGCAGCGGAGCAGCCCATGGCCATGCCAGTCGAGATGTGGATGGTACAGAGGAAAGTTCAATGTGTTCTGTGGCTCGCTAAATTCGAATCCGTGACCAAAGTGCAACGTGAATATCGGTGAGTTTATAATGAAGCGCCACCACATAGGAATAACATTACTCGGTGGGATGAGCAGTTGAAGGAAACCGGCAGTTTGGTGGAGAAACCCCGTTCTGGTAGGCCATCAGTCAGTGACGAGTCTGTAGAGGCTATACGGGATAGCTACCTAAGGAGCCCTAAAAAATCTGTGCATGAGCCCACATCGAACTGCACTGAATAGGTATGAAACTGGGAGAGTTTTCCTTTTATTTGGTGCAGATTTCACATTTCTATCATCTTTTGTGGCTTTCCTGTGACTGGTTAAAAGTGCACCATGACTTTACGGACACAATGTATTTATTTGTACATAAGTGAGTCCAGATGTTATCTTTATATGGTAGATCTGAGCCGCAGCTAGTCAAAAATTCTTTACCTAATAGAATTTCCTGCCAATGCCAACATTTATCTTATCATTACATTAAAAAAAAAATAGTTTTGCCTGACCAGGCAGTGGCGCAATGGATAGAGCACTGGACTGGGACACAGAGAGCCCAGGTTCGAGACCCTGAGGTCGCCAGCTTGAGCACAGGCTCATCTGGTTTGAGCAAGGCTCACCAGCTTGAGCCCAAGGTCTCTGGCTTGAGCAAGGGGTCACTCAATCTGCTGTAGTGCCCTGGTCAAGGCACATATGAGAAAGCAATCAATGAACAACTAAGGAGCTGCAATGGAGAATTGCTGCTTCTCATCTCTCTCTCTTCCTGTCTGTCTGTCCCTATCTGTCCCTCTCTCTGTCTCTGTCCCCCCCCAAAAAAAATTAGTTTTGAAAAGCATATGATTGTACATCTTTGTTACAAACACTAGATTGCTAGCAGATACAATATACCTCATTTTAAAATGCAAACCCAAAAGGTAAACTTACAATATTTTTCAATGCATGGTATAATAAAAGGGATTAAAACATGTCCAAAATGATCCTTGACCTGCTGGAGCATATAAGCTTCTAGGCTATGATTTGGTAGGATGTCTAGTTGTCACCAGCTGGCCTGAGAGAGGAGTGCAGACAGGAGTGGTACCAACAGGAATCCAGAGGGGAGGTCCCCCAGTGGTGGGAGGTGCGCTTTGCATAGAGTGCACTAGCAAGGAGTCTTCTGCGGACCATGACAACTAAAAATCACATAAGAGCCTAGTGTGCCTGGAGTACTGTGCCACTCCACCAGTTGAAGGCCAAGGCCAAGGCAAAGTCTCTGGGTAACAAGAAAGAAACTGCCTTACTTGCAGACTCAGATGGCTTATAAAATCGAGGTGCCACCTTAGAGTGACAGAATCAAAGTGACTTCATGAAAGATGAGTAATTGTACAACACACTTTAAACCAGTGCTAATGCTAATAATTAAAAGTCCTGTTCCAAGCACTTCAACCTGTCCCTTGGCCAATGGATGTGAAGCTTCAAAACATTTCTTATTCTTTTTTTTTTTTAGTTTAAGTGAGAGTAGGGAAGATAGACAGACTCACGCATATGCCTGGATGAGGATCCTCCCTGACCCCGATCTGGGGCAGATGTTGACAACAGAACTATTTTTAGCCACTGAGGCAGGAGGCTCCACTGACCCATCCTCAGCACCTGAGTAGATGCACTGGAATCAGTGGAACTACTGGCTGTGGGATGGCAAGAGGGAGAGAAGGGGGAGAGAGCGGAGGAAGAAGAGCAGATGGTGGCTTTTCCTGTGTGCCCTGACCAGGATTTGAACCAGGAAGTCCATATGCCCGGTGACAATATTCACTGAGCCACTGGCCAGGGTCTCAAAGTACATTTTCAACAGATCTCCACTGATAATGTTGCCCTTTGATTAATTTAAAATTTAATGTGATTTTATTTTAAATAATTTCAAACATTTCATTTAATTCATTTTAGAGTGTTGTCTTTATCCTGCACTCAGAACAGAGATCTTCCTAATTTGTCACTGAAAAATGCAAACTTTCTGTGAAAAGACAGAGGTATATACAATTTTCTAGCTTCTGTGTCATTTTCTCCTGTTGGGACCCAGCTGCTGCAGGCGGGATCGGGTATGATTTCGGTTAGAGAAGAATATGAGGACTATAAGGGGGAAAAGGCATTTCTAAATATCCTTCCTGCGCGTCCCACTCAGGAGTACCTGGCGGCAGGTGCTCAGGAGGCAGGGAAAGGGCGTTGTGGAAGCTTCGGAGGAAACGGTGTAGAAATAACTTGAGGGTCCCACCCGAAATCCACCTCGCCCCCACGCAGCCTTCCGGGAGGTCTTAGGTCCCCTCTGGCCCCGCCCTGCCGCCCAGCAACGTGGCGGGCGCACCGGTAGCCCGTCAGGTGGTTAGGTGGCGCTGGAGAAAGCGCCACCGCCCGACGCCTCCGGGGCGGGGACTCCGCGGGAGTGGCGAGGAGGCGAGGAGGAGCCGGCGGCGCAATCGGGCAGGGACGGCCGGCGGGCGGAGCGGAGGACTGAGGCGGCGGGCGGACTGGTGACATGGAGCGTGGCGAGCCAGGTACGGTGTGGGGCGGGTGGGCGCGCAGCCCAGCAGGTGCACAGCTGTGCGCTGGCACCGCAGGTGCTGTCTCCGGGGTCCGCTCGCGCTTCCTGGTGTGGCGGGGCCAGAGCGAGGGCACCAGCGGCGGTCGGAGGAAACGATGATGGAGAAGGTTCTGGGAGGCAGAGACGGCCAGGGCTGCGATCGTCTTGCGGTTTGGGTGGCAGGCAGCGCAGAGCGGGCGCTGCACTGCTGGCTCTTGTAACTGATGGAAACTGAGGCACTGGGGGACCAAGTCATTTCACCCCTCTGGATGGGAATATGATCCCCCTTCCCTATACTGACTCCCTGTCTTCTCCTGAGTAATGGTAGGATTTTGGTGGTGTTTTGATCTCATGGTGATGGTTTGGACTCAGGTATTTAATATGCCAGGTGTCCCCAACTGTGTAGTGATGTCTGTGGGCTTATGGGGGGGGGGGGAGGCAGCTTTTCAGAGTAAGGATCTTCCTTGGTGCATCAAGGTGAAACACCACCACACAAGACACTTTGTCTAATGATTACAGCTTTGGACCGGCACATGGTTCTGAAATCAGTATATCAAGTGCAAGTGCATTGTTCAAGAGAGGTGGCCTTAGAGTACCCGTAGGGCTTTCAGGTTTCAGTGTTGCTACGTCCTAGAGGTCTTTGTCCGTAATAACTCAGTAACTGTAATGGATGTACAACATGCTTTTAAAAAGTTGCATAAATGCTAAGGAACAATACAGTCATTTTTAGAAGAAAGTTGGGGTGAGAGTGAGCCCCAACAGGACAATTTTCATTTTTTGCTTATCACCCTCTCCAGTATTTACCTTCATGTGTGGTTTTATGTAAGGATAACCATGTTCCATATACACTATGGAATTTCACTTTTGAGAAGTTGTAAGATAGATGCTTTGGAGCTTCTCAACCTTTACTGTTCTTCTCACCCCTCAAATTAATCTCACCCTTAATATCTGACCACTTATCACATGGACTATCTATTTTACATATGCACGTATGTAATACACGATTATGTATATCTACACATGCACACATATGGTCTGTATTATGAATTTCTTGAGGTGAGAAGCATGTACTTTACGTTTTTCCTCAGTTGAGTTACCTGGTGATTTGCACACATTAAACACTGAAATGTTTGAGTCAGAGTCACAATCCTATATGTGTTGTTAGGAGAAGGCCGGAAGCTACCCTGTCAGCCAGCATTGTTCGGTCTCATTTTTAGTGGGGACAGCAGGGGTGTCATACATGTGAACATGCCCATTTGTGCATGTCTTTCATTGTTAATCTTGAACACAAAGATGTTTTTATAAGGATTGTGTTTGGTATCTGTCAATAGCTGTGTGTGACTTTCTCTACTAGATTTTTGTACTCTAGCTTGGCTGGTAAGAACCAGTCATTAGTACCGCTATAGTATTCCAACTGGCTGGTATACTTTGTGTGGTTTTTATAGGACTAGTTTGTGTGTGTGTGTGCGTGTGCCTGTGCTCACACCTAAGATATTTTATAAGTTCTTTAGCTTATTAGTGCATTGTTTATCTGTCTCTAATTTTCAGATTCTTTTCCTTCTGGTCAAGATATTAGTCAGTCATGTTAGTCCTTGTTTTTAATTGTTATTCTCGAGGGCGAGGGAGATTCACCCTCTTCACGTGGAGAGTCTGGAGTCCAGTTTCAGAATGACCGATGAGTCACCTGCCTGGGCAAGATCGGCGGGCTCCCTGCGCAGCTGTGCTGGGTAACAACTTCCAGTTCTGGTTCTACCTGCCTGTCTCTTTTGCCTTTTCATCTTTGTATTCCCATGACACACAGTAGGGGCTCAGAAATGTCTGGACCACCTATGATGGAAGGGGACATGCCTGGGATCACCTTCCAGCTGTCAGAACTGCTGATGACCCTTCAAGTGGGACGCTGGCTTCCTGCTTCCTCCTACTCTTGTTCCCTGTGCAGTTTTAAAGAAGCAGAACTTTGTGGTTAGGCTGAGAAAGTTGCTGATGAGGCTGTACTGGGCTTGGAGGGTTACACATGAGGTTTTTGAGCAAGTGGCATGGATGGCTTAGTCGGCAGTGACTCTGAGACACCTGGCTTCATGTGGAGGAGGAACCTGGGACTGTAATCCATGTTTGCTAACAAATGAAGTTGACAGAAAGAAGGCTTATAAAACGATTTATCTCCTGAATTGTGATTGTTTTGCAGTTTTTAACACTGCATCATGCCATTTTAGAATTTTTTAAACTTATATTTTATTTAACATGTGTGGACTTTCTTGCATTTATCTATCCCTTTAAAAAGTAAGAAAACACTGGATGCAAAGTTAAATGCCCTACCTCTTGACTTAAATGCACATCTCTATTGAAAATGTCTCCTTATATCTTTCTTTTTATATGAAACTGTCAAAATGCTACTGGTTTCATGTACCAGAGCTGTAGAGTTTGGAAATGAACAGGGTGTGTGTGTGTGTGTGTGTGTGTGTGTTTTCAGTGGCATATTCTAATACTCTTCAGCATCAGGCTCAGGTTCTAATAGTGCATCACCCTCTTCCATACCAAGACTTTGTATAAAGTACACTGCTTATACAGAGAGCTACATCAGCATCAAGTGATTTAAAATGCGCCTTAACCTGCTGGTGCCTGTCAAGAATTTCATCATGTTAAGCCCGGCACAGCACATCTAATGTGTGTGGTATTTCCTGCTCCATGCTAACTAGAGCACACATTGTGTTGAAAAAAATAAAAAAAACAACAAAGCCTCCTGACTACCTTTAATGGGGCTGAATAAATATTTACAATCGGTGTTCTCATGTTATTAATAACCTGTAGTTTAGCACTGTTATATGGAAGTGATAGTCAACCAGCCACTAAGCATTTTATTTGTGTTTGAATGTAACACACACAGACACACACACACACACTCACACTCACACTCAAACTTTACTGAAGGGGGTGGGGGGAGAAGGAAGGGCAAAAATGTGGGGATAGGAGAAGGCGGCAAGAAAACGGTGACACAGGGATCTGTCCCTGTGATTTCAGCATTGTAATTACGCCTTAGTGATAACAGAAATGTGAGCTGTCACTTGTGTGAAAGTAAAACAAATGTGGAGATGGCTGGCTGACAGTTTTGAAGGTCTGCTCACAAATCTTTGGGTGTGACCCACCCAGGCTTTCTGTTTCTTGGATCAAGCTTCACTTTCCATATGGTGCTCATGTCTTTGTTAGCTCTCATTGACTTCCTGCATTTATTTTTATGCTGAAGCCTGCGGGGTCCCCAGGGGAAAGCTGAGCAGTAAGTGGGGTTGGGAGTGATCAGCAAGATCTCAAACAGAATAATCCACACACTCAGTCTAAACAGATACCCTCATAGTTCAGAGCAAAAAAGAACACCCAATTCCCTGAACTTCTGTGCTACTGATCTTTTTTTTTTTAAAAAAAAATTCATTGCTTGATTTTAGAGGGAGAGAGCGAGCGAGAGAGAAACGTTGATCTGTCCCTGTCTGTGTACTCTGACTGGGGATCCAACTGGCAACCTCCGTGCCTTCGGGTGATGCTCTAACCAACCGATCCGGCCAAGCCACTACTGATCCTTTTGTTGTAGGCTAAGATTGTTTTATTTTCCTTTTGGGGTTCATTGTTTATGTTTTCATTGTTTACTGTGGTAAAATCTCCCTCTTGAGACTCTCCCAAATTTTATTTCCACTGGGTAAGGTACCAGCTGTATGAACCCATAATCTTAGCGATATATTTTTATTAGAAAATGTCCAAGGGATCTAGGATTTAATATTTAGTGGAAGTTAAAAAAATGTTTGAGTTAAAAATACTTTATGGGCAGCTGAAAATAGTTGTTCATTTTAGAGAGATAAGAAAATATAGATGGAGAAAAAGACCAGGAAAACACCTGTAATTGTACTCTGAAAAATCACCATCAGTATATTGATTTATAAGCCATCCATATATCTAAAATTTCCAACAAATTACAAAATAATCTTTTTTTGAATATTTCATTTTATTATTCACCTTTATAAAAGATCTCAGTATATTTTTGAAACACTTCTCCAACATCATTTTTGACTTAATGTGACCAGGTAATTAATGCACATGACACAAAATTCAAAATAACTGAAAGGTTGCAAAATGTAAATCCCCCTGTCATTTCTGTCTCCTGGGCTATATTCCTTGGGTGGCAATGCCACTATGGTTACCATTTTCTTCTCCATTTATACAGAGAGAGAGTCTATGTATGTAGCTATACATTCACTAATATATATATTTGTGTGGATAGGTTATATAAGCTGGCACAAATTGTTTTAGCACCAGACTCTCTTCCTTAAATACAGTGTATATTTAAATATATTACAGTGTATATTATTCAACATGTATAATGGCTCCATTTTTTAAAAAAGATTTTATTTATTTATTTGAGAGAGAGAGAGAGAGAGAGAGAGAGAGAGAGAGGGGAAGGTGGGGAGGAACAGGAAGCATCAACTTCTCAAAGTTGCTTCTCGTATGTGCCTTGATCCGGCAAGCCCAAGATTTTGAACTGGCGACCTCAGCATTCCAGGTTGATGTTTATCCACTGTGTCACCACAGGTCAGGACATCGTCCCCCCTTTGATTTTAGAGAGAGAGGAAAGAATAGAGAGAGAGAGAAAGAGAGAAAGAAACATCAATTTGTTGTTCCATTTATTTATGCATTCATTGGTTGATTCTTGTATGTGCCCTGACTGCGGATTGAACCTGCAACCTGGGAGTATAGGGATGATGCTCTAACTAACTGAGCTACCCAGCCAGGGCTGAGAGGCTTCATTTTTAATGACTGTTTGTAGATGTGTATTTGTAGGCATACCATATTATTGAGGGGAACCAAAGCTTTGCCACCCCCAAATATGCCTTTTAGTCTATTGATTTTTAAGCTGGTTATTAAGAAACAGAAGACTCAGAAAGAACCTTTGACCTTCTTCCCTTTACCTGCCTAGAGGAATTCAGGTAGAAAAACTTGCTTACAGGAAGGGAGCGTCACCTTAGCATCATAACATGATCTATCTTCTGCGGCTCATTGTTTCTGGGTGGTAAGAATTTGCTTAAAACCTGTTTGGTCTTTCTTGTCTACCTGTAGATTACCTGCTTTCCTTTTGAAATCTCAGATCCCTGCCCTCCTGTCCTTTGTCTAAAATGGCATAGAAGCCTCAGCTGCCCAACGCAGTGTCTTCCATCTCATATTTTTACGGCGCCCCCACACGTACATCCACAATAAACTTTAGATATTTTCTCCTGTTGGTCTGACTCATGTAAATTTTATTATTAGCCCAGCCAGAAGAACTTAGAAGGTGAAAGGAAAATTATTTTGGGAGCCCCTCCATTATGTCCCATGATGGGTGATATTTGACTTGTCCCTTATTGACAGACATTGCGGTTTCCCTTAATAATTTGGCTTTAAAACAAAGCTGCAGAAAATACATTTGTATCCAAGCCATTCTGTAAATGTGCCAGTATGTCTGTGGGAAGAATTCCGAGCGGAATGAGACTGTTCAGTTTGACAGTGTTAACTCCTCCATAGAAGTGGTGCCAATTATACACCACCAGCCCTGTGTGAGCGGCTGTGTCCTCTGTCATCGGCCGACTGGGGTATTGCCACACTTTGTCATCTTTGCTTATCTTGTAGGGGAATTGGGGCTTCTCAGTGTGTGTCTGTCTCATTATGCATTTTTCTTAACATGAAGGTGGGTGTACATCTTTTGATGTGCTTAAGATCTGTATTTCATTTTCTGTGAAATGTCTGTTCACAGACTTTGCCCATTTTACTATTATTATGTTACTTGTCTTTTTCATCTCGATTTGCAGAGGAGGCCCTCTGTCCATGGCATGAATTGCTAATATATATTTTTCCTAGTTTGTTGTTCCTTCTTTGACTTGATCGTGTTTTCTTTTCCAAGCAGAGACACTCATGGATGGGTTTCATTTTTCAGCTTCTAGCTTTTGACTCATTCCTAGAAATGTCACCCTCTCTTTGTGTGTATGTTTTTATGGTTTTGTTTTTTACATTTAAATCTTTCATCCACATGGAGTTTATTTTGATAACAAGTGTGAGCTGCCTGAAGGAGTTATATCCAGTCCCCCTTTTTCTTTTGAAAGCATTGTTCAGAAGAGCAGTAGGTGATGGGAGCAGCCATGGCACGGAAGCGATGGAAAGTCTGTCTGTACCAGAATGTGGCTGTGTGTCTGTCCTTGTGCGCCAGGACTAGATCAGAGCAAAGAATGATGGGTTTGAAGTTACACCTGGGTTGAAAATTGAGCTTCAGCATTTTCTGGTTATGAGATGTTGGAAGGCTCACTGAACTTCTTGGCAGCCGATGATACCTCACATATTTGTGGAGATTAAGCAAAAACCTGTGACGTGTGCTGGTGCTCACTACATGCTGATCGTGACACTAGATGTTATGCACTGATGTACAGTGCTAACTCAGTGGCTCCCAATGCAAATGAAACATTTTATTGCTTTACACTTGACCTTGGCCAAGAGGCTGAGAAGCGAGAGACAAATACAAGCATAAGCTGAGGCTGCTCCAGGGAAGTGGTTATTGTATGTCTGCAAGATCGTGACCATGACTGAGAGGGAAGTGAGCAGCTCAGGCTGGGTCCCCAGAAAAGGATTCTGAATGTGGACTTGAAGGTTGAGTAGGAATATTTATACAAGAAAAAAGGGTGTGGGAGGGAATTAGGGGGGTCAGCTCTAAGGTTGGGATCTGAGAACAAAGGCCAGTCGGGGGAGGGCTTTCAGGTCAGAAGTGGGGTAAATCTAGGCGAATAGGAAGGGCGGTATTGAGCTTAGTTTGGGATATATCACATTTGAGCCTTGTTCTGGTTAATCAGAGCTGCATAACAAGCCATCCCAAAATCCAGGGGTTTGAGAAAACAGCATGGAGTATGGTCACAGATCTGTAACATAGCAGAGCTGGCACGAGGGGGGGGGGCTTGTCTCTGCTCCACTCAGCTTCCACTGGGACCACTTGAAGCCTGGGCATCCAAAGGTCCAGGTGAGAGCTGGTTTTACTGAGAAGAGGCAGAGAGCCAGGGCGCAGGCCGCTCTCTCTCTTGCGGGGTCTCCGGCCCAGACCGCCTAGCTCTGTTGCATGATGGCTGTTTTCCTGCCTGTGTTAAGTGTTGTTTTTCACTGGAGACCATGCTGTTGACTGGAAAGCATGCCACTCAGGATGTTAGCTCACGGCTCCCAAAGTATGAGTCCCAAGAGAGAGTCAGGGGGAAGCTATGTGACTTCTTATGACCTAGTCTCAAAGTCACATGGCGTCACTGTGTTCATTCTGTTAGAAATGTGTCATACAGGCCAGCCATATTCAAGGAGAAGAGACTTAAACTCCACTTAGGGGGAGAGTGTCAACAAGTGTATGCACATGTTTTAAAGCCACTATCAGATCCTTGTGGGATGCCCATGTGCATAGGTGTGAAATCTGGGTCTTAGAGAGGGGCAGGGCAGGATATCACGGTTTGGGAGACCTTGGCACGGGTGGTATTGGAAGCTGTGAAGTTGCTGAGATGGCCCAGAAGAAAGTGGAGCAAAGAGAGGCCAGAGCATGGACAGTGGACAGTTCAGGGCAGGGAGGGGAAGGCATGAGTTCAGAAGTAGGTAGTTTGACTCTGGAAGGCTGGGGAGAGGCCAAGCAGATGGCGGGGGAATGTGGCAATTGGCTGTGGTAATGAGGACAGTTGTGGATAATGCTGAGAGAGTCAAGCTCCATCGATGGGGGTGCGCAGGTTCCTGTGGGAATTGTGAAGGGGGTGCCACAAAAGGCTGGATGCTCTTTCCAGAAGCCATGTGGTGTTTGGAAGGGATACTTGAGTTCAGCGTTGGTGACTTACTTGCCTGTGCTTCACATTTGTGTTTGTTTATAAAGTAAGTGAAGAAAGCGGAAGCAAAGGGACTGGTAAGGTTTGCTGTCCCTATAGTCCACATCACTGGTGTTAGTGAAGATGCTTTTAATGGAAAATGTGTTTGGATAGTCACACCTTCAAGGAGCTCAAGCCTATAAGCAATAATTCACTTTAATGGTAAGAGCTTTGCAGAAACTAAGTACTTATGAAATATTAGCAGAAGAAAGGCATCATACTTTCCCCGGGAGAGGTGACATTTAAGCCAAATCATAGGAGTGCTGTGATTTTTCCCCTCACCGGTGGTTTCTTGGGGCAGATGTGAGGTCGTGGAGTGTCTCAGCCGTGGGATTGACGTGAACAGTGTCTGGATTGTCCCAGTCTTGCCCTTGGGAGATAAATTCCATTCCGGAGTGGCAATCCCCCGCCTGGACCATCCCTCCACCGCTTCCTTAGGCCGTTGTTGAAGGAGGAGCAGACTTTCCGTGGCCTGTTCTGCTGATTTTGAAATGGGCTGCTCCTGTTTATTGCCTCTGGAGTCAAGGAGAAGAACGAGGCAGGTTCTTCCTGGTTTAAAGGCCTTCTTTTCCCCAGTGTGACAACCCCTTCCCCAACTTCCCCTTTAACCTCTGGAAGGGAGTCCCCGCCTGGAGGTCCAGCTGCCCTGTGATCCCCTCTGGCTGGACTCGGGTCACTGCTCAGAAGGGCCTGATGACATTTCCTGTCCTGACCATCCTCTTCATTGTGGCGACTGTGGATGTTGGTTTGTAAAGCAGGGGACGCCCGTGAAACAGCTGACCTCTGCACGTGCACTAGACAACTGATAATGCCCTGTAGTTTGGAGTGACGCGCAGACCTCTGGGCACGCTCGGGCCGCCTGGTGCCATTCGTAGGCACCGTCTCCCTGTCTCCATCCACCATCTTTGCTTCTCCTCTCTCCGGCCTGTAGCCTGCTCTCTTCTCCTGTATTTTTTGCTCCACCTCCTTCTGTTTTCTTCCTTCTTTTTTTTATTTTTCCCCGCTTGGACCATAAAGTGGGACGCAGGAGCTTTGTTGTTCCCGCCCTTTGTGCTTTGCTTTCAAGGGATTTCAGGGACGTGTTCAGTGTGGTTTGTTTCTTCTTAGTCTTACTTTTTTTTTTCCAGTAAGAATTAAAACAAAACAAACCAGAACCGAGTCCCGGTGGAGTCGCCAAAAAAACAAAAACAAAACCCCCTGAAAATGGATTTCCTAGTTTCTTCATTTATTATTAATTGCACTGCTCTTGCAAAGCTAATTTAGGCCTCTCTCTCTCTCTCTCTCTCTTTCATGTGTGTGTAATGATTCAAAGCTTAGAAATATATTTCAGGTTATTAATTAGAAAATTTCAAAAACCATACGTTATTTGTTTGACTCTCTGGGTTTCTGTGTGAATCATTTTTAAAACTTGTTGGAAGATGAAGAGGAAACTGTATTTTTCTCCCGCATCTGGTGCCATGCCAGGGTGGGAACCTCTGTGGTGTTGTCACCGTGACTGGGACACAGCAGCCCAGCAGGTGCGGAAACTCCCAGCGAGGCTGTGGGTGGGCAGCCCTCCCCTCAGGCCCCCATCTGAGGGAACTCTCAGGACACGTGCCCACAGGGAAGAGCAGGGGCCACAGACCCGAACCATCGTGTGCTTTGGGGGGAATTTTTCACGCGGGCTCATTTCCCATGAACGCTACCACCGCACATTTGTAGTCTCTGTGCTGAACGAGTGGAAAACGCCGTGTGTCCTTCGCAGTGTGACAGTTCTGCCTGTGCCTCTTCAGCACTTGCAGAAGGTAAGGGGCGGGGAGCAGAGGGTGTGCTGGGGGCTGGCGCGGGCCCCCAGCTGTGGAGGCGCTAGAAGCCCCAGTTCTCTCCCACCAGCACTGTGTGGAAAGGAAGGAGTCTGTTGATGGTGCTGCACCCGTCACGCCTCCTGGTCCTGGCTCCGGCCACGAAGTCATGGCCTTTTTTGAGCCTCTCACCAGGGCGGCACCCTGAGCAGCCCCCACACTCTTGTGGGTTTTTTTTTTCTTTTTTTGGAAGTAACTAAAGCTGTTGTCGAGGCCCTCCAGTTCTGGGCCTGCTCTGCAGCAGCGGTGCTCACTGGATGCGGTACTTTTCTGTGGTTTGCAGTCATTCTTCATCATTCTTTCCGCATAAGTTAAATATAACCTTATGGAGAGACATAAGGAAGCATTTCAATAAGAAGCCTGGTGACCTCAGTCACCTGAAGCCCTCTTTTCTCACATGGACTTATTGGCATCTAAGCATCTGTCTTTCTCTGACTGTACATGTTGATTAAGGGACCAGGATGGCAATAGGCACATCACCTCCTTCCCGTGAAAGTGAAAACCAAGGTGCAGGCTCGTTTTCTTTGTTCTCTACCGTGGTCCCTCCTGCTCCTGCTCCTGCTCCCCGCACCCCCCCATCCTGTCAGCCGCAGGTTCTCAATCACAGCGCGGACTTGGATTTGAGACGCCTGCCGCTGGCTTTGGCAGGCCTTGCAGAGGTCAGGTTACCTTGTTAAAAGGGAACCCGAGACCTGCTTGCGCTGCCTTGCAGTGCGGGCGCTCTGTGGGGCTGGCTGCTGGAGCAGCTGTGGCTGTTAATGCCAGCGGCCTTCGGGTGGGGGTGTTGGGAAGGAGGGGTGTCGGTCCAGCTGCGTCTCAGACCAGGTCCTGGTGGAGAAGCTGCCCTAAGGTCGCTGGACCCCAGCCCATGTGATGGTGTCAATGACCTTAGGAGGCTGGTGGGGCTCTTGTAGCCTCTGGGAGAAAGTGCTGGCCCCTCCTCTTCAGATCATCCCCGCAAACTCTGGGTGGGGGGACTGGAGTGGGGGAGGAGCAAGAGGTTTAGGATTGACGTGTTGCTGAGAAGGGGGGCTGGGGGGGAGGTAGTGCAGGTTCATTCTGCTTCCTTCCCTGGGTTTTTACAGACCGCAGCTCTAAAAGGGGCCTCCAGGGCTCAGGTGTGGGCTCTTGTTTACATTGAGAGCTGCTTATCAGCAAATGCTCAGACCTCCGCTGAGGAACACTCACAAAAAGGCAGTTCTGGCCAGTGTCTTGCTTTTTTTTTAACTTACTTCACTCCCTAGCTCATTTAGGAATAGATGCAGGGCACTAGACGTAATACAGAATGAGCTTGTATCTCACACCTTACACTGAGGCTCTTTTGCTCAAGGTTTAAGTCTGTTCTCTTTAGAGGTAAAGGTATTTTTACCACTTGATCTAGCAAATCATTTTTCCTTTTAATTGGCTATATCTGTTCTGTGAGGTGATCTTTACACTTTTAGCTTCATTGTCCTCTGGGTATGGAACCGAGGCTTCTTAAATGAATATTGTCAGAAAAGTTGGCTGTGGGGTGGGAGACGGGAAGAACTGGGCCACTTTGAGGTTTGAAAAAGCGTTGGTTTTTCTCTGCACTGGGAGGAGAAGCGTGTCCTGGAAAACTGGGTGGCACCCGCTGCTGCTTTGTCATGCTGCAGTCACTTCCAGCATGGGGTTTCGGTAACGAAGACCAGGTAGGCTGTGGTGACCTCAAAACAGCCCGGAGAACAGAGCCCGACACTGGAGTAGCTCATGCCCCCCTACTGCCCCAGGCCCAAGAGTGCCCTTTCATTGAGCCTTTTCTCTTCAGTGAAATTTGAAGAGTTCCTTTTATAGAGAGCGAAACTTTCACTTGATTGTTAATCACAGAGAAGCAGGAAGAATATCTAGGCTATCTTAGGTGCTGGCTTTTTCTTCTTGTATGTATTTTCCAATGGCTTTAGGCGACCCCTGTGTTTTGGTTGTTCGACCCCCGCCGGGGTCGCGACCCACAGGTTGAGAACCGCTGGTCTAGAGGTCCTCTGTAAGATTTATTGCTTAGACTTTGAAGCTCCCTTTTTTTTGTCACCTGTGAAACTATCCCAGCAAACCTAAGGGTGAATGACAGTGGGGGCGGGGAACAGCACTGGACTCTGCTGTGTTTAGTGCCACAGAACCCACAAAATAGGACAACAAAAGACTTTACAAAGGTTTAGCTTTTCCAGAAAAATGTCTGCATTGTCCTGTCTTTTAGAACCTTTGGTAGCTAGCTGTCCTTCCTGTGAGCTATCGTGTGCTCCCTCCATGGGAGAGACATCAGTAAGCCCAGCTGAACTCTGTGGAGAATTCTTTTTATTTTTGTCAAATTGCAGGTTACATTCAGTATTATTTTGTATTAGATTGAGGTATATAGGATGGTGGTTATACAATCATATACTTTACAGTGTTCCCTCTTATATTCCTGTACCCATCTGGCCCCCGTACATAGTTATGAAAATATTATTGACCCATGCTGTGCCTTACATCCCATGACTGTTCGGAACTACCAATCTGTACTTCTCAATCTCTTCATCTCTGTCCCCCTGTCCCCCAACCCTCTCCCTTCTGCCAGCCATCGGTCTGTTGTTTTCATTTTGTTTGTTCATTTATTTTGTTCTTTAGATTCCACATTTGAGTGAAATCATATGGTATTTGTCTTTCTCTGACTGACTTATTTCATTGAGCACAATACTTTCTAGAGCTATTTGTGCTGTTGCAAATGGTATGATTTCATTCTTTTTTATGGCTAACATACCATATAGATAGATAGATAGACAGACACACAGCTAATTTATCTACTCATTTATTGATAGGCACTGGGCTGCTTCTGTATCTTAGCTATTGTAAATAATGCTACAATAAACAAAGGAGTGCATATATTCTTTCAAGGTAGTATTTTGGCTTTTTTTGGTTTTATACCCAGAAGTGGAATCTTTGGGTCATAAGGCAGTCCCATTTTTAATTTTTTGAGAAACCTCCATACTGTTTGTTTGTTTTTTTTTATAAATAAATTTTTATTAATTTTAATGGGGTGACATCAATAAATCAGGGTACATATATTCAAAGAAAACATGTCCAGGTTATCTTATCATTCAATTATGTTGCATACCCATCATCCAAAGTCAGATTGTCCTCCGCCACCTTCTATCTAGTTTTCTTTGTGCCCCTCCCCCCTCCCCCTCTCCCTCCTTCCCTCCCCCCACCCCCCGTAACCACCACACTCTTGTCCATGTCTCTTAGTCTTGTTTTTATGTCCCACCAATGTATGGAATCCTGCAGTTCTTGTTTTTTTTTTTTCTTTACTTATTTCACTCTGTATAATGTTATCAAGATCCCACCATTTTGTTGTAAATGATCCGATGTCATCATTTCTTACGGCTGAATAGTATACCATGGTGTATATGTGCCACATCTTCTTTATCCAGTCTTCTATTTTTTTTTACAGTGATTAATGCCTTTAAGCAAACTCTTGGTCAATACAGCAAGAATCCATAAAAGAGTAGTGTCCTTAACATGTTCACCAAGTCCAAGTTGGCACCATCACCATGCCAAATCCCTGAAAATGCAACCCAGCCCCAGTTCAGTCTGTTAGGAGCTGTCACAAGGAGCAGGAGTCCAGGAAAAGTCCACATCCAGGAAAAGTCCGCATGGCACTGGAATTGTCACAATTCTATACTTTGCAGCTCACGTCCAAGTCCCAGTGACCGCTGCTTCTAGCTGGTAATGATTAACGTAGACTGGCAAAGCCATCTGCAGCATGTGTGGAGATGGAGCTTCTGTTCTCTGCCTGGAGAGATGAGACCAGGGTGCTTTCCCCTGGAGCTCTGCAACTGTGGCTTGGTAAAGAGAACCTTGGGATACACTAAGCTGGGTGGCAAAGGTAGATTCATAATAGAAGTTGGCAAAAGGGGGAAAGAGAGCTCCATACTGTTTTATACAGTGGCTGCACTGGTCTGTATTCCTACCAGCAGTGCACGAAGATTCCCTTTTCTCTAAATCCTAGCCAACTCTTGTTGTTTGTGGATTTATTGATAGCCATTTTGACAGGTGTAAGGTGATATCTCATTGTGGTTTTAATTTGTATTTTCTGATTATTAGTGACATTGAATATCTTTTCATATATCTGTTGACCATCTGTATATCCTCTTTGGAGGAGTATCTATTCAGATACTTCTCTGCCCATTTTTAATTGGATTGTTTGTTTTGGTATTGAGTATTATGATTTCTTTAAATTTTGAAGATTAATCTATTATCAGATATATGATTGGTGAATAGTTTCTCCCATTCAGTAAGTTGTCTTTTCCTTTTGTTGTGGGTTTTTTGTTTTTTTTTTTGCTGTGCAAAAACTTTTTAGTCTGATATAGTTTCATTTGTTTTTCTTGTTTCCCGTGCCTGAAGAGATATAGTATCATAAAAGATATTGCTAAGAAAAATGGATTTTACTGCCAATGTTTCCTTCTAGGAGTTTTATGGTTCTAGTCTTACATTAAGTCTTTAATCCATTTTGAATTTTTTTTGTATATGGTTTAAGAAGGTGGTCTAGTTTCATTTCGCTTGCATTTGTCTGTCCAATTTTCCCAACATCATTTATTTAATAGACTTTTGTTTTGAGAGAGACAGAGAGATTGACAGATATGGACAGACAGACAGAAATGAGAAGCATCAATTCTCTGTGTGGCACCTTAGATTGCTTTCTCATATGTGCCTTGACCAGGGGGCTACAGCAGAGCGAGTGACCCCTTGCTCAAGCCAGCAACCTTGGGCTCAAGCTAGAAACTTTAGGCTTCAAGCCAGCAACCTTTGGGCTCAAGCCAGTGACTATGGGGTCATGTCTATGATCTCATACTCAAGCCAGAGATCCTGCAATCAAGCTGGTGATTCTGGGTTTTTTTTGTTTTGTTTTGTTTTTTTGTTTTGTTTTGTTTTTACAGAGACAGAGACAGAGAGTCAGAGAGAGGGATAGACAGGGACAGACAGACAGGAACAGAGAGATGAGAAGCATCAATCATTAGTTTTTCGTTGCACATTGCAACACTTTAATTGTTCATTGATTGCTTTCTCATACATGCCTTTACTGTGGGCCTTCAGCAGACCGAGTAACCCCTTGCTCGAGCCAGCGACCTTGGGTCCAAGCTGGTGAGCTTTTGCTCAAACCAGATGAGCCCTCGCTCAAGCTGGAGACCTTGCGGTCTCGAACCTGGGTCTTCCACATCCCAGTCTAATGCTCTATCCACTGCGCCACCGCCCGGTCAGGTGAGCTGGTGATTCTGTGCTCAAGCTGGTGACCTCGAGGTTTTGAACCTGGATCCTCTGCATCCCAGTCTGACGCTCTATCCACTGCGACACCACCTAGTTAGTCTTAATAGACTTTACTCTATTGTATGTTCTTGCCTCCTTGTCAATATATTAATTGACCATAAATGCGTGGGTTAATTTCTATGCTCTCTGTTCGATTCTTTTGATCTATATGTCTGTTTTGATTTTGCAAACACAACTGTCTTTAATAGTTTCACAAGGAATTACTTGGGAACCATTAATTTTCAGACCTAATTACAGAGTCAGTTTTGGTTTTTTTTTGGTTTTTTTTTGTTTTTTTGTGGCAGAGATGGAGAGAGTCAGAGAGAGGGACAGATAGGGACAGATAGACAGGAAGGGAGAGAGATGAGAAACATGAATTCTTTGCTGTGGCTCCTTAATTGTTCATTGATTGATTTCTCATATGTGCCTTGACCGTGGGGCTACAGTAGACCGAGTGACCCCTTGCTCGAGCCAGAGACCTTGGGCTCAAGCTGGTGAGCTTTGCTCAAACCAAATGAGCCTGTGCTCAAGCTGGTGACCTTGGGTTCTTGAACCTGAGTCCTCCACATTCCAGTCCGACGCTCTATCCACTGCACCACCACCTGGTCAGGCCTAGAGTCAGTTTTGAATAACAAAACCAGATGGAGTGAAAATCAGTGTTCAACAAGCAGAACAAACAAACACAGAAAGGTGAAATGCAGTGGGCTTTCACCCAAGGGTATATTTCAATTTTTATGCCTGTACTATGCTGTTTTGATTACTATGGCCTTATAGTCTGAGATAAGGTAATGTGATTTCTCCAACTTTGTTCTTGTTTCTCAAGATTGCTGAGGCTACTTGGGGTCTTTTGTGGTTCTATGTAAATTTTTGGATTTCCTTTGAAAATTCTGGATTAAAAAGCCTCCTGGGCTTGTTTGTCATGATTTTCGTAACCGGCAACATTTCCACAGCTCTTGGGTAGCCTTCCATTCCCTACTCTATCAGCCTTTCCTTCTCCTACCATAGTGGCAGAGGTAGCTAACCATTGCCCTTCTGACACCCATAGTATCTGAAAAAAGTATCTGAAACAAGTTACTTTATTGTGTGTGAGAGAGACAGAGAGAGACAGACAGAGGGACAGAAAGGGACTGACAGACAGGAAGGGAGAGAGATGAGAAGCATCAATTCTTCTTTGCAGCACCTTAGTTCATTAATTACTTTCTCATATGTGCCTTGACTGGGGAGCTACAGCAGACTGAGTGACCCCTTGCTCAAGCCAGCGACCTTGGGCTCAAGCCTTGCTCAGACCAGATGAGCCTGCACTTAAGCCGGCAACCTCGGGGTTTCAACCTGGGTCCTCTGTGTCCTAGTCCGATGCTCTATCCACTGTACCACCACCTGGTCAGACTGACAAAAGTTACTTTTAACTGATAGGAGCAATGCACGAATACCCTCTCCTTGTTAAAAAGAGTGTGCCACAGAATTCTAGTGATTAGTTTATGTGTGCCACGAGATGCAAGAGATTGAAAAGCGCTGGTCTAGATAATAATGGAGAAGTGAGATTGCTGAGCATGTGTGTTTTCTGTCTCATTTTGGTTCTACTGGGTAATGTCACTAAGACACTCTATGATGTTTGCCACTATAGTGGTCAGCCCTGGGTCCCTTGTAGTTTCCCTGTAACCTGAGGCTAACCCAGAGCCAGTAATATTGTACAGTATACTTACTGGGTTCTGCCAAATTCCACTGGGCTTTAGGCTGCCCGCCAATCTTTTTTCATTTTTTTGTAGACTTCCTTAAACAGTGATATTCAACAATATTTTCCCTCTTAGGGCACTTGGTTGATAAAAATTGCCCTCCGTAACAATGGCTCACTCACTAAAGTTTCCAGAGGATAGGGGTCCAAAGGTATCTTTTTATGTGAAGTCACTATTAGATTTCTCCAGTCTGGACATTCTTTTATTTAAACGCAGCCTTCCCTATGCCTTCCCCCTTCTAAACAGGTTTCTCTTCTTTTTCTGTTCCGTCCTGGAAGTGATTCATGTTAGGTGAGTCTGACGGGTCTTAGGTAAGTCTGAGGTTACAGGTGAGTTGTACGTGCAGGTAAGAGGGTGTGATATCCTGGTGCCACCATTCCTGATATTTAGGATCTCACAAATGGGCAAAATTAAAATTACCAGGTTGTCATTTTCTTGTGGGGTTTTTTTTCAGAGAGAGAGAGAGAGAGGGAAAGAGAGAGGGGGAGGGAGAGAGATGAGAAGCATCAACTTGTAGTTGTGGCACCTTAGTTGTTCATTGGTTGCTTCTCGTATGTGCCTTGACCAGGGAGCTCCTGCTGAGCTTGACCCTGCTTGACCCCTTGCTCAAGCCAGCAGCCTTGGGCTCACGCTAGCAACCATGGGGTCATGTTGATGATCCCATGCTCAAGCCGGATGAGCCTGCGCTTAAACTGGCGATCTTGGGGTTTTAAACCTGGGTCTTCAGTGTCCCAGGCTGACGCTCTATCCACTGCACCACCACTGGTTAGGCTCCTTGTTTTAGTAACTCATTAAAAACAACTAACAAAAATACCAACATTAAAAAAAAATCAATATAAGATTTTTAACACCTCTTTACCACCTCCAAAATCAGGAAGAATATTATCAGAATAACGGGCATCACTTCTAAGCTTAATTTTAGGGGGAAAATTTTTTTCCTTCTTTTGCGTTAAACAAGTAACATGTTGATATAGTCTGGAGCTGTCCTAGTATGCAGAGAAACTTGTCATTTCTTGAATAGAAGATTTGATGTCTGGATTAGTCAGTGGTTCCTGGGTTGTTATGCCCCTTCCTGGTGCTCCTGTGTGAGAGGGACAGCTGGGGTAGGATGCTCCTGTAATGTGCCCCGCTCATGGAGGAGAAGGCTCTTAAGACGCCTCCAGCCACTCCTTCCCACCATTTGGGCATCTGCTGTGTGCCAGGCACTAAACCCGGTCTAGGACAAAAAGAAGCAAAAGAGGTTCTTGTATCTCAGCTCTCCCTGGTAATCTGAAAGTGTGTCCAGACTTGTGGTGACACTGCTCAAATATCTTTTGACCTTGAAAATTTTTGTTTGTTTGTTTGTTTGTTGTTTTCAGAGACAGAGAGAGAGAGAGTCAGATAGAGGGATAGATAGGGACAGACAGGAACGGAGAGAGATGAGAAGCAACAATCATCAGTTTTTCCGTTGCGAGGGCCTTCAGCAGACCGAGTAACCCCTTGCTTGAGCCAGCGACCTTGAGTCCAAGCTGGTGAGCTTTTTTGCTCAAACCAGATGAGCCTGTGCTCAAGCTGGCGACCTTGGGGTCTCTAACCTGGGTCCTCTGCATCCCAGTCCGACGCTCTATCCACTGTGCCACCGCCTGGTCAGGCAACCTTGAAAATCTTTACACATGTTTTACCACTTCTGGCCACAAGCCCAGCTTACACAAGGTCTCTGTTGTACCTTTGAGATTCTAGGGAGCATCAACTTTTAAAACAAAGAAGCCCTTCCCATCATCGGGAAATCCAAATACCCATTACCTACTGTTTTTGCGTTTCTGCTTTGGAAAATGAAAGTTATCTTAAAAATGATACCAGTTTGCACTCATCTGGACTACAGAGCCTCCCAGTTATAATGAACCCCCTCCAGGAGTACTTCAGCCTAAGATAGTTATGCATTTGGAGCCTCATGTGGTGTGTAGAAACAAATTAAAAAATAACCCACAGAGTAACTCATTTACAATGTGAATTCTTTCCAGATAACCAAGATCTAAGGGCCTTAATTAGGTTTTAAATAGATACAGTGCTTTATTAGATTTTTATTTTTCCGTTACAAGTTCTTAGACATATTGCTGAGGCGATTGGGATGACCTAAAAAATTGGAAAAGCCTTGGGTTTGGTTAAAATGGGCTCTAATGCCATATAAAGAAATGGGCACTGAGTGTCATGTGAAAGGGTCAGTCCATCACCTGCCCACCCTGGGGAACCAGTTGTGGGCATTCCCTTTCTGGGTTAACTCCAGAGAATCTGATTGAAAGGGTGTTTTTGCAGCAAGAGCAGTGGGCTCTGAGTTGTGTGTGCATACACATAATAAACTAGCCCCTAGACGACCACTGTTCTGAACCTAATAAATATTTAAATAAGGGGAGGTATCTAATGCCTTCCTAGTGCTGAAAGGCTGGCTGCAGTTGCTATGGAGAGATGGGGACCAGTCTCAGGTGTGTGACATGACAATATAGGAATCTTTAGGAAGGGGAAAGGTCACTTGACTTCAGTCAACATTCACAGCCCTACTGGTTCTGATGAGTATTGATTCTTTCTGTATGGTTCCCATGTGGTAATATATCCACCATTCGGTGTGCAAACCCCCAAATCACGGCAGTAGTTTTGTAAGTCCTGTATTTGAGTAGTCAGAAGTGGCTTCCTATTGCAAAATTCTAGCCTTGTATGTTGGTAAGATTAAGATACTGTTTATTTACTGATTGATCATAATAGTATCATGAAATTCTTCATAGCACATAAAAGAACAAAATGTTACGATACCGGTTTGCGTGACAAGGATTACTTCCATTTGAAGAAGTAGGAACGCCTTGGTAGATTCTGACTATACCTTCAATTTATTGAAAAAGTTTATTACAGAATTTGTTATGTATTATTTAAGGTTTGGAATCTTTTACATCAATTTCATCTTACAGATTAACCAAAAAACGAATATGGTGTTTGTGCCTGTTTAAAAATTTAATCTTTGTATTTCATGAATGTTATGAGAGCGTAAGTAACATTTTTTTTTTTTTTTTTTTTTTAGTGTTTTGCTTTTTTTGGTCTGCTTTGGTGCCTAATACAGAGGAATATACTAGAATCCTTTTAAAAATATATTTCTTTTAGTTAAAAATTTTTTTTCCATTACAGTTTACATTCAATATTATTTTATTACTTTCAGCATGGTGGTTAGACAATTATATACTTTACAAAGTATTCCCCTGATATTGTCAGTATCCAACAGGCACCATACATAGTTATTAACACCATTATTGACTGTATTTCCTATGCTGTACTTTATATCCTCAGTACTGTTTTGTGAATATTGATTTGTACTTCTCAATCCCTTCACCTTTTTGACCCAGTCCCCCATCCCTCTCCCCTCTGCCAGTCATCAGTCTGTTGCCTGTATCTATGAGTTTGTTTCTGTTTTGTTTATATTGTTCTTTAGATTTCACATATGAGTGAAATCATATGGTATTTGTCTTTCTCTGTCTGACTTCACTTTGTGTAATAACCTCTAGATCCATCCATGTTGCTACAAATGGTAAGATGATTTTATTTCTTTTTATGGCCGTTTATTATTCTATGTTTTATCTTTTTTTTTTTTTTTTTTTTTTTTTAGTGAGAAAGACAGAGACAGAGAGACAGAAGGAGGGACAGACAGGCAGGAAGGGAGATGAGAAGCATCAATTCTTTACTGTAGCACTTTAATTGTTCATTGTTTGCTTTTCTCATATGTGCCTTAACCAGGGGGCTACAGCAGAGTGAGTGACCCCTTGCTCAAGCCAGTAACCTTGGACTCAAGTCAAGCGACCTTTGAGTTCAAGCTAGCAACCATGGGGCCATGTCCATGATCCCATGCTCAAGCCAGCAAACCTGCACTCAAGCTGGTGAGCCCACACTCAAGTCAGATGAGCCTGTGCTCAAGCCAGTGACCTCAGGGTTTCGAACCTGGGTCCTCTGCATCCCAGTTCAACACCCTATCCACTGCGCCACCACCTGGTCAGGCTCTTTTTTTTTTATTCCTTCTTCTCAAAGAAGCCCCTTTAATATTTCTTGTAATACTGATTTGGTGGTGATGAACTCCTTTAGCTTTTTGTTGTCTGGCAAGCTCTTTATGTCCTTCAGTTCTAAATGATAGCTTTGCTGGGTAAAGTAATCTTGGTTGTAGGTTCTTGCTTTTCATCACTCTGAATATTTCTTGCCAGTCTCTTCTGGCCTGCAGTTTCTGTTGAGAAATCAGCTGATAGTCTTAGGGGAGTTCCCTTGTAGGTAACTAACTGCTTTTCTCCTGCTGCTTTTAAGATTCTCTTTTTGTCTTTAACCTTTGCCATTTTAATTATGATATTTCTTAGTGTAGGTTTCTTTGGGTTCATTTTGTTTGGGATTCTCTGCACTTAGTGGACTTGTGTGTTTATTTTCTTCACCAGGTGTGGGAAGTTTTCTGCCATTATTTTTTCAAATAGATTTTCAACTTCTTGATCTCTCTCTTCTCCTTCTGGCATTATCATGATGCAAATATTAATATGCTTAAAGTTGTTCCAGAAGCTGCTTACACTGTCCTCATTTTTTGGATTCTTGTATCTTTTTTTTTTTTTACAGAGACAGAGAGAGAGTCAGAGAGAGGGATCAATAGGGACAGACAGACAGGAATGGAGAGAGATGAGAAGCATCAATCATTTGGGGGCTTTTTTGTGACACTTTAGTTGTTCATTGATTGCTTTCTCATATGTGCCTTGACTGTGGGCCTTCAGCAGACCAAGTAACCAGCGACCTTGGGTCCAAGCTGGTGAGCTTTTGCTCACACCAGATGAGCCCACGCTCAAGCTGGCAATCTTAGGGTCTCGAACCTGGGTCCTTCCGCATATCCCAGTCCGACGCTCTATCCACTGCAGCACCACCTGGTCAGGAAGATTCTTGTATCTTTTGTTGTTTTGATTGTTTTCTGATTCCTTATATTCCAAGTCTTTGATTGGATTCTCTGCTTTGTCTACTCTACTGTTGATTCCCTGTAATTTATTCTTCATTTCAATTAGTGTATCTTTCATTTCTGACTGGTTCTTTTTCATGGTTTTTATGTTTTTTTTCATGCTGTTGAAGTCCTCACTAAGTTCCTTGAAGTTCTTGCTAAGTTCCTTGAGCATCCTTGTAACCATTGTTTTTAACTCTATATCTGATAGTTTTCTTACTTCCATTTCATTTAGTTCTCTGGAGATTTCTCCTCTTCTTTTGTTTGGGGTCTGTTTCTTTGTCTCTGCATTTTGGCTGCTTCCCCATGTTTGTTTTTATGAATTAGGTAGAGCCGCTATGTCTCCCAGACTCGGTAGAGTGGCCTTGTGTGTTTGTCTGGCCCAGTGGCACGGCCTCCCCAGTCACCCGAGCTGGGTGCTCTAGGTGCACCCCTGTGTTGGCTGTGTGCACTGTCCTGTTGTAGTTGAGCCTTGGTTTCTGTCGGTGTCACAGGGAGGGCCTGACCCTCTGGTTGATTGGCTGTGAGGACTGGCTGTGCCTGAAGTGAGGAGCTGCCCCTGTGGAGAAAGACTTGTTTCAGTGGGCCTTTGTTGCTCACTGAGTCTGTCCCTTGAGTGTGTCACTTGTGGAAGTGGTAGGGCTGTAATCTGGTATGGTCTGAAGCTGCTCACCAGGTACACTGGCTCTGAGGCCTCCCAATGCAAGGTCAGCTACTGCCTGTGCCCTGCCGGGACAACCCAGCACAAGCAACACAGCAGTCTGAAGGTGGCTTCAACTTGTGCTGGGCTTGGAGGTACTCAGGAGAGGTCAGGCTGTGGACCAGAGCCAGCTTCTGCTAGTTCTAGGCCTGGGGCCACTTAGCAAGGGGTACAGGGTACAAAGAGGCCAGATGCTGCTTGTTTGAGAGATATTAGGGAAGCCCAAAGCATGAGGTAAGAGAGACCATTTTTATGGAAAAGCCACTCACTGAAAACAGCATTAGCCAGGTTGATGGAGACTCAGATATTGTGCCTGCCTGTAGGTTCTGTGGGGAGGAGGGCTCAGCAAAGGAACAATGCCTCTGTTTGGGGAAAAGCTGCCCTTCTAGGTTTTACCTGGATGCCAGACAACTCATTTCCTCTCCATATGTTTCTGGTGACTTTCAAGCTGCTGCCCCAGTGCTGTAGCTCAGAGGGAGTGAGGCCAAGTAAGCCCATGTATGGGCCCTTTAAGAGGAATCCCTGGACTCTAGCAGCCCTCTGTCTCCCTCGGTCATAATCCCTTCTGGGTTTTACAACCAGAAGTTATGGAGACTTCTCCTTCTGACATTAGAACCCTAGCCTGGGGGGCCCGAAGTGGGGCTGGGGCCCCCTGCTCCTTAAGAGGGACTTCTGTAGTCGAGATACTTCTGATTTTTATCTGCCACACATGGGTGTGGAACCAGCCTACTCAACATCTCTATCCATCCTACCAGTCTTGATATGGTTTCTTCTTTAACTCCTTAGTTGTAGGACTTCTGTTCAGCTAGATTTTGGGCAATTCCGAATGATGGTTGCTGTGTAGTTTAGTTGTAATTTTGATGTGGTTGTGGGAGGTTCTGAGTACCGCATTTACCTATGCCGTCATCTTGACTGAAACTCAGAATCTTAAACATTTAGCAAATGTGGTCCATGTTGAAATGGAGGAGTCTAATTCCTAGACGGTTTTTTAATGTTCATACTTTCTTAGTCCCTAGAGTAGAGTTACGTGATGCCTCTAAGTTCTAGAAGTGGTAATTTCCAGTTATTTGGTCAGTTGGTTGCCCTTAAAGTGGTGGACATTGTGCTAACTATGAAGATCAAGAGAATAAAATAAGCAATGAATCCATGGCTCTGGCACTGAGGAAGGTGTAGCCAGGTGGGGGCTCCTGGAATATGAGTTGGCTATAGTGAGTTATATGAATTAGCCTATAACATGCTTATGGGTGGCCTGTGGCTAAGTTGTATGAGTTTTGGTCAAAGAATATGTATGTTCCAAAAGAGCTAAACTCTTCAGTTGGTGCTGGATGTAAGTCTAGAAGTGAATTTGAGGGTTTCCTTCCCAACCCTGGAGCCTCTTTTGGGGTTTGTAGCAACGAAGACAAATAGAGATGACTTCATTGAGTTCTTCTGGTGGGGCTCAGACCTTCCCATTTGAGGCACCGCTTCTCCGGAAGGCCGTCTCTGGTGAGGGGAAGGACGTGGATGAGAGGACAAGCACCCTTCTGGGTGTTTCGCAGAAACTTCTGGATTGATCTCATGTAATGTGTCCGACAGCTGCCTCAGTAATCTGTAGTAATTTACAGGTGGGAGATCCGAAGGTTCAGGAAGGGGAAGCTTTCTCTCAGTGTGGAATTACAATGCGAACCCATCAACACTATAAATATATAACTTAAAAATAAAGATGCAAACCCAGACCAGTCTGATTCCCTGGTCACAAGTTCATGCTCAGTGACCACTGCCACCAGCTGCTGGAAGCCATCGCAGCTGCCTTGTGGGTATACTTCTGCTGACCCCTGAACCTGCCTGCTTTACCTCACTTCCCCACTCTCTTCTGATGGGTCACCAGGGGAGGTGTCGGCGAGGGAAGCATCCAGTTACGTCCCATGGGTGGTGTGGGATGCAGGCCTGTGAGCCTTCACAATATGAGACTGAAGAACCTCTGTGGAAGAGTGACCCATGCTACTTGACTTGGGAGAAAGGAGTAATTCTGCTGAGGGAGTGTCTAGAGCATTTTCATAAAAGATAAGTTGTATGTAACCAAGTCATATAAGAATAGAGTACATGCTAGAGTGTGTATGTGTGTGTGTGTGTGGGGGGGTGGTTTCACGTGGGAATCATTGAGGGTGTCCCCCCCCCCCCCAGGGAAGCCTTAGCCATTTACTCACAATGGATTACTTTTCAGATATTTGTTGATCTCTCTCAGGCCATTAAAGACTTAGTGGTTAATGAGCAGACCTACTAAATACTGCCTCATGTCTGGGAAAGAGTTAATGTCCCTGGAAACCTGAGCTGTTTTCCCTTGTGAAGGAGGTGGAGCAGGTGTTCCCACTGGGTCCAGTTATATAAAATACTCGATGAGTAAGAAATGATGCTATTCAGGAGACAATAGTAAACTAATTAGAATTAGACTGCGTTTTAATGAAAAGGTTCTAACTCTCACCTGTCTTCCCAGCCGGTGGGCACGGCACAAGCATGTCTGGTCAGTTAGGTCCCTCTGCCCTTTCTGGTGACCTCAGGAGAACCCTGGATGGGCCATGGAGGGGGCTCCTGTTCTCTTCACGAAACAAAGGAAGCATCTGCACCCGCCATTGAACCAGTGTCTGTGTCACCGCGGGACCAGTGCTGGAAGTCTCCGGGGCCACAGCATAAAACAAAGGCACCTCTTGTTGTGCTGAGGGCACAGATAGGCTCTTTTGCTTTTTTCCAGTTATTCATTAGATGGGAATTGCTTCATGGTAAGACAAAGTCTGCTTGTGGAGCAGGTTGAAAGTGTGGGTTCAGGAGAAAGACCGAGAGCCAGGAGAGCTGGGCTGAGGTCCCCGCCTGGGTGACTGTGGGTCACGCTCCCCTGAGTGTCAGGCCCCCTGCTTCTAAGTGCCCAGCTGGCCACTTGGGAGGACAGGAGAAAGCCATTGTGTTTGAGTGCACACTGTCAGGACCGAGGCGCTGTCCAAACCCACCCTGCTCTTGACCTTTGTTTTGTTATTTTAACAGCTGCAGCTTTGCAGTCCCCGTAAGGGGAAGGTTTTAGCTGTGCTCTGTCAGTTCTGGGTCACAGACTGTATGAGTAGTTTATAATTTTAAGTGTTCTAAAAGTTTGCAAGACTGAAACTCTGAAAAAATAGGGGGTTTTATTTGTTTTTTTTTTTTCATAAAAACACTATCCTAGATGCTGGTGGGTGTGGGGTTTCATTTTGGGGTGATGAAATGTTCTAAAATTAGATCATGGTGATGGTTTCCTAACTCTGTGAATGTACTGGTAACTACTGACTTGTACCCCGTAAATGGGTACATTTCATGGCCTGTGAGTTGTGGCTCAGTACAGCTGCTGCTGTTCCCTAGAAGAACCCCAGCATTTTCTCCAACGCTCTGGTTTCCTGGACACGGCAGGGGTTCAGCACAGAGCTGACTGAATGTTGAATAATGGCGTTGCAATCATGCAAATGGCACAGGTAGGTGAGGGGGGCAGTCGGCTCAGAGGTGAGGGTAGAATCCGGGGGGCGGCGCAGCAGCAGTGGGCTGGGGTGGTATGTGCAGGCTTGGTTTGGGGGTGTTGTGGCAGAGGTGACCGTGATGGTGGATGTAGTCAGGGTGGCTCAGAGGAGGAAGACATGCTGCACGCAGGTGAAGTTCTGGGTGCAGGGAGCGGCACGGGATCCTGGATGCTGGTCAGATGTGGGTCTTGTGCTTGAACATTGGGGATGCTGGTGTCTTGTGGTCTGAGTTCTGCTTCCCTTGGCCTTCTGAGTCAGGAAGCATCATGCTGACTGAGTGGGCTACAGGGCTGACGATGGCTGCTGGCAGTGTTTGGGGGAATTCAGGTGGAGAGGCATGTGGTGAGCCACAGTGTCTTCATTCAGAGTGTCCATGCCCTTGAGTAGCCGGGTAAAGAGCCCATAAGGGCCTGAGAGTGACAAAGGCCAGGAAGTGCCCTGTGGCAAGGAGGCCAGGCCCCGGCCCAGGCAGAGCAACTACTGAAGACCTGGTTACAAGCTTTGGGGCATGGTGTTGACTGGCTTTTTTTGGAGGGGTTGATTTTCAGTTTTTTAATTTGGATATATATATATTTTTTGACAGAGACAGAGAGAGTCAGAGAGAGGGACAGGTAGGGACAGACAGACAGAAAGGGAGAGAAATGAGAAGCATCAATTCATCAATTCTTCCTTGCAGCTCCTTAGTTGTTCAGTGATTGCTTTCTCATATGTGTTTTGACCTGGGGGCTACAGCAGAGCGAGTGACCTCTTGCTCAAGCCGGCGACTTTTGGGCTCAAGCTAGCGACCATGGGGTCATGTCTATGATCCCACACTCAAGCTAGTGACCACACACTCAAACTGGTGAGTCTGCACTCAAGCCGGATGAGCCCTCGCTCAAGCCTGTGACCTGGGGATTTTGAATCTGGGTCCTCCACGTCCCAGTCCGACACTCTTATCTACTGCACCACTGCCTGGTCAGGCTAATTTGGATATTCTTTATATTTATTTATTTATTTGACATTTTTTATTTTTATCTTTCAATTACAGTTGACGTTCAATATCACTGAACTGGTTTCAGGTGCACAGCTTTGTGGTGAGATATTCTTGTTGTTGTTGATCAGTATGGACATCAAGGAATCTGTTTTCATTTTCCTAGATGCGTGCCGTCCTGTGCTCGCCTAGAACGGACCCGCAGTTGCAGAGCTCAGACCACTTTGAGTTCTCGTCCTGCACCTGCAGAAGCAGAAGACAAAACCATGTGAAACCACTTCTCCCTCCTCAGATGGCATGCAAATTCTCCTGCAGGGGTTTTAGGCAATGTGGTTTCAACCGAGGATTCTGTCAATTTTGGTCTCTGATTGCCAAAGGCAGTCAGACTCCTTCCTTAACACAGTCCTCTACTGAGAACTGTGTCAGTTCTGAGGGTCTGACCCGGCCCCTCCCTTGAAGGACAGTGTTACGCAGCCCTGTAACTAATGCGGGGGTTCTGGGAGAGGCATCCTTCTCTGGGCTTCTACCCACCGACTTTCATACTTTTGAAAAATAAGAGAGGTTAAGGCAAAAGAATTCAAGTAGTACAAGGGAGCATACAGTGAAAAGGAAATGCTCACCCTCGGCCCATTTCCCAGACACAGCTGTCCTGATCGAACTCCCAGATATCCTTCTAGAAACGTCCGTGCACGTCACATGTGTAGCTGTTCAGGAGAATCCAAATGGGAACGTACATATACACTCCTCTGTGCTTTGGTCATTGTAACTAGCATGTATCTTTTTGGGTGTTTTTCCTTTTCTAGCACCGATGACTTGATCTTTTCAGAAAAACAGCTTTATTGTGGTGTAATTTGCAATCAGTAACGACCATATCATTTATCTCAGAATTCACTTGTAAGTCTCCAGTTCAGTGACTTTTGGAGAACGGACAGAGTCCTGCCGCTGTCCCCGCCATCCCCTTTTAGAACGTTTCCGCTAGCACTGTGCTTGTTTCCGGTCACGCCTCGTTGTGTCCCCCCCGCCCCCCCCCCCCACTGATCTAATTTCTGTCTCTATAGGTTGGTTTTGCTCTGTGTAACTGCAGCCAGTGGTTCATTTTGTGGAAGTACAAAAATGTGTTTAAGTGGTCTCTATTCAAGCAGATTTAGTGTTTTGCTGAGGTTTAATTTTGCTTCCTTCCTACTTCCTTTTAAAAAATTTGACGAAGTTGAAAATTTGCCTTTGAGCCAGACTTGGTGAGAGTGAGAAGGGAATTTTAGTAAGGGCGATTGGTGGACTTTCCAGCCTCTAGCTGTGGGAGTCAAGCACAGGGCCTGGGTAATTACCTGCATGTGAATAGAAACTGCCTGAAGTTCTCCGTGTTCAGGAAGCCCAAGCATTAATGTGCATTTGATGGAGGTAAGAACGTGGAACTAAGTATTACTGTGCCGGCTTTGCCTTTTGCACTTTTTTCTCTAACAAGGAGTATTTCAGGAGTTGCTGAGTATTCAGGGGGATGTCTTAGGACTTATTTTTCAATCTGCTTGTTGTGACCCATCATTGGGTTGTGGGTTAACAGAATAATAGTGACCGTGTTGCCTGTTGGCGTTAACATAAAATTGAAAAGGCAACATGAGGGACAGTAAGCATTTATTTGGGATCACAGAATTACAATTTGGGGAGCACAGATTCAAGCAGAAACCCAAATAGTGGCCTGGCTCCACAGGGTGTACACAAGGGGTTTCTTTGAGAAGAAATAAGGAAGTCATTACGTGAATAGAAGAAAGACATTCCTGTTGGTACTGATAAGCTGAGTTACCCCTTAGCTGGGCATGGCTGGTTACTTGTTCTGTCTTCAAATGGATTGTCCACCATCAGCCATCCTTGTGGGTGGAATGTCTGCTTTCCTGCTGGCTTTCCAAACAGTTGCCTGGCTAACAAAGTTAGCTTGGCCCAGTCCAAAGGTCTGGCCCAGTTCAAACAGTCTACAGGTTCAAGGAGCAAGACAGTCGAGGCAGCTTCTCCGGAATGGCTGCTCCATTGATGTCAACTGTTGCATTGAAGTGCTGATCATTGTTTCCGAAAATTCCATTTTGATTGTAAATTGTGTGTGTGTGTGTGTGTGTGTGTGTGTGTGTGTGATGTAAACGTCAGACGTGTGGAGAAGTCTGTGCCGTAGGAGTTCGAGTCTCTCCCTTTCAGCCGAGGGAACATGCAGATGGTAGATGGCGTTCAGGCTTCCCCTCCGTCTGCGCTGGCCTGCAGCTCTCCCAGGGCAGGCAGGTGCGGAGGTGGGACCAGGGCCATTCACTGCATTGGATGTTAGCTGGAAAGTGAGCCAACTTGTCCAGGAGCCTGGGAGTTGGAAAAGAAATTCTTGTGTGATCACATTTCTCTATAAAAATAACAAGTTACGGGCCCTGGCCGGTTGGCTCAGTGGTAGAGCGTCAGCCTGGCGTGCAGAAGTCCCGGGTTCAATTCCCAGCCAGGGCACACAGGAGAGGCACCCATCTACTTCTCCACCCCTCCCCCTCTCCTTCCTCTCTGTCTCTCTCTTCCCCTCCTGCAGCTGAGGCTCCATTGGAACAAAGATGGCCCGGGCGCTGGGGATGGCTCCTTGGCCTCTGCCCCAGGCACTAGAGGGGCTCTGGTTGCAACAGAGCGACACCCCGGAGGGGCAGAGCATCGCCCCCTGGTGGGCGTGCCGGGTGGATCCCGGTCGGGCGCATGCGAGAGTCTGTCTGATTGTCTCTCCCCGTTTCCAGCTTCAGAAAAATACAAAAAAAAAAAAATAATAATGAGTTACTTCCAGAGTTCTAAAAAGGAAGCTTTGGATGGATATTAGTCAGTTTATTTATTGACTGTTTAGTTCTGGCTTTCTGATGATAACAAGATAGACATCTAGACCAGGGGGATTTTCAGAACATTTAATTTCATTGGACCTTGTCATTGTGCGTAACTTAAAGTTACCATGCATGCTTCCCTTCTACAATATCTCTGTTGGTAGTTTTGATTCTATACCATGTGCTTCTACTAAGAGGAACTCAGTAACTCTCCAGGCATTCAGTTCTTCCTCGGTGTCATGTTGAGGTCCTCCAGGTGTCCTATGTCTCAGGTTTCTGGATTGGCTTCTAATGCTCCATAACAGATTTCCTCAAAAGTTAGTGGCTTAAAACAACAAACATTCTTTCAGGAATAATTTAGGAATTTTGGGGCAGCTTATCTGGATGGTCTAGCCTACGGTTCCTCATGAGATTGCAGTCAAGTTTATGATTGGGGCTGCAGACATCTGAAGGCTGGCTGGACCAAGGGATCCACTTCCAAGGTGGGTCACTCATGCAGTCATTAATAGGAGGCTTCAGTTCCTGGCTTTGTAGACTTCTGCATGGAGCCATGCGGGTGTCTTAACAACTCACTCTCTCTCACAGACCTGACTTTCCAAACAGGAGACAGAATGTTTTTTATGATCTAACCTTGGAAGTCACGTATCATCCCTCTCCTCTGTGTTTTATTGGTGACATAGACCAACTCTGATATTCCATGGGAGGGTCTACGTGGGACTTTGAACCCCAGGAGGCAGGGATTGCTTGGGCAATCCTTGGGGCTGGCCACTGTCACAGCTGGGTGGATGGTGGTTGCAACTCTCCAAGGGACCTAGGTGGGCAAGCACAGTTCACTTTAACTGAAAATGATGAGTTGGGTTTGGCTGGGTTGTGTTTAATATACTTCAGAACAAGTGTGAACTTGTTGACCTAGCTTCCCCCAAAATGGAAACACTCTCCCTAAACTACCTGGTGGGAAATGTGATGCCAGTGTCAGGCGTTAACTCACATGTAATAAGAAAGAAGGGGAATAATCCTACAAGGAGACTGAATCATTGCACCATATACTCTGTTTCCCCCAAAATAAGACAGTGTCTTATATTAATTTCTGCTCTTAAAGACGCGCTAGGTCTTATTTTCAGGGGAGGCCTTATTTCTAAGCTTGAAAAACATTGCACTAGGTCTTATTTTCGGGGGATGTCTTATTTTTGGGGAAACAGGGTAGTAGCCTTCCTGTCAAAAGAGAATTTCTTAAGATTTTGATGGGGATGGCAGAAGGGTGTGTCCTGCCCTCACTGTTCTACCTATAAAGGTGTGTCTGGGAGGGGCCGCTCCGGGGCGTAGGTAAGGAAGAGGATAACTGGACATGCTGTGTGTGGTTAGAAGGGAGAGCAGTCGTCATCTGAAGATGGATGCTTCTCAAAGGTTATTCAACACACCTGCAGCATCAGCACTGTCAGGAGCATGTTAGAAATGCATGTTCTCAGGCCCCTCCTCACTGAGTGAGAATTTCGGGTGTGGCCCGGCAGTCCGTGTTTTGAAAGCTCTCCAGGCAATTAGGATGGTTTCTAAAGTTTAAGAAGAACTGCTGTGTTTTCTACCACCAGCTCAGTGTCCAGGAGAAGAAAAAGAAAGGCTTTCCCCGTCCCGTCTGTCTTCCACTGGAGTGACCTCTGCTCCATCTGGAACACTTCTCTGCCTTTCTGCAGCCTGGAGAGCTGAAGTGTCTGCTGCATTTTGTAGCGCTGTTGTTCCTTTATTCCTGGCTGGCTTTATTCCTGGGGGGAAGGGGCCTGGCACCAGGGGAGGCAAGGGCACAGAAAGGACACATTGGTGATGCCAGAGAAACCCCTATACTCCCCTTGCCGGTGGGCACAGATGCTGCCCTTTGGCACCAGCTCGAGATGATAACTGCAGAGATGGTTCAAGTCAAGAAGACAGTGGCCTGCACTGACTGAGGGGCTTTGCTCGACTGTATGTTTGAGACTGTAATCGCTATCATGCCTGCCTTGTAGGATTTTTGTGGGAATCCAAGGAGATGAAGACTGTTAAAGGCTTTGGAGACCCCAAGCAACTACCCCAATATTTCCTTATTGGAGGCAAAACATTTTCCTCGTAGCCCAGAGTGTGTCTCTGCCCCATCCTGACACTGCCAGCTCTGATGTCTCAATGACTGCAGTCCCCTCATTAGGCCGCAGTAAGGACCGAGGGGGAGACTGCATGTAGACGTAGCATGTGCTGGGCACATAGTATGCACATAAACAACAGCTGCCGTTACTGTTCCTGAAACAGATATGACCAGAGGTAGGGTCCACAGTGTCTCCTGTCTCAGGTGCAGGGTATCCTGTGTATGGGAGACAGTGCTTGTGTTTATATTCTGTACTTGAATGACTTCCCCAGTCTAAATCCCAGCCATGACTTCTAGACCCCCGAGTCCTCTTCTTCTTGTGCTGACGTGATCCAACGTCAGTGCAGAGAAATAAAGATGATCCTACTCTTCCTGCAGTGTTCTAGCTGCCCTTCCCCTCAGTGCCCAGCTCCTCCCAAATGTACCAACAATTCTGGGTCCTTTTTTAAAAATTGCTTTTTAGAGAGAAGAAGGGAGAGAGGGAAAGTTCAGTTTGTTATACCACTTATTCATGCCGTCATTAGTTGATTCTTGTGTGCACCCTGACCAGGAATTAAATCTGTAACCTTGGCATGTCAGGATGATGCTCAAACCAACTGAGCTACCCAGCCAAGGCTGGGGCCTTTTTAAAAACAATTTTTTTTTTTGTATTTTTCTTAAGTTGGAAACGGGGAGGCAGTCAGACAGACTCCTGCATGCGCCCGACCAGGATCCACCCGGCATGCCCACCAGGGGGTGATGCTCTGCCCATCTGGGGCATCACTCTGCCACAATCAGAGCCATTCTAGCACCTGAGGCAGAGGCCACAGAGCCATCCTCAGCGCCCGGGCAAACCCCGCTCCAATGGAGCCTTGGCTGTGGGAGGGGAAGAGAGAGACAGAGAGGAAGGAGAGGGGGAGAGGTGGAGAAGCAGATGGGCCCTGGCCAGGAATTGAACCCGAGACTCTTGCACGCCAGGCCAATGCTCTACCACTGAGCCAACCGGCCAGGGCTATATTTAGGTTCTGGAGGGACGAAGTAAAATTCACTTTCAGTTTGGAATTTGAACGGTTGGCGTCCACTAGGCAGTACACATGGACATTCAGCCACAGCCCTCTGCTCCATTCCTGGAACCCTTCAGGGTCGGACAGAGGATGTCAAGACCCTGCTTGCCTGGGTGTGCTGAGCCATAGGGTAATTTTGGGGGTTTGGGAAAAAGGACTTATGCTTTATGGAAGAAAAGTAAAGGGAACAAACATACTGAACATCAGGGACTGTGCTTTTGAATGTCAATGTCATATGGGTTCCTAGCGGCAGCTCTGCAAGGTTTGTGTGGTTACCCCAGTTTTATAAATACAGGAAAAAAGGACCGGAGAGATAGATGACCTGTCCAAGGACACACAGCTAGGAGATGCTGGAGCTGATATGAACTTACTTTATGAGTGAACAAACTTTCCTTTTTCATTGATGTTGAAGGGCA